>NC_067477.1:80901919-81609689 GCF_947179515.1 Apodemus sylvaticus | reverse complement strand
AATTCCATGCAGTGTATTTTGATGAGGTTTCTCCACTTCTTCCAGATTCAATAGTCAAAAAGGTCCCTTCTACTTGTTTTCTATAGCAGTTGCTGTACTTTTTAATAATGTATTTATTTATTCTTTGAGAGCTTGATATATATTTGGGCATATTTGCCCTCATCTCCTGTCATCTCCCCACCCACTGAGTTCATGTTCCCTCTCCATAATGATGGCGATGATGACAGAAGAAGAAGAAAAAGAAGGAGGAGAAGGAGAAGGAGAAGGAAGAGAAGCAGGAGGATGATGAAGAAGAGGAAGGGGAAGGAGAAGGAGAAGAAGAAGGAGGAGAAGAAGAAGGAGAAAACGAAGAAGGAGAAGAAGGAGAAGAAGGAGGAGAAGGAGAAGAAGGAGAAGAAGGAGAAGACGACGAAGACGAGGAAGAAGAGGAAGAAGAGGAAGAAGAAGAAGAAGAAGAAGAAGAAGAAGAAGAAGAAGAAGAGGAGGAGGAGGAGGAGGAGGAGGAGGAGGAGGAGGAGGAGGAGGAGGAGGAGGAGGAGGAGGAGGAGGAGGAGGAGGAAGAAGAGGAAGAAGAGGAAGAGGAGGAAGAAGAGGAAGAAGAAGAAGAAGAAGAAGAAGAAGAAGAAGAAGAAGAAGAAGAAGAAGAAGAAGAAGAAGAAGAAGAAGAAGAAGAAGAAGAAGAAGCTACAGCAGCAGCTGCTGCAGCAGCAGCACTTTAGGCTATCTAACTATTCCTGGTCATGGGATTTGTCCTAAAATGTGATCAGTATTCTGATAAAGCATATCTCTCTCTCTCTCTCTCTCTCTCTCTCTCTCTCTCTCTCTCTCTCTCTCCTTTTTTGTTTTGTTTTTGTTTTTCGAGACAGGGTTTCTCTGTGCAGCCCTGGCTGTCCTGAAACTCACTCTGTAATCAGGCTGACCTCGAACTCAGAAATCCACCTGCCTCTGCCTCCCAAGGGCTGGGATTAAAGGTGTGCACCACCACTGCCAGGCTGTGATCAATATTCTGATTGTCACATGACTGAAGACAGCTGGCTTTGCCTTACCCAGTAGCAATGAAATTCCAATGGCTCCTTGACTAGAGGTAGAACTTCATGGCCACCTCCTTTCTTCTGTATTGGGTTTGTTTGGATTGAGCTTGTGAAGGTCTTGCCCATGCTGTCACAGTCTATGTAAATTCATATATGCCTCTTCATGGTTATGTCTGTAAAACATAGTTTCTTGAAGTCAATTACTAACTCTGGATATAATTATCTTTCTGTCCCCTTAACCACATAGATCCCCGATTCGTAAGGGCAGAGGAGTGATATAGGCATCTTGTTTAAGGCTCAGTATTCTATAGTCTCTTACTCTCAGCATAATGATAAATTGTTGGATCCCACATTAATTTTTATTTACTTCAAGAAGCATCTATCTTGATGAGCTTTCAATGTTGCCTTGATCTATGAGTATGGCAATATGTTACTATGTTCAATTAGCAAAATAATAGTATTGGGTTCGAGTGGGAGAGTGGGGATGGGAAGAGGGGTCTCTGGAGGGGTAACCAAGAAGGGGGGATATCATTTGAAATGGAAACAAATAAAATGGTTATTAAAAAAAGTATTAGGTTATCATCTAGGGTTTATAATCTATCTAATAACTTGTTCTTGACTCATTGACAGTATTGTGTATGGGTTTTATTTCATGGAATGAGACATAAATCCAATCAAAGCGTGGTTTTGCTTTGATTGTGGTTACTCCTACATTTGAGTCACTATTTTATTAGCACATCTTTCCAGATATTTGTATATCTTATCTGGTTCAAAGGTAGGTGGATTGGTGACCATTTTTTTTCCTCCTATACATAGAGTACTTTCCTGTTTCCATGAATTCAAACATATGCCCTGTTTTCCATTCTATTAGATTCAGGGTATCAGGTCTTATGTTAAGGCCCTTTATCCAATTTGAGATAAGCTTTATGCAGGCTAAGAGGTATGTAGCTAGTTTCATTCTTCTATATGCAGCTATACAGCTTGACCAGCACCATTTGTTAAAGATGCCCTCTGTTCTCCAGGATGTATTTTTGGCTCTTTGTAAAAAAAAAAAAAAAAAAAGAAAGAAAAAAAACAGGTGTCTGTAGGTGAATTATAACAAGAAAGGTTACATGTGATGGAGGTTGGTAGGTCAAGGTAGAGGAAATACAACAAGAAATATCTAATACTAATAAATTTTGAAAAAGCCATTTGGAAGCTAATACTGTAGAAATTTTCCAAAATATATACATATATAAAGAGAGTTTAATGGAGTTACTGTACACTGGTGGGGAGATAATAATTCAACTAAACATCATAAACTACAAAATAGAATATTCATTACCAGGAATGTTTTTTTTTAACCTGTACTCTAGTGGCTAGGTTTTATTCATTCACTCACTCCTCCATACATTTAAAAAAATTAAACATAATGAGATAACACAAAAACTGTCACATGGAAGTTGGAGAGCACAAACCAACAGAAGAAAAAGAGTCCAAGAGATGTTAGATGAATCAGAGACACACACATTTAGCAACCCCAGGAATGTCATAAAAATACTAAATTAGAAGTCATAATATAAACACAGAGGACCTGCTGCAGGCCTTTCTTCTTCCTCTTCCATGGGGTTACCTGAGCTCTGAGGGGAGGAATTTGATGGCGACATCCCATTTTAGGTTGAATGTTCTAGGGTCCTCCCATTTGTTCCCCCTACCACCACCACCACCCCCCACCGACTCTCTACATAAAGTTTGACTGTGGTTGTCTATATTTGTAGCCATCTATTGCGGGAAGAAACTTCTCTGATGATGGCTAAACAAGGCACTGATCTATAAGTATATTAGAATACCATTAGCAGTTATTTTATCACTATATACTTTTTTCCTTCCTTTAGGCCAGTGGTATTTGGTTTTACCCTAGGTCCATGTGCTGTCTAGTCTCAGCTTCTTGTTCTTTCAAGCATTGTTGGGTGTGAATTCCATCCTGTGGACTGGCTGTTAAGTCAATTCAGACATTGGTTGATTATGCCCACTAGCTTTGTACCACCATTTCCCTAGCAAAGCTTTCAGGCAGCACTCCATTGTAGATGAATGGACTGTGGCTAGCTTGCTCTTTCTCTTTCTCTTTTGTGTATGTAGAGTGCCTTTCAGTGCCAAAGACCCTGTAATGTAGGGATATTTTATGTGTTTTTTTTTTAACTTTTTTTCTATTAATTTAGATAGATAGATAGATAGATAGATAGAGAGAGAGAGAGAGAGAGAGAGAGATTACATTCCAACCTCAGTTTTCCCTACTTCCTGTCCTCCCATTTGTTCCCCCTACTACCTCCTCTTTCTCCATCCACTCCTCCTCAGTTTCCCTTCAGAAAAGGGCAGGCCTCCCAGGAATATCAACCAAACATGGCACATCAAGTTGCTATAAGATTAGGTACCTCTGCTGTTATTAAGTTTGGACAAAGCATCCTAGTAGGAGGACAAGGGTCCCCAAAGCAGACAAAAGCATCAGAAACAGGCCCTCTCTTGCCCCTGCTCTCTCTGTTAGGAGGGCCTGGGTAGATCCATGCAGGCTCCCTGGTTGTCGATTCAGTGTCAGTGAGCCTCTGAGTCCAGGTTTGTTGATTCTGTATATTTTCTTGTGGTATTCATAAGCCCTCTAGATCCTGCAGTCTTTCTTTGCCCAATTCATCAGTGCCCTGAGTTTCACCTAATGTTTGTCTGTGAATCTCTGCATCTATTTCCATCAGTTGCTGGATTAAGCCTCTTATGAGAATTATAAGAATTGGGTTAGGCATCAATCTATGAGTACAGCAGAATACCATTGAGTTTTCTCCTCTTCTTCCTTGTCCTTCTCTTCCTCCTCATCTTCCTCTCTCTTTCTCTCTCTCTCTCTCTCTCTCTCTCTCTCTCTCTCTCTCTCTCTCTCTCTCTCTCTCTCTCTCTCTCTCTCTCCCTGTCAGTCATGCTTAGTTTTATCTGAGGTCTCTGGGCCCATTTGGCCTCCGGTTTCTGGTTCCCAGTCAGTGTCAGGTATGGATTTCCTCTTGTGGCATGGGTCTCAAGCTGGACCAGTCATCTTTTAGTCAACCTCCCAACTTTTTTTGTGCCACCTTTAGGTCAAAGGTTTTGTGCCTGGGTTGGTATCCCAGTCCCTCCACTGGAAGTCTTGCCTGGTTATAGGAGATGAATAGTTCAGGCTCTGTATCCCCCATTACCGGAAGTCTTACCTAGGGGTCACCCTAAGAAATTCTCAGGAGTTTCCATTGCACTACGTTTCTACTTTGCCCCCAAATTGCTCCTCAACTTAGTTATTTGTTTTTGAGTTGTTTGTCAGTGAGGTCCCTCAGACTTTTCCCAAGCATAAAGGCTATTTCTAATACTATTGGTTATTTTCCAACACTTGATGGTAAGATCATGTTGCTGAAGACACTACACACTTTTGCCATAGAACAGGACTAAATTTAGCTTATAACTCAACTGTACATGTTATATCTACTGGAAATCACTCATAGTGATGGGAGAGACTGTTCAGTTGGTTTTTAACATAAATAATCTTTTTTAACAAGATGTTTTTTTTCCAGGCACTGTGACAGATACCTATAATCTCACACTCTCCAGGCAGGGAGACAGGAAGATCACATGCTGGAAGGTGGCTTGAAACAGTGAGACCCTGCTTCAAAAACCAAAACAAAGTAAAGCAAAACAAACAAACAAAAAATTAACCAAACAAAAATTCCCTTAAACATCTCAAAAATCAAACTTATTTCCTGATTATAAGCTTCAAAATGTGTGTATAGTGAGTGTCCAATTAACTAACTCAGGACTCTATACTTTGAGCATTCTTGGCAAATACTTCTACCTTGAATTGAGTCCTATCCAACTCCTGCTGATGGCATCCAAAAAAAACAACTGGTATTTGAAATTAACAGTATTCTCCATTAAGCACATGTTTCTCCACATTTCTTTTTATAATTTAGTGAATCACCAGAAAGCCACAAACTTAACTTCCAATAATTCCAATTGATTAATGTTAGTCTGTTAACCTTTGTTTTAATTTTTATAAAAACGTAGTAAAGCATCAACCTATAGAGAGTCTGTTTTTATCATCTATAAGAGATTATTGATGCTATTGTCTTTTTAGTTACTCTAAGGCCTTTTATTCAAATCCCTGATATGTAAGTTTATTTATGAAAGGGTTCTTTTTTTAAAATGAGTTTTTTCTTTTATTTTTTTACACTCCAGATTTTATCCCAACCCCTTGTCTACCCTCTGCCTGTTCTACATCCTATACCTCCTCCCAACCCCATGTCTCCACGAGGATGTTTTTAAAGATTTATTTATTTATTATATATAAGTTCACTGTAGCTGTCTTCACACACACCAGAAGAGGGCATCAGATCTCACTACAAATGGTTGGGAATCACTACATAGTTGCTGGGACTTGAACTCAGGACCTCTGGAAGAGCAGTCAGTGCTCTTAACCACAGAGCCATCTCTCCAGCCCAGAAAGGTTTTCTTATAATTCTATGAAAATATTTTTTTTCACCTCCAAAGTATGTTTTCTATTTAGCTGTTCAGAACAAAATAAGTAATTATTTTTCTTAACTGCTGGGAGACTAAGAAATAACTATGGTGTCTGATTGAAACTTCCATTTTTTCTTTTAGAATTTTCTCTCTCTCTTTTTTATATGATTTTGGGTATCTCATTGCATTAATCCTTGCTCTTCTGTTATAAATTGTCATCCTTTTGTTCCCTAGAAATGGAATGTATGTAATTTACTAATGTGTGAATGCTGGAGATCATTTATTCATTTCTTCTTTTACATTCTTGTCATTACATTGTGTGATCTCCTTTGGGCTAGGCTGCAGGAGAACCTTATGCAAATGAAGTAGATTCTCTGCATTAGGAGAGCTTCCTGTTTGATTCTTTTTTGGACTATCTCTCTTGGCAACTACAGAAAGTGTTCAGAGGAAACAGGCTACCAGCTAACTGCCTTTGATTTTTATTAATCATTCAGACATCATTTATTTGCATATTTCAAAATAAGATGAAGGATAACTATCTGACTAGTAGTACAGCACCTGAGTTTCTAAATGTCCAAGCATCTCCCCCACCATTTTGTCCTAGTCTCCCTGCTCATAAATTCGACATTATTTTAATTGATACTAACTTGGCACCAACTCTATAAATTCTGACCTCCAGTCCAGAAAATGAAAAAGATCTTGGGAGACTGGAATTTTGAAGAGAGTGCAAGGAATTGTAGGCAGATGTGACATACTTTATTCAATAGCACACAAGCCACTATTCAGGCAGACACTTAGGACCCTGTCACGTACAGGTTCCTATAGGTAGGATGGCACTCTCAAGGGTAAAGGGACTCACATGGCTTGAAGGACATATTTATGCTGAATCACACAAAAGTGACATCTTGCCAGAAGTGGTTCTATATAGCATGTAGCATCACTGATAACCCCTAACCCCTGGACATTCAGTTTCAGCCACCTTTATCTTATTCATAATCCTCTGGACGGCCATCGTCATCTCTCTTTATATCTGACACACACAAGATATCTACAATCAGTTCCAGGCTGCCTAAACTTTAGGTAGCCCATACATCCCTCTGCTTCCATCAAATTCGGGAACTCCCTAAGTCATCTTATGTCTTTGACTAACTGTGAAGCATACCCCTTGTCTTCCACTGGACTTGCTTTTGTGTTAATAGGTATTAGCACTCTAATTTGCCCCCTGTCATTCTAAGCTATGATTTTTTTCTTTCACTCCTTCTCCCAGTTATTTCATTTTTCATAGGTAAATGTAGCGATTCACTTCAAAGCGATTTGAAGTGCTTTGGCACTTCACGCTGACATAGCACTTATTTTTATACACGCTGACATGACACCTATTTTATGCTGTCATGACTGAAACCATCCACGTGTTTTACTTCTGTCACTAGATTTCAACTCCTGCTAGGTCATGGATTGTTCTACAACTTTCTGATGAACAGAACTTCTTCCATAGTAAAGAACCAGTAAGCGTCACCCAAATGAAGAAGCCAGCGCCAATGTTGGCTATCAGCCTATAGAATGGCAGATACTTTTATATCCGTGCTTGGCCTGCGCACACACGTGTGTGAATTTGAGGAGCCACACAGAGGTTTTGTCTAAGTGGTTGCTTAATCTCTTAATCATTTTTCAGGTTTCGTTTATTTGAGTTTTTGAAAAGTAGATGAATTTTATCTGTTTAAATCAGTTAATTACAGCAAGGAGGGATGATGACATTAAAAGCATGCTTTAATTCACCATAAAAATTAATTTTTCATTAATGTTTTATCATTGAATAAAGGCCATTTCTCAAAACCAGTGTCATTTTCCCCTCAAGCTTCCTCCAACACTTAACATTAAAGCCCTACCGTGTGGTTTTAGTGAGATTTCAAATTTGGTAGAAAGTTTTATTCAGGATTTTTTTCTGAGTTTGTTGAAATAAGAAAGTAATAAGGTCATGATAATTTAAGATGCACCGAAGACATTTTATTTGTACTGAGACAAAAATGACATCCCCTGAGTTGCAAGGCTATGAAAGCTAATGTTTCTCTTAGCTTTTAGGTTCAGAAGCAAACCTCTCCATATCCCTGCACTTTAGTCCTTGCACAAGAATTGTTTGCTCAGAGGGAGTAAGGAAATGAAGCTAGCCTGTCTTCCTTTGCAGAGGACGATGATCTGAGTCACTTTATACTCCCTTTTCCTCTCCCTGATACACTTCAGACACTATAGGGCTTCTATAATGCAACAGGAAGCTCACTAATTTGGGCTAAAAAGCATTGTGGTGCAGCATATCTATACTGAAAATGTGATTTTTTTTCTGGTAATACTGTACATATTCTTGGTTAATTAACTACATTTTGAAAGTGGAAAGACCATGTTTTCGTGTCCATTCTTGCAATATGAGCTTTTAAGGTAACTAGAGCTGTGAGTTATAAAACCGTAGTTCCTGTTGGCAGGTAGTATCTGTTCATATTCTTTGTTGTCGAAGCTTACACTGCTCCCTCTTCCTTTTAAATATAATGAAGTTCAGACTCATCTGGGATATAATATGATGTATTTTTTAGAATTTATGGGGAAATCAAAATAAGGCAAAAAACTTAGTCTAGCGGTGTTTTATTAAAACATTTTGGCTGCAAATAATGGGAGCAGATGCAGAGATGCACAGCCAGGCATTAGGCAGAGAGACAGTCCATCTCTATTGAGTTCTTCCCCTTGGAGGTCGCGAAACCAGAGCAAGAAAAGGAGAAAGAATTGTGGGAGCCAAAGGACATGAAAACTCGGGAGAGCACAGCCTCTGAGATCAACTATGAAGGGCTCATGGGGCTCACAGAGACCTACATGGGTCTGTACTAGGTCCTCTGCATCCATGTTATTTGCTAGATAATTTGGGGGAATTTCTGACAATGGGAGAGGGGGTGTCTCTGACTCTTTTATCTGCTATTGGAAATCTTTTCTTCCTACTGGGTTGTCTGGCCCAGCTTTGTTAGAAAGGTTTGTGCCTAGTCTTAGTGTAGTACTTGTGATGCTATATTCAGTTGGTGTTCCTGAGAGGTCTGCTCTTTTCTGGGCGGAGACAGGGTGGGGGGTGGATCTAGAGGCTGATTGGAGATGGAGGGCTAAGAGGAGGAGGAGGAGGAGGAGGAGGAGGAGGAGGAGGAGGAGGAGGAGCAGTATATGAGAGAAGAATAAGTAAATAATTTAAGTTCTTGCTAGAAATCACTTCTGCAAGGCAAAAGTAAAGGTTTTCAAAATGAAGAGATGAAGAGGTGGTAAAGTGTGTTTTACCATTTTATACTAGTACAGAAACGGGAGTCAGGAAGCAGTCTCTCTCCCTGTTTCTGCCTTGACTGCACAACTTCCTTTCTTCCTTTGGATATGCCAGGAGAGCATAGGTCAGTTTCAAGTGTGTTTGCTATTGCTATTTCTGAAGTTAAGACTCACTAGGTATGGTGTTCTCTTCAGAAGTTATGATAATTCTCTTCTTGTGCATGCCTTGACTTTGTTTGGTTTTATAGCTACTTCTTAATGTTGAATGATTTCTGTTCAATGCCCAGATGTAGGAACAAAGTTTTAATTCCCAGAGTCAATGCTCAGGGCACCAATGCCAGGGTGAAAAAAAGCAGCCTATAGACTTAAATTCTCAGAGTGCCTTCACATCAACTGCCGTCTTGTCTTTGGGCCACAGATTTTGCATGTCTTTAAGTTTCTGGTTCAGCAGATGTTTCTGTATGGCTGCTATGCTTATGCTTGAGTTGGTTGTCAGGCCTGCTAAGTGAAAAGCACTGTCAGCACACTGCCGTGCCCTCGAGAGAGAATGTAATTTGAATTTTATGACAATGTTCGTCATTACTGATATAGGCAAGAGAGTCCCTCGCCTGTTTCTGGACGACTTGTTCCATAGCTCATATTTAAATCATGATAGGTTGACGATTGTTAAAAATGGTTTGCTTTCTTTACATTTTTAATTAGTACTCAAGAACCAACAGCCAGAACTAGAAAGCATATTTCATCGGAAGCCAATTAGAAATTAGCAGCATTGTTTTTTGTTTGCTTACTTGCGTGCTTGCTTGCTTGTTTTTTTGGAGTGTGTCTTTCTTCATTCATTCTTCTTCTTACTTTCTTATTTGAAATGCAACTGTTATCTTAAATTGCTGTGACTACCAAGGATACCCACTGTATCTCCGGAGTTACATATGTCTCCTACTCCATGTTTCTAAACCAGAGTGAAGAGCTCTGAGCCAGGACTGGTTTCAGTGTTCAGCTACAGAAATGATGTTAACAAGTTCCTTAGCATAACATTTCACTGTCAGCATTTGATGTACTGCAAGTACCAGAAGTATACTCTTTAAGCAAACTCCACGTATATTCAGACAGAACCACTGTCATTATGTTGTACATTAGACTTTTGAACTAAGCAACTGGGCAACTGTGAGCAAGTCATCTAAAGTGGATCTTGTCCACATTTGTGTTTCACTGTGAGGTAGAACTGTAATAAAGTTAATTGTATCTTCTATAGGTTTACCTAGTGAGCAAATATTCTTGTGCTCTCTGCACTCCCCATTGATTAAACCTAGAAGCGACTTTAGATCCTGGAGATAACTGGTATATTTTTCGTAGCATCATCATAAGGGCAGGTGAGACTGGTTTCCTTGTTGCATTTTGTTTTGTTGGTTTGTTTACAGCTTCTCAATTTAAATGTTTTTACTCAGAAACAGAACTATCTGATGGTAGAATTGAAATATTGTGGAGAACAATTGAAGATATAAATACTTTTTAAAGGAATCTTTCACCAGCTTCAAAAGCTTGGTCATGTGCTGTTTATACTCTGGGTAGTTTTCCTTGCCCAGGTATTAGTTAATTAGAAGAATATTTGTAGCCTTATCACATTGGCGCCTTTCATTTAGTAATTCCCATTATTATGTGTCTCTTCATTGCCCAATAACTCATTTCTTTTTACTTCTAATATCCCATCATATAAGGTTACCAGATTATTAATCCTACCTACCACAGGGCATCTTAGATGCATGGCGACCTATGTGTGATAACGCTGCCTTAAATATTGCTGTACAAGTTTTATGGGTCTGTGAGCTTTGGATTCATTTAGATATGAACTAAGGAGAGCCATTTGTAGATTACAGGAGCATGGTTACTTTTGTAAGACCCCACAAGACTGTCCCCAAGATGCTCTTGCCACTCTGATTTCTCGGCAGCAGTGAGAGCTGCCTCACTTCGCTCCTGCTGGCGTTTTCAGTGCTGTTGTTTGTTTCGCTTGTTTGTTTTTATCTTGTAACAGATGCTTAACAGTATCTTCCAGGTATTTCACTTTGCAGTTCTTTGATGGCATACTGTGTGAAGCATCTTTTCATATACTTATTTATATAAGATATATGGTATTTTGATTAAATATCCATAGCTTCAAGATTGCTAGTAGTAAGTTCTTTAATATTGCTATCTACTCCATGAATTTTTAACTGTCATAAGATTCCCTGAAATTAGTTTTACAGCAAATTCCAAGGACGTTTTATTGACATAACCATAGCATCATACTGCACATTAGGTCTCTGCACTTATTTACTTCAACCTAGTGCCCACAAATTGAATATATATTCACCTGCTCATCCTGGTAGTCTCTCTCTCTCTCTCTCTCTCTCTCTCTCTCTCTCTCTCTCTCTCTCTCTCTCTCTCTCTCAATCCCTCCCTCCATCCCTCCCAGTCTCTCTCCCTCTCCACACCCACAGCCATATACCTCATCCCTCTGTTTCTGTGTGTTCATCTTTCTTAGATTCCACACGTGTGCTTGGCTTATTTTCCTTGGCTTAAAGCCATTCACATTTATCTGTTATTGCAAATGGAAGAACATTGTCTCTTAAGGTTGAATAGCATTAAGAGAGAAGAGATAAATTGATGATGCATAAAGCATTTTTATTTTAATGCAACAGATCCATTATGTGTAACACTATTAGTTTTTTACAAGTCATTATGCCCTTATTAAAATCCTTTCATTGTGCAACAGCAAGACCCAACCCTAATGTCAGATATGGACAGATGAGAAATGTCATTGTAAACTTATCAGTTGTAATGTGATTCAACCTACTGCAAGATGCAGACAGTGGGAAAAGCCCTATATGTACATATGCAAGTCATAGGAAGATGTGGTTCTTCCTACTTTCTACTCAATTTTGCTATAAAGCTGAAACTTAAAATTTTTACTCTAAAAATATTATAAAGACTATAAAACCATAATGTAACATACCTATGACTATCAAGAAACCACACAGTTAGAAGGAGCTGGAATAAATTATAGATATTTTGTTTAATACATATTTTAATCTATCAACTAGTTTTGGACTAGGAAAAGGAAGAGGGTGGTATTAATTGGGCATTAAATGCCAGCTCTGTACTATTCATTCTATTTGGTTGTAACAGAATCTTAGCAAGTAACGATGGTCCTTTTAGAGGCATGAAAATGAGGTTCCAAGAAGTTAGAATATTTGCTGTATTCAACAAGCTAGAAATAGAAGGGAAAGACTGGGAAAACTGGCTGCCTCTCCTGTGCTCAGTGGCCTCCAGCTACCTCAATCATACGAATGAGAAAAAAGAAATGAGAAAAATGGAACTATATAGAAACGATTGGTGGAAACCCAGTTGTGTAATAGATGAAATTCAGTTTTGTGGTCCGACCTCGAAGGGCCCAATGGTAAAGCAGACATCCCTAACTTTTGTTGTCACAGAAAGAGGTGTGTTTTCATCACTCCCAGGAAAGGAGCATTAGCAGGGAAAAATAATATCTCCCCACCTCACGCTTTTCTCTGTCCAGTCCAGGTGGACCCACTTCTCTGGTAGTTAAGTTTGGAGAAAGAAATGACTGCGCCCTAGCAGCCTTTATGGCTTACCGTGGACTACGCACAGTTTGTCTGCTCAGTGTGATTTCAAGCCGGGGTCTCCTCTGAGACGGTGGCATGGAGCGGCCTGGTTCTGGGTGTTATATGCCATCAGCAGGCTCATTGTGTCCATGTTCTTAGGCCCAATTCTTCAATCAGCTTCATTAGTAATCAGTCTGACATTTTGATCGTCAGTTTTCTCCATATCTCAGTTGGTGTCAGACCAAGAGTAGAATGTAATTTTATTTTCTGGCCCCTGAAAACCTCAAAAGTAGGTAGGATAAAGTTTGGGAGATCAATATGGCAAAATGTGTATGCTAGGATAATTATCATTAAAGATAATATAGTAATAGTTTTCCTCCCACCCCCTACTGGGGAAGTCACTAGCAAAATATTTTAAGGAAAGTAAATGGCGAATATTTTTAAAGGGCTATTAGCTTATAAAAAGAAAGATATTCAGGTGCAGTTGCTTTTTCTGCTTGGATAACACCGAGTCCACGGAGCTAGTTTTAATGGCTGCTCCCTACAGAGCTGTACTTAGGATGTTTCATTGCTTTACACTCCTCTTAGGTCCAGGTCAGCTGCTGCCTTACAAGATTGTTTTTTTGTTATGTGCAAGTTGGGAGCAAGACACGTAACTACTTAATTTTTTTTGCATGACTTGGAACATTTGGCTTTTCATTGGTATTTTTAGTGTTTTTATTTTCCCCATTACATATATATACACACATATATATATATGTATATGTGTGTGTGTATATACACACACACCATATATTGGTATATATTATGTGTCAGTGTATGATCTATATATATATACTATATATTATATATTTTTGTGTGTGTGTGTGTGTGTGTATGTGTGTGTGTGCGTGTATTATGTGTTCTGAGGAACTGTATCTTCTTGAGCAGAACACAGTGGTTATCTCAATTTTTTTGGAGGCACATTTGCCAGGTACCATGTCTTCCAGCCTCTAAGGTGCCCTGGTAGGCTACCTACCTGTGTAGTATCTGGAGTACTGGAAGCTCCCAGATGGAACTGTTAACTATTAATCTCTTTGTATGTTCTTATTAAAAGTTAGGTGTTATGCCCATTTTTTGAGCACATTCAACACCAAAGCATTTAGCATTTTGGCATTCATTGTTTGCTGTGTGTTTGTGGGATTTGCTTATCAAATCTGAACCCTCAATAAAAGTAAAGCAACTACTAAAATAATACTGCCATGCCATGAAAACTATTTAACCATTTGCCAAGACCAAACATTTAGAAGCCATTCTACATTGCTATCATTATCTTATATATAAACTATCAAGTTTACACAACTCTACCTTCAGAAAGCATCCCCGTACCTGACCAACTTGGACGTTTCTGTCAGTACATAGTTTATGCCCTAATGCTTTCTTCCTTGTGTAAATTACTGCATCTTACTGATCTCCCTACTACTTCTTTTTGGGTTCCATTCAAACTGCTGTCTATAGGGAGATGGCTCTTTTAAAGTGTCAATTGGATCGCATCCATGTTGTTCAACTTCCTCTTATCGGAATTTATCATACCCCTTACAACTCACTGACCTGGCCTTTGGCTCCCTCTGTGACCTTGTGTCCTGCATACTCCCGTAGTCTCATTCTAGGTGAGCTACCTTGTCTCTGAAGCAAGTCAGGGTAATCCATATTTCATGGCCTTTGAACTTGCTCTTCCTTCTGCTTGGAGTAATCTTTAACAAGAAATGTTTACTAAGTTTCTGCTATGCACTAGGGACTTGAGCTTTCAACAAGATAAAGCTTCTATCCTTGGGAAACTTTCATGTACAGGAAAGACTCAAAAAATAAACCAGTATCTGCTGATTGCAAGCCAGGAGAAGAACAGAGAACACTGAGTACCACATGTGCTGTTTCAAGGAAACTATTCAGAAAACACCTGACAAAGGAGCTCTCAAAGACGCCTCTGGAAATTAAAAGTTTTCAGGACTTTGTGAGGAGCACATATTACTGGGTTGTAGGAACTACAAGTACTAAGGCATGAAGCATGGAGGCTTAAGACACGGGGCTTTGGGGGTAGCAAAAGTAATGTGTCTGCTGTGCAGGAAGGAAGATGAGGATGTTTAAAGCTATGGTGCTGGCCCAGCCTATGAGGATGTTGTAGGATATTAATGATGTCAACTTTTATGCTCGCACAGAAAACCCCTGGAACTTGAGGCCCGAGGTGGCGTGTTCTGATTTGTAGAAAACACCACTGGCTCTTGCTTTGAGATAGACTCTACAGGAGAGAAGTTAGAAACTGGAAAGTAAATATGAAACTTGCTGGTACAGAGAAGAGAGAGGATGATGTGAAGTTGTACACTCTTAGACCTGTTTCAAAAGGAGAGCTGGACTGGTACAGGACTTGCTGGTAGATTGATGTGGGTATGAGAAGGAAGCCTTGGTGGTGCCTCTAAGCAGCTTCTTGTTGAGTGACAGGAAAATCTGATATAGCCATTATTACAGGGATGAATTTACTCACAGATCTTTCCCAGATAGAAACTTAAATCTGATACAACATGGATGACTTTTCTTTGTGGCATAGCATCCAGAGCCTCAGTTGGGAAAACTCAAAGCCTGGGATTGCCTCGGTGCTGAGAGATTGGAATAGCCCAATGCACTGGAGTGCATCCATGAGGCTGGCAGTCGGATTTTATATGGCTTCTTTGCTGGACCTCTTACAGTGTGTCTTCCTGGTGGTCTCTCTGTAGAAGCTAATTTGGGATTTCATGCAGAACAACAGATAACAGAACCCAAGAGTGACTGACTCAAAAGAGGCTTATGATGCATCTTCATGATCTACTGTTATAAATTGCATAACATAATTTCCATAATTATCTCTTGATGAATGAATTAGTCACAAAATTCCATCCAGATTCAAGCGAGAGAAGGCAGCCATACTATCACTCACTGAGAGGTGTGTCAAGCTCTTCTGAAAGGAGAGCACACAGAGTGGGAAATATTGTGGCAGTCCTCCTTGAAGTCTGTAATAGAAGGGAAGGTTGTGGGAGGAGCAGGTGTGTGTGGGGAGTGTGAAGTTAAGGATTCAGTTATGGAGATGTTTCTTTTCTAATACCTGCTATATATGACTCCACTATATAACAAACCTGGAGATGTCACACTTGTAGGTGAACATGTGGGTTTTATAAGAAATAAATAAATAGATATATATTTTATATTTATAATTTAAATATAATATATTTATATATAATGTGTATATATTTTAGTCATAATTTTATGTAATATATCATATATAAGAATTTAGATATAATATAATACTATACCATATATTATAATTAAATATATGTTTTATATTATTATTATACGTATTATATTTTTATATACTATTATTTTATTTAATATTTAATTTACTTAATATTATATATAAATAAAATAAAATATTATATAAACACATATTTACTGTATAATATATAATACAGATATAAAATATTTTCTAATATATATTATGTTTTATAAAATATAAAGTATTGTAATTTGTATGATATACAGAATATAAAATATGTAATAATGCATTGTGTATACATATATAATATTTACTATATAATATATTAAATTATATCTATAAACTATAGATATGTATTTTGTCAGGCATTTGGCAACGTAAGTGTTGGCCATGGATGATATAGTGTGAGTTGAGATAGAGAAGGAAAGGTCGGAAGGAGGCCTGGGGCACTTTGCTCAGACAGAGGAAGAGGGAAGGAGCTAGTCATGAAGACAGGTAAATCAGAAAAGTCAGAGTGAGTTCTAGAAACCGTGAGAAGAAAGGCCTTACCTTGGGAATAATACCATGGATAAAATACCATTGAATGATGTTTTAAGAATTAAATCTGGTGTTGTAAAGGTCATTGGTGAACATGATTATATATTTTCTTAAACCATCTTTGTGTGGATTCAAAAAGAAAGCTTTCAGAGTAGACATGTGTGAGATGGTGTTTATTTTAGTTTTTAAAAGATATTATTATTATTATTATTATTATTATTATTATTATTATTATTTAAGTACACTATAGCTGTCTTTAGACAAACCAGAAGAGGGCGTCAGATCTCATTACAGATAATTGTGAGCCACCATGTGGTTGATGGGATTTGAACTCAGGACCTTCAGAAGAGCAGTCAGTGCTCTTAACCGCTAGACCCATCTCACCAGCCTGTGAGATGGTATTTAGAAGATATCTTTATTTATTTGTTTCTATATTTATGTTGGTGCTGAAGACTTTAGAGCATGTTTATTTACTAAGGCAAAAGTAAAATTGACTATAGTGGGGAGTTTTCCAGGAATAAAACATGGAGCAGTCAAAAGGAAAGGGTAGAGCTAAGGAGTTAAACTGGCAAAGTGTTTGCCCTGCGATCATAAGAACCCATGTTGGATCCCCTGATCTCACACACATCAAAAAAATCTTGTTGTAGATTCATGTGCTTGTAATCCTGGTGTTTGGAAGGAGGAAAGCTGCCAATCTATGGGACTTGCTGGCCAGCCAGTGTAGCCTAAGCAGTGAGCTTCAGACTCAAAACAAAGGGTAGGAGGTACTTGAGGAATGTCACCTCAGATGGAACAAATAAATACCTGTACCTCTGTAAACACACTGCGCCACACACACACACACACACACACACACACACACACGCACGCACGCATGCATACAAGCGTACAAGCACACAAAAACATGCACTCATATGCTCAGGCCTGCATATGCACATATATAAAGGCATATGTTTTAACATATAGGCTTGGTTATTTTGCTTCCCTCATCCAAATCTATATTCATGTGTCTATTGCTCAAAAAACCTTCCCCAATTACTCCTGGGAAAGCTCCTAACCTCTTAGTCTGTGTCTGGTCTTCCTGCCACTTCAGCGTCATTACATATTTATTTATTGGTCTTCTCTCATCCCATCAAAATGTGAGTGGCGTGACAGCAGGAGTTTTTATCATTTTGAGAAATGATCTATCCTAGCTCCAAGAACTTGGTCTATACACAGTAAACAGAGATTTCCCTCCTGTAAATAAATGGGAGAGTGTATGTTTATATAGGAATATTTCTAACTTGCCTTAGCTCTTGTTATGGCTTGAATAAAAAAAATATTCCTAAAAGGCCATGTGTAAAAGATGTGACCTCTAGTCACTGGCACTAGTTGGAGGTGGAGGAACCTTTAAGAGATGGGGCCTAAAAGAGCTAAAAGGTCATAACATTAGAGAAGTTCCCTTGAATGAGCTATTGGGACTCTGGTCCCCTTGTCTCTGCTTCCTGGCCGCCATGAAGAATGCAGACCAACCTCTTCTTCCATGTGCTGACTAATCAGGCTCCAGGTGATAGCACTGAGTGATTGTGGATGGAAGGCTCTGAAGCCCTGAGTCAAATAAGGGTTTCCCCTTTTTAGTTGCTGACTCCAGGTATTTTCCCTTCACCTTTGAAAACTGACTAAGGCAGCACATTTTAAGTTGTTTTAGACATTCAAGCACAACAAATGCAACTTTGACATCACATTTAAGTCAAGACACCATCTTGACAATTCCAGGAATTAGACAAGGACTTGATAGGAAAATAATTGGGGTAATAGTATATTCTTTATTACAACGTCATTGTTGGCAGCTTGATGATTCATGAAAATGGACTCTTACCTGACTTCCCAGATTAACCAGCCGTGTGTGTGCTCTTGCTGGTGCTCCACTGTTCACACCTAAAGGTAGTCTAGTTTTATTCAGGAAAGAGATCAGAAAATCAAGACATGAAAGCTCTAAAAGAAAAAAAAATGTGGTTCTTATGAAAGTATCTCTCCATAGACCATCACATCTTATTAGTAAAATGTGCATAATGTGATGCTGCCACTTTCTTGAGAGTATCTTGGAAACACGAATCCAGGTCTGCACTGTGAAATCCTCAGGTGAAAGGCACACTATCGTTACCCACGGTAACCATGACAGATGGAGACATCCCCTCCACTTCCCTCTTCTTATTGATTTGTCATGACAAATAATTTTGTCTTGTCTTATGAATCTATTGTTTTCCTTTTTTTCCCCTCCTGATTTAGAGTAAGAAAGTGATTTTGCAGCAGGAAAACCATTATTGCATAGCTTCACTCTGTATCTTTGATTTGATGGGGATGCCGGGTTCAGCTACTGCCTTACAAAAGGCTGTATTATTTTTCATTATGTTATGATTTTGGCTTTCAGGGTTATGGAGGAATGCCTGATTAAAAGGAAGGCTGCAAGTTTAATTCCCAACATGCCCTTTGGCAGCTTTTTCATTTCACTTAGAGGTGGGAGCAGGTGGTGTCATTTAGAATTAAATACATCATGTTTCAGTTGGCAGGAACACAGCATTCAGTGGTGAAATATCCTGGCAATGAATCTCATTAATTGTTCACCAATTTGTGGTAACTTTATTTGTATTTGCATACTATTACAAAATACAACACCACATCATATATTTAGATTGTGCTTAGTATTAAGTTCAGCTATATAAAGTGAAAGTCCTTTGGCATAATACTCAAAAGGGCTGCTTCGTGAGTGCCAATCCATCTTGTACAGCAGCCCCCAAACAGTCATTTTATTCCTTCCATTTTCTGGTGAAGTGATAGCAATTTCACAAAACCGTGGCCTAGCTTAAGCCCACACTATTTTTAGCATCTTTACTCTGTGAAAAGATAGAACAGATCCTATTTGAACTCTCATGTGTTTTCAGAGGCTTAATACTCCTGCAAATTATAGTGTTTTGCTAGCATTTAAATGTCTTTAAATGTCAAAGAGCAACTAAAAAAAATCCATCTGATGTTTTCTATAGAAAGATATATATTTAGATTCAACCAATCATTTATTATATTTGACACCATTTATTAAAATAATTCTAAAAATGTAAGATTAAAGTTACTTTCCTTTTATGAAGTGATTTCATAGCATATTTGAAAAATGAAGAGCTTTATTAGTTAAAAACACTTAGTTAAAGTTAATATAAAATATAGTGACTAGGTAAGTGTCCTTTTCTTGAATTCATCTTTTTGATTTATAAAGGACTTTCCTGCATTTTTAGAGTCCACATATGAGTCTGACTTATGGAAACTGTGAAAATTCAATACTAATCCATTTTCAGCTGTGAATAAATGAATACCAGCAACTGTATAACTTTATGAGAAAAGACATTGCTTTGGCTTCTGCCAAAGAGTTCAAGAGTCACTTCTGGTGGTGATGTTCATCCTGTTGGCAGAGTTCCTGGACAGACAAGGACATCATGTGGCCAATAGTTGTGGAGCATGTATCTGTGTACTGTATGCATCTTTAGCTTTCTCTGGGTCTCCTGGTATAAAAGTATCAGGATACAGTCATGCAGCAACTTCTAAATCCCATTTATTGGATTCAACACTAGAGCCTTCCCATACACCCTCCCTCAAAGCAGAGTCTGATTTAGTTTTCATTCTCATAATGATTAAAATGGAGATTAAACTTCACACAATTTATTCAAACTTTGAATCTGTGGAAAATACTTAAGCCACATGCAACCACCCCACACAGTATAGGCAGTAAGTAGCCTTTCCTCTTTCCAAGAAGCTATCTCTTCAAAGCATTGAATTTAAACATGAGAGAGGAAAACAGATAACAAAATGTATGGGAAAGATTATTTGGAATGGAAAAGAAATGTTATAAATTTGAGTTCTTCAGAAGTTTCATTGCAGTATTTTTTTAGTATATATTTTTTTACTTATAGTCTGTAAATAGCGGATAAAGCATATAAATATTCCTATAGTATGATAAAGCCTCTATGCCTTACATTTGTTATATGGATAAATACATCATGGATGTTGCAAGGTAGTATCTTTAAGAAGACTTCTGAAATATAAAATGGAAAAACAGTGATCCTTTCTTATACTCCTTCCTTAATGTGTAATCTTAAGTTGCTTTCTGACTAGCTAATATTAAAATGATAAGCAATATGGAAAAGTCTAATTAGAAAAATCTATTAGATATTTTCCTTACTTACATTTCAAATGTTATCCCATTTCCTAGTTTCCCCTCCAAAAATAACCTATCCCATTCCCCCCTCCCCATGCTCACCAACCCACCCACTCCTGCTTCCTCCTGGCATTCCCCTATACTTGGGCATCACACCTCAGGACCAAGGGCCTCTCCTCCCTTTGATGGCCAGTCTCAAACTCACAGAGATCTGCTTGTCTCTGTCTTCTGCATGCTGGGATTAAAGGTGTGCATCCCCACTGCCAAAAGAAGAAGAAGAAGAAGAAGAAGAAGAAGAAGAAGAAGAAGAAGAAGAAGAAGAAGAAGAAGAAGAAGAAGAAGAAGAAGCTGAGTATGTAGCTCGTAGCTTGTGTTTGTAATCCCATCAGTTGAGCAACTAAAGCAGGAGGTCTATGACCAGACTGAACTCTTGGCTAACACATGATATGGAGTGAGAGCCTGTTAAAAAATACAAAATCAGTCAATTAATTGAAAATAAGTTGGTGCTGTATCAAAGATTATATACCTTCAAACTACAAACAAAGCAACTTGCCTAGTTTCCATGTTTCTTTTGAGGTAGGACTAATTCTCATCACTCCTATATCCATTTGCAATAATTTAAATATCAAACATCTACCTCATAAAACATATGTTATAAAATAAATAGCAAATTACCTTATTTAAAGGTAACCTCTAATATGTTTTAGAAGGCATTTTACAATTTTTAGCATATATATATATATATATATATATATATATCCAAAAATCACAATGCAGAAGACTGTAATAAACTGTAGTGTTTTTTGAATGTCCAAGTGTGACTGTATGCCCCGGCACCCAAGTTTTTACTATAGTGTAGCCTAAATATAGCTTTGAGTCTATTTCACCCAAGAGGGATATTCAGTAATTCAAATAGCTACTAAGATACAGCTCCCTTTCTACCTAATTTTTATCTACATATCCTAAATTTTAAAAGTATTGTTACTGATGCACTTTAAACGTATTTCTCAAAATCATGTGTTAGAAACTTAATTTCCTAGCTGAAGAAGTGATTAAGAGCTCATACTGCTCTTGCAGAGCACCTGAGTTCAGTTCTCAGCTCCCACTTTGGGGGGAAAATTCACAACTGCCTGTAACCCGTATCCTGAAGATATGATGTCTTCCTCTGTCCTCAGTGTACACCTGCACTAACATGCACTACACATAGCCAGACATAGATACACAGATATGCATAATTTAAAAAAAAATCTAAAACAGCAAGAGCCAATGGTGGCAGCTCATGTCTTTAACCTCAGCACTTGGGAGGTAGAAGCAAGCAGATCCCTGAGTTCAGGCACAGCATAGGCTACAGATTGAGTTAGAGGACGGACATGCTATACAGAGAAATCCTATCATGACAAACAAACAAACAAAAAGCAAGAGGAAGAAGAAGGAAGAGAAGAAGGAAAAGGAGGAGAAATAAGGAGAAGGGAGGGAGGGAGGGAGGGAGGAGGGAGGGGGAGGGAGGGATGAAGGAAAAAAAGTAACCGCAGTAGCTTAATCCTCAGTACAACTGTGTTGGGAGGGAACACTGAAGAAAGTAAATGAGTGAGTAAGTGACAAAGTCTATACAGCTGGCACGAAATGGAGATCTTTGAGATAACCTTCACCCTCAAACTGAGCTCAGTGACACTGTTAAAGCAAAGCCAAACTCCAAGACAAGGAGGCCCGTCCACCTGACTAGCAGCAAGAGATATCTGGAGAGCAATTCGTAAAGGATTCCTATTCTCTTCAACATCCAGAGTATATCCCCTGATGTTGAAACCTTGCCTATGAGGTGGCATCAAGGAACCATCCCTCCAGCAGCACATCCAGAATTTGAGTGTGACCAAATGATTTTCTATAAGTATACTGGGTACCATTAACTGTGCCAAGAATTGCAATAACTGTAATAACCTATAACCCCAAGATGTTAAAATAAATTCTACTCACAATGGAGAGAAAAGGGACATGGCACCCTTTTGAGGTGATCAAACACTAAGGACCTTGTCCTCTTGAACAAATTAGTGTCTTCATTGTGGGAATAGGCTCATTATCTTGTGATAATGGACTCATTATAAAAAAAAATAAAAGTGATTTTGATTCCCGTTCTTCCGCATTTACAGTAGGATGCCACACTAGGAAAACTTTTGGGGGGATATCAACTCTGTGGGCTCTGTCTCGATAGCCTTGATCAATAAATATGCATTTATTACAGATTATATGGTCTGTAGTATTGATATTCCATCATAGAAGGGACTAAGCCAGTGATCCTATTTAACATGAAATTTACTTTTCAAAGTAACATCTGCAGTAAGCTGTGCTGCTGCCTTATTTGACAGTGCCACTCTAGAACACTAGTTCTCAGTGCCAGTGCACAAGAGAGCTGTAAGCATAGTGTTTCAGAGTTTGGTTATTTAGCTCTATCCTTGACCAGTCACTTAAAGTCTCTGTGGGTGGGCCCAGCAATTGGTATGTCTAGAAAAGCTTTTAGATGCTTTTTATTGAAGGCCACTGCAACTGGAGGGCTTGTGGAGGATTTTCTTCTTTTCTACAACAATGATAAACTTTTAAAGAGTTTCAAACGAGGATAAAGGGTGATCAGATTTACATTCTTAAAAAGATTATTCTGGTGAAAGCCGAGGAAACAGATTAGAGAGAAATAAAGTAGATGTGAAAGCTGGCAGACCTTTTAAGTGCCTTGGGCTGCAGCCCAGTTCAGAGAAGATGGCTCCATGCTAGCTAGAGGTGGAATCAAGAGTTATTTAGAGTATTAAGGGTTTTGATTGCAGATTGAATGTGGAGAGGAGGGAAAGGAAGTGCTGTTTAGTGTGATGGCGGATAATGCCAGAGAGGCAAAGATTAAATAACATTCAGAAGATTGAGCGCAGGCAAGAAGATTTTCCATGTCATGAGTTTGAGGCCAAAGCATTCAGATATATGAAAACTCAACTAAGAATTTCCACTTTTGACAGAACCCGTAGGTTTAACTGTCAAGTATGTTACTTTGTAATAGTAACTCTGATGGATCTCAAGAAGTGCACCAAGAGCAAATGTGACTTTAATTTTTGATTCTTTAGATGATTAGTCTCTCAAAGATAAGGAAAATAAGACAGTAATTCTTTTATTAGGTTTGTCATTCACTATGATCTTTCTGAAGAAAATATTTGCATATGTCAGCCAAAGCTTACAGAGTAAGTAGTGTTTATGCATGTAAATAGTTTTAATGAACTTAGTAAAATGCTAGGCTGATAACTCTTGTCTGTAGCAGGACTGAAAGTCCAAAACTGTGGAGGACTTGGCTCAGTGTGACTCCTTAAGCTTGAGTGAGTGCATGAAGACCCCCAACTGGGCCAAGAGCTTTCTTCTCCCTGTTTGTACCTGGTTATACCATTTCTTTCTTTCTTTTCTTTTCTTTTTTTTCTTTTTTTGTGGGGGCAGGGGGGCTGTCTCTGTAGACCAGGCTGGTCTTGAACTCAGAAATCTGCCTGCCTCTGCCTCCCAAGTGCTGGGATTAAAGACATGCGCCATCATCACCTGGTGGTTATACCATTTCTTAAACATCTATATTTTTATCTTTCTGTTCAGTTGAAAATACAATTTCACATGGTCTCCTCTCTCTTTTAATTATTTGCTTTTTCTTATTTCATGGCACAGTAGTGTAGTAAAATGCTATAAAAACCCTTTCATCAAATGCTCGCTGTTCCTTGTAAGAGGAATGTCTATATACAGCAGTCATAATTCTTTTACAAATTTGTCCCATTTATCTTACTCTTAGATTTTCAGCATGTAACCACTCACTGCCATTTACTGACATGAAATGTTCATAATGTAATAGAGAGGACATCTAACTGAGCTGCTAAGAAATGATTGCTGAAGTCGTGATTTAAGCACCGGCCCAGAGACTTCAGACAAGACAATTATTTTGCTGACCTTCTGCTTCTCCGTGTAATTGAGGGTGATAGCATGAGCATGACAAACTTACTATAAAATTTAAGAGAGGTGTTGTTACTGGACTTTAATCTCTACCAGAAGGATACAGGGCTCTATAATCATAAAACCTAGCTGATTAGCATGTTATATCTTTCCCTGTTTGGTGGCTCCTGAGAGCAGAGTTTAAACTAGTTAGATTCAAAGGAAATCACAAATAACCTTATCATAGACCCCTCCTGGATTTATCATTCCAGCTCCCAAACTCAGTATACTCAAGAGCTCTTATGTGCCTCCCATATCATCTCAGAAAAAAAAAATCACAATTGTCCCTTATTTATTCTTCTTCTGTTATCTCAGCCTACACACTGAAATTTATTCAGTGAATTATTTTCTACAGCTTTAGATTTGGAGCCCTTTTGAAACCTGCATATTTAGATCTCTCTGTATCTTCCTGTAATTCTTTTTTTATCCCACCTCTTCATTGTTATTCCAAGGAGGCAGAGGCTCTCCATGCTTTTAAAGCTCCTGCCTATCCATTTCCTCTATTCAAGCCAAGATATAGTTTTACTCATAGCAGAAGATGCCAATAAACTCCAAGCAAAGATTAGCCAAAAGACCTTTGCCAAAGAAAACATGTATGGTGATCCCTGGCTGAGCACACAGTATGTAGTGTGTATGTATTAAGTGTCGACTCAAACTTTGAGTTAGTGTTGGTGTAAACATAGCTATCACAGTTCCAGCCACTGATGTATGCAAGGCAACAAATCCCAAAGAGAATTGTTGTCCAATGACCTTATAGACCATCCAGAATATTGTTTTAAGGCTTGAAAAGAACTAATGTGTTCATGTAGGTACCTTTCCATCTTCCCTGGCCCACCATCATCTGTGAAGTAGCACTGTCACATTTAAGGACAGCCCATAATCTCAAAAAAGAGGCTTAAGATAAGGCTAGGAAACTGTCTGAATTCTACAGCAATGACTCATTTGTCAACACTCTAGAACAGACTTGCATTGCTTCCTTCTGACAGTCTTCCTAAGGTTTCAACTGGCCCCTTATCTACTCTTTGTGTTGTTGTAGTTGTTGTTAGTTATAAGTGAAATGAATATTTCAGAATCTTATGGCATACAAAACCAAGAGGTCAAGTTAAAAGAAAGTGAAAAGCAGCGTAGAGTCCCTACCCTGGCTGAAAAATCCTTGTCAGCCGGTGCCCTGCTAACTCAGCAACTGGCTAAATTAATCCTAAATTCATCTCATCCCTTATTCCCACAACCAGGTAAGGAAAGATTTAGGGTAACAAGCTAATTTCCTGTTTTATATTCAAGAGAATACTGAGTTAACTGAATGAAGTGATCATTCTCATCTACTAGAAAGGGAAATTTGGTTTCTGTTGCCTATTAATTTTTCAAAGAACCTTAAGGACTATATAGCATATCACCTTAGGTATGTAATTATAATGAAATTTTATATGTACTTTTTGTTATTAAAATAGGTTTAATTAGGTAGGCTGGCTTCCCTTATAATTATCTCTTTAAATTTTTATTTCCAGCACAGACTATTGTTAATATTTTATGTGAATCTGTTTTATTTTGGATGAAGATTTTTGACAATTCATAACATGTTGTCAGATAAGTTCCATTTATATCTTCCCGAAATTATATTTGAATGTAGGAAAATGAATATTTTAGTCCGCTTTGGGAATCTATGCCGTGCTGTTGTCTTGGATGAAATATTAACTATCTGTACTTTAGAAATAATATAGTGAATCCATAGATATTTAATATTATTGGCAACCAAATAATTCTGATAGAAAAATTTAATATTAAATAATATTTAGCCATTTTGAAAACAAGTAGTACATTTATATGTTTATAAGAAAAAATACATTTTACTCTATTTAAAACTATATGAAAAATCTGAAACTATAGAACTTCTAATATGTAGAATGAAGCACATCTTAGTATGTTTAAGATTTTTGTTCAATATGCTAAGTATGTATATTTTCTACATTATTAAAGGAAATATAGAGCAGACTTCACAGCAATTTAATACATGGATGAGGTTTATAAGACCAGAGAAATAAATGACTGTTGAAAGCATATTTTCTGTCTGGGTTATATTAATGTCAAGCATGCCATATAACATACATACTCAGTGATCTGTGGAGATTTAATAAAATGCCTAGTAACTATGACTAAATTTTTTAGGGTTAACAAGGGCTACACTAATTTAAAATCTACGTCTATCAAAATCCTCATTTTTCCAAGGATTCTACACAAATCCCAGCCATCCCTAATAAAGACCTTTATTACTAACTATTCGGCTCATACCAGAGGAGAACTCAGTCTCCTGTAGCCTGTTTCTTCCAATATACATAGAATACAGTTGAGGGGAGAAAGGGGCTCTGAGAGCTGTCAGGGGCTCCGAGAGCCTGTGAGGAAACAGAACTCCGAAGGGCTGGTCTCCCATAGAGAGATGTGTACTTTGGAGGTGAGGTAACCGTTCTCACTTAATACAGATTGTTTTGTAAGGTAATACTATTAGTTGTTTTTTGTTTGTTTGTTTGGTTGGTTGGTTGGTTGATTGGTTAGTTGATTGGTTGTTTTACTAACCCAACCATTTCCCAGGGATGCCTTATTGAGGAAAAGCCAGATCTGGCATCTGGCAGATCAGAGAAGGCAATGGGGTGAGGTGCAGTGATAGGGCAGGTAGGGTCATAACCATGAAGTCTTCTGAAATTGATGGAGGGAACCAAAAATAAGGGTCTAAAAGTTTGTCTCTGAATATACTTTTGTCTTTTAATATGGAATTTACTCTAGAACATTAACAGAGGTATGGAGACATTGGGAAGTTGTTCTAAGTAGTTCACCTATTGCCAATGGTGAATTCTCTCCCAGTCATTTTTACCAACAATATAAACCTGATCGTATGATTTTTTTTAAAAACACAAAATGTACTCTCCTTCTAGGATATAGAAAAATAATCTGAAGTCTGCTTCTAATTCAGTTAAAGAAATTGAACTGTACTCTTAATTTCCTGACTACCAATTTCCATCGACCTTGTTTTTGAAACTTTGGTTCAAGGCCCTTGGAAGAAAGGGTGAGATCTCCTTGTTCCTTTTTTCAGTTGTAATTCGAGGGTCTAAAAGATGATAAGACAGTTCCTAAATGGGTTTTCCTTTGTTTTTTTGAGGAAGTGGAAAGTATTAGAAAAACTATCTGGCTGTTTCTGGAATTAACAATGTGGGTATGTTGTGGACTGTTTTGTGCCAGATGCTACTTAGGATTTAAGAACTAGTTACTAACTTTGACCCATCACCATAAATGCTCATGAGTCACAAATACACCCCCACATACACACTCAGGCCTCCTTTCAAACCATGTTTTTCTCAGTGACTGAACCTATACTGTTCCATCTAAGAACAATCCACATTGACCCAGAGTTCTTTTCTCTCTACCCTAGTGTGTTTTGTGGCGGTCATTTGTATCTTTGAGGCAGAAGGGAAGTTTAGAATCATCGCATTTAAAAGTAACTTTTGGTTTCATTTACTTCAAAAACTGTGTGCATTAAGCACATCAGTGATTAACTCTGATTCACCCATAATGCATCAGGGTTGAATTAAGGAAGTAAATTAAAGCACTTCTGCTTGGAAGAGCAAGACCAGATTTGAATTCTCTACTTCAGGCTTCCTGTGTCTTCTGTTCTCCATCTGCCTGTTATCTGAGTAGGAATTTGTGCTGGCCTGGGGGCTCTCTTGTGGATTGCTCCCCTGTCTGTATGTTTGTTTATGTCTGTCTCTGTGTGTGTCTATCCCTAATAAAGGGCTCTGTTTTGTCTTTATTAAACAGCACAGAAAACATCCCATGGGATGCAATGGAGACAAATACTTAAGAGTTTTGTAAGGGATTAAGTCACGGACTTCAGTTGACTCCAACTGACCTAGATAACCAACAGTACAACAAACATCACTGTTTAATCAACCAGCATCCAAACATGTGTTTAACATTTATGCTATATATTCATTTTAAAATATTGCTCTGAACCTCCGAGAATCTGCTGCTTTCAGCAAATGATACAAATGCATTTAGCGGCGTAATAGAGGATATGTAATGTAAGATTTAAGCTATGCATTAGTTTAGATTTTAAAAGTTGAAATCCAAGGCTAGTAAGGTTGATACTTGCATTGTTCTCTTAAAAGTCTGCTAAACAAAAGGGCTGAGTACACAGCAGGATAGCAGTCTTAAGTGACCTGAAAGTGTGTTGCTAACTCTGGCTATGAAGTCCAGCAAAAGTTAGAGAATCTTAGAATATAAGAGATATTTCTATAATATTGTAGCACCACATAACAGTGAATAGAATATCCAATAGGAATTATTCCTTTGTTAGTTTCAAATAAAAATGATGAAAATTAGGCGATAGGAAATGAGTATTGTGGCTAGCATCTGTGAGGACTGGCAGGCCCTGGCTTGTAGATGAAGACTGATAAATTTTCAGAGATTTTTTTTTTGAGTGGTTGTTAAATAGATCCATTACTGTATGATTGCATGTTAAGCTTCATAATATTGCAAAACTGTAAGTGATAAAGATTTAAGACAGCTCCCTAACTATTTTACTGCATGTCACTATTTTACAGGGTAGCTTTTAATGGTTCAGTGTGGAGTGTCTTCTCCCAAGTCCACAATCAGTGATTTCATACTGTGCCTTTAGATTGTCGATGGTAGAAGAATTGATACCCCCCAAATACATAGACACTACAAATTACCACACTTCTACTCTGTCCAGAGCCACTTACCAGACATCTACTTATAGCTGAGCTTGTCAGGATTCTTAGATGCCCCCACAGTGTATTTTAACCAGTATATCTCAAATGATATAGGAGAAGCTAGGCTCTTATATGCTTAGCTTCTGTACCTCACTGGGTGAATTGTATTGTCTTTGGTCTGACCCATGGCCCTCTCAGGTTCTTTACAAAGTACTTGTTTTATATGCAAAGATTTCAGAACCCATGCCCTAGTTCATTATAAAATATAAAAGAAATAAACACTTTTTCTTTGCTGCTTTATTTTCACGTTGAAAAATGAAGATGAACACTTATAATATCAATGCCAAAGCAACAAGAATAAAACCTTTCTCTGATTTAGGAAAAAAAAAAGAATGGTGAATTTTTAAAAATGTACTCTACGAAGCCATCCTTATTCTCCTCTTCCTAGCACCACTTCGATCTAATATATGTGAGAGAATTGGAATAGATCATTCTAAGGCAATATTCTAAATTGCATGATAGCTTCTATTTCCTATATATTCTTAAAAGCAGTGCTTTCTGTGAGGTTTATATTATTTACTCCCACACATAAAAAACACCCTCCAATTTTTGACTCTGCTTTTCTTATTAAATAGAATTATTTAAGTATCTTAAAGCTCCTAGTTTACATTAGATTGCCCCATTGAGAAATTTTGAGATGTCAAGTTATTTCAAAATCCTCTATTTTCCTTCCCCAGGTGACTCTAGAAATCAGGTGTTGGTCTTAGGAAACTCATCATACTCCCATGTTCCCCTTACCCAGCTCTGCCTTCAAAACTGCCACGAAGCTTTGAGGATGGGAATTTGCTCCTGCCCATCAGTTAGAAATGTTACCTTTCCTTCCACAGATGAGCAGTGCAATAACTGAAAAAAAAAATAAGTCAATGTCTTTCACTAGGAAACCTTTCAACATCTTAAGATTAAAATAATTCATTAGTTTCTAAATAAGACAGCATATGTAACTGTCAAATCATATGGAGTCTTCTTTGACAGCGCACTTGGTATTGAGATTATTTTCTCTTGTAACTGTCAGATTGTAAGTTTTAATATAGTGAACCTGCAGGCCATACTATAATAAATCCTCAGAATAACACATATTATAGGAAAATAATGCAGAATGACACTTCTGCCAAACATATTTATAGACTGGAGTTTATGTAACACAAGGCATCTTATTCCAGAAGCAGTGTTTGTTCTGTAGCTCTGCAGCTCCCTTAGCAGTATTTCTTAATATTATTTAGGTAGAAAATGTTCATATTAAATTAATAGGATGAAGAAGCAATATGAGGGGGGTCTTGTTAGAGCAGTAAATTTAAAAAGTAGGTTCTAGGGATGTGTACTATAGGAAGTGTTTGCAAATGTCAGGTGTTAGTGTACCCGAGTTATCTCAAATAACTGAATTTTACTCGATAATATTATTACCAACTATTTTTTTCCATAGAAAAAATGAGTTTCAAAATTGTGCCTCAGAAGAGTTGGACTGATGTAATGAGCTATGTGTCTTCCAGATGTGCTTGATCAAGAGATTGTCAGGCACATTGCCAAGTGCACGGGGATGGATGCAAGGTCCAACCCAAGCAGCCCATAGCATGAAGTGGCATACTGATGAGAGAACAGCCCGTGGGAGACCTTTCCAGCAGTCGCAGACCTCACCACTTTCATACTTTTCACCCCTAAACTGATCAGGAAAAAACCCAAACCCATTGTTTCACATTAGCAAGCATAGTCCTGTAAAGTTACAAACATGAAGGTAAAGAAACACACAGCTAGTGAGTTAACACACACAGACAAAAACCAACCAACCAACCAAACAAACAAACAAAAAACCAACCAAGTCTGTAGCATGGTGTTATTTGTATCATGCCCACTAGGTTGAGAAATAAAAAGGAAGGAACCTTGTTTTTTCAACTTGAGGAGAAAAAAAGAGAATGAGAATGTTTCACTGAGAAGGTAGTTCTTGAGCTGAATTTTATAGTTGCCAAACTTTCTTGAGAAATATCAGAAGCTTCCAGAAATAGAGGTCTCTTCCCCTATCCTACATTCATCCCACTCCTAGCCCATAATAATCTGTTGTGAAAGCTTTATCAACAATCACAGTAGTAATGTAGAGGCAGAACCCAGAGACATCCTTCCAGACCTACAGAGTTCTTAGGCTGTGGGGCAGCTGGATTCTGGTTCATGGGAGGCAGACAGACATGTATTATTTTCCTAGAAATATATCCCTCTTAAATACTATTCATTTTACCAAAGGAAAATTCTTTTTGATGTAAGCTAGTTAACTGACCCCATAGTACAGATAGTCTGGTGATACTTTTAATTATTACTAGCTTTTTATACAGCTAATATTGTTAAAATTATTAGTATTATTAGTATTTTATAATAATATTTATTATTTTTATACAGGTGATACTTCCATATAGTACCCAAGAGACTCTCTCTACAGGCTACAATAGAAAAGTGGGCTACTGATACCTGTGGCACCCATTTTAGACATGCACAGGTTGCAGATTTAAGATAACTTACCCAGAGATGTCACCACGTATTATGCAGGGTTTTATGTCAATGCAGGTGATTGTTATTGGCTTGACCGTGGTGCTGTGACTATTTTGAGCTTTATGTCTTCTTTACTAAATAAGTTATATTTCCCTAGGTATTTTTGTTGTCTGTGTCTTGTGGTTTTTTTTTCCTCTAACCCCAGGGTTTTGTTACTTACAAAGTACAGCCATCAGCCCTGTTCATCATCAGCATCTTATGGAGAGCCCTAGGAACCTCTGTCTCTGTGGTGGCATAGCTTTAATCTACACTCACTCACTCTGAATTTAGTACTTTCTATTCCAAGTAAAAAGAAAACTAGAAGGGAAAACAAGCATTGTATTTTTTACTCTTCAGAACTTCCAATTAGGAAAGATCATTGTTTGAGAAAGCATTGAACAATATTTCATATAGTGGTTCCTTTAAGAATGGCTTTGAACTAAAATCAAATACCCGAGTGTAAAGCTCAAAACATTTAAAGCTTAGTGGCTCTTTAAGAAAAGCTGGTTTTGGCAACTGGAGCTTTGCCCAGTATTTGGTCCCAAAGACCTTCTCCTTGTAAAGTATTTGTTTCCTATTATGTGCACTAGTGGATTTTAAGTCCTGGTGAAATGATAGAACACAATGCAATGTTTTCCGATGGCACATATAACACTCTCCAGCTTGCAGTCCCCACGATATGATGTCAGGTGTCAACAACCTCAAGCAACAACAGTTTTTTTTTTTTTTTTAAAGAGCTAAAGCAGAAGTAATCCAAATTCTAAAGGCACAGAAGAAAATGCACCTGTTTCCAGCATGACCCTCCTAAGTAGCAACTTATTTAGATGTTTTGGTATCATTTGTCACAGTGTCAATTTTCAGGACTAAAGAGAGAATTAAGTAAAAATTTTAAAAAAGAAAAATTATTATTAAAAAATGTAAACAAAGAATATAGAAAATAAAAATATTAAAAAAAAGAAAAGACAGAAAGTGTAGAATAAGTGCTTAGGGGTGCTGGGCCTGCCCAATTTCCCCTTTGTTGGGTAATACTCTTTGTCATGACTCACCTAGGAGGGCCATGTTTCCAGGCCTGTTCTCTAGGAGGTATTATGGGTGGTATTGTGATGCTCAGATTGGCTTTAATATTCTTGTCTTATTTTATTTACATCTCTTGAGGAACTCTTAAGGAAGGTCCTCTGTCCTTATAGCTTTGAGCTGCAAAGCAATGTCAGGCCAAATTGTGTCTGGCACTTAGGGCCTGGTGTTGTTTCCTATTGGGGCACTCATGACTTTAGGCTATGAGCAGCCCTATTTATAATAGCCAGAAGCTGGAAAGAACCCAGATGTCCCTCAATGGAGGAATGGATACAAAAAAAATGTGGTATATATACACAACGGAGTACTATTCAGCCATTAGAAACAATGAATTCATGAAATTCTTAGACAAATGTATGGAGCTGGAGAACATCATCCTAAGTGAGGTAACCTAGTCTCAAAAGATCACTCATGGTATGCACTCACTGATAAGTGGATATTAGCCTAGAAACTTGGTATACCCAAGACATAATCCACATATCAAATGATGTCCAAGAAGAAAGAAGGAGTGGCCCCTGGTTCTGCACTGGTTCAGTGCAGCAGTGTAGGGCAATACCAGAACAGGGAACTGGGAAGGGATGGATGGGGGAACAGGGGGAGGGAAGAGGGCTTTTGGGAATTTCAGGGAGTGGGGAGCCAGGAAAGGGGAAATCATTTGAAATGTAAATAAAGAATATATCGAATAAAAAATATTTAAAAAAAAACTTTAGGTTATGAGGCTGCTTTGGGGTAGTTTCAAGTGAAAGCGCTCTAATAATCTTTGGTACCATTTTCTGAAAACCTGAATTTCTCTAGTTGTTTTGCAGCTAAGTCTAGGGTAAATTTAGTGCTTTTTTTTTTTTTTTTAAACACAAAGTAGTTGTAAGATTATTTTCCCAGGCAGTTGTGGACATTTTTTTTTCAATACCTATAGTCCTTTAAACATTTATTTAAGATTCAACATTTCATTTGTTTCTGCAGTTGAACACACTTGGTTCTGTAGCATACATCCATTAAACTGCTCATACCACTTTTTCTGCTGACAGTCTTTTATGAAAACTTGCCCCAAGATGACCAGAAACCTTTTTAGGCCTTGTTAAATGGAAACTATATATTCCCTTGGGAATATATCAATCAATTTACATCTAGATCTATTTGTTCCTTCTTTTTTGAAGTTAAAGTAGCTTTAAGAAACTCTTTGTTTGTATTTAAGAGCTGTGTACATTTGAAAGGAGAAAGAAGAAAGAAATGAATTTGACCCACTCAGCCTGTAGGTTTAGTTGGAGTGTTCTCTGAACACTTACCTTAACTCTGGTGTTGGGTCCTAGGCTATAGAGCGTGGTGCCTCCATGAGGAGCACTAGGCAAGTTGAGCTGGTGATTCCCCTCCTAGTGCTCTCAGGGGTCAGAAGTCCTGGCAGATAACTTGAATAGGGAAGACTCACTTGGTCTGACCATGCTGCAGTCAAGGAGGTCTGAGCAGTATACAGAAACTACAGTAGGTGAGTTTTCACCAAAGATAAGAATGTTGAGAGGGAGGAGCCACCTTGCACCCAACCCACCTACAGATTTTGTCACTTGTTAGTAGTAGCAATCTTCTCAAGATGGGATTTGCCCACACCCAGAATCACACTTGCCACTGGTGCTCCAGCAGATCTGCCCATGTTCATGTGCGGATGGAGCAGGGTCTGTGGATTAGAACAGTATTCTTGAAGCCACTGTGACTGCATGATGGCTGGCTGTGTTAGGTAAGTTATTCTCAATGATTCAACACACAGACACTGAATCTTTTAACCAGACACTAAAGCCTTGAGGACAAGTAGGCTATTGTTATAGGAGTTTCCCTGGTGAGACATCAAGAAATATTGGTTTACCTCAGATATGGAGAGCATTAGCTAAGCAAATAAAAGATTTTATGAATCTAGCTAGATGGACTACTGTGTTTATTGGGCTTACTTACCAAAGCATCAAAGGCAGTTACATCATTCGGAAATCTCTGGGTACCTCAGGGGAACTGCACCACCTAAGAAGCATAGATGACTAAAAACTATACCATTGAACAGTCTGCTAGGAAAACTAATGACAGGCACATTACTGGTCTGTGTCAAAAGTACTCCGATGGGACTGTCAGACTGGACAATTTCATCTGGCAAACCTTTGCAAAGAGTCCCACAATGACAATTTTCCCCCTCATATATAAACTTAAGAGAGGAAAAGTGAGGGCCCATGTGGATGGTATGTAGGTTCTGGAACATAAGAACCTGTGATACCACTACCCCCCCTGCCTGAGAAAGTAGCAATATGCCAGATCTTCTATAGATCACTTGGAAATTATCACAGACTCATTGATTCATGACAGCAATGGCCATAGCTAACCAAGAGGATAACTATTATACAGTAGCTATGTATTATTGCACTATAGCATCTCCCACACTTGTAGGGCTTCATACCTATAGACACTGTCCAAACAGATACAGCTAGATGGGACAGGGAGGACTCCTAATTATAGACGCATGTGTCTGAAGGCAGAGGGATACCTTGGGACCACTGACACGTTTTTTCCCCGTCACTAACACCTTGGTGATGCAGAGCTACCTTGTCTCTCCCTTGGCACTCCCCTGAGAGGAACAGAGCAGCTTGAGAAGGGTTTCGTATACTGACAATTTTCTGACAGTTTAAAAATTTAGAGCCCATAGACATCTACTCCCTCCAATCCCTCCCTTCCCCAGTTTACAGAAAGAGAACCACAGAGAGTGGTCTCCTGTGTTACTGCTGTTCTTGGTTGCTTGAACCTGGGACCGTAGAGTCTAAATATGAAGCAAGCTCAAGTCTCATGCAGTAGCCAACTATATTCAAAGCATCGGGCGAGTTACACTTTGAGGGTTAAGAAGAGACACATTATTAAAGTGTTTGACTAATAGGATCAGTCACTCATGGCGAAAATAAGTTTTTCCATAGAAGCATATGAATAAAAACAGCTGAAGTAAACGCACTCCTATCTGCTACACCTAGGAAGAGCAAGAAAAGATATTCTAAAAGCAATACTGTGTTTTGAAGAAACTAAGGTCACCAGATTTTTGTTTTGTAACCCTGGAGTTTTCAAACAAGCACTCTGAACTCCCCTCACAGGGTTCCATTCTTGGACCATGTTCTGACACTCTTGGATTCAAGAGAGCAAGTCTGGGCTAGCTGTTAAGAGCATAGTTTTTGCAAGCATTCTTTGAATCTAGATGGCTTTCTATGTCTTACATGCTTCCTGTGTAAAGAGACGTAAGCAGCTGCCTCACAGGACCATAAGGTCACATTTGGTGTGATAGGTGAAACTTTTAGGATAACACCAGGCTAATGGTACCTGCCCTAGTGATCTTGTTGAGTTTTTGTTCTAATTTTTAATAAATCCTTTAGACTATCATCTATTCTTATGTTTTTGTAGTGTCAAACAAATACCCAACACTTTCCTAAATGAGGAAACATGTAAAGCTCATGACAAAGCTGATAGGTACTTTTATTATCCATGTTTTCTGATGAAAAAGAAAAAAGAAAAACAAGCAAACAAAACACACTGAGACAAGTAACTTTTCCAAGTTCACACAACTGAGAGTGGTAGAGCTGGGATCCCAGTCTTGTTAGGCTAAATCTTCATTTTCTCTCTTCACCCCTCAAAGACCTAGCCTTCTTGATGGGAAGCATTACCTGTAGGAGAGCCTGGATGTCTTCTTCCCCCTTTGTCCTCAGGGCTGGATCTAAGTGTGCTAAGTTCTGGGAGAGGCTCCTGCTGGCTGGCAGTCCAGTGCATCTGTTTTAACATAACCATACCTTTTACCTTTATCTTCTGAAAATTCTACAAAAACCATGAAAAAGCATCTTCTCTTCTCTGGAGAATGCTGATTTCTTACCATTAGCATTCCTAAAGATTTACTTCTCCATCTTATTCTCACAGTTTTCTTCTGCTTCTCATTACCAGCACTTAGTCTTCTGCCTGGGATGGTGACTAGTAAATTCTGAGCATTCCTGAGATACCCTCCATGTATAAGACCCCAGGGAGTCTGAATCTTCAATGGGACAAAGAGGCCTTGTGCAAACCATAGTAATATTAATTATGCAGTGATTTCACCAGATGGCCATTTTTTTCTGCCATACAGTAGCATGTGCTTCAAAGGGACTCAGAGCTTTCTTAGAATGCCTTTCAAAGGCTCAGTTATCCCAGAAATGCTATTATGCACCCCATAACCTGGTGCATTCAGGAAGACACCTTTCATCGAACAGTTCCTTTTGTATGTCTGTATGCCCCTAGTGTAATAATTACCCATTAAAATACTAATACAACTTTTAATGCCTTCCTGTGATACAGAGATGCTCAAAGAGAATATTTACCATATTGTATGTATAAAAATAACTCTAGAAACATACACTGCCACAAAAACACATCAAAAGGATTTTGACAAGGACAAGACAGTGCATGAAATATAAAGATGTTGAACTTTTATGAGGCAGTTTAACTAGGAGTTGGGTGGCACTTGGTTTTTAATTTTTATGTATTCAGAAAAGCACATAAAATAAAATACATTTCAATATCTTCTAATTATAAACAAAGGCTAATTTCTCTTAAACCTTTTAATATATTCACAGAAGTGTTTGTACATTTGCTAATGAGTGCTATTGTATTGAGGGGCACATTGCACATGAAGGATTGTGTCTATGCGGGAATGACCCTGCATAAATGCAGATGGCTTCATATTAGCTACAAAGGAATTAAGGGTGAGATTCACTGCCCCTGAGTTTTTCACAGGAAATAGCTAGCTATTGCTTTACTTAAGTGCTGGAGATTTAATAGTACCATTAGGTCTATCATGTAGAGTTCCTTAAGAAACAATTCAGTTCTGTGTGTCCCTTTGGGAGCAGGAAAACACTAACTGTATCCCATATTCTCTCTCTCTCTCTCTCTCTCTCTCTCTCTCTCTCTCTCTCTCTCTCTGTGTGTGTGTGTGTGTGTATAAGTGGGTCTTTGAATGAGTGTATAGAGACTAGAGACTCTACAGAGATTTTTAGCTATTTGAACAAGCATACAATTACAGAACCAAATAGTTCAGCCAGCCTATCTGTTGTCTTCTTTGTCCACAGCGTGCTAGATAACCAGTTGGGAACAGAGAAGTTTCTTTGTCCTGGGTCTGTTTTCCCATCAAGTGACTGTCAATAAAAAGTGCCTTGAGTGGAGCCAGACTCCATTTTCTCACTGGTTCTTCTACATTGGCCAATCTTACGTTGCTTTCAGCTTTCCCTTCTTTTCACTTACAACTACATTTTGGTTTTTCATCTTTGCACCCAATTTCTCTTCCATTCATCTAAGTTAAATTTTGACCAGAAATAGCATGGATAAATGACATCCATGGACAATTTATAATTCTCACTTGAGCCAATAATTTTAATTTGCCTTTCATCAAATCTTTTTATGAGAGTTGTTCACCCATGATCAAAATTGATTAATTTGCATTTCACATCCGCTCTTTGCTTTTGTATATTATTCAGTAAAACTACAGGGGGGTGACTAAAAGACAAAGAGTAGGCAAATGACAGAGGTGACAGGAGTAAGCCATCAACTGGATGCCCATTCACTTAGGAAGGCAGATGCCCTTTGGTGGCTGGAGAGGGCAGCATGCATATCCTTTGTCAAGAAGTCAGTGTGGTAGCTGGGCAGTGGTGGTGCATGCCTTTAATCCCAGCACTTGGGCGGCAGAGGCAGGTGGATTTCTGAGTTTGAGGCCAGTCTGGTCTACAGAGTGAGTTCTAGGACAGCCAGGGCTACACAGAAAAACCCTCTCTTGAAAAAAAACCAAAAACCAAAAAAAATAAATAAATAAATAAATAAATAAAAATAAAAATAAAAATAAAAAAATAAAAAAAAAAAACCAAAAGAAGTCAGTGTTGTTATGCTGGCTAAACACAGAATGACATAAAGGTGAATGTTCAGTTGATAGTTGTCGAGGCAGGACATGGAGTGGGCAGATACATCCAGAAATAAGCAGAAACTAGCCCAGCCAGTTAAAGAAAATACCAAGCACTGACCATCAAAAGAATAACTGAGAAAACTGGAGGAAATGAATAAGAGAATAGAACCACCCTAGAAGTGTGGTACCCATTGGATAATTGGATAATTCTATTCCCATTCAGATGGGAATAGAAAGATAGAAGGGAGTGTAAAATTGTGCCATCGGGGAGGTCAGTGCTTTAGATCTGCATTTTAGAAAATCGCTTCTTTAGATAAATATAAGACCATGTTCATCAGTGCTTGCCTCCCTTGTGGTTAACACGCACTGGAGCTTGGAGCTTGTCATCCACCACTCTGCTCATCTCTCATAGGCATCCGCTAACCACTCAATTAAATCAGGGCCTCATGTCATCATAGCTAATGTTTTTTATATGGCTGCTTATGAATAAACCTTTAGTTTATTCATTTCCCCCATCATCCTTTTGATTTTTTTCTTAAATTTGATTTGATTTTAACCAATATTTATTTTAACTAATAAAGACATTAAAAAAAAATACATGCATTTAGGAGTTACCACACCACATTTCTATGCATGCATACAGTCTGTAACGTTTAAAGCAGGAAAACATGTCTCCTCCTCCAATGTTTATCTTTGTGTGTGTTTACATGTTTTCTTCATTTGTAAAATCCATAGTGTATTTTGGTGACTACAAGCACCCAACTGCTGTAGAACACTGAACTTCGGATCCTATCAAACTGTAGCAAACAGTCGATCAGCCTTTTCCTATCCCTTTCTTCTGGGCCTCTTTACCGCCCTACCCCCCACCCCCACCAGCTAAATGTAGGAATGGAGTTGTTGGACATAAAATGTTTTCTTTAAGACATTTTGAGAAACCTCCACACTGTTTTGTATAAGGGCTACACTAATTTACTTCTCCAGCACCATCCTACAAAAGTTTCCTTTTTTAATACCCTCACCTGTGCTACAATGTGTAACAAGCCAAGCTTGTATTATCTTTCTTTCTAGAGTGACATCTCATTATGGTGTTAAGCAAATTTTACAGGCCCATTGACCTTTTTATATCTTCTATTGAGAAACACTTATTTGGGATGACTTCATGTGTTCATCTTTCCATTTTATTTCTTCAGTACTGTGGACTGCACTTGGGGGTCTTACAAATGTTCTCTCCCATTGGCTAAGTCGTCTATGCGAATTTATTTCTTCAATTTGGAAATAGGATCTTGCTTAGTTGCCCAGGCAGGCCTTGATCTTCACACATTCCTGATTCCCTGCTGAGTAACTGGAGATAAAGGTCTACACCATCAGACTGAGGTTTACTTGTTGTTTTCCACCTCCTTCCAACTAACAGTCAAATCTTGTAGGCAAGGACTCTGCATCCTAGTTCACTGCCAGAGTCCCAGCATCTGGATTAGGTTTAACATATAATAGGTAATCAACTAAGTTTTCATCAAGCACTGATAGGAAAATAAGCACAGACTAATTTGATCAAATGGCTTTAAGCCTGTGCTAGGAGCTTTATGCTGTTGATTGTACAGAGTCAGGTTGTTTCCAGGAATCTGTACTTTCGAAAAGCCATCCTGGCTGCAGAATGAAGCTGGCTAGATAAGCGTGGAGGCTAAGAGATAATTGAGGGTGTCCGACCTTCCCAGCAGTGCAAATGCTAACATGAACAGGGAAACAGCTGAGGAAATGGCATTGGAAATTGGATGAGGCAGGGAGAGAGAGCACATGGTACTTGAGTACATGGATGATTAATTGATGGAGAAGGAGCAGTAGATGATGCCCAGCTATTTTTCCTGTTTAACTGAGTGAAGGGAAGGATGTGCAATATGTACACTGGCAGCCCTTCCGTGATAGATGGTAAAGGGCATAGTCTAAATAGATAAACTGGGTGTAGGGAGAGTGGGAGACCAGAAGAGGCACAGCACTAAAACCTTAGGGGAGACTAATAAACGCACTGTCAGTTTTATAAAACTGAACCAGTTTAATCCAATACCAAGATTAAAGGAATTACTAAAGTTAGTCTTTAGAATGTAATGTTTCCTACCTGGGAATTTTTTTTCTATTTCTCTCTGGTTTTATTAACACTGGGTGTCTTAGTTTGGTTTCTGTTGCTATGATAAAGGCCATGACCAAAAGCAATCTGGGGAGGAAAAGGTTTATTGGCTTACTGTCCTGACCACCAGTCCTTTACTTTTCCCTGAAGGGAAATTAGGGCAGGAACTGAAGGCAGGAACTGATGCAGAGACCACAAAGGAGTGCTGCTTATTAGCTTGCTCCCTGTGGCTGTCTCAGCTTGCTTTTATTACACAACGCAGGACCACCTGCCCAGGGGTAGTATAACCCCCTGTAAGCTAGGCTCTTTCACATCAATCATTAATCAAAATAATACCTGAAGACTTGCCTGCAGAAAATCTGCTGGGAGCATGTTTTCAATCAGGATTCTTCTTCCCAAATATCTCTAACTTGTATCAAGTTGACTAAAAACCCAAAAAGGATGATAATAGGCCTATAGTAAGAATGTCTATGTTTAAGCAATTCTATCTTACTGACAAGCAACAAAAAATATCTCTTCATAGAGTAAATAATTTATCTGGAAAATTTAAGGTTAGTTTTGTGTCTTGCAAAATAAATATTACAAGGAAAACAGAAAATATTTGTATCATTGTAATGGCTTTTAATGCTTCATTAATGAAGTTATTTTAAAGACCAATTATACAAGTAGGGTCTCATTTTTTCCTCCCCTCTCATAGACAGGATCCTGTGGCCCAATTAAGGATGAAAATTGCCACAAGTTTCTTCAAAAGTTCAAAAAACCCAAACACCAGGTCATACCCCCTGAATTCATATTGCCTAAAGTTTCTGTTTCCAACTGCTCTAAGCTCATGAGAACCCCTAATTAGTGATGCATCTGTCTTCTTGATAGAGAGACTGCAAAGCTAGATATTAAGTGTATTCTTTTGAGCAAATAAAAAGTCAACACTGTAAATTCAGTTTTCAAGAAGGAAACATGGTTCAATGGGATTAGAAATGATAAATTAATGTGATTCCATATTCTGCCCCTTTTCTCACTTTGAAAAATCTCCTATTCCCAATAAGAGATATAAAACCATTCTTTCTAGGTCACATACATTTATATTGTTTTCTAATTTTTTGACGAGGTAAAGCCCTTCAGGGTTAGACACAAGTACAAGTTTGTTAAGAGACAGAAAAAAGTTGTAGGCAGCCCTTGTTCAGTTGTGTTTTAGCGCTTAAGCGATCTAAATAATGTCTACTATGTGATTTAGATATGTGAAATTAATATGTAGCTAAATCAGTAACCAAAAGTCACAAATTATGTTGAGTCATTAAGACCAAGAATTATATGACAAATAAATCACATGTGTTACAATTTTTTTTCTGTAACATGTTATATGTGGTTCTGATGCCCCAGATCTATCAAACCACACATCAAAAATAACTGAGTTCATGTGGGAAAACAGGCTTCAGGCACTCAAACCCATGCAGTCTTGCAAGCAGATGTCGAATCAAAGCAACAATCAAATAAATAAATAAAAAACAAACAAACATAGTTTTTAAAAAAAACTAATAAAATTACTGACCCTGGCTTTTAAAATGCCAACTTTTTATTTGATCTGCAGTAAATGTAGTGCAGAAGGAAAGACAGAAGTAGCGTAATGACAAGGAGGAAGACTTGAAGCTGCTCACTTATGTTAGACAATAACCAGAAAGTAAAAGAGGTCATTAAGAGTGGCATTACTCTCTTTTCCCGACTGGAGATATGGATAGATATCCCTGAAAAAGATGATCCTGAAAAAGATCCCTGAAAAAAACCTGGCCACCATGGATTGCACAGTTTTAGATATATCATTGTATACTGTATGAGCTACTACTTGTTACTGGGGAAAATGTTTATAAGTGCCTGTAGTGGCTATTCCAGGTTGTCAACTTGACTACATCTGGAACGAACTACAATCAAAAATTGGAAGGCTCACCTATGATCCTAATCTGGAGGCTCAGAGATACAAGTTTCTGACCTGCATCTTGGCTTGGAGATCTTGAAGCATAGTGGCTTTGAATTCCAGAAGATTAAGACAGGGAGATCTCTAAATTCAAGGTCATCTTGGATTAAAGGCACATTGGCATATGCCTTTAAACTGGGCCACACCCTCTGCTAGAGACCTACAGCCTTTAATCTGGGTCACACCTTCTGCTGGAAACGTATATAAGGACATTGGAAGAAGGAAGACTTTCTCTCTTCCTTGCCTGCTTGCCTCATGGGACTGAGCAACTGCTAGATCCTTGGGCTTCCATCCACAGCTGCTGCTGATTACTGGGGAGTTGGACTACAGGCTGTAATTCATTGACAAATTTCCTAACTATATAGAGACTGCCCATACATTCTGTGACTCTAGAGAGCCCTGACTAATACAGTGCTAAATGATATGGCATGTTTTTCTGGCATCATCTTCCCAATTACTAACTGTGGGTCAATTCATATAAAACCACATGGTAGCAAGAGGCCATAGTACATATAACTACATACTATAATCTAAATTTGGTTAAGTTCTAAGAGATATTGTGTGCATTCGAATGTCAAGAAGATGCCCGTGGGCCCTTCTACTGGTTTATTCTAAATCCAGCAGTATAGATCTTTAGACTTTGTTCTTCCTTTTCCTCCCCCTTCTTCTATATAATGATCATCTTTATTAAATTAAAGTAGTGAATTGGTTACTCTGCTTTGGCTCTTATTAGGTCAAAAGTACATGCTGCACCCACCCAAGAGCTCTGGATTCACAAATGAAAGGCACACACATGCCAGCTAATTTTGATATGCCTTAAGTAACTCAATGACTGGGCTTTTCTAAACCTCCCCACAATTAGCATGCACTCCCCTCTGGCCTTACACCTTCCAAATCTATATTTTCTCTTTGCTACCTCAGACCCAATCAGGGGAATGGCCCCTAGGGCTGCTTATCCAGACTCTTACATGTTAGTGGGCCTTTTAAGTCTGTTCTACTCGCTCCCCCATCATAGTTTTCTCTTCTCTCCTTCACCTCGGTCCTTGACTGCACAATCTAAAAGTCTTGCCTCAGTCTCCTTGCCCAGCCATTGGCTGGATGGCAGTTCTGTTTACCAATCAAAATCATCTGAGGGCAGGGACCCGCAGCCATCCGGAAGCTTGGCTTTTGTGGCCCGAATTAAGACAAAGCATTAGAACTTATTCCTAACAGGCCTCCTCTTATACAATCTGATACATCAAATAAGTCTGAAATTTACACTGTTTGCCCTGATAATCCATGGTATGATTTCCACTTCTTATCAATTCTTATCAATTATCTTTGTATATAACTGCTTGAGTTGGAGTGTGGGCTTGTCTCTTGCTAAACTTGAATTTTGGGGGGCAAATTGTTTTGCTTCAGCAAGCATTGTTGTTTGTTTATAAAGCAAGCTTCATGCTGTCAGATGCCCTTAAATCATGAGGGTTAGCAAAGAGGATGGAGAACAACAACCCCTGGGGATAGCCTTAAAACATGCTCAGTGATGATTCTCTTCACAGCCAACCCATGGGGGCAAGGCCAGGCCTTTTCTTACAGAAACTCCCTTTCTCCCCAGACAATGTTATCCTAGTCAAACCTGTATTCAAATCTCTTACTTAGCTCTGCAAAGACTTCCAGATGGGTCCCAGTTCATCCCAAAATAATGGATCCTCTAGACAGTTCTTCATAGTGAGTTAGAGCTATGAGGATAAAAACTCTGGACATAATTGATCAGTTCTACATTTCGCTGTTTTGTGATCAGTGTAAAAGAAACTCCTAAATAATTGATTGGGAGTCTCTTATTCTTTAATTCTAAAACTCTGTTATGCTGAGCCAGATATCTCCTTTTACCAAATAATAATCATAGATTTACCTTTACCTCATGATTTTTCCCCTATTGGTACAGAGGATCAGAGTGGGGAGAGGGGGGAGGGAGAGGGAGAGGGAAGGAGGCAGGGACATTTTATAGTTATCACTAAAAGTGAAAAAGTATGACTACAGGTGCTATATGAGGTTTCCCTATTTCCCATGTCTTCTCCAACACTTGTTATCTTTTCTTCCCCCCTTTCCTCCCCTCCCTCCCTCTCTGTCTTCTTTTCTTTTCTTTTTATTGTTTTGTTTTGTCTTAGGTTTGGTTTTCGGATTTTGGTTTTGGTTTTGGTTTTTTGAGACAGGGTTTCTTTGTGTAGTTCTGGATGTACTGAAGTTAACTCTGTAGACCAAGCTGACATTGATCTGACTGCCTCTGCCTCTGCCTCCTGAATGCTGGGATCAAAGGCATCTTTGTTTGGCATCCTTTTTTTGTTTTTGTTTGTTTGTTTGACATCTTTGCTCGGCATTTCTTTGTTTTCTTAATACTACCCACTCTGGTTAAAATAAGACGAAATCTTTAAGTAATTGTGAACTTCCTACCTACTTGGTTAGTTTTCATAGTACCTGAGGGCTGAGGCTACTATGTAGGTGACTAGATGGGAAAGATCATGAATAGTGTTACCAAGCTTCCAATACTGTAAGTTACAATAGTGATCAGTATGTCAAGTTATGCCCCTGGGAACAGTAGAGGCAAAAAAACAAAAAAAACAAAAAAACAAAAACAAAAACAAAAAAACATGTTCTGGTTGGAGTTAAGGGATACTTCATAGAAGAAAGCTCATGCCCAATACTGTAAATCTGTCTAAGATCCCATGGTAGTGGAGATCTTAGGTCCCAGGCATGAACCTGCGACATTTTTTTTCTTTTTTTTTTTTTCTTTTTTTTTTCTTTTTTTTAATTCGATATATTTTTAATTTACATTTCAAATGATTTCCCCTTTTCTGGCCCCCCACTCCCCGAAAGTCCCATAAGCCCCCTTCCCTCCCCCTGTTCTCCTACCCACCCCTTCCCACTTCCCTGTTCTGGTTTTGCTCTATACTGCTACACTGAGTCTTTCCAGAACAAAGGGCCACTCCTCCGTTCTTCTTTTACCTCATTTGATGTGTGGATTATGTTTTGGGTATTCCAGTTTTCTAGGTTAATATGTACTTATTAGTGAGTACATACCATGATTGATCTTTTGAGACTGGGTTACCTCACTTAGTATGATGTTCTCCAGCTCCATCCATTTGCCTAAGAATTTCATGAATTCATTGTTTCTAATGGCTGAATAGTATATATATACCACATTTTTTGCATCCATTCTTCTTTTGAGGGATACCTGGGTTGTTTCCAGCTTCTGGCTATTATAAATAGGGCTGCTATGAACATAGTGGAACATGTATCCTTATTACATGCTAGGGAATCCTCTGGGTATATGCCCAGGACTGGTATAGCAGGATCTTGCGGAAGTGAGGTGCCCAGTTTTCTGAGGAACCGCCAGACTGATTTCCAGAGTGGTTGTACCAATTTGCAACCCCACCAGTAGTGGAGGAGTGTTCCTCTTTCTCCACATCCTAGCCAATACCTACTGTCTCCTGAATTTTTAATCTTAGCCATTCTGACTGGTGTAAGGTGAAAGCTCAGGGTTGTTTTGATTTGCATTTCCCTAATGACTAATGAAGTTGAACATTTTTTTAAGATGCTTCTCAGCCATCTGAAGTTCTTCAGGTGAAAATTCTTTGTTTTTTAAATAGGATTATTTGGTTTTCTGGGGTCTAACTTCTTGAGTTCTTTGTATATATTGGATATTAGCCCTCTATCTGATGTAGGGTTGGTGAAGATCTTTTCCCAATTTGTTGGTTGCCGATTTGTCCTTTTGATGGTGTCCTTTGCCTTACAGAAACTTTGTAATTTTATGAGGTCCCATTTGTTAATTCTTGATCTTAGAGCATACGCTATTGGTGATCTGCTCAGAAAATTTCCCCCTGTACCGATGTCCTCAAGAGTCTTCCCCAGTTTCTTTTCTATTAGCTTCAGAGTGTCTGACTTTATGTGTAGGTCCACAAACAGTATAAAGTACCTTGGGGTGACTCTTACCAAACATGTGAAAGATCTGTATGACAAGAACTTCAAGACTCTGAAGAAGGAAATGGAAGAAGACCTCAAAAAATGGAAAAACCTCCCATGCTCATGGATCAGCAGGATTAATATAGTTAAAATGGCCATTATTTCTAAAAGCAATATACATATTCAACACAATACCCATCAAAATCCCAACTCAATTCTTCATAGAGTTAGAAAGAGCAATTCTCAAATTCATCTGGAATAACAAAAAACCCAGGATAGCTAAAACTATTCTCAACATCAAAAGAAATTCTGGGGGAAATCAGTATCCCTGACCTCAAGCAATACTACAGAGCAATAGTGTTAAAAACTGCATGGTATTGGTACAGTGACAGGCAGGCGGATCAGTGGAACAGGATTGAAGATCCAGAAATGAACCCACACACCTATGGCCACTTGATCCTCGACAAAGGGGCTGAAAACATCCAATGGAAAAAAATAGCCTTTTCAACAAATGGTGCTGGTTCAACTGGAGGTCAGCATGCAGAAGAATGAGAATTGATCCATCCTTGTCTCCTTGTACTAAGCTCCACATTTATTTTTCTAAGTGGACTATCTGAGAAGAAGAGGCAGGATGATTGTAAATGACAAAGTTTAGGGAGAACCAGACTGAAACAGTCTTCTCTGTGAAAGGACCACTATACTTGAGAATTCCCAGTAACTGTAGTTGCCTGCAAAACCTGCACAGATCAAATGTCAACATCACAGTGTAGATCTGGGAGAAGCTCATCAGCTTATAGATGAGGACCTGTTGCCTCTTGATGGCTTCTGGAGGAGGAGTTAATTTTCTTTAAGGATAGGACCCTTGGTAGCTTAACCATCCCCCAGTGCATGTTCCCACACTCATGATTATATACTCTATCAAGAAGAAAGAAAGAAAGAAAGAAAGAAAGAAAGAAAGAAAGAAAGAATGAAAGAAAGAAAGAAAGAAAGAAAGAAAGAAAGAAAGAAAGAAAGAAAGAAAGAAAGAAAGGAAGGAAGGAAGGAAGGAAGGAAGGAAGGAAGGAAGGAAGGAAGAAAGAAAGAAAGAAAGAAAGAAAGAAAGAAAGAAAGAAAGAAAGAAAGAAAGAAAGAAAGAAGCAGAGAGAGAGAAAGGAGAGAGGGAGAGAGAAAGACAAAGTTGGGATAGCATGTGTATTTGGGAGGCACTAAGTGGATGAGTGGAGTTTATATGATAAAAGTACATTATATGTATATATAACATCTTAAAATTTAATAAGATGTTAAGGAAGACTGGATAGGAGAAAAATAGAAGAATATTGGGCAAGGTAATACTTGAAGTCATAACAGCATAAAATTCTCAATAATAAAGATTAGGAGAAAATGATGGTATTAACCCATTACATGATGAAAATATGTTGAAGAATATTTAACCTCTCATATTTCATTTTTCAAACCTTCTTAGAAGGAGAGTTCTATTTTAATTAAATGAAACATCTAGCAAAAACCTATATTAAATATTATTCTAAGTTTTAAAAATAGAAATATTTATATTTAGAAATATTTCCTCTAAAATGAGGAAGAAAACAAGGATATTTTATGTTACCCCATTGATTCATCATCCAGCATTAGGCATTTTAGTCAAGGAAAATAAATGAAAAAACATAATTGAAAATGAAGAAGGTTAAAATATGCATATTCTCTAGAAATATAACTGAAATACATGCATGCAAATATAAAATGCACTTTAACTGTTACAAAACACAGTAACATATTTAACTGTCTAAAGAAGCCTTCAAATATGAACTAAGTCCTTGCTTTTACTAAAATTTAATAATTTCAGCATTGTCAGAATCCTGTGGATAAAATAGAAAATACTTAAAAGAAATTACAGGCAGACCTTTTTTTCATTTCATTTCATGATTAAGAAGTCAAGTGTAGAAGGGGCCATCATAATAATAATGATAATAATAACAAGCATTTAAATGTATTTGTTAAGATTTATTCTGATCCATCTTTGAGAATAATTAGAGGTTAGGTTGGGTTAAGCTATTAACAGAGAAGGTAAAGTTTGTTCTAAATTTACTTTCTGTGCTTACACATTATCTTAATAAAGATTTGGGGTTATGAATTGATTAACCTAGAAACCTACACACAGTGTATCCATAATTTTTAGCAGGCATTCAAAAATGTTTTTTCCAGTTTTGTCTTGTTTATGATTTAGCTATTACTGCCATCTACTGACAGCATACCCTAACTGAACACTGTAACAAGAACGGATTTATAATACTAAATATAAATACAAATGCTAAATATAAAATTTAAAGATGATACATGTGGTTTTAAAAATCAGTACTGATCATGTATTTGGCCCATACACTTATCAGGTTTTACTTTTCCCCTGTGTGCATTGAGAAGCATGGTAATTCTTTTCTCCACCACCGCTATCCACCTACATTAATTCTGGAAAATTTGAAACTGCATTAGCAATCCTGTTTGCTTCTCTGGTTAAATATGTCTGTAGCTTTCCATTATATCTAGTTTCCCATGATAAGTCACACGATCAAAAACCTGTACTCATCATTAGCATTAGCTACCTGAATTATTATAAGCATAATATTTTATGTAAGAAAATAAATACTGTTCCCCTTTGTTCTGCTGAATTTTATATAGTCGTTATTCTCTTCAAATACATAAAATATTATATACTATAATGTTACACTGTATTTTACTTATAATGTCTTTGATACTTATAATACTTATAACTGCCATGAATGTGGTGCCTAGATCAACAGAATTTCTTCTTTTTTCAGATTAAAAACTTGAGGTTTACTGTTAGAGCTCAAGCTGCAAATGGTGCTGTTTTCAGTAGCTCACGCTTCTGTTGTTTTGGATCAATACAAGAAACCCAAAGACATTTAGTACTTGTTAATATTTTTAGTGATATCTTGGTTGGCTAGGAGCTTAGAAGCACAAATAGAGTTTACTCTGAGCCTGGAGGATTCATGAGGAGTACCTTTAAGAGTCATGATGTTACATTCAGGTACTAGCACTGTCTCCCTAATTAAGTGAAAAAAACGATGAAGTAGATGCCCCCAACCTCTCTTTGATGTCCTACGTGTCTTTAATTGACATATTCATGTCTTCTACACTTGCCTTTGCTATTATTGTATTTATGAGCTGCTTTGTTAGTAATCATTTCAAAATATATATTTGTTGATCTAGAAAGTACCCAGAAAAAATTTTAATACAAATTTTGTAGAGATGAAATTAATTGTACCTTATACAAAAAGTCCAGTACCAATTTACATGCTCAAATATGATGTCCTGGTGTATAAAATATTTTTATAGTTATAATACCTCATTTATGTATGGTTTGATGAACAAACACAAATAGATAGTAATATTTGGGAGAAGGATTATATTATAGTTACAATTGCAATTCACCAATCAGTTAACTATTACAACTAGAATTGTAATACAGTTATGTATCTTTTGGTGTAATAAGACACTATGACCAATGCAACTTAGAAAAGAGTTTATTTTGAGCTTTCATTTCAGAGAGTTAGAGTCCATGGTGGCAGAACAAAGGCATGGCAGCAGGAATAGCTGAGAACTTCAAGTAGAAGGAAGCAAGAACAAAAGGATGGCCAGGGGCTTCTAAACCTCAAAGCTCACCAGCAGTGACATACCTATACCTCCTCCCACAAGGCTGAATCTCCATTCCTCCCAAACATGCCCACCTACTGGGAACTAAGTACTCAGACATATGGGTCTATGGGGTCATTCTCATTCAAACTACCTCAAGGAACCTTTATTCTTTCACTGTCATTAATGAATGAAAAAAAATCTGAAAATGAGAAAACATCTTTAATCAACTGTCTATATAAAGTAAGAGTGTATGTATTTATGTAATACAATAAGACTTGATCTGACAAAGAAGGGGATGTAAAGTAGGTGATCTCTTGATCTTCCAAAGTGGTTGCAGCTCATGTTGTAGGTGGGTTAGGATGGGGCCAGAGCATATGCAGAGAGATATGCTTGAAAGGTGATTTTAGTGTCTCCAGGTATAGATGCAGGTCTGTTGTCCTGCTTGAAAGCTCAATTTACATTTCATGATTGTTACTTTCCCTAAGTGGAAACAAGACTGCATTACTTTATTCAAGGCTCCTGTGACTCCAAAGCCCTGAGTAAAACCTCATTAATCTGCACCCCGCTTTTGCAGAAGATGTAATAACTTTGGAAAGTGCTGGGCTGAAGTTTACTTTTCTGCTATCTATAAAGAAAGGATTACTAACCCATTAACCAAATTAATAGTGCAGACAAGATTGGAAGAACAAATGGCATTAAACTTCCTTCAGCACTTTCGAAGCACCCATATACCTAAAGGCTATCTGAACTTGAAAGACTCTATATTTTCAAAGTTTTGTTGCAGCAAGATCTTTTTCTAGCATATATATGATGAAGAAAGTTTAAAATGGTATACTTATCTAATTCTCTATTAATTTGTTTTCTGTTCCGTTAGCTAATCCATGTAATTTAACAGGAAAAATATTAAATTTTAGGGGATTTTTGTCTGTATTAACAATGATGGCCAGGCAAGTAGTGAAAGGACCTGTGTCAGATTGTCTTCAGAGGGACCTTTGGTGCCCAGCATCTATCTGGTACAGCCTGTTATTAAAGGCGGGAATACTTACTTCATTTTGTCTATAATGTACTATCCCTAAAACTTAGTTCATTCTCCCATGTGTACATGTACTATGCCACCATACCTACCCTAGGACGGTGTTTACACTGAGTGGGTCTCAGTGACTGTTGCATAAGCACATACATGGCTCTATTTCTACACTGGAAAGTGTGACATCAGAAAAGACACTTCTTTTCAGCTCTATTGAATAAGGACTGCTTTCTTTATCTCTTTAAGGAACTAAAACGAAGGATTCGTTTTTTATCCTGAACTTCCATAATGATCCCATTAACGTCGTAGGCTTGCTCTGTCACTCCACTTGATTCAGGTCTCCTTCCTTGGTCGCAGTAAGCTCATGAGGTTGCTGATTTCTTTCTCTCACGATGCTATCCCAAGGAAGGAAAGAAACCCTCCGTGGGTTTCAACATTTTCCTCCTCCTCCTTCCTTGAGCTGTGATCACACACTGTAAGCTCCATCCTGTGCTGATGTTTGAGAATCTGTTACCATGGAGCTATTCCCCAGCTCAAAGGATGGTTTTATTACATACAGTGTTACAGGAAAAGAGAATGGTTAAAATTAAACTTAAAAACCCTTGATTAATAATAGAAAATGAGAAAAAATGTTTTCAAAATTGAACATAGGGTTGAGTGCACTGCATTGTTATGGTTACCCTTGTTCTCCAAGGAGCTCCTTTTATTTTATGTTTTCTGTTTGGGGGGAATTGTAGCGCATATAAAAGACTCTGTTGTCTGCTAGCTTCTGGGCATATGTCCAAAATACAAGTGGACATTAACTCAATTCAGCAGATAAGATTTCCTTAGGGACTCCTGTAAGACTTTACTAGTCCATTTCTATGGCCTGCCTATGACCTGTGTGTGTCCTCTCAGACAAAGCTACTTAAAGAAAAATTAATAAGATTTGGTGTGCGCATATGTGGAGGTCAAGAAAGATTTGAAAAGAATGAAGGATAAACAGAATTTTGAGGTACCAGTGACTTTGGCAATGAAGATAACCTTCTTGCGTCAAGGCAGGTCTGGAAGAAGCTGTTGCTGAGGAAGTATAATAAACTCTGATAAAGGCCTGCATCACACATAAAATATGCTGCTTTTCAGCCAGTGGTGAGCCTTCTTTGAAGGCTAACTTGTCGGTTTCTTACCTAGGATGAGGGATCAGGGTGTATAGTTTTTGAAGGTGCACGGTTTTTAGAAAAATAACAATTTTTCAAGTGTACCACCACTTAACTACTTTGCATATTTTAGAGCATTTTAAAGTGCATTAATTATCTAGGAAAGTATGTTTACCAAAAAAAAAATCTATGTATAAAAACTCTAAAAGGTTACTTTTAATACCATTTAAGAGTAATAAACTATAGACGTGCATTAAGGGGTAAATATAATGAGTAGCAATTAAATATTTTAAACGTCATAAATAGCTGTTAAGTTATTTACGGGGTTCCCTCACTCTTTGGGAGGTAAAGGATAACAATGACTAGGAAAGAATTCAAAGCCTTCTTAGTTTTTAGGGCCTATGCCCAGATAGGAGCAGAGAAGGTACCTGGCATTAGGGTGACAGCCCAGGGTCCAAGGCGATTGGTGATGTTTAGCTTTGGCTCTAACCAAACTGTGGAGAAATGTTGCACATGTGTGACAACTGTCATAACAACAGGGTGTGGGAAAGAGAGAAATGAGGAAGTTGTGGCTTTTGTCGGTATGGCCCAGCAGTTAAGAATTTGGGATTCCAATTAACAGCTGGGTGTTTGTTTAAGCTCTTCATGCCTCGGGTTTCTCATCTGTGAAATTGGATCCATAATCATATTTACCTCGTCAGATAGCCCTAAGGATTAAATTAGAAAATATATGTAAATTAGGTTAGGCATTTGTACACAGTAAGTTCCCAACTTTTAATAACCACGTGATATGTATGCTTACTGCTGTAATAATTTACAATCTCCTCAGATGTACTCAATTGATACATATCTACGTTAGTTTATAGAACCTTCTGGTAGGCTACATTAAGGTATGCACATCATTAAGGATCCTTTAGTTTTTCATTCTTGTTTCATTATAGTCAGTCTTGGTAGAGATAGATGTGTCTAATTGTACCCCAGTGTTCTGTAAAAGCTACAGTCTCCTGATTGTTGGGTGCTTATATGAGATGTACAAAGAAGAAGGACTATTTTTTTTAATTTTTTCTTTATAACCATTTTCTCCTCAAGGAGTCCTCATTTTTATTACACAGCCCATTGTTTCTCTGGTAGAGTACTCATCCTCAACTCTCATAGAAGCCACTTCACTTTCTTATGTAGAATTTTTCGGTGTTAGATGGTTGCAGATGCCCTGCATGTGGCAACAAATGCTCTGCAAATAACTCACTGCAGTATTTGTTTGCTTCTTTCCCACCCAGTGGCTGTATTAATGTTTATTACAAATGCAGTTTGGATTTTAAGTGGGGCCTTCATAGCTTGTTGGGCCCTGTGTTACTATCCTGTCTGCATGGTCCTGGTGTTGCCCTATTATGATTAGCATATATGCTGTTCTACACTTGCATTAAGTGGGCATTAGTCAAAGCTGGGACAATAGACAATAGCTTCTGAAGGTATTGAAGTAGTACAAGAAGTTTTCAAGCTCACTGCAGAACAAATAAAGACAAACAAAGCACAATGGAAAACAAACACTCCTTCTCTCCCTTTCTCTGTGGCCTGGTGCTTTCTCAATATTTCATTTCTCCTTAGTAGCTGCCCCCCTTAGAATCAGGACAACAGGATTTGTCCTTAATGTGTAGAGAACTGTGAGGAGATCAAAGAGTGTCTTGGTTTTGTTTGCATGGTATTTGTTATCTGAACATTCATATTTTTTTACCTACATGAACAACTGATAATGGGAAAAGAGACCTCAATGCCCTTCACAATCCAAAACATTTCCATTTATTACTGGTTTGTTATAGGTTCTAATAGGCACATGGACTCCAGATTATCTTTTTTTTAAAAAAAAAGATTTATTTATTTACTATATCTAAGTACACTGTAGCTGTCTTCAGACACACCCGAAGGGGGCATCAGATTTCATTACAGTTGGTTGTGAGCTACCATGTGGTTGCTGGGATTTGAACTCGGGACCTCTGAAAGAGCAGTCAGTGCTCTTAACAGCTGAACCATCTCTCCAGCCCCCCAGATTATATTTATTTGGGGTGGGGAAGGCTTCCAATTTAAAGTTAATGTGAACAGCGGGCCAACATTAGATGTAAGCAACTTCTCAGAGGCAGATGCAGACTTAAAAAAAAAAAAACTAATGGAGAATGATTCTGTCTTGGGCCTGTTCATACAGAATTAAGACAGATTTCTCAAGGTGACACAAAGGCAAACGTGTTCTCAACCCAAGGCTGACACAGAGATAATAATTAGAAATATCCAACAGTTTTCTTTTTGATGACAAAGCACAGATGTCTCCACTTGATTTGATATTAAATGGAAGGTTTAACTGCCATTGCTAGAGAAAAGGAAGCCCTTTTTCTTTTCTCTTGGAAAATGCTGAAGAAGATTGTCTGTTAAAAAGCTTAACAGAAAATTCAAAGACCAGACCTCACAGCAGGGAAAGAGAATAGCAGAGCTAGGCCCAGTGAATCTGATTGTCAGAAACAACTCACCTCTGCCAGGAAGTACAATCCCCAAAATTCACTTAGTGGAAGCTCAACTCACTTATAGCCATTCTTATATTAGAGCCTAAAAGCTGTGATCTCATTGATGTCAAGATTCTCCTAGAGCTGAGGATTGGGCCACAACGTTTGTATGCTTTTGTGTTTCCTTTTCAAGGAACTATGGAAGTCACTAATTCTGTATGTGTAACATAGTATGCACAAGAACATCTTTGTATTCTGTTTTTTGTTAACACTGCATGTAAAAAAGTGTCATTTTATCCACCCAAACAGTGCTCAAAATGATAAGGTAATCGGAAATGCTAAGTGTATGGAACGCACGCTTTCTTCCTCACACACACTTACAGTCTCAGTACCGAGTAACCCCACCCCTTCCCTGTATATCATGCCATTTTCTTTGACAAATCTCAAGTTGGAAATTTATATTTAAATATGGCAAACATTTAGCTCATATCTACTCTGTACATGTCACTGAGGAGGATAGATAAGGTGCTCACAATCTGCAGACGAGGCAGAAAGGCAAACATCATCACAAGGTAGTCTGCTCAGCGCTTTAGCTCAGGCATCAACAAGGAGAGGGGATTCCCAGAGGAACCCGGTGATATATCCAAGTGCCAGTGGCATTTGAGCTATGTCTCTAAGGATGAGAACTATGCAGTCAACCTTTGCATGTACAGTTCTCATGAAAACAATGGCAATTACGATACTAAACATATCATTTATATGAAAGTCTCCTCAGTAATGAAATGTAATTACACAGAATGTTTAGGCATAGCGACTGGATACCTTTCATTTGAAGGTTTAAAAGATAGGCTGTGGATTGGTCTCGGCATGGCCAATGCTCGGTAGACATTTGCCTACAAGACCTTTTCACGTTTCCCCTCTAAGATGTTCTACAGCAGTACATATCAAGGAGATACAGTGCCCAGGAAAGTTTACTTGTATCACTCATTGGTTTTCCAGGTACTGTGATGACCAGGAAGTGGCCCATTTCACAATCACAGACAAACCAAGTCTTAAAAGAGGTTGGGTGCTTTGTGTGGGGTTTTGGAGAGTCAGTGATAAAATGGATAATTGATCTTCAAGATCATGATGAGATTCGAATACCCTAACAATGTATCACAGTGTATTAGGAGGTTTTATTGTAGGAAGACTGAAAGTCAGTACTAATTGGTTATTATTTGCTGATCAGCTCAGTGTCCCATGCCCTGAGAACTCTGCTTGCTCGTAGCCAAGGCTGGCACTCTATTACTTAAGAGAGTCCATCGCATTGGCCTAGAACGACAGAGAGCTTGCAGTTCCTATCCTGTTGCCTGTATCATCAATAGTTTTTCTCTTTAAAAACTTTCCAAACAGCATGATAACATGCTGTGAGGTTTTATTACATCTGAAAAGGAAACCTTTGCTCTCTGCCTATGCCTTTAACAGTTTCTTATTACTTTGTCTTGATAAATTCCTTCAAAAAAAATTGTTGGGTATGCTCAGTGCCTGTCTTGTCTCTCCTCATCGCTGACTTCCACTTCAGCCAGGCTTTGCTACTATCCACTCCACAGACATGGCCTCTGTCAGGGTTGTCAGCAATCAACTAGTGATTGCCTCTTTATTCTTTTAGTAGACAGCTTCACTGACTTGCGGGATCCATCTTTCCTTTCAATTCATTAGGGTTGTACCAACTATCTGAACGCTTCCTCTCTTGTCACTACTGCTACCATGGTGCAGATTATGTCTCAAGAACTTATCATCTGGCACATGTAATCCATGTATATAGGTACATAAAAAAATACATGAATAAACCATCCCTGGAAAAAGCAGGAGAAAAGACTACAAGAAGGGATCAACTCCCCTGATAGCTTATATCGTCAACATGACATATATTGTCAGCATGACAAGGTCTAATAATGGAGTTACATCTCTGGGCATCTCTGGCAGGGTTTCTAGATTACATTAATTGAGGTGAGAAGATACATCCTAGCTATGTGGCTGAATAAAAAGAAAAAAGCAGTCTGAGTGCCAGACTTTTACTCTCTGCACCCCTACTATGGACACAGTAGGTCTCAAGCTTTTGCCACATTCCTCTGTTTTCATGGCTTGTACTATTTATCTATGAGCCAAAATGGCCTTTCTTTTTTTGTAATTGCTTTTGTCAAGTTATGTTTCCCCAAACAAGACAGATAATTAATGCAGCTTCCTATGGAGTTAACTTGCTTCCCTTTTCACATTATTGGCCATTCCTTTCATAGCTAAGTATAATCCACTATACCCCATCAGGAAGTATTTTTTTTTTAATTATCGGTATTTTAGACTATCTGTCTTAACAATTTTTTTCTATAAAAGGCAGTGATCAAAACAAGGCCTTACATTTAAATTAAGAGTTGGCATGTAGAATAAAGATTTGAGCATGAATATAATTTTAAAGTTTCTCAAGGCTTAATTCCCTGATAGGAACTTAGATAATGCTCTTCGTAGGTGACCAGTGTAGAATTAGGCTTTCTTAGAGTCCAGTGTTTGGCTTGCTTCCCTCCTAACTATGCGAGTTCTACAGGATACTACACAGCCATGACTTCAGAATAATATATAAAGTAAGTGTGGCATAAACATGCTGACTAACCTTTATCTTCCATTTTGCTTTCAATATATATATGATATACCTATCATTACTTGGAAAACTCATAGGGATTCAGAGCTCACTCATATGTGTCCAAGTCTACTTCCTTCCTACTCTAAACACAAGCTATTCCTCCTTTGTCTGTGGGGAAGTGTCTTCATCCCCTGTGATCCACAACTGAAGCCCTGGAGCCACACTGTCTTTTTTCCTTCCTCAATTACCATAGTATGGTTAATCTTTCCCGTGCCTGCACCCCCTTTTCTATTTGTGCAATTGTTGCTCACACACCTATTTTCAATCTAAGTATTAACAGTGGTCCCTACATGGTTTTCTTGACATTCACAGGGCTGGCATATCTGCCATCCACAGTGGTGCTAATAGAGTTTTTGCACATGTATATTTTATTCTGTTTATTTGTGTAAAGATTGAGCCCTATTAACTTATAACATAAAACCTTACATTCTTTTAATGTCTTATCTTCCAAAGTAGTACTTTCCCTCCAGTCCATTCAGTTTTTGTTCAGAAATACCAAACTACTAGTATTTGTTTAAGCACATCTTTTTCATAGTCCTTCATACCTTTCTGTTTAACACTTAACATGGTTTCTCCTGTAGAGAACAATTACCCCAGATGTATCAACAAACTTCCTCATCTGAGATTCAGTTCATTATCTCCGTTACCACCACACATTGTGACAACTCCCTTGCTTCTTCATGTACAACAGGCCAATGATTAGGAGTCTTTTCCTTTAGTAGATTCTAAGCTTCTTTCGAGAAATGACAGGCTTTGTTTCTCTATCTTTTTTCCTAGAGCAGTGACCAGCAAACAAAAGATACTCAGTAAACATGCAATAAGCAAATTTATCTAAAATGGTTTTGACTAGCACATAATATACATATCTGAGTATCAATTTAACCTACAAATTTAGAATGTCATAAGCAAAATTGTTTTAATGTGTATGCATATTTTGCCTACATAAATGTGCATACATTATATGTGTATATATAATATATATGTAAAATATATGATATGTATTTATGAAATATATATAGAAAACCAAGGTCCTCTGCAAGAATAACAATTACTCTTTGCCACTGAGCTATCTTTCCAGTGCCTAAAATCAAGATTTTAAATAAGTATTTTATTCTCTGAACATTTATTGTTCTTTATAGTCTAGAAAATAATAAAGTATTCTTGTTTAGAAAGTATATTTTATTTTTTTCCTAATGAGTGTAAAAAGGCTATTTTTAAGATTTAAAGGTAGTAGTTTGAAGTTTATCTTAAAATCTTACAAAGAAAACTATATCTGTTTGAATCAGCAGTCCTCAACCTTCATAATGCTGAGACTCTTTAATACATTTCCTCATGTTGTCATGACCCTTAACCATAAAATTAATTCATTGCTACTTCATATTTGTACTTTTTGCTACTGCTATGAATCATAATGTAAACAGTTTTTGGAGATAGAGGTTTGACAAAGGGGTCATGATCCATAGTTTGAGAACTCTTGGTAGAAATGAATGTACACAGATATGCACATTTAAACATAACAAACACTTCAAGGGCTTCCTTAAAAATTCAAGTCATTGAGTCCAAATTGACAAATATATATTTTAAAAAGTCAACATTTTAATGGATAGTTTATGTTGCAAATATTACCAGTTTCTACATTCTTGAGTTGTCTCATTCTACTCCAAATAATAAACCCATACAGTTTAGTATGATAGCTGTTAGTATATATTATCAGAGCCTGGTGGTCAGATTAAAAATTGGCAACATCATAAAGAGTGAAATGTATGCCATGTAGCCTGATATTAGAGGGACACATTAAAAGGATGATGTTCTTGTTGGAGGAATATACAGGGCAATAAGCAGTTTTGTGGGTGGTTAAACAGTGAAGTGAGGCTGAATCTTCCAATTACTACCAGAATACTCTTATTGCAAATATGTTACAGTACCATGAAAAGCTCCTTTGTATATTCGTTTTTATTGCAATGTTTTATGAGTTTAATTATAGTTCACTTTATACTAAGTAGTAAACAGATGTGTATCTGTTCACTTAAAAATCCTAAATTAAATTTCCAGAATTCATTTTCCAGGTTAATACCACCAAATCCAAAAATAACTTTCTACTTTCTATGAACTATTTCTATACTCGTAGGAAATCAGGAAGAGGAGAAGCAAGGACTGACATTTAATCCACAACAGATATGCCTTTGGGTAGAGATAACTGCTGAGTAAAGCTAACAGAGATCTAAAAAAAAAAAAAAAAAAAAAAAAAAAAAAAAAAAAAAAGGAAAAGAAAAGAAAACAGAAAAAACCTATTTCATAGGTAGAACATCAGCTATTAAATCTGTTTTTTTTTTTTTTGGTTTTTTTTGGTTTTTTTTTTTAACAAAGACAAGTAGGTAGCCTGTTGAAGTAAGTTTTATCTTGTGGGAGCATCAATATTCATTGACTGTGCTAATTAGAGCACTATTATTGTTATAATAGCAGAAAATGTAGAAAATCCTGGGGAATCCATGACATGAGATTTTCCTCCTCCAGCACAAGGACCTTTTGACTCTTTTACCTTTGACCTCATTTTTAATCACAACCTTCTAAGAGAGATATATTCTTGAAGGGAAATATATAATCTTGAAGAAAGGACTAAACAACAACAACAAAAAGACTAATCAGATTTATCAGGTGCTAAAATCAGTGTGATCCTGCATTCACCTGGCGTGCAATAGACTTCTGACATATTTACGAGGACGCTTGGATGGCACTTACACAGCCTTATGGTAAGGAGGAAGCGTGGATGGCACCTCCATAGCCTTATAGTAGGGAGGGAGAGACTGCCATTTCTTTTTCCATGCCTTAAGATTTTCCAACTTAAGATTTCCTAAATAAGCAATCAATAAATCTGCTCCCAATACAATTTCTTTCCATTGCTTATATTCCTATTTCACCATTCCTATTCTGGTATACACACATACACGTGCACACATCTGTGTACTATTTGGTCCTTTCCTATTTATCTGTTTCCCTTTGAGCAATCACTTATGAAATACCATTTCATGCCCATAGTATCAATCAGATTGAATGTCCTTTCAAGGACCACGTGTAGTGAAAAAATTTCCCAGCATCGCACTGGAAAAAGACTAGTAATGTAAAATAGTGATCTATTTTACATATAGGTCCAATATAACACTGCATAAGAGTTAAGTGCCAGTTGGTGTGTGCCAATCTAAGACCTTTTGAATAGCTATTTTGAAAATAATCTCTTTAACTGGACTAGATGAAGTAGAAAGATTCAGAGATTTAAACATTACTGGTTTTCTAAAACTATCAGAGATAATGCATGTTAGTGGCTTTTCTTCCAATCTTCCACACTCTCCCTAATATCTGTTAAGCATTTAGCATAGTCATGCCTACTATGAATGCCTACTTACATATATTGTTGTGGGTTAAAGACACTTTATAGAGATCACAATTAACAAGGGTGTTACTGTTATGTCCATGAGCTCTACTCTAATGAAGAACCCAGCAATTCAGTAAGCCTCTGAGTATGCATGCTTAGCTTCTCTACTTCCTCTTTGAAGTGATGGGGAAATATCCAGCAGAGGATTTTCAGGATTTCAGAACTCCCCCTGCTGCCATGTTGATATATGTCAGAGACCCTGAAATACTAGCCTTGAAATAGTAAGAGTGTAGGGCACCTAGGAACTTTGTTTTGTTTAACAGAATTTAAAGCAAGACTTTACAAAAAATATGTAAAATCATTAGATACATAAATGTATAATTATAGAGAAGTTGGTGAATATAGATTCTTTTTTTGTTTTGTTTTGTTTTGGTTTTGGTTTTTTTGGATTTGGTTTTTTCAAGACAGGATTTCTCTGTGTAGCCCTGGCTGTCCTGGAACTCACTCTGTAGACCAGGCTGGTCTCGAACTCAGAAATCTGCCTGCCTCTGCCTTCCAAGTGCTGGGATTACAGGCGTGCACCACCATGCCCGGCTATTTTTCTTTTTTCTTTTTTGAATATAGATTCTTTTAATCTTGTATGCTCACATAAAAAAAAGATGAAACAAATACTGTGCAATATTATGTCTCCAAATTCAGTCTACAGGTTCCATGCAATACCATTCATATTCCAATGTCATTCTTCACAGAAATAGGATAAACCAAACCAGGAACAACAACAACAAACTCTTAACATTATTGGAATCCTTGGAGAGATAAAGCAGTCCTGGGTAGAGAGAATAATGCTATGGATTATATTTTACCCAATTTCAGGTAATATTACAAAGCCACAGTGAGCAAAATTACATATAGATCCAGGGAATAAAAGAGAAGATATAAATACAAACCCATATAGTTACCTGGTGTTTAATAAGGATATAAAACAGAAACATTGGGGAAAAAAACACTGTATTAGTCAACATTCTCTAAAAGCACTGAATTTATGGAATGTCCCTCTATATTATTGTAATGACTTACAGTTAGCAGTCCAACTAACCCAACAATGGTCAGATGTGAATGGGAAGTCTAAGAATCTAGTAGTTGCTCAGTCCCACAAGGCAAGTTGTTTTACCTGGTCTATTGTAGATTTAGGTTCCAAAAGATGTGCTGGTAAGTAAGTGCAAGCAGGCAAAGAAGTATGAATCTTCCTTCTTCTAATGTCCTTATGTTGGCCTCCAATAGAAGGTTTGGCCCAGATTAAAGGTGTGTGCTACAGTACCTGAATCTGGGACTTGCTTTATCCCAAGATGACCTTGAACTCAGAGATCTCCTTGCCTCAATATCTTGCGATTAAAGGCATGTACTTCCTTGCCTAGACCTAAACTTTTCATGGGCACTATCTATGCCTGGAGATGTCTGTGCCAAGATCCAGGTCAGAAACTTCTGTCTTCCTTGTAATTAATTCCAGATATAGTCACGCTGACAACCAGAAATAGCCATTATAGACACCCTTTTCAATAAATGGTACTGTAAAAACTGGATATTCATGTGCATATATAGAAGAATGATACTAAATCCCCACATCTCACCCTGCACAAACATCAACTACAAATAGATGAAAGACATTAATTTAACCCACAAATTTTAAGCTCAGGATTAATAACTAGTATATGCAAAGAAAAAGAAAAAAATGAGTCAAATAAATGGGATAATGAAATGGATAGTTCTCAAAAGAGGAAATTCAAAGAACCAATAAATATAAAAATATGTTCAGCCTCATGCACCACCTTATAAATGCAAATCTACATTGAGATTCCATTTTACTCCGATTAGAATGTCAGTCATTAAAAAGCAAACAGCAATGGGTGCTGACATGGATTGGACAAATGGGTATACTGTTCTTGGAATGTAAACTAGTTCAACATCTATGGAAATCAGTGTGAACTTCTTAGAAATAATTTAAAAATAGCATTAGATATAGTTGTACCCTAGGACTCATACCATTTCTAAATATTTACTGTCTAGTCCGCATATCAAAGAGATATGAACACTCTTTGAATCTGTGATGTTTCCTACAGCACTGTTTTACAGTACTTACCAATCTACCTGCCCAGACAAATGGATATGGAAAATGTGAAACATACATACATATATATGTAATCTTTACTAATAAATAACAATGACATAGCATCATTTGTGTTGGGGAGCAGATAGATACAACTGGAGACAGCGGATCATATTAAATAGTTTTAGCTAGTTTCAGAAAAACAGATATGTTTTCTTTCATTTTAGGTTCCTAGATTTTATGTAGTTATACAAAGTCATGTATGCATATGTTAAATGAAATGAGAAATGACATTTTCTAGGTGAACCAAAGGGATTTATGAGAAGATAAAGGTGAGAAAATGGTGCCTAGGGAAAATAGAGCAAAGGGTTCAAAATACAATACACACCTGTAAGGAAAAAGTGGAAACAAAGCAAAGAGACATTTAAATACTTTGGGTTTTTGCTTTATAAAGTCAAACACTAAGATATTGAAACATAAGCCCCCCAACAGAAACGGTAGTGAATCATTCACACTAAAGAACTACAATCCCTTTGGTTAGACTAAGAAGATCACAGCAATGTAAGCTATAGACAGGTTTATTTGGACTTACTGTTCCAATTGGAAAACAGTCTATTGTCATTGTTGTGGGCAAGCAGGGTGGCTGGAGAAGCAACCTGAGAGCTTATGTCTTTAAACAGAAAGCAGGAAGCAGGGAAAACAAACTAGGATTGGTGTGAGTCTTTGAAGCCAGGAAATCCATCCCCACTTCTGGTCAACCCCACCCTACCTCCAACTCCACCTGACCCTGAAGCATGACACCCATCCCTCCTAATCCTCCCCTAACAGGGCTACCTGAGAAGACTATTTCTGTCATTCTAACCATGGAGACAGTGATTTAGAGATAGTAATATAGAACTTAAGAATGAGCAATTTCAATGATTATCTCCCCATCCTACCCACAAAGTAGGATGAGAATTTTTAAGGAGGAATCCTACAGTGAAAATGAACCACTTAGGTTAATGGAAGGTCTGGGATGTATTTAATCATCAACCACAGCTCATATAGCCTTTTATCTTATTTAAAAACAGTTCTATTTTATAACTAAACCTGTAATGTGAATGCACACAAACTGTTTCAATGTGATGTATAATCATCAAATTATTAATTTGGAATTGCCTTCTTTCACAGTGTGCAGACCTGGGTTAAATCAAGCAGTCTCTAGTTCATTAGCTATCAGTACTTGCTAGTTATTAACTTTCTGTGTAATGGCTACAAGTCTGCTGTCTCTAGACCACCACTGTTGTGTTATGCCTAGTGTCTGTCTCAAGCTTTCCTGGAGCTGAGGCTGATTATCAGGCTGTCCTTTCTGTCTTCGGTACTTTTGTTTCTTAGGAACATTCCATCCCATTCCCTCAAGTTCTCTTAAAATTGGCATTGTGAAAGACTGTTTGCTAAGGTTTGGGGAAATCAGTTAAGATGTCTAGACAATAAACAGGTTGTCTAAATATTAAATGTGTTTCTCCTGGGGTAGTGTAATTATGTTTTTCTCTTTTTAGATTTTTTTTCCAAGTTGTCCATCATTCACAATGAGATTTGCCTTGTACATTCCAATGTATTGTTTCCATAATGGCTTTTGTTGAGAGATGCCTGTGCCTTATACATAATTTTCTTTTAGTCTCTTAGTAAGGGACAAATGTAGAAAGATTCTGGACAATGTTTCCACACCATGATTTCAAACTAGAATTGGTTAAGAGAGATCTTAATGAGTGAGCAGGACATTATGCTAAAAGATTTATCTTCTGTTTTCACAAAACATGTACAATATAAGTTTTCAAAAATTACTACCACTTAAGCAAAACAGGTTCTGTATGTTTTGTATCTGATATATCACCATTTAATGCTCATTGGATTAATGCTCATTTGATTAAGCATCATGGATTATTTAAGTTAATTTTTAGTTAAAACACATTCCTTTAAAATATTATCAATTTCAGGTACTAAGGGTTGTTTTGTGTCCATGCCTCTTCAGCTTAAGTTCCCCAAGAATATCCCTCACTCATCCTTGTCACTATCCCTGTTATTACCCTGATATGTGAATGGAAGAATAAAAGCTCTTAGCAACCGACACAGACCAACATAGGGCAGGCTTCCATTAAGTCAGATTAAAATTTGTTAGCATTTGGTTGTTCAAAGTTTTTCTTATCTTAAGTTTTCCACAGTGAAGCACTACAGTAACTACAGTAGCTGTCGACTTATTGTCTTATAATATGTATTCCATTTTATTGTTTTAAAATTTTGAGAAAGGGCATTTTAAAAAAAAACATATAAAGATAAATGCAAACAAATTTTACAAATAGAGCTTTTTCTTCTGTTTACTCCACAATCCAGAAATATCCCATTAGCTATTCAGAAATTTCCCTGAAGTTGTCTTGTTTTTCAAGAGTTTCAGTGATTCTCAGCATCATTCTTTTAGAATTTGCCCTTGAACAATCTCGTTTAAGGAAGTGAAATAAACAGAGTCTTCCTGTAATGTAGTGACCTTGCTTTGTATCGACAAAAAAATCTCTGGCAGCAGGTTCTTATGTACTGCATGTATTGATGTGTTTGTAGAGGCCCACATCAGTCAAGGGGAGCAATAACTGTACACTGCCTTTGTAGATGTTTAAACAGAATTCTTTAGACCTGAGATTTTTGGAAATAACATTTCATATTGAATTTATACTTGGAAGCTGAAACCAGGTAATCCTTATAGTGTTTATTGGAAAGTTATTATTTTAGTGACATATTTTTGTTATTAGAGTTTAGTCCTGGTAGCTTTCCTAAGTGAAATCATTACTTTCTTAGAATTGAATGTTAGTTACAAAAGGCTTGCAGCAATCTGAAGTTTAATCTAGTGACAGTTATTTGAATAACAATTTAAATAAATGGCACACTTTATTTTATTGAACCTATTTAACATTCTTAACTTTAAGTAATATAGGTATGTACATTTCAATTTAAATGCATAATTTAGTAATAATTGATAGTCTCATGGGAATATGAAGATATAAATTATAATTTGGACATTTTCTGTCACATGAAGTTTAGTTAGCCATTTGAATGTCCTTCAAGAAAGAGTCTTTTATCAGGCCTAGAAGTATATACCTTTATTGCACAAAACTTGCTTTGTAGGGCTTCAGAAATATTTATTAATGTGATACTGTATAATCATATTTTCTGTGGATTTTCTATATCTTTATAAGATGTATACTCTATAATATTAAGGTATGACTGTATTAATGCAGCATTCATATTAGGAAGCTTGGAGAATAAAAAAATTGTCAAGAGGATAGTTAATGCTGTCATTAATGCAAACCTCAGTCAAGAAATTGCAATGTGCTTTTTTTTTAGGCAGCATGTAGCAAGTCTAAGAATCTACATATGTAGAAGAAGAAGAAAGGCCAGGTGTAATTTTACTTGCTATGCTGCTTCCCACACCAATATTGCTTCAGGGAATTTTTCCATATCATCAAATAGGCTTGTGAAATTAAACATTTTAGCTATGTGTGATAGCATATGTTGATAATCCCAGCATTCAGGAAGGTGAGACAAGAGAATTGCTCAAAATTGAGTTCCAGGCTAGCCAAAACTGTAGAATGAGATTCCGTTTCAAAAAAAGTTAAAAAATAGTTGAATAGTTAAATTATATGGCAGTGTTATAAATCATTTAATAATATTGATCAATTTTGATATTTTCCTGATTTTTAATTTGTGGTTTTTATAATTTGTGTGTATTTATAATTACTATTTTGGTTCATATTTTTTAAAGTTTTTTTTATGTATATGAATACATTGTAGCTGTCTTCAGACACACTAGAAGAGGGCAACAGATTCAACAGATCACAACAGAGGTTGTGAGCCACCATGTGGTTGCTGGGAATTGAGCTCAGGACCTCTGGAAGAGCGGTCAGTGTTCTTACCTGCCCTGCCATCTCTCAGCCCTTTGTTTCATATTTTTATCCCATCTCACATTCTTTCTTTAGGATAAATTCTTTGAAATTTACCCATTAATTATTTATGGGTATTTATGGGCTTTAAAAGGCTGTAAACATTGCTATAAGTACATTTTTATAAGAAAGCCTTGATATTACTAAAAAACCAAAAGAGCAAAACAGGGCTGAACAGGTTTCCTCAGATCCTTTTTTCTTTCTTTACAGTTTTTTTTATTAGTTATTCCTTTCATTTATATCTCAAATGATATCCCATTTCCCAGTAACCTCTCCACAATGCCCCAATCCCATCTTCCGTTACTCCCTCCCCTTTGCCTCTGTGAGGGTTCTCTCCCACCTACTCACCCTCTTCTGCCCCATTACTCCACCATCTCCCTATGCTGGGGCATCAAACATTCACAGGACCAAGGGCCTCCCCTCCCATTGCTGTCAGGCAAGGCTATCCTCAGCTACATATATATCTGGAGCCATGGATCCTTCCTGTACACTCCTTGATTAGTGGTCTAGACTCTGGGAGCACTGGGTGGTCTGGCCAGCCAACATTATTCTTCCTATGGAGTTGCAGTCCCCCTCCATCCCTCCAGTCCCTCCTCCAGCTCCCCCTCCAGGCTCCCTGAGCTCAGTCTGATGGTTGGCTCCAAGCATTAGCATCTGCATTGGTCAGTTGCTGGCTGTATCTCCCAAGGAACTACCACACCAGGTTCCTGTCAGCAAGCGCCTCTTGACCATGGCAACAGTGTCAGGTTAGCTGTCTGCAGACAGGATGGATCCCCAGGTGGGGTAATCCCTGGTTGGCCCTTCCTTCAGTCTCTGCTCCATTTGTTGTCCCCTTTCTTTCTTTGGACAGGAACATTTCTGGGTTAAAAATTTGAGATGGTTGGATGCCCTCAACCGGGAGCTGTGCCTATCTGCTGGAGGTGGTCTCTACAGGTTCTATGTCCCCTTCTGTGCTCATTTCAGCTAGAATCATACTCATTTTTAATTATCTTTAATCTTTTTTTTACAGTCCAGTCATTATCCCCCCTCCTGGTCTGCTCTCTGATAGTTCCTCATCCCAATCCTCCTCCCCGCTTTCTTTACGAGGATGTCTCCACCCCACCAGGCCTCTTACTCCCTGGGGCTTCAAGTCTCTCAGGGGTTACATGCATCTTCTCCCACTGACACCAGTCCAGGCAGTGCTCTGCTACATATGTGTCGGGAGCCTAATACCAGCTAGTGTATGCTGCCTTGTTGGTGAGTCAGTGTCTGAAAGAACTTGGGTATCCAGGTCAGTTGAGATGCTAGTCTTCCTATAGGGTCGCTCTCCTCCTCAACTTCATCCAGCCTTTCCCTGATTCAAGCACAGGGGTCTCTGACTTAAGTCCATTGGTTGGGTGAAAGTATCTGCATCGGACTCTTTCAGCTACTGCTTGTTGGTCCTCTAAGAGGGCAGCCATGAGCCATGATAGACTCCTATCTGTAAGCACACCATGGCATCTGTAATAGTGTCAGGCCTTGGAGACTCCCCTTAAGCTGGATCCCCATTTGGGCCTGTCACTGGACCTCCTTCCCCTCAGTATCGTCTATATATTTTGTCCTTGCAGTTCTTTTAGACAGGAACAATTCTGGGACAGAGTTTTTGACTGTGGAATGACAACCCCAGCCTTCCACTTCATGTCCTGTATTTCTACTGGAGGTGGACTCTACAAATTCCCTCTCTCCACCGGTGAGCATTTCATCTAAGGTACCCCCTTTAAGGCCTGAGAGTCTCTCACCTCCAAGGTCTCTGGTACATTCTAGGTCTTCCCACCTTCTACCTTCCAAAGTTGCATATTTACATTCACTCTGTTGGCCCTCTGGGCTTCCTTTACTCCTATTTTCCCCTACCAATACCTGATCATGTTCCCCCTTTCCCCTGCCCCTTCCCTCTCTCACTGAAGTGAAGAGAGAGGCCTCCCTCTGCCCCTCCCACCATGATTGCTTTCTTATTACTTACAAGTGGGATTGAAGCATCTTCACTTGGGCCCTTCAGCTTGTTAACTTCTTGAGTTCTGTGGATAGTATCCTGGGTATTCTGTATTTTTTTGACTAATATCCACTTATTAGTGAAGGCCACTAATCCCGTTCATGGAGATGGAGTCCTGATGACCTACGCATCAGTCAGCATGCTGTCTCCTAATACAATGTCACTGGGGATTATGTCTCAGTATGAATTGTGGAAGCAGGCACTCAGTCGGTAGCAAATGTTCACATCTTTAAGATCATATGAGAATGTACTAATGGCATACATTGGGAATTGCCTCCCAAGAACTTTCCTTCCTTCCTTCTGTTTTAGAAACACATACTTTTATGCCTGACACATTGCTGCCTATCTAAAAAATTATATTCCTTGGAGCTCTTAGTCAGTTTCAGAGAGCATTGCCACTAAATTATAACCCATAAAATTTAAGCAGATTTATGTGGTACTTCTCAGAGGCAAGGTCATCTTTTCCTCACATCACAGTCCACTCAGTATATAAAGTCTAGGTGCAAGAAGTGATACCTGGACAGCCAACTTGAGCATGGCAGCCGTCAGGGTAGAAAGGTGAGCAGAACTCCGTGCGGCCTGTAGCCTGTTTAACCTGCTCTTACTCATCTTGTTGCTTGACAGCCAAACAACTGTGAACTAAGGCATCAGAGAATTGAACCTCATTCTCTGTGCTTGTGTACCATCTTTGTCATTTGGCCATCTGCACAGGTGCCACGGGCACTACATAAGGGCCATCTCATACCCTGTACTGAACATAAGAAATGGCCATCCGTGAAGTGAGATTGTCAGCATTTCCCTAAAAGTCAGTTACTTAGTTCAAGGAGCATTAATGTTCCCTCAAGTTTCTGATGCTCATGGGCAGAATAGAAAATGCGTATGAAATCAAAGTCCAATGTGTTCAAATTGGCACATTGGTACAGTCTTAGTATGTGTGCGTGTTCTTTCTCAGAACAAGTGAATTCTGTGTCTTACTCCAAGTCCCCTAGTCATAATGCATAGTGCCAGTTGGAAGAAGCAACTTCAAAAATCTCTTTATTTTGTACTTAGAAAAAATTCAGAGTTTTATGTATTTGCACTCTTCACTTTTTTTTATTAGATTTAGAAGTTTCTTCAAAAGCAAGTTATTATTAATAATAATACTAATAATAACTATGAAGCAAAGACACACACACATATATTTGATACACAGGGAAATATTTTATTGGGTAGTATTTGAGGAGCTTTTTTTCATAAGCCCTTTACAAACTTCCTCTGCTTTGGCCCCACTCTCATTCCTACAGCATGTTGCATGCTCTCTCTGGCTGTGCTGTTGTGCAAAGTGGTGCTCTACTCTCCCCATCTCAGCTGTGACACAACTGTGAAACCACCTTCTCTGAATAGCTCTCAGGTCTTTAGTCCTAGCAGGTCCTGGGCCACTTCCTACCTGCTGGTCATTTGTGTCCCTAGCTAGTCCAAAAGTGTGTGTATGTGTGTATATATATATATATAATTTACCACATAACAAAGCACCTAAATGTCTAATAGCTGTTGGATGATAAACATAAATTTGTGTAAAAAGTATGCATGTGTATAAATATATGTATGAGTTGTCACTTTTTTAATTCTGAAGTCAATAGAGAAAAAGACTCATAACATCTACTCCTAAATTCCATAAATACTGAGCAAGCCTATATTCTTCATCTAATTATTACAAGTTATTATTTTAATGTCAACTTTCATTGATGTTAGTTTGAATTCTAGTTTGGGACTGCTACATATGTAGCCATGACATGGGTTGGAATTCTAGTTTGGGGACTGTTACATATGACATATATGTTTGCAGTTCTCCTCTCCTGGACTACAGAGGCTGGTAGCAGAGGTCAGTTTTACATTGACATACATATGAGATGGCTGTCCTTATTTCTGAATGTTAGGTTGTAGAGGAAATTTAATCCAGCAATATGGAAGCTTTGGCAAGGGATCACACCCAAAGGCCTTCTACATCTGTGTGATCTTGCTGGAACACAGACACAGCCTTTATACATACATACTTTAATCCCAAACAAAAAAGGTAAAGGTTTGTAGAATGAAGCAGCCCTGTTTGAAGTGATTGAGGAGCCCACAAAGTGACAAATCAGAGAAATATTTGACAGAATGAGTCAGATAGCAAATGGCCAACTCTTCAGAGGATAGCACAAACAGGACAGAGGAGTAACTTAGTGGAACAACAGAGGGGGGCAGTAGGGAGGGAGGGAGGGAGAGAGAAAAGAGAGAGAGAGAAAGAACAATTTTACAGAGATGGGTTGCAGGTGAAGACAGAACATGCTAGAAATGAGAAGGAGCCAGAAGATTAGAACAAATTGCTAGAGTTAGATTGAGGCCATGCAGAGCAATTCAGTGAGAAACTGAGAGAAACCAGTATGAATCATTCAACTTGGAGAGGAGTAAGGCCAGGACAGCTGAGTCGAACCAGCCAGCTGGACCTGGATAGGTAGGAGGGAAAAGGAAATGCTTTGGGCTCAGCTCAAACTGCAGCACTCATCACATCATCTGAGGAAACAAAAGCAACATTTATACTAGATACATAATTTGCTCTTAGGAAAACACTTGGAGCATTTGTATTTATTTAACATTGTATTTGTATTTATTTATTACAAAAGTAAGTCAATATGTTATATGTAAGCTCTGAACAGCTAAGTATGTAACTTTTGATACATCTGTATATTAAAACACATAATAATACCTGGTATAGCAAGTATAACACATAGTAACATTTTACAGGGGTTTGTTTTTTGTTTTTGTAGATGAAAAGTAATTCATTTCTGTGTATACATAGCTACCATTTCAATTTGCCAACAAGTTCCCATTTTAAATACTAAGTACTTAAGGCTGAGGAGAAAAAAGTTCAACGAAGATGGGAAGTGCAAGTTAACTGTTGAGAGGGTTCATCTGATTGGAAATTGTGCTTTAAAGTTATTTAAATTGCAGCCTCTTTCTATTCACAGCCATTAAATCATGAACTTGACAGCTACATTATGTGTTTAATTAGGATCTTGTTTAGCATGTGCTGTAGCATAGAAGTCCTTTCACTTGGTGTCAAAAACCAGTACTGTTTGATTTTACTCATGGCATTAAATATAACGTGACACATCTGTGACACATGGTGAGCGGAGGACTGCTTGACCAGAGAAGATACTGTTTTAATCTAGGTTTCCAGTGGCCTTTAATTAATTGCCATGACAAATATTAGGTTTTTTACTTAAAGATGAAGAACTTTGGTAATTATAAGATGGCAAAAATCTTGGTACTATTGGTCTGTGTATTCTGGCTCTGCAGCACAGTTCTTGTATAGTACCTGCTGCCATGGGCAAAGACCTTAGTTTCATCTGTCCTAGTTCATTGTCAGTAAACTTAGGACGGTAGTAGTAGCCACATCATAAAATGAGTGCAAGTGAACTAAAATGCCAAGAACTCAGAGACGTGTGTAAAGCCATGGGTTTCTTGCCCCCCCCCCCGCCCCCCGCCCCAGTGCTCTTTGCAGCTAAGGTAGGTTAAAAACAAGACATTTTCATATTAATATTTGATAAGCCTCTTGCCAGGCTTATCACATATAATTCCTAGGCTCACCTCTCAACTTAGTGCTCTCACATTCCTTCATCCCTTATTCATAACACCACAAGAGTTCTTTCCTTTTCCCCCCTGCTTTCCAGACATAGCACCTGAGGGGTTCAGGCTAGCTTACTCTAAGGCAAATGTTCTGAAGTCCCTATGAGGCCTTTTCTAGGAAGAAGAGGCATGAGAAGAATTACATGCATGCATGTCCCCAATATAGAGCTCTTTATGTCACTGCTACATTAATCAGACATGACTTGTTAGATGAAATCATAAATATATTATAAATATTTGTAAGTGTATAGCCTCTGAAGCAAATTCTTTTTCCTTCCTGTGTGTTCAGGTAGCTCTTACCATTTAGACTCTCTTGTAAAAGTAATACGCTTTCGCAGATGTATGGCCACAGCAATTTTCAGGGTTGATTTGGAAGGTGGGAATGATTCAAAATAATCCTGGGGATTGAACAACATATGCATAAAAATCATGTTTCCGGTACTCCTAATCTACATAAACTTGGTATAATTGTAAGCTATATTTATAGTGCATATGCATATTGCTTGAGACCTGTGACATGTGGGCAAATGTCGAATTTTCCATGTGTGTTATTTTAATACTTGAGGAATTTAGGATTTTTGATTATTTAAAATTTTGTACATTCTTTTTTTTCTTAACCTCTTTTTTGTGTTTATTTTTTGGTTATTTTTTTAAATTTCGCTTATTTATTTATTTATTTATTTATTTTAATTTATTTACATTTCAAGTGTTACCCCCATACCCGTTTGTTTCCCTCCTCCCGGGAACCCCCTATCTCATCTCCCCTTCCCCTGCTTCTATGAGGAGAGCTACCTATACAGTATATAGCCATGTGTACTCCTTGGTTGGTGGCTTAGTCCCTGTGACCTCTGGGGGGTCTGGTTCACTGATATTGTTTTTCTTCCTATGGGGTTGCAAACCCCTTCTGCTTCTTTGGCCCTTTCCCTAACTCCTCCATTGGGGACCCCACACTCAGTGCAATGGTTGGCTGCAAGCATCCGTCTCTGTATGTGTAAGTCTCTGGCAGGGCCTCTCAGGAGACAGCTATACCAGGCTCCTTTCAGCAAGACTTTCTTAGCATCCACAATAGCGTCAGAGTATGCTGACTGTATCTGGGATGAATCCCCAGATTGGGCAGTCTCTGGATGGCCTTCCCATCAGTCTTTGCTTGGTACTTTGTCTCCATATTTGCTCCCATGAGTATTTTGTTCCCCTTTCTAAGATGGACCGAAGCACCCACACTTTGGTCTTCCTTCTTCTTAAGCTTCATGTGCTCTGTGAATTGTGTCTTGGGTATTCGGAGCTTTAGTGTATGGATATTGACTCTGTTTGATAATTTCAATATCTACCATTTGCATTATTTAAGAGTTTCTTCTCTCAAACTTGCCTTCTGGAAACAAGAAGATGTCATTGTGTAAGGAATAGTTGGTCTCGTCTTCCTTTCTGCAGTTAGGCCTCTGAACTGTCCCTCATTAGTTGACATCAGCTCCTGCCTACCTTTGGAGCACTAGGAAGGGAGGGAAGGAAGCAGGAAAGCTTTAGAGGTAAGAGCTTTGGTGTTAGAGCGGCATTGCCTTCTCTGAGCTTGGTATTAAAGCTGACTTCCTTCTGGGTACTCTCATTGTTTGCTGTTCACTTGGTTTTGTAGGCCTTGCTGTTGTGGTGATGGTCAGTTCAGCGTAAGCTTCACACACCCCAGTTGTTTTAATGGCCTCAACCATTTATATTATAAAAAGGAACCAATGATCCCCCCAGGCTACTCTGTTGAGGTCTCTTTATCCTCAAGTTGACTTTTATAACCACAGGTTATGGCATTCTGACTCCTTCTTTTTAAATACTCATACCTGGTCCATGGAAAACCTTCACTCTTTATAAACTCCATCATATTCAAGTAATTACATGGCCCCTAATTCAGGAATCCTTCCGCTTTAGACTGTTTTTGTTACCAGTTACTAGGCCTTCATACATGAGATGGATAACAATCTGTATGTATATCAAGCTGCAAGGGGCTCTTACTAAAGTTTTCATCAGGTCCTATTGAAGTGTCCCCTGCCTGGGGTGAGGGCAGAAACTTGCATTCACAGTGGAATCCATATATTTTAAGTAACTTCTCCCAGATAAGTTTGCTCCTTAATTTCTAATGCTAGAACTTTGATGTGGCATGGCATTTTAAAAATGAGTAACTGGTTCTCAGAATCCTCCTTTGAGAATCCAACATATGGTCTAACACCTCCCTTGCAATGTGTTAATTATTGTCTTGGTGCTTTAGCCAAAACTTCCATTTTAATATTCCATTATGTCTGTAATATTTGCTTATAAGTAAAATGGATTTCATGCTTTGGTTTGATTCCATTCCTTCATCTGTTTTCTTTATTTCCTCTCTGGAAAGCTGAGTTAGAGGTGTACAATGAGAAGAACAAGAAACTACTCTGCCCCTCAAGCACACTCAGATTGAAGGAGATGCTCAAGAGGTTCCTCAGCAATTGGAGGAAGCAGTATTTTCTAACCTGCAACTCCTGATGTGTTAACACTCCCTCTGGTTGAATTGGCCTGTAAACTTTCTTCCTTGATAGATTTCTGTGTGCAGCAGTTTCATGGGGTGGTTATTCACACAGCATCTGGAGCTAGACAAACTGGATCAAATCATATTGCCACAGGTTACAATTTTATGTCCTTGTTTCTTTATCTGTAGAATGGGGATAATAGTTTTCACTGAATTATGAGACAGATGTGTAGATAGATATGTAGATGGATGGATGGATAGATAGATAGATAGATAGATAAACAGACAGAGTCCCAGGCATTGCAAATATTGTATAAGTGGTAGTAGGCCCAGTAACCATAGTTGTAATTATTAATATTGCTGCCATTATTATTTCTTCATATATATTGGGTACTTAATGAAATATTTTTGGGTCATCCTGCTCATGATAAGACACTATCCAAATGATACTCTTCAAAGCAAATGAAAGTTCTGTGACTACCCATGTCACAGGGTATCCTGGTTAGTGACACCATATCTATTGATATCGTCTCTACCACCCTGTTGTTTCAGAGTTACTACTGGTTAGGCACAGGGCCTAAACAAAGTAGACATGGTTAGGGGATGGAGGTGTTTTGCCTTCATTGCTGTTTAAGGGTTGGATACATTTTTAAACCTAACATTGAACTTAGAATAGTTAAGTAATATTGTAAATTAATAGTTTTAAATATTTGGGTATAGAAAGAAGTACCATGTAAATTAAGATAAAGGGGGTTTATAATTATTAATATTATCAGCCTTATATTTGTCATGAATAATATACCAAAAAGCATATTCAATTTTGCATTGATAATCATAAAAGGCAAATTTTACCCAAATATGAACCAGCAATAGAAAAGCAAAATATATAGAATTTCTTTTGGAACCAAATGAAAAGCAATAAACATATTTGGACCTGGATTCAGCTGTCCTGTATGATATTATTTTGGTTTCCCCCATGTAAACTCTAGCTGTGCAAGCATGACTTATGTGTAAAATGCATTTGCATCATCAGGTAGCAGGTGAACACTAGTGCAATCAGTGTAGTTCCCAGAGTAAAGACCCAGAAAGCACCATGACTTGTTAGATCAAATGTGTTGTTTAGACCGGTTCTGTCTCATTTTATCTGTCTACCTCAAGGGACTTAGAACTTTAGTATTCTCGGGCTCCCTTGGTCTCAGCCCTGACAACACATGAGAATGGTGTAGTTAAAGGAACTGGGCTTAGAAGTGCTTTTACATTGATCAAGGTCATGTAAGCTATCACATTGCACAGCAAGTTCTTTATGCTCTAGGGCCAGTGAAGATACTCTCTGCAGTGCTGGCACTTGGGTGAAGAGAAGGAGGCAGGGGATTATTGATGGGACAAGGCTTAGTTTACTGCTTGTGGACTTCATCATTGAAAAGAAAACCTAAAGTCCAAGAACCCTAATTTTGAAAACATAATAAAATTCACAAAGATAACCTATGAAAACACTTATAAAACAATAGTATCTACAATTATTGGGCCACATTTTTTAAAGTTTCTGAATCTGATTTTTACCTTCTAAAAAAAATGGCAGAGGATGCTTCTGTTACCCTTTGTAATGTGGCAAAATCTACGTCCAACATTTATTTGCAAACCTATGAAATTATTCAAGTGAAAGTCGTAGAGGACAACTATTGATTTCCTGAAACCCAACTTTGCAGGGAGCTTTGGTTTCAGAATGGTCCGTAGTGTCACACAGTCAGATTTATTAATAGGAGTGTTTTACAAAATATATTATTGAAGGAATCCAGCTTGAAAGTTAGAACATTGATTCTGACATCCATTAGTTTTCTGTGTCTAAGCATGGTTTGGAAGAGCTGTATGTGGGACAAGATCCAGTTAGTCATTCTCCCCAGTTTGAATCATAATTCTCTTTGAAGTGAAAAACCACAATAACTCTATCACAAGCCAAGAGGATGTTGGTCACTTGAACTCTTCTGCAAAGATTGTAAAATTTACTTAAAATATAAAATGGTTTTACATGTAGTCCCAACTGTTGCAAGTGTTCTACAGGATATAAAAGGCTTGTTGATAAGAATTATTCAAAAGCAGATATCAAAATTTTCCATAAACAATTCAGCTACTACTATGATTCATGTATATGATTTATAAGCCATTCTACTAAGCATTTGTTAGTGTTTCTGCTAAGTATTTCCTGAACAGTGTTTCCTCCCTACATCTCTTGTATGCACTGTTCTAAATGTCTAATCCTAAAGACAGTAATCACTTCAGATTATAGCTGGGTGCTAAATCTTCATTATTATTTCTGTTTTATAATGCAATTATTTCCAGGACAATGAATAAAGGAGATAAAATAAAGGCTCAAAAATATCTCTTAGAACTCTCTGTTCTCATTTTCAGTTTTTTTTTTTTACAAAAAGCATTTTATTTAGACATATTGTCATACATACAAACTGTGTCTTTTACTTCATTAGAAATACAGTTGTGAATTAGTGACGATATATTAAGAAGATAGAGTATGTACAAACTGTAAAGGGATGAAAAAGAAATGGATTGAGCTAAGCCTTTTATTTCCTTTTGGTCACTGAAAATTGTATTGACCTTAAAAAATGAAAACCAAACATTCATTTAGGCTTACATTGGCTTGTGAGCGATATTGCCTTGAGGTAGCTGTGTCCCAACAGTAAGACCAAAAGCTTTGGGCAGGATTTTGCATTAGGGTGGTGGTAGTTTATTCCATTAGTTGGAGTGACAGTGACTTGCAGCCATCTTCCTTGCTTGGAGGGGAATGATTACACACATACATGACTTCTGTCCCAGAGGGATAACACCTCAAAATCCCCATCATAATTCAACCTGGCATTTCTAACTGTCCTCCAAAGACCAGAATTTCAGATTGTATAGCTTATGAGTCATCTCATCCTTACTAGTTATTAGAAAGAAATTTTCAATTTGTAGTTAGTATGCTTTTGTCATAGAAAATGCATTGGCATATTATAGTTATGATAAGCTGGAATGGCGCCTTCATGATTATGAGTACCACTGCTTTAGCAGAAGACCTGAAGATTTTTTGTGGTTTTGGTTTGTTTGTTTGTTTGCTTGCTTGCTTGATTAGCACCTACATTAGACAGTTCACAATCATTTGTAACTCCAACTTGAAGGGATGGAATATACTCTTCTGATCTCATGTACCAACACACATGTTGCTCATGCATACACACAATGCATGAGTGCACACACTTATATACACACATATAAATAAATATAAATTAAAAACATATTACAGATATGAGGTCATATTCCAGTGAAGGTAGACTTGATGTTTGAGGCACAGCTCTGAACAGAGCTTTGATAAGTTTACATGGTTGGCTTCTCTCTAGTTCTAGGTTTTTCTGGATTATACCAAATTTTTCATTCCTATGATTTGAGAAGCCTGACAGTAAAGAATGAGCCCAAACTGAATTTGCTTTTCTGGGCATTCCTCTGTCCCATTCTTTTTATGCTAGTATCATTGATACCCTCTAACTAGCTTAGTTGGTAGTTATAGGAAAATGGAGCTGAGGCATAATCTATTATTTCATTGTAGAAAGGGCTTTATATACAGGCCTGTGCTTTCTTACCAGACATTATGTCAGATATTATATTTTAGGTTTGCCCTAATAAACTCTTAATCACATATATACTAAAATTGGAATATATATATATATATATATATATATATATATATATATATGCCACAAAAGATGGGAAAATTAGACAGTGAGTTGTACATATGTAGAAAAGATGGATTATGTGGTCTTATAGTAGTTTTCACATGAGTGAGAACATACCCATATGGACTAAGCCAGGGATCTTTGGAGTTAAATCCATTAAAATTCTAATTTTGTATGTTACTGTTATTTAACAGTGTGAGTGGTAATTTCCCTAACTTGTCTGAAAAGAAAAACAGATGCTCTTCACTTACCTTGAAGAGTGACCATTTTTTGTATCAAATACTCTTAAGAGCAGAAAGGGTTGCTGCTTTGGGTGACTGAGTGTTGGCCATCAGTATACTAATGCTGTTCTTGAGATCACTATTGTTACTCTTCATATTACTCAAAACCCTTACGCCTTTGGTCATGCCTGTGCCCCACTACTCAGTTTCCCTGACTTTTCCCATACCTCTTTTCCAGTTATTCCAAAGAATTTTTATCCTGTCATTCATTCTGGCATCTTTCACACCTACTAAAGTCCTATTAATTTTGTACATGCCAGCACAAGTAAGTCTTCTTACTAAATCATCCTCACTCTACACAGTCAAAACCAGACCTTCACATATCTGTCCTCTTAACCCCTAGACTTCACTTTCATTACAGCCCTTTCATTCTCTTTACTCTCACCCTTGTTCAGACGTCCTGAGCCCTTTAGTGTGAAGTAAGGTGCTTGTTTTCTTTTCTTTTTATTTATTTGTTTTTCAATGCAGAAAGGTAGTGTTTTTTAATAAAGTAATGGTAGTGCAAATAGATACCCTTATTTAAAAGAATTATTATTTTTTTAATTATCTTTAACCACTTTTTACAGTCCAGTTGTTATCCACCTCCTGATCCACCCTCCAACAGTTCCTCATCCCATTGTTTTCTCCTCCACCACCCCCACTCCATCCCTGTTTCCAAGAAGATGTCCCCACCCCACCTCCACCCTTCCAGGCCTCCCACCCCCGGGGCCTCAAGTCTCTCAGGGTTAGGTGTGTGTTCCTTATCTTGATCCTCTCTCCCTACTTACTTACATTAGCCACCATTAAGCCAAGAGCTTTCCCACAGGGTCACAATCCAATCAATAGGGTTGGAGTTAAATTGTTACTCAGATGTCTTTAACAACAGGTTTTCCATTCTTTGCTAGTCAAATGAAATATCATACTGATCACTCCCAGGCACAATAAAGGGCTGCACTGTTCTCTCTGGAATCAGGTCATGGTCAACATGTTCAGATTTCATTTCTGGATACTTACCACCTCTAAAATCAGAGCTAGTGCCCTGGGTTTCCTCAAATCAAATCTTCATATGTACTGACAGAATGTGCACAACATGTCGGGTTTGCCCAAGGAGAGAAAGGGTTAATTCTTTTTTTTCTTTACTTTTTATTGTTGATGATGAAGTTCATTACCATCTGCTCTCTACTCAAAGTGAAATCTTTTCAGTTTTTTCTGTTAATTACAAATATCCCAACAATTTCAAGAGGTAAGGTGATTGTGAGTAAATCTAACTGGATATAGGAATACAAGGGATTATAGGTATTTTGGTCAAGTGTCAGTTACCATGCATTCATTATGAATGAAGCTACCCTGTCAATTCTAGAAGACATTTCTCACAATAGATTTCCTGACCTATTGGCTTTTATAGTCTTTCTACCTCATTTCTGAGATGTTCCCTGAGCCCTAGGCACAAGAGTTGTACTGTAGCTTTTTCCATCAGGACTGTATACCATACAATCACTTTCCTTTTGCATTATAACCAGTTGTGGTTTTATGTCATGGTCTCCATTTAGAGTCCATGGTCATTGGCTCAACTAGTTTTTTATGTTTTAAAAATAAAATTCTGTTGTTATTATTTTATAGACAGTTTCACTGAGTAAGCTATTTGGACAGGAAAAGTGTAATATTAAAATAACCAACTTTAACTGAGTACTTAGCATTTCCCAGAGATTAGCAATCATTGTTTAATTTATTCGCAGAAAAATAATCTGAGCAATCTGGAGTCTTAAGAGGTTTATGAATTTCCTATGGTGCCTGTCTGCTGCCAAGTCCCTTCATTTCATCAGTACACTGAGCTAGTCTTTAGTGATGACATAAGAGAAGGTAAAGGATAGTAACTCTGTTGGACAAAATGCAAGAGATCATTTTCTTTGGATTATTTGGTAAAAAATAATTATAATACATTTTGTATACTAACTTTGCTAGGGACCAGGCAAAGCTGCGTGCAAGGAAGACAGAGGGCTATGTCTTCAAAAGCACTCAGTATTATAATCACTGCTGCCTCTCCAGAGTCATGAAGGACAAAGATACATCATCAGTATTTGTGACGAAAGATTCACATTTGAATTCTATCTATTCTGGAAGAACAAGCTGGCTAAAGGCAAGAAAAGTTCTTTGCTATTTTCACACATGTGTATAACCACTAACAAATCCTCTTAAGCCTACAGAAACAGTTACGTGGGTACTGACTGTCCATACATTATAGTCCAGAAGAAGAGACACATTCAGTATCATTCCTGGGCAACTAATAGTTGAGTGAAGACTAGATTATGCCTTATCTTCCAAATGTTAAATTGATTCATTGTATGTTTATGAACCAGCCTGTGGCTGAGTTAAATTATTTCCTGATAATAAGACTGAAGTAGTTATTTTTGCTTATGAACCTCAGACAATTATAACAATATTCCCCGTGGGGGTGAACAGTTCTTTTATTGTTTTCATCCTTGTTTTAGCTCAACCCTTTAGTCTTCCTCTGGCTTGTCTGTTCTCTTTAGTAATTGTTACAACAGCTTTGAAGAAGAGCAATTGCTTTCTTCATGAATGTTTTGTTAGAATAATTACCAGGCTCAACTGGGGGCTTGACTCTTTATCCTTTAACTGACTTTGTAGAGTACAACACAATATATCTTTGTGTTTGAACTCCTGTTAACAGGCAGGCCCAATTCAACTTTGAGAATCTTTTATAAATTTCCACCTTTCGTTACCATTGCATTTGGCTTCTAGTTAATGTGCTGCACAGTAATTCTCCTGTGGTTTTACCCAGTAACAGTGAGCTGCTCCCTCCTGCCCCACCTCCCACCTAAGCTAATTTCCCAACCATCCTGAGATTTCCAGGATTCTAGTTGTAGTGCACAGGGTTATCCAAAATAGTGATTTTTGGACTTCAAACATGGAAATGTAAAATAACTCTTGAGTTTTACAGCTGTCAGGAGCAAGAACATATTGGATTGGTTTAAGCCAAAAATATTTCATCTCCGATTTGATTTACTTGATATTTTGGCTAGAAGCTCAGAAATGCCATAAATAGTGGGTGGTGATTTACAGCATAACTACATAAAAGAGTGCTATAATTCAGATCTGCAGGATAGTGTGTGATGAATTCTCGATTGTTTGTGACATGGCCAGAATTAGCAGCTTCTTCTCACTTAAAGCTCTTTGTTCTCCACAAAGATCACAGACCAAGGTCATGTGATGATGCAAATGACATTCTCCTTCCTTGATTGTTCTTTTAAAGGCAAACAGAAGAAAGCATTTTATATTTTAAAATACATACTCTACTAAAATGTAAAATTGTTTTTATATAAGAAGTGTGGACTCAAACTATCTTATGCTTTGCAATTACCAAATAGAAAAATATCAATATATGTTGGTATATAGGTATACATGCATGAGATTTTACATTTAATAAGTAATTTAAAGTAAGAGCACAGTTATGTCATTCAGAAAAATATCTCCAACCTTTAAAAAGCACATTTTTAAAGGCATTCCCTATTAATTATCAGCCATGCAGTTGGTTGTATTTTATGTAAGTAATTAAATTTCAAATTAATAAAAGAAACCTTTACTTCTTATCACCTTAAAATGCTTTCTGATGAAATTATAGATGTGAGATTTTTACCTTCCTGTTTGTTTTGTGGAGACTCATTGTGGTGGTTTGAATATGCTTGACCCAGGGACTAGCACTATTATGAGGTGTACCCTCGTTGGAGTAGGTGTGGCTTTGTTGGAGGAAGTGTGTCACTGTGGGGGGTACACAATAAGACTCTCCTCCTAACCAGGTAGGAGCCAGTCTTCTTCTAGTGGCCTTCAGATAAAGATGTAGAAAGAAGCTGCCATGCTCTCACCTTGATAATAATGGATTGGACCTCTGAATCTAACAGCCAACCCTAATTAAATGTTGTACTTATAAGAGTTGCCTTGGTCATGGTGTCTATTCACAGCACTAAAACCCTAACTAAGAAGTTGGTATAAGGGATTAGGATATTTCTGTGATAGGCCTGTCCATGCTTTTGTCTGGAAGAATGTGTATTGTGGGACTTTGGATTTAGAATGCAGTGAGATGCTTTAAGTGGGGTTTAATGGGCTGTCACAGTAGTAATATGGATGGTTTTGTTGCTGAGGGTGATCTGAACTGTGGAAGGCTGGCTCTAGAAGTTTCAGAGGAAAAAGAATTTTAATATGCTACCAAGAGATATTGTTCTTGTGATATCAAGAATGATATCTTGTGATGGTCAAGAATGTGGCTGCTTTTTGCCCTTGTCTGAAGAGTCTACTTGAGGTTAAGGTAAAGAGATTTATATTATTTGCATTGACAAAGGAAGTCTCAAAAAAAAGAGCCCAACAGAATCTTTGTTCTGTGACTGTCATGAAGAACATTTTGAAAAAGCATAGCAAGCTTAGAAAGGAAAAGTATAAAATATATGGTTCAAGTAATAAAGGGATATCAGTAAGTGAAATGGAGCTGAATCCCATGTTTTTTGTTTTTGTTTTTGTTTTTTTTTCTGAGACAGGGTTTCTCTGTGTAGTCCTGGCTGTCCTGGAACTCACTCTGTAGACCAGGCTGACCTTGAACTCAGAAATCCACCTGCCTCTGCCTCCCAAGTATGTGCGCCACCACTGCCTGGCCTGAATCCCATGTTTAAGAAGATAAACAGATTAAAGGAGTGGTCATTTTGTAACAATATCCCATCCAGCTAAGTTTAGGTCTCAGCATGGTGGTACACACCTTTAGTTTCAGGAGACAGGCAAACAGATTTCTGAGCTCAAGGCCAGTCTGGTATAGAGCAAGCTCCAAGTAGAGAAAAGCTTAAAACTAGTCGTGATGATACACATAATTGATCCCAGCATTGAGGAGACAAGCCATGCCAATCTCTAAATTCAAGGACAATCTACAGAGTAAGTTCCAAGACACCCAAGCTTAGGTAGTTAAGGAGTGAGAAAACAGAAATCTGGTGATTATATAATAGAAAAGGGGCCATGTTCCAGCCCCAGCAAGAAGCAGAACTTGGTATCTTCAGCATTGTGGTTCTGTATTTAGAGTCAAAAACAGAAAGGACTTGTGGGACAATTGATGCTGGTTAGCTGGAGCTAAGAATTTAACAGTGATTAAGAAGAGACCAGCATCACTTAGGTGAAATCTGGCAAGTATCTTCTGAGAGCACAAAGATGCCATGTTCCAGAGATAGCCAAGGTTATATCTCGTGCTGCAGCTGGACTTGGTAATATGTAAGAGTCCCCCAAGTGGTACTGGTTTTGAAGGTATAAAGGGATCATGCAAACCAGCTGAGGCTAGGCACTGTGAGAGGCCTAGGAAGGCTATTGGTGAAAGTGCAGCCTCAATTGCAGGGGACAACCCAGAACTGAAGGGTTCATGCAAAGAAGCTGCGGTTTGGCATCCTAAAGAGAGCTTATGAGAGACTATTGGTGGAGTCTAGTTGTAGAGGAAGACCCCAGTGTATTAGATATGCCAGTATCATAGGATGATCACTAAGGATAGCAACAGCAGTAGACTGGAGTCAACCAGTGCCTAGAGTTCTACATGTGGCAGACCTGGAGATATGAAGGCTCCTAAACCCTTTGGAGGAACCCAGAGGATCATGCATGGATCCCAGACATTGAACAAGAAGCTGTAACACTGAAAGTTCCTTGGAAACTCCAAGATATTCAAGATGCCAGAGCCCTACAATATCTACTGAGGAGAGCCGTTAACAGGGAGTGGAACCAGTCCAGGAAAAAGAAGTTTGTTGCAGTCAACAAAGACAAGAAAGGCATTGGAGATGAAGACTACTGTGATATCAGACATGGAGAAGTAGAGTGTGGAGTTTGCCCAGCTGGTTTCCTGTCTTGCTTTGGGGATTACAATTAAGTGATTAGAAGAGTCTCTGAAAGAACTTTGAACTTGGGACTTTTTAACATTGTTGAGACTGTGATAGACTATGGGGGCTTTTGAAGTTGGACTAAACGAATTTTGCATTATGCTCTGTTTGACTGTACTTGGTGTAAGGAATGACACTATTTAGAGGTGTGGCTTTCTTGGAGTAGGTGTGGCCTTGGTGGAGGAAGTATGTAACTGTAGGGGTGGGCAATGAGACCCTTTTCCTAACCAGTTGGGACCCAGTCTTCTCCTAGGGCCTTCAGATAAAGATGTAGAACTCTCAGCTTCTGGGACGCTGAGACGCTCCCATGCTCCACCCTTGGTAATATTGGACTAAACCTCTATAAGCCAGCCCCAACTAAATGTTGTCCTTTTAAGAGTTGCCTTGGTCATGGTATCTGTTCTCAGCAGTAAAACCCTAACTAATACACTCATCATTGTATCGTAAGGCATGTAGGAGATACCCAATGGCACATGACACCTGTGGACGTTCTTTTTGTTTTTTTGTTTTTTTGTTTTGTTTTGTTTTTCGAGACAGGGTTTCTCTGTGTAGCCCTGGCTGTCCTGGAACTCGCTCTGTAGACCAAGCTAGCCTCGAACTCAGAAATCCACTTGCCTCTGCCTCCCAAGGGCTGGGTGTAAAGGCATGTGCCACCACTGCCCCGCTTCTTTGTTTATTACTATCTTTACCGAGCTCCCCAGGCCTAGTCCAGAATTTGTTGTATTCTATTTTAAATCTTTCGTTTTAACTTCTGAGCTGCATATTTTCCCTAGTTTGACCTTAGTAATTACTAAAACAATGGTTTCTGGCCATGGCAGAAAGTGGATTAGAATAGGTGGCAGGAATATCTAAGATGTGGCCTCATGCAGTCAGTTCTTCCCTTGATTCAGTCACCTGTAGCTTCAGGCTGTCTTGTTAGGTCTCAGACCCAGGACAAATGGTTGAGGTGCCTTTTTAGCATACCAAAGCAGACTCTGGCTGCCAGTCTTCCTTAGTCACTACCTATTACAGGGTCATCTTGGCCACCAAACTTGGTCCCTCCCTAAACTCTCAGACCCTAGGTACTGGGCTGGGCTGCTTCCCCCCAGCCATTTAAGCTATATAAGCTATATAAGCTATATATAAGCCACTTATATAAGCCACTATATAAGCTAGCCATTTGGGCTGTGAAGGTCTCTTGGTCTCTTGGCTTACTGCTGGACTCTTGGCTCCTAGTTTCTTTCTCTTCTTCTTTTGTCCTCCGCAGGCCCACACATACACACCCCACACCCCACCATGGCCTAGTTCAGTCTGGACACTTCTAGATGCCTCTGGCTTTGCTCTTTCTCCTATCTACAATAAACCTCCTCCAGCATACCTACGAGTAGGCAGTCATGTTCCCCTTTTGCTTTTTTTTTAATTATTCATTTTGTTTATTTAACACTTTTACTGTGTTCCCTGAATATCCTAGCATATTACTTCTACCAATTCCCCAGGTTTTGCTGCTTCTGGGTTCTTCAGGTAACATCTATGATATCCTAATATAGAACCCAAGGATCCCATCTCAATATGAAGGCGCCACATTCAACAAAATATACTATCTCTGATTTGGGGCCCTCGTTTCTTGTTCTGAAGGCTACCATATTCTGTAACCATTGTTGTTCACTCTGTCTACACAGCCTAGATCCCAAGGGTGTGGATCCCAGCACTCTCAACTCCTTAGTTCTGGTATATTCTGCCAACTTCTAGTCTTGAGTTAAGCCCATCATTCACCCTCGTGATTCTATATTAAGATTTCTGAATGCCACTGGAGAAAACCCAACCACTGAGCAGATTGCTGTAATCAACTGAAATTTATCACCTCCCCTTCAGCAAAACTCCTTTCCAGTTATCCATGTTAAATCCCCAAATCTGGTTCCACAGTTTTCTTCAAATCCCTACCAGTGCCCTGAGAATTACTGTCTTATCTGGAAGCCTTCTAAGAAGAGGCATCATGCCTTCTTCACTATGAAATTTGAATCAGAGTACCCTTAAAGCTTGTCTCTTTAGACCTTTCCACATTTAATCACTCTCCAGGGAGAGAGGTTGCTCCCTGGATTTTACATTGTTTCTCCTCCATCCTTGATTTAAACCCCCATCTCCACCATGCTCCTGTGACCAAACTATCACATCACTTATGTTTTATCTTCAGTTCTTCCTTCCATAGACCTCTGTGCCAACAAATAAATTTGCTGACATCTCTCCCAACAAAAAAAATAAAACAAAACAAACAAACAAAACCATGACCATTTTGTATAATGTTCCCTCCTTTCTTTCAACTACTAATGATTTCTGCTCCTATCTGGCACAATCTTTGAATCAGAAATCAGTGTTTTGGTATCTGTGCTGCTTCATTATCCATTTACTTCCCAATGTATTACAAACTAGATTCTGCCACCAAAACTAGAAAGAAGCTATTTCTTTTTTTTTTCTTCTTTCTTTTTTTTTAAGAAGCTATTTCTTATTAGGGCTTCAGTGACTTTATAGTAGCCAAATCCAATAAACAGGCCTTAAGTCTCCTGTGGTTCTTTTATTTGAAGCTGCCTATGTCTTGGGTTTTAACATGACTGTTTTGGATTTGTTTGTTCATTTATTTAACAAATACCTAGCTTCTGTGTCCCTAGAGTGTGCCAGATGCTGTGATGTGCACTGTGGCCAGCCAAGTAAGTGTTCCCTTGGGAGAGTATGCTCTGAGTTTCCTGTATTTTCAACTGTGTCTTTGTAGTTTCCTCCCATGCCTCCCAGTAGGATCGCACCCTCAGCTTGTTTTCTTATTCAGAACAGTCTCCTAGATTGACTTATCCAAATCTTATAATTCTTTTATTCCCTAAATTCTCATAACTGTCAAACATTTCTTCATCTCAAACACTTACCATGAGCTTGAATTCCATATTTTTAAATACTTCATGTTCTAGGTTTCTTGTTTTACTAGGAAGCATCATCATGTTAGAAACTTAGGCATTGTCTTTGATTCCCCTCTCCTCTCTTTTATTCATATTTATCAGTTCATATTTAATTACTAAAATAAATTTTGGATATATTCTATTCTTTTTTTCCTTCACATTTCTAATAGTCAATTATTCTTTCCAGAATTGAGCCACTTCCTTTTCATGAAGGAACTATTGGCATTAAAATGTCTGCAATAATATACAAGTGAAAACTTACCAAAAATACTTGGGACTTTTGCTGTCTTTTCATATTTGTTTTAAAGTGTTTTCTAACTTGTGTTCACATTGGCAAGTTTAATTACCTGAGGAACACTCGCTCAAGACTCAGACTAATCAGTTCACAACAAGTAGATGTGCTGTTTCTTAGTTGATAATAAAAGTACTATGAGATAAATTTTGACCTGTTTTTAAGTCTGAGATATAAGCATTATTACTTTTGGTTTACTAACACATTTTTTCCAGAAAACACTTAGTCTCTGTTTTTTAATATGACTAGTGGGGTGATTATTTGTTAGAGGATTGTAAGCCAGGTCATGATTATCTTTGCTAATAGACCTATACAAACAAAAGATACTCCAGATCATTATAAACTATCCCTTTACTAAACATCTACAAATTCTCCCACCATTAAATGTCTTATGATTTTTCTCTACTAAAGACCTATATTTCTACTTTGATCTCTTAGTTCTCAATGGTTTTTCTGGAAATAATAATGAATGTCTCATATATAAAAATAACTACTAATTTCTACCCTTAATTATAAAATATTTATCGACATTTTGCCAGATAGAAGTGATTTTTTCTGGGCCTAAGCAACTTTTCTTGGATTTTATTTATGTTGTGGCATCAGAGTGAACAGTGCTAAGTACCCAAGTATACAATAATGGCAGGGTTAGACGGGGTGAAGAGCCTCACTAACTTCTCAGATTGTTTAACTACCTTAAAGGTGACTCATCCTAGTATTTCAACCCCCTTCCCCAGGAGAGTCTAAGTTTTCTTTTCCAGATTGTCTTAGTTTCTTTCTTTGAGAAAGGCAATTTCTTCTCAATCTACCAAAACCAAGCGAAAAGAAGCCAGGTGGATAGAAATTGACATTTGGAAAACAGAATCTTGACAAAGGAGGTCAGACAAGTTAATAGTCTAATGAACAGCTCACGACGCAGGGGTGTTTCATGGTGTCTCCTTACTTTTCATAGGGACAGCTTCAGGTGCTTCTTCAGGAACCAGTTCTCCCTGATAGTGAATTTACCACAGACCAATAGTGTTAGGATAGGCTCTTAACAATTAAAATGAGAGAGCTATAAATATTAGAGAGTAGTTTACAGTTATACCTTGCAAGGAAAACTTGCACTGGCTAATAGGTATGATAATAGCATAAGGAAAAATTTGAGCTGTTAGGAAGCTGTGAGAATCTTAAGTGAAATTATCATATCCAAAGTAAGTTGGGCTCAATTTTTCTTATTCAGCAACCTGCAGATTGTTATTAATACATTAAATTGCTCATATTTCCCAGTACACATATTTAGCAAATGTAGTTACACCGAAATATTCTTTAGAAATTATAAAAGCAATTGAAAGTATTAGTAATTTGGGTGGTGGTTTTCAAAGCCTTGAATTATTCCCTCCCACGAGTGATTGCAGCACTATCTTTTACATTGTTACAATTCAATATGATTTTGAACATGTTACAAATTTTATTTTGAAACCTAGTCATTATATAACCAATATTCTTCATTGTACAAAGACTTTTCTTTGAAAACATCTGTATCTGTTTCTGATCACACTATTCTGTTTCTGATATAACTTGGATTGATTTACTCTCTGTTGCCTTTCATAACTCCTATTTCTACATCATTTCTACAAGGTGCTGATTCTGTATCTTGATCTAACTTAAAAAGTGAATGAGTTAATCACTAAAATTTTGAGACTATTAAATAAAATGCCTATCTCTCAGAGATCGGTGTGTAGGCAAGTAAAATAGAAGTTGTGAAATACTTCCTAACTTACTTGTTAAGTTAAATACTTACTATCAAAATTGTCCAAAGATACTATAAATAATCTAAATCACATAGCAACAGTCCAATGTACATAGACATAAAAAACTTATCAAAACAGAAACAGATTAAAACCAAATACACATACATGTATACATTATTATGTATATATACACATTATTATGCACATATATATACACATATATCATTATTAACTGGGTAATTATCAAAGAAATGCAAAAATATTTAATTTACAAAGTCAATTTGAAACATGTACACAGCCTTTAAAACATGTATACAGGTAGCATTGTATGGACTGAATAGGCTATATTTAGGAATATATGTACATGCAAGTACATGTATACCTGCAACAACAATTAGTGTAAAAAGAAGTCAAGGATTTGAAAGAAAGCAGAGAGGGACATATCGGAGGGATTGGATGGAGGAAATAGAAGAGGGAAGTGTTTTAATTGAATTATAATTTCAAAAAATTTTAGAAAATCAACATTAAAAAATAGAAAAAAGTAAGTAGGAAGAGGAATAAAGTCAGTGTATTATTCATCTGGAAAGAAGAATAAAGTTGTGACTTTTATAAGAAAACTGAGAAAGCTGGGGATCATGTTGAGTGAAACAATTAAGACTTAGGAAGACACATATGGAATAGTTTCTTCTCTATGTAATCTCGATTTAAATTTATCTATAAATATGTATGGAGAACAAGAACAGCCAGAGACTGTGAGACGTTGGAAGGGAAGGCAACAATAAAAGGTTACTAGAAAATGCATGGCATAAAAGCAGAAATGAGCAGTACTAGGGTGTGATACAGAGCTAAGAACAGGACATGGAGGGAGAGGACCTAACGGTAACAAAGTGCAATGATACTTGTATACAGATATGTCACAGTGAAATGAATTCTAACTTTAAAAATTAATTAAAAAATCTATGTAATTATCATAACATGATAAAGAGCCAAGCCAAATGCTATTATTATTTTAGCTGATACATAAAAACAAGCCTGCAAACTCAATATAGTCATAATAAAAATTCTCAGAAAACTAGGAATTTATGGTAAGGTCTCCATCTTGATAAAATAGATTGGCAAAATTTATAGCCATATTCTGTGTAATCGTAATATTTTTATAAATCTCAAAATACTTCAGGCTTTTAAGATGTTATTAATACTTTCCAAGATAGGCAATAGAGGTTATTTTACTTGATAATTATTCAGTGATGGTATGGATGTCATGAACAATAGATTGCAAGAAGAAAATGAAATGGGAGGGGTAAAAATTATGAAGTGAAATAACCTACAGTATATATTATAGGTTAGTTATAGTTGCTAATAATTTTTATGCATGTGCTTTGGAAAAATGACCATTGCAGTCCTCTTCAAATAGTTTCAAATGCAGAATAGTATCACAAATACAAAGCACAAATACAAATACAAAGGGATAAATTAGTATCCATTTACTGTAATTTTTCCTGATTTGGGCTTATCAAAATAGATTTTAAAGCAAAGAGATGTAAATGTACATGCAAGGTCTATAAAAATAGATATGCAAATTCATATCTATTTTTGCTTGTTTTATATCACTCTGCATTACAGTTTTCCAAATAGTAGCCATATAAACAATTAAATCATTCACAGTATAATAATATATGGGAAACATAATATGCTGGCCAGAGTAAATATTTAATAATGAATATTTAATAATGAATTTGTTTTTCTTTCATAGAATTAATGGGTAGACTTTAGTTCTGTTTCGAAATATAATCAGAGGAAATTTTGAAATCAACAGGCAAATCTGATATCTAAGAGCTAATCTCAACTCCTGGTTCATGTAACCCATAAACTTTCAAAGTGGATGGATAGATCAAAGGTATATGAAAAAGTTGTGGAGGGCACTGTGTTGGTGCTGATTCAATATTAATAGAAACCCAGGTTTAGAGCTGGAAAGATTCTTAGTGGATAAGATTTTCAGCACCAACTTGGTGGCTCACAACTGTCTATAATTTTAGTCTCAGGGAATATGACACCCTCTTCTGTTTTCTGTGAGCTCTGCATGTATGTGGTGTATAGACATATATGTCGGTAATACACACATATACATAAAAGAAAGAAGAAAGAGAAGAAAGAAAGAAAGAAAGAAAGAAAGAAAGAAAGAAAGAAAGAAAGAAAGAAAGAAAGAAAGAAAGAAAGAAAGAAAGAAAGAAAGAAATGGAAAGATGAGGGGAAGGAAGGGGAGAGGAAAGAAGGGAGGGAAGGGGGAGAGGGAAAGGGAAGGGAAGGAAGAGAAGAGTGGAGGGAAGAGAAGAGAAGAGAAGAGAAGAGGAGAGGAGAGGAGAGGAAGAGGAAGAGGAAGAGGAAGAGGAAGAGAAGAGGAAGAGGAAGAGAAGAGGAAGAGGAAGAGGAAAGAAGGGAAGAGAAGAGAAGAGAAGAGAAGAGAAGAGAAGAGAAGAGAAGAGAAGAGAAGAGAAGCAAGAACCATGAGCCAAATGATGTTGGCTAGGAAACTTACCCAAAGGTGGTATCTGAATAGTAATAAATTAGTCTTGAGTCAATCTTCATGAACACTCCAGAATTGTCATAGTTAAGGGCTTTGTTGGTTATTTTTCTTCTTTGCTACAACAAAAACAGTTTCAGGGAAGAAGGATTGTTTTGGCTCATAGTTTGAGGGTGCAATCTCACATGTACATAAAGAGCAGTTCTAGCTGGACTCACTGGAGCACAACACGAGAAGAATACTGGTGGTGTTCAATTAGCTTTGATTTCCTCTGATTCAATCAACCTCAGTAAATAGGACTGTGGCCACTCACATTCACACTGGGTATTCCTGCCTCAGTTAAACCTCTCAGGAGACATTCTCTCAGAGATAACTAGAGGCTCAATTTGAAATCCCATCAACTTGGCACTCTAGGTTAACTATCATAAGGACCAATTAACTAGAAACATAGATCCAACCAAAGCAAGATAAAATCTACTAGAAACTATATGAGGTATAGAATGTTGTATGGGAAGCAGTTGTGTTTAGAAGGAGGAGTCACCTGCACCAGTGTTTCAGTGTGGTGGACTAGAGCTTCTAGGATTTAGCAGGATCATGATGAGGTCAGGGAGAAATAAAACAAAACAAAACAAAAAAATTAGTGCTTGGCAATGGGTCCCAGGTCCATTGGAAGCCACAAGTACATTAAATTACACGAGGAATAATAAATTACCACAAGCAAGACTAGCCTTAAGCAAGTATATTTATTAGCTGAGAGCCCTGTGGTTTAGGAATCATGGTTTACTTGGTTGCATCACTTGATCACTTGCCTAAAGTCTATCAACAAGGCTATCACCACAAACATTTTGGCTGTATAGTGGTGATTTTAGGAATTTTGAATAGGAAAATATTTACAAGCTCATTAACATAGTTAAAGAAATCTATCTATCTATCTATCTATCTATCTATCTATCTATCTATCTATCTATCTATCTCCTTTTCCCAATAACTAAGGATCCTGGTTTTCCACAAGTATGTATCATATGCTACCATCAGGTCTCAGAACCTATCCTCAGGTTCTCAACTCGTGATCTTTTGGTAGGCAGTTTATAATATTGTTCTTTTTATTTTTAGACTAGAAATAGTATCCTTTACATATTTCTTAATCTACAAAGACATTCTGATACAGTGTATCAAGCTATGATCCTGGAAGTACAGTTTTCTCTTGTGCTAGAATCAAGTCACAGGTGCTACCTCAAAGGATGGGTATATGTATTCGATGGGCAGATTTTATGAAAATATCCCAGAATACTTGCTACCACAGAAGAGAAAGTAGATAGATAGATAGATAGATAGATAGATAGATAGATAGATAGATAGATAGACAGACAAATGTGGTATGTATTAAATTGTCTTGCATAGTTGCAGGGTGTGTCCTAATGGTGAAAGACTGCCTTGCACTAGAGAGACCAGGAATCAGGAGTTGCTCAATCTGTGAGTCAAGATATCTTAACTGATCCAATCTGACAGTGAAGGTTTGTAAGATTCCTAGAGAACTGCTGGTCTTTAGTTTGTGTTGGAAATCCAAAGAAGCTAGTAGAAGAAGGGATCAGAGATCAACATCAGAGAAGGGCTGTTGTAGCAGTAGGATAGATGGACTTGTCAGCAAGAGTGAAGGCAAACAGGCAAAAGCAAAGGTTCTTTCTTCTGCTTCCTCTTGTATCAACTGCCATCAGAAGGTAAGCATGTTCTTTTTCATTTGGATAACTTAAGGCAGACGTTCATGATTCAAATATTCTGATCAAGAAAATTCCTCACAGGAGTACCACTCAACATGTATTTTCAGCTGATTCCAGATTTCCTGAAGTTGACAACCATAATTAGTCATCGTCCCAAGTATCCTAAGCCAATGTCTTCCTATATGAAAATAACTGGATTCTATTAAGGATATTGAAAAGGATGGGTACTTTAAAATTAAACTGAGATTGACAGAGTCCAGAGCAGAACTATTTTTAAAAGGGAACTATTTCTGAGCACAACTGAAAGAAGCTTGGGTCAACTGGGTCAAGAAGCCCTAGGCCTCAGAGATGTGACAAGAAAACATAAACACTACCTTCTCATTCGATGCTTATTTTTAGCAGCTTGATATCAGGCCAAATTAAGCCTACCGATTTAATAAGAGCTATTAAATCCCCTCACCTTTCATTGCCATGGTGTATTTGACACTTTGTCGACAGCTGTCAAAGCACCTCACTCTTCATTGGAAATTTATGAAAACAATTACCATGCCATTAGCATTAACTGATAAAAAATAAGAAAGGAAATATATTGGGGAAGTATCTCAGATGGTCACAAGCCATAGACTATAAAAGGACCTGCTGGTACCCTTCTGTGCTCTAGTGTCTGTGAAGAGCTTTAAAGGAATTGTGAACATTAGAGCATTAACATAAGCAGCATAATCCTAATTTAAGAGTAGGTAACATGGGGAGATGATAAGGAAGCAAAACTAGACATGAAATATATTTTATTGCATAAATTGAACTATGTGTAACAGGTTAACTCATCTTGACTTTTGCTGAGTAAACCCAGAACCTCCTGTCTTCCAGACACATAATCCTTAGAGTATGGCTTTTTGTCCTAAGAGAATCTAAGGTTTTTCTTGCTAATTTATAAGGTCACAGAGATCCATCCATCACTCCTGAGTTGAATTCAGGCTGAAGGAGGAAGTCAAAAAATGGTTAATGAAGTATCTTTTCACATTAGTCACCTCTGGTAACAAGCGAGTTTAGGAAAAGTAATTTTCACTGGCACATTGCCACAAGAAAGAAAAACCAGTATTATTTTATGGAAGATGATAAAGTGTTTGCTGTCTAGTCTCTGTCAAATATTACCCATCTAAATGATACCTGTATCTACACTAGGGAAAGATTTCCAATCCATCCATCCATCCATCCATCCTTCCATCCATCCATCCTTCCATCCATCCATCCATTCATCCATCCATCTATCCATCCATCCATCCATCAACCTTTCTTTCTTCTGATCCAATTTGCAGTTCTGCATTCTGAATGTTAGTTACAGGAAATTTTAAAATTCATATATTCATAGGTAACTCTTTTGTAAGTACTATTAGGATGAGATAATATTGTGCTTTAGATTCAGATATCATTAACATCTATATATGACTATTCATTATTAGATAGCCATTTTAGAGAAGGTTTTTCCCCCCTCTGGAGAGAACATACCAGGTTAAGGCACTTTTATAGCACTTTATTTTCAGAGTCTTCTACATGCCATGTCATTTGGGTCAGAACTCAGGCTCTGACATTGCCCATATTTGATTCTTGGGTCCAGACCTGATGTGTCCCCCTGATAAATTCATAAAGTGAAAATTGCTGATGCTTTAAAACATTAAAAGGGATTTCCTTTAGTAATAAAGCCTCTGTCAAAGATATATTAGAATATGATGCCATATGCAGTTAGCCTTGAATTTGTTTTCAGTAAAAGATTCAAATCTCCCAATACGGCAAAACTTACTTATAGACATACAATTCAAGTACCATGGTTATCAATTTTGCAACAAATAACATCTGTGAGCAGTTCTTTCTTAATCTTGCTACAATTCCTTAAGAATTCACCTGTCAATTTTAGTTAAAATTCTAACCTATGAGATAGCACTTTAAACAAAATATTGTGTTGTAATTGAAATGAAAGTCCTTTCCAATGGCTCAGTCAGCTGCTTCTGTGAGACACTTGATGTTTTAGGTACACAGGGTTTGTTCACCACAGTTCAAGATGATTAACTCAATGAACAATGAGTAGTGTTTGTGTTTAACTTTGTAGTCAGCATCTGTCCTTTTTATTAAGGATATCATGGAATTCTTTGAAATATTTAGCAGAAACTAAGATATGCCACATCTACAACAAGTGTATTTGATTTATACCTTGCTACAAGAAATTGAGGTTAATTTGTCACAGCTAGTGGGCAGAGAGTTCTGTGTTTGCTTCTGGTTCTGGCCTATCTGTCTGACAAAGTTCAGCTGTATTTCATCACTCAGAGTTTTGGAGGTTTCCTGGATGTTAAATTGCCTCTCTTGGGCTTCATTTCTATCTACTGGGCATCTCTACTGGTCATTCTCCCAGGATTTCAAATGTAATGCATGTAAAATAGAATTCAAAAGTATGCCATGTTCAGCTTCTACATAATCATTTCTGGTACTCGCTTGTTTAAATACTGACACAGCTGCCTTCCAGTTCCCAATCACAGTTTGTATGATATTCTCTTTGTCTACTACACTTATTTTTTCTATTAATCTGTTTCTCCTGTTCTTCTTCCTGGACTAAGCAGTCATTATCTCAATCCGCGTTCTAATATCCCCTTGACTAGACATTAGAATCAGGTTCTTACTGGTCTCATTGGCCTGTGATCCTGACCCACTTCTAATCAATCATCATACATGTACCTGCCAGATACATTTCCCCATAGCAAAGTTCCGTGTTGCTCAGTGCTTAGAGACATCCACAGTTCTCCATTAAAGAGTGGACAAAACCAAGGTTCTCCAACCTAGCATTCCTGCTCTGGGCTATAAAATACTGGAGGCTAACCCTTCACCTACTCATTCCTTCCAATTTCTTACTATGCCTCTTGGGCATGTCACATGTCCCACATATATGTTGCCCCTCCCCCTCCCAATACACACACATTATCCCTCCGTTTCTGATCATTCAAGAAAGGAACACTCAAATGCTGGGAGCTCCTGACTCTGACATGTGCCTCTATTTTGGCCAGGCCTTGCTCAAAATGTCATGGTTTTACCAGGCAGGAACTTTAGGAGACAAAGGCCTGGCCTTCTTATCCTTTATACCTCAACTGCTGGAACCACTATTAGTACTCATCTTCAAAATATTTTCATAGCTTCCAAAGAATATACAATGCGTGATACGAAATTATTTCCCATCTGACGTTCTACCAATCCTAAAGAAAAACAATGACTCAGCTTTCTTTCAGTACAGATTTACCTATTCTTAGTATTTCATATAAATGGGATGATATACTGTACAGCATTTAAGACTGGCTTCTTTCCCTTAGCATACTTCTGAGATTTGTCTGTGTTGATGTCAATCCTTTATCACTCTTTACAGATAAACTATTTTATTCCATGTCTGTATTATGAAAGGAACCATCTGTTATTAGACACCATGGCTTGTTTGCATTTTTAAATGTTTGGTGTGGTTCTGACAAATCCTTCATCATTGAATGCTTGGGTTTCTGTTTACATTTTTTTGGATATATACTAGGAATAGAATTGGTAGGTCATGTGGTAATTCCATTTAGCATTTTAAAGAACAACAGTTAAACTCTCTTCTCTTTCCTTCTCTCCTTCCCTCCTTCCCTTCCTTCCTCCCTTCTCTCCTTCCTTACCATAGTCAAATATATGATCAGTCCCAAGTAGCATCTTAGTCCTAATAACCAAGAAATCCATATTTTTTTCTTCTATGAGAGAATTTATTCTATCATGGGTAATTTCAAGACCTAAATTCCAGACTTAATTGTTCCTCCTTTTAGTTCTCTCTGAGATTGACTAGATTCTCCTCTTTATTGTTTTTTTTCCAAAGTAATGTCTGCTGTTCTCTTTTGTACCTGATTCTATGTGACTTTACTACTCCATTCGATGGACAAGGCTGCCAAGCACGTTCTTCCTCATTCCCTTAAGGAATGTTTCTGCCAGATACTTTTCATTCCTGGTATATTAGCTGTCACCGAGGAAAGGGAATCCTGTTCCATTTTTAAATGTCTACTTGCGTGTTAATGATCTTTCCTTTTTTTCTAACAAGAACAGCAACAAAAAGTATTTACAACAATATAGTCTTAATATTTACAGCTTCAAAAGTCTTCCAAGAAATCACTATATTTTCTATGACTATCATTCTTTTAGAACAAGTCTACATGAATAGTAGAGCTTCTTCTCTTTATGCAAGATCAGTAGCATAGCACCTAATTGAGATGACCACCCTCTGACAGGGAAATGGCCATCCCCATTCCTTGATGTCCTTCTTGCCGGGGGGGGGGGGGGGGTTCTCTGTAACTTCCGGGGCATCTCTGCAAATGCAGCAGCAAAAAGACTAGATAGACATTCTATCACAAGAAACTGATTTCAGTTCTAGTGTTCTCCTTGCAATGAAGTTCTTTTCCACATCAAACCCCAACACTGGTTTGGCTTGCACTTTGCTCTTAAGGCTTCATCATTCTCTGGTCTCTCAGGTTTGCCCTATTCTTTGTAGAATTCCTCCATAACTTGTAGTCAGCCTGAAGAAAAGGGCTTTCTTTGCATGCTCTCAGTTATCTTTTCAGTAACTGTTTGCCCAGCCCTAGTAGGTGCCACACAGCAGAATACAGTAGTTGCTGAAGTCCTTCACCTCATGGTTCTACACCCATGTAAATCAACACTAAATCAATAACCATGAACAAAATTTCAGATTTGATAGGATATCATAAATGGAAAAAATTAACCTCATGAGAATACCTTTTTATGTATAAAAGTTATTTAAAATGTTATATCAAATTACCTTTTACTATATGTGTTAGGTATATATGAAACACAAATAAATTTTATGTTTTGACTAAGGATTTTTTTCCTAAGATCTACACCTATATATGTGTGAAAAATTAAAATTTAAGACAATTCTGGTTGGATAAAGGATTCTCAACTCTATATCAGTCATATGAGGGAAAGTAGTGCAGAAAGAATAAACAGATGGGGCAATATGAAATCTTGAAGATCTATGCAGGAAGTAGTTCTTACAAGGTGGCCTTAAAGTCAAGAGCAGAAAACCGGTGACAATAAATCTTGATAAGATATGTTAGTGTCTCAGATAGTGGCAACCACAAAGAAGGATGAGCCTCCCTATTTTGGCAGCTATCCATGCCAGCTATCCTCAGCATAGGGCAGGGCCTCCAGAGCCCCTTCCTCATGGATGCCAGAATATTTGACTAGTTTGATCTTGAAGAGGTAACCACACCTTCTGAGATTTCACAAGTACAGCAGCAACATCCTGTGGAGGGTTGATATACATTCCCATGTAGGGCTGAACACTCACATTCAGGTCCTCTTGTCACTTTGGCCAGTTATGTGGCTCTCAGTTGACCGACGTCTACTGCAAATAGGATTCACCAGTGAGAGCTGGGAGAAGCCCCAGGCTATGAGTATGAACAATTATTTATGAGGCAGTATGACTGTGTGACTATTTAGCAAGATAAAAATAACAAGCTCTACCCTGGGTCTATGACCCTCCCAGCTACTGGCTTTTGAACAGGTTTAGAACATCAGGAATGAAATCAGCTCCTGTGGAACAGGCCTTAAATTTAGCCATAATACGTCTGCCACTAGTACAACAGAGGGAACACTGGGCCCGGCAGGTTGGTGGTGTAGCTGCTCTAGATAAGATCATTTATGGACTTCTTCCCCCAGAGGCCTTCACAGCTACTCTGAAGACTATTAAAGCTAGCCAGCAGGGAATAAGTTCCTAGCCATTTTCTGTGTAGTTGCATTGGAAACAAGGGCAAGTACAGTAGCCTGGATGCTTTGGATATCCTGACCAATACCTTACAGGTTGATATCCCATGCCCGACACTGAAATGTTCATTTCATAACCCATGGCTATAGGGAATATATTATCCATCAATATAGGCTACCTAAAGTTCAAACTCTTTCCTTATTTTTTAAATTATATTTTAAATTATTTTACTATTTGATTTCTAAGACTTTTACATGCATCCTTCAGTTTTTGATAATTCATCCATTAATCCCTCTCTCGACCCCATCTCCGACTCCATGCCTTATTTAATCCTTTAGCTCCCAACATTCCCTTTCTATTAAAATAACACATGTATTCCACTATCCCTCCAATTTATGTTTTCAATTAGATTTAGAGATAATAGGTTTCCACATGGGTATTTTATATTCACTTCCTTATGTTCGTCATCTCAACCTTCTGATCACCCCATCTTCCTGCTTGCCTCCCTAATTATGTCTGCTTTATTTCACCTTGCCTCTATTCCAGTGAACCATTCCGCTAATAAATTCCCTGCAAAGACTCCTGTCCTTCTTAAGAAGCAGAAAACTCAATAGATACCCTGTGGTTTATATAAGATATTCTTGGTTTTCATTCTGCCTTGTTTCAAATGGAATTTCAAATCCTTTTGATATGGCATATTTTGATATAACATGTTTGCTTTTCCACACGTAACCACTTAATCTCAAACTTGAATGTGAAGAAGCATCAATAGAGATTATTTAAGGTAGAGCTTCAAATAAGCACCTTAGAAGATGCAGAGACAGATTCGTAGGGCTGCAGGCTGAAAACACTGGTCTCAGTACTGTTAGTAAGCTGTGCAGGCTCCTCGGCCTCATTTTACTAAATTATTAAAGATTATTAGCAACTAATAGAGTGGTCCCTAATGTCCTTCCTGTTAGCAGTCTCACTGGCACTGATAATACCATGTTAGAAATTCCTGACTTTCATCGGAATAAACCGTACTTAGATGTCTTGCTTCTGGATGCTTTTACCATGTCAACCTGCTTTGAATTGTTTCTTTCTCTACAAGGATATGCTTATACTCCTAAATACACAAAAAATAATCAATTAATAAATATCCCAAATTAGCAACAAGATTTGAGACATTTTCTTTAATTAGTCCTCTCTGCCGTTTCAGTATCTAAAATAAAATTCAGCTGTTTAACAATCCATAGATTTGAAGCTGAGAATCTCAATTTAACAGAGCCCATTATTAATAAGTGAAGGTTGTTCCATTAGTTGCAAAAGCAAAATAATAACAGCATTAATGAAGACACAAAGCTCCATCAATAGAGTGAATTAATGTGAAAATCCTCCTTCTATAAACAATTAAATATAGTCATTAAAATACAATGATAAACTTGTGAAAAACATATAAATAGAGAAAAATAAAGATATGCAGATAAGATTTGAGCTCAGAATGTGACGTTGTTATAACCAGAGCCTAGGCAGATGCTATGAGCTTGTATGAGTTGGGGATGGGAGCCTTGCTTCATCTTCAACATAAAGCCAACCAGCACGTCTCACCCAATTTAAAGGGAAATTATTGAGTAACTCCTAACTAGTTTGCTTTGTCCCAGGAGACAATGACAATAATAAGTCTTATAATAAGACAAGGGTGAGGAGTGTGAATTTATATGTACAGAGTATCAAATTCTCAAAACTGAAGGTACAGTGTAGCTTACTCCAGAGAGATGTCTCAGGTACCTGGAATAGATAAGGCTGGCTTGGTCATAAGCCCTCAGGGGAAATCCCATACTATTGTTCTGCTAAAGGGAAATAAAAATAACTTGCCTCCCAAGTTCTTATAACCATACTCAGGAATTAGTGCATCCCTTAGCATCAGAGATGCTTCTTATTGTAATAGATGGTAGTTAACACAGACCCACACCTGCTCAATGTGGAAAGAATAAGAGACTACAGAATGTTCTGCTTTAAATGGAAAATTTGTATCATCCTTTTCTTTCCACCCCAGCCCCGACCCAAGTTTAGGGAACATTGTGAAAGAGGGAATAGAAAGATGATAAGACCCAGAGTTAGAGGATGTCTGAAAAGAAAAAGAATTGTAGGACCTAACAATACCATTGCTCACCTGACTAGCAGTCGTGACTGCAGGTACAAGACCTGCGCAAGATCAAGCCAGCTATAATCCCGGCATGGAGAGGAGGAACTACTGAAGTCAATGTCCTAGATGAGGAACTATGGACAACTGCTGACTGTATGGGGTGGGAGAATTTGTTCTCTTCAGTGATGTGACCTCTGAGAGGCTTCCCAGTAGATAGTCCTATACTTATGCTCCAGTATGAGTCTTTCACTCATTCACATATGGTAATACTAACAAGACTTAGTGGATCTAAATAAAATCACAGAGGCTGGAGGGAGTTCTTGCTCAGCAGTTAAGATATTTTTACTGAGGACCTGGGTTTAGTTCCAGGAACCCAGATAATGGGTCACAACCATCCTCCAGTTCCAGAGGATCTGGAACTCTCTTCTGATCTCCACAGGCACCAGGCACACACAGATGAACATACTACATTTGTACAGGCAGCTCAGTCATATATATAAACAGAAGTAGTAGAAATGCACATTTACTTGGGGGGGGAAATAGGAGAAATAAAAGCATTTGAGGGGAAGGAAAGAAGGAAGGAAAGAAGAAAGGGAGAATTTGATCAAAACATTATATGCATGTTAGTGCTGAAACATGAAAATAACTAAGCACCTCAAAATACTTTTGTAATCTCTTTCTCTGTGTGTATTTCTCTCTGTCTCTGTGTGTGTCTGTCTCTGTCTCTGTCCCTCTCAGTCTCTCTCTCTCTCTCTCTCTCTCTCTCGGAATAGACATGGAATGAAATGTACAGTCTTCATGTTGAAAACACCCAGCATAATAATGTATTTATAAATAAAACACAAACAGTGACCAGCACAGATTAAAAACAAGAATGAGGCACAGAGGATCAGTTTCTTATGACTGAAGCAATACAAGAAGAGGTATACCTAATAAGGAACAATGAGTAACTAAAAAAAGAAAAAAAAATTAGGCATATTTGAAAAAGAACAAGCTGGAATCCTTAGAATTAATGAAAACTGCGGCCATTTGCAAACAGAGCTCGGTGGATGGGTTAAATCAACGTGGACCAAAATAGAGTTAAAAGAGCAAAAAGTTAAAGTGTGTGGGGGAATGGAAGTGAATAAAAAACAAAGGGAGAACATTAGCTTGTGAGTATAATCACTTTTGAAGTATATTCTATATATGTTCTGAATAAGACAGAACATGTGTTCTGCACATAGACAGGCCAAATCTATATTTTAATAATGCAGAAGAGCTTATGCTAGCCACAGTTTTATAACTGACCTCTTGCATTAGATTTTTTATCCAGTATAACTGTGTCATCATTTCAAATGGTTATAGAGAACTGAAGTATTAGGGAATACCATAATTAAACTAATAACAAGCATTGCCACAATCCATTTTTGAAAGCTTATCATTATTTGTTTATAAACTATGAGTTTGTGTCTTCATTGTTTTATACATTTCATCTTTCATTTCCATTTTAGTGTGTGTGCGTGCGTGCATATGTGTGCATGTGAGCATGTGTATGTGTTTGTGTATGTGGCATATGTGCATGTGTAGAGGTCAGAGAACAATTGTCAGGCACTGCTTCTCTCTTTCTACTATGTTAGGACCCAGGGATTCAACTCAGATCATAATATTTGATGCTGAACCATTTCACCCTCCTTTGTTTTATAACTTACTTTCAATGTACTTTCTGTAATACAAATTTGAGTTTGATCTAGAAGATATTAAAGATACTTAATCCATTTTATATTGGTTAACATTTTAATAAGGAAAGAATTAAAAGAAAATTAATAACCTAATCACTGATGCATTCTTCAAGGCAATTAGATTACAAGCATAGCAGTTTGCTGTTTGTAGTCAACTATCTTATACCATTTCCTTTAATTCTTGTGTTCATTTATGTATAACTCTGCATATTCAAGACAGAGAGTAGTGTTTCCACAATCTGTTTTTGTTTAGAAAATTATTCCAAAACTTAGTAATATGACTGTTTCCTATTGAATAATTTGAACAGCGCTTAGCTTGGTAGTTTGTGTCTGGTTTTCACGGAATTGACTGGAGTGGCTGAGGTTGGAGGACGCACTTCTACATGCCTTCTTTATTCAGATGTTTGAAACCTCTATAGCTTTTGCTTTTCCTCTCTTTTCCCATGTGGCGAGTTATTACCCAGACTCTCATCATGGCTTAGGCTGTTCTCCGAATATGATCTCACTGGCCATACTTTTATATGAGGGCTCATTTCCAACTGGAAAAAAGCAAAAGCTGTCAGAGCAGTTCAGTGCCACAACTTGAGTCATTGGTCAAAGCAGTCACTTGTACTGTTCTGAACCAGAGTCAATCATGCTGTAAATCGGCTCCATCTCCCGGTACGAGGAACAGGGTGATTATAGTGCAGAGGACTGCGTGGGTTAGGGGTGCTCACTGCTGCCATCTTTGGGAAACAGAGTCTGCCATAAACTGTTCATTTATTTTTTTTTAAATAGAATTGAAATACTTTGAGTATTTCAACAGAAAAATGTATTTTTTCATCTTATTTATTTCACATATGATTTTGATACCATAATTCAGAATCCACTGTGCAAGGATCTGTGTTTACTCTTTTTTCTGATATTTTTTATTCGATATATTTTTTATTTACATTTCAAATGATTTCCCCTTTTCTAGGCCCCCACTCCCCGAAAGTCCGATCAGCCCCCTTCCCTCCCCCCTGTTTTCCCACCCAACCCTTCCCATGTCCCTGTTCTGGTTTTGCCCTATACTGCTTCGCTGAGTGTTTCCAGAACAAGGGGCCACTCCTCCGCTCTTCTTGTATCTCATTTGATGTGTGGATTATGTTTTGGGTATTCCAGTTTTCCAGGCTAATATCCACTTATTAGTGAGTGCATATCATGATTGATCTTTTGAGTCTGGGTTACCTCACTTAGTATGATGTTCTCCAGCTCCATCCAGTTGCCCAAGAATTTCATAAATTCATTGTTTCTAATGGCTGAATAGTACTCCATTGTGTAGATATACCACATTTTTTGTATCCACTCTTCTGTTGAGGGATACCTGAGTTCTTTCCAGCTTCTGGCAATTATAAATTAGGGCTGCTATGAACATAGTAGAGCATGTATCCTTATTACATGGTGGGGAGTCTTCTGGGTATATGCCCAGGAGTGGTATAGCAGGATCTTCTGGAAGTGAGGTGCCCAGTTTTCTGAGGAACTGCCAGACTGATTTCCAGAGTGGTTGTACCAATTTGCAACCCCACCAGCAGTGGAGGAGTGTTCCTCTTTCTCCACATTCTCGCCAATACCTGCTGTCTCCTGAAGTTTTAATCTTAGCCATTCTGACTGGTGTAAGGTGAAATCTCAGGGTTGTTTTGATTTGCATTTCTCTAATGACTAATGAAGTTGAGCATTTTTTAAGATGCTTCTCCACCATCCGAAGTTATTTTTAAGAACTGTTTCTGAGAATGCCATATATTAGTATTGTAATTATATGACTTCCATCCCTCCGTCCCCCCCACTTCAACTTTTCCCATGCCCCTCCACTTCTTCCCAATTTTATGAACTATCGTTAATTACTAATGTTACATATTGAAAACATAATTTTGTTTTTTAATTAATTAATTTTTATGTGTATGCATGTTTTGCCTTCATGTAAGTCAGTGCACTGTGAGTGTAAAGTGCCTGTAGAAACCAAAAGAGGGTGCCGGATCCATGGAGGTATAGTTACAGATAACTGTGAACTGCCATTTAGGTGCTGGGTATTTGAAGCCAATTCCTCAACCCTAAAAAGAATAATTTTTAAAAATTTGGAAAAAGCATTCTCATGATTAAATTTTAATTTGTGATATAAATTATTCTAAAATGAATATGTAGTCCATGTTGGCTGAACCCATTCTATCGGTTTCTTTGGAAATCCATTTGGTGTAATGGCATGTCATACAACTTCTTCATGAAAGGAAAGAAATTACTGATAGTCTATTTGCTAGGTAAGGTATTGCTTTGAGTATCTTATTTAAGGTATTAAAAACATGAATGGGTTTTGCTCTTGAGGAGTATATAGCAAAGAAGACGTATCTAAATATGTAGAGAGATGATAAGGAGACATTGACTTGGGAGTAGAAAGTGTCCTTTTACAGCAGACTTGTGGATAATGTTACTGAATCCTGACAGATAGCTAGAATGAGGATGTGCAAGTTGTGGTGAAGAATGCTTAGAGGGAAACCATAATGAAGGCCGGATGCCAGGTGTGGTAGTACATGCCCTTAACCCTAGCATTCAGGAGGTAGAGGCAGATGGCTCTCTAAACTCAAGTCCAGCCTCTACTACATAGCAAGATTCAGGACATCCAGGGCTACATGGAGAGACCTTGTATCAAATAAAACAAAACAACAAAGGCAAGGGATACAGAATACACAAGAAGTGACTTTGAGCATCTTAGTTCGGTTGTGGCTTAGGGCAATGCTTAGGGTGGGATTAGAGCAATACCACCAGCTTCTGAGGCACTGAAGTCACCATAGAGAAACTTTTATGACGCTTCTATGAGTGTGTGGTGAAGACTAATGAGGAAAGACTGAAAAGGCGGGCACGCTGTTCTGGTGGTTCTCCAGCTGCTCACTGGGCACAATGTTCTGGTGGTTTTCCAGTTGCTCACTGTGTAGTATCTTTTGTTATCAGCAAGTGATTAGCTCGTTAAGTGTGTCAATTACTGTAGTCACCCAGTGGAAGGCAAGTTTTAGAGAATCAGCCTAGACTCAATCTTAAAAGCATTTGGAGAAAAATAAGAATAATCCTGAAAAAAATGGATCTAAATTTCTCTTTGAAAATAGAGGAAACCAGATCCTAACCCTTCTGAGAATGAGAATGAACAGAGAGATTCAAACAAAGAAGGATCTGGCAGCTAATGAAGTCTGGGTGCTGAGGTCTCATTACTGTGTGAGGCTACAATTAAAGCTAAGCAATGGGGAAATCACTAAGTCAAAAGCCAAAGCATGATGATCAGTTGGTGTGTTGGGTTCATCATAATTATATGAGGGTCCACCTTGGTGGATAGGAGACGTCCTACTGGCCACTGAGAATCAGGTTTGGATGTCAAGAGAAAGGCCAGCAGTAGAAAGAAGGAGTCAAGAATTGCACACATGATATTGGGAATCAATGCTCTGACAGATGATGACTGCACAAGGAAGAGCTTATGAAGGCAGCAGAAAAATAGAAGCCAGAAGTACAGAAAATAGCTATCCGAGGGACACAGAAGCCTGGTAGTAAAGCTAGTGTAAATGTGAAAGTGTATCCGAGTACTAAGAAGTGTTAAAGAGAGCATTCTACCAGGAAGTGATCAACAAGAACGATTGTTCCACAGGAAGATGGAGATGGATGAAGGCAAGAGGGACATATGGTAATTGTTAAGAATACAATTCTGTTGAGTAGTGGATACTGAAGCCAGCAGGAGCTAAGGAATGAGTCAGTGGTCAGGAACTAAAACCATCTATAATGCAGTGTTATTTTGCTAAGGAAATTCATATATCCAGTGGAGCTTTTAGCTGGTATTGGCAGGCTGGGAGAAAATCAAGAAAACATTGCTCATTTAACCGAAAGCCATTTCTCCGTACTGTCATGTGTGCAATGAAACGCAGTAAGAGAGCCCTCCCCCCAATTCTTTTCTTTATTGTTATGAATGCATGTGCCCCAGACAGGGGCCTTTTAGGGATGTTTCTTTAATCCAATGGATTTTATTTTTATTGAGCTCATCTGAATACAGAGGAAAAATCTCCTTTAATGTTCAGTTCTGTTTCAACAAATGAAACATAGTAGCAACTGTGTATACTGCTATTGTGGCTAGATTTTTGTAAGGTCAGTTATTGGGAAAAGGCTTCTTGTAAACATTTGTTATATTTATTATAGAGCAACAGCAGAAGGTAATAAACTGCCATTTTCTCAAAGTCATAACTCTTCAGTCAATGCCACTAACAGTTAACAATGGGATACAATACAACTTAGCTTTCTTCAATGTCTTATTTTTTTATTATTGTTCTTAATGTGTGGTTACCTCAGACCTTACACGGGCCTGTTTGTACAACAGTTAATGTGTGGCCGGGCACTGTGCTTCAGTCATACAAATTCTACTAATTTAACTTTCCTATCAGCTTTGCAGAAATGATATTGTTATTCCGAATTTACAGAGATAAAAATAGGACCAAGAAAGTTCAATTATCTAAGAGAAAGCTTAAATATTTCCGTCTCAAGATCCCAACCTGATCAGTTTGATGTTCTTACTCCATATGTGTGCCCAATGCATTTGGGAACTAATGTTCACTGTATTACCTTTCCCCAAACTTTCTCTACATCACAGCATTCTAAGAACATGGGTGCTGATACAGCAGGGAATTTGGTCATTAGAAAGGATACTGCATCTTTGACTCATAGTCAATAAGACATAGTCTAGCTATGAAGCAGCTGTCCTTTTGAGTGTCAGAAGACATGTGAAAACTAACCAGAAAGTGATTAAATAAATTACTTGAAGTAAAAGGACAAGCCATTGGAACTGGACTTTCAATAGCAGTCAATAGTCGAATGTGCCATGAGCTAAACACAGCCAAGAATTTTCGTGAAAAGACTTGAGACAGTATCTCTTCCTGGAGTCAGTGAATGACTGGTTCCTGTCTACTTTGTAAAGAAAATGATACCAAGAAGTGCAGCCATTCATAATCTCTATCATCATCATAATCTCTAGGTAATTTTCAGCTTTACTTGGAAAATTTAATTTCTAAGTATCTTTACCATATTTTCCTTAGGGTATGCTTAAAATATATACCATTTCTATAACATATATAAATGACTAATATAGAGAAAATACATGATTTAAAATTACTCAGTCCACTATCAACATGTAATGTATATTACCTATACATAAACCCCATAGACAATCCACAGTTGACCTTGAGGAATTTATTCTGGTTCACCAATATTAATCTTATTACTAGGATGCCAACTTTGACAGGGATTACCCATTAGTATTTGAAACTCAACTTTATTCTGGCATTATTAATTTTCATATGATATGTATGCATGTTGAAAACCAGAGAGTTGAGTATCATTTATCCTTAACAGCTCTAATATATTGAAATTTGTTTGTCTCACAAGATTAAGCCCGTCTGTGGCTTTGTGCCAACATGCTTATTGACTGAATGTTGAGTAACCCCCAGTAGATTTCTCTGAATTAACTACTGTAATCGAAGTACAAAAGCCAGATGACTAAAATTGTGAGAACTAAAAATTTCAAAACCCAAATCCTGAAAGTTAAAGAAGGCAAGCAAAACTGAAATTAACCTCATCATTCCCCCGACACATCACTAATGGGCTCTGTCTAAGAACAATATGCACTTAAGTGAGTCATATCCATATTCCTTTCTTAATCATTCAAATTGTACATTACAAAGATGATGGCTGTCAATAGTTCATCTTGATTTCCAACAAATAATAGTATCATACACCTACATACACACACACACACACACACACACTCAAAGATATACACAGCTACACACATGGACACACAGGTATACACACACACACACACACACACACACACTCACACACACACACACATCATCATCATCATCATCATAATCATCATCATCATCCTAACATCCCTAACATGTAAGCTGATCTACGCTCCAGAGTGCTTCTTTCACGCAGTTTCTTTCTGAGTACAGTGGTACATAAAGCTCATGAAATACATTTAAAATTCAGCTAAAACTTACAAAGAACATTTCATTTCCTTTTCTGAAAGAAAAAAAATATTTCTATGCAAGATATTCAAGTATTAGGCACAAATGAATGAATGTGTAGTGATCTCACTAAGGTCCTCTTTGTTCTCTAAACTCAAAAGAATAAGAGGCTTCGGTGTTAAAGATGACTTACTGTCTACGGGCAGTGCCCCTGCTGTGCCTTATCTCAATGTTCTCAGTCAAACAAGGTGAGAGGCAGAGCTTTTCTTATGAACAAGTTTCCTAAGCCCCACCCTAGAGTGGGTGTGTGACAGTCCATTCAAGTGGATTGCTTCCTGCCTGTGGTTGCACAATCCTCACCTCTTAGCTTTACCTTCAAAACTAGCAACCTTGCTTTCTAGCCTCTACCCCCCTCCGCCCCCCCCAGGGAGCCATTCCATTCTCAAGGCTACAAGTCCACTCCGTAATTTCTGAGTAAGACTTCATAGTCTCGACCTTGGACTTTGTGCTGGAAATCTTCCTGTAACGAAGGAATCTGATTGCATACCCAACAGTTTAATTCATTGCTTTCCAAGCCTGCTGCTTGTGCTGTGATCCCTTGGTCACTAAAGGCTCCTCTGGCTTTCCAGGCAGTGGAAATAACATTCCTGTGCACTCATTCCTCTCCCCTCAGCTCCCTTGCCCAGGGATCACCCGATAGCATCTACATAGCCTCTAGTTCATTCATTCAGTCAAAGTCACTTGAGCTTCTGTCTATTGTTCTACCATGTATTTGGAACGAGAAACTCATTAGAAACTCATTCCCATTAAGAGAGAAAATGACTAAACACACTATCATTGCACTATGATTGGTGTTAAGCAGATATCAACATGGGACTGTTGAAGAGTGGGAAAGGCCAGGGAAGACTTCCAGGAGGAAATACATAAAGTCTCTATGAGGATGAAGATGAATTATCTAGGAAAGAGCAAAAGAAAGACTTCCTGGAGGCAGAAAGTACCACATGCAAATGCCCAGAGTAGGACCAGACTATTCCTTTTCAAGGAGGGACAAACTGAGGATGGTTGAGAAAAGATCAAAACAGACAGAAACATTTATGACAGTCTGGATTAGCATGCCAGTACCATGGGGCTTCCTTCACAGAGCACTGTCTTTACTTTTATTCCAGATACAACCGTGTTCTTGTTAATGTCACCATGAAAAATCGCATGAATATATACTCTTGCATGCCCTGTCTCTCCCTTTGCTTTTCTTTCCTTGCGTTGTGATCAAGGGAAGCTTCTCTGGCTAGATTAGAGACTGTTTTCCTCTCCCCAATCCTTCCTCTATTACTTAACAAATGACTCTCCTTTTCTGTGCCCCCCACCTCTCCACTTTTGTCACACACAGTGTGTCTCCTCAGAGTTATAAACTCTTCTACATAGCATATGTCTAGTAGACTGCACCCTTGTCCTCCTCAACAAGTTTCTGCATATCTGTGGCGTTGAGTCAAAGGAGCACAGTTTAAAGTCCTGCCACGTTTCTTTACTGCTTTTATGTACACTGCCATAATCATGCTGCTGTAATAGGCACTGGCTTTCCTGTCACTGCCAGCAAATGTCCCTTACAGCCCACTGGCTTGTAACATGCTCTGTTGCTGCAAATCAGTAGCGGGTTCCCAAACAGAGTAGCATGGCTGTGTACAAACCTTAATGTGCAATGTTGGTGTCTGCTGTCAGAAATGAAAGGCCCCACTCTTCCCTGGGGAGAGAGCAGGCCCAGCAAGCGTTGGCACGGAGCCCCTTGCCAACCATTCTGATTTCCAGGGCTCTGCGCCTCATTTCACCAGCAGGTGTAGCAAGCTGGGATTTAAACTAAGAAACAGAGCTAGGTTTCTAGTCCCAGTTCTGCTACCTGGTGATTATGAGCAGCATTTCTGAGCTCATTCTGGCTCTCATGGAGCTAGTAATAAACTGGTGTGTGAGATCCTTAAGGATGCTATTGTTTAGAGTTTACAGTGCACCATAACTGTCAGATATCTCAGTAGCACATGACACAGATTCATTCCGATATACTTTGTCTTCTGATAGGCAAATAAGATGTCATAGGAAGCATATTTCACAGTGTTTACAATGGAATTGATGGAAACCAGGCTTAGGAAGTAGACTCTGGGCCACATAGGACACTGTATATCTCTCTCGGAAGGTATAGCAGGATCATGAAGGTTATGGGTAGAGAGCTCTGTAGGTAAATCTTGATGGCACTTAAGTCTCTACAGTACGTCTAAGGCTTTGTATTGCTCCTTCTGCATTTCTAATCACACATGTGGGAGTTAATTGGTTGAGCCTAAGCCAGGGACTGTTCTGTACCGGATTTATTCAGTGGAAGAGGACACTGACTCTCATGGAGACTTGCTCAGAAAGGAAGACCTTGTTGTGAGGAGTTAGGCCTGCAGAATCTTAGGGAGCTGTAGCCTGCTGCCCTCCACATGGAAGGCATATAAAGCCTGGAATGCCTGGTAGGTCTTCCTTTCAGAGAAAACAAGGCTGTAGGGGTTAAACCCAGGGTTTAATTATCATTTGTTTTGTTTTATCATTCCTATACATGCACTTGTCTGAAGTTGCCAGGCCTCTGTTGCAAGCTAAGAGCTACAGTTTTACTTGAAATCGCTAAGGGAATCATTGTAGGTGAGCAGAAAGGCAGAATGAGTGTGTTCTGGTTCTGACTCATTCTGCTCTTGTAAGTATAAGAAACAAATAGACTAAAGGCATTCTGTGTTCCCAAGCCTTCCTGGAAGCTGAGTTCTCATTACTGGAACAAGTGAGAGCTCTAGAAAGTTCTATACATAACAATGGCACTTTAGCCTCTTACAGAACCTTATATATCAGATTGTCAGCAAATGAACTCTGCTTTTGACTCTTTGGGGAGTCTTGCTAGGTATGTGGATGTCGTCCCTTATGACCCATAAAGTACCTGATGTGAGACTTTATGTCAGAAATATTTTAAAGAAAACTTACATCATAGAAAAACTTATCCTCCCTTATGAATTGAAAGTTTTTCCAAGATTTTCAAAAGAAAATTCCCTGCTCCCAAAGAGAACTGTGTTAAGTTACCATGTCTTCCTCTTCACTTGGTTCTCAGAGAGCTGAGTATTAGGCACGGTGCTATTCACAGGAATTCTCTTGGGTCTTGTAGTTGCCACTTCTATTTATCTTCTTTTGTTCCTGGTTATTTATTTTGTAAGTCTTCTCTGTTTCATTTTGTGAGAAAAGATAAAAGAGAGAGCAGAAGCCAAGAGGCATGTTCAGTAAGGGCCGGTACCATATGAGCACCTGAATGAATAGTGCTGTACTCAGCAGAGGAATGGCCACACACGCCATCACAGCACGGCAGGACGAGTTGTGGGTATCCTGTTACTAATGCCTAGCTTGTTTGTACCAGTGGCTGCTTGTCCAATCCTTCTAAATATGCTTTAAGACAATTTCAACAACAATAAAGGCTTTTATACCTCTCTCCTCATGTGTTTATTTGAGCTTTTATTTCCTACATAAAAATAGCATGTGGGACATCAGCTACTAGAGGCACACAAGCAAGCAATAAGGCATCACTCAGTTCTGTCACCCATCCACAGCAGATAACTGTGGATGCTGTGAATTGCTAACTATCCAAATTATATTCAAGTATTTCATCACCTGCTTAATCAAGCTGCAAAATGAGAACTTAGACCACTTCACCTCCAGTGATTTGATTATGTGGTAAGGAGACCGGTACATAAACATTAATCCTGGGAAATTAATTCATGAAAATTAGCTGGAGACACCCCTAGAGGCCCGTTTTGTGTCTATTTTTTTTGCATAAAATGTTGAACTAACTACTTACCAATGGTGTCTTAGGGGGCCTAGAATGATTATGCGTGATTCTGTTGTTGTCTAGAGAGAATCATGAAGAGGGCCATGAAGTGACCTGGAAATGCATTCTGATTAAAGTGAAGTCTTGAGCAGGAAAATTGCTTTGAAATGATTAAAGTTAAAATTGTCAGTAATGAAGGAAAACACTTGTCCGGGAGTGGGGCCTTTGAAAGCGTACTGCAGGAAGCAGATGGTTGGCCCCTGCTCAGTGTCAAAATATTATATGGTATCAGCCTATCAATCATTGTGACCTGGAGAATGTGGATTATGTTTTGTATTTTCTCTTTGATTCTATCTCTAGCCTGCTGTCATCCTACCTAGGATTAAACTCTTCACTGATAACATCAGTTCTCTTAGGTAAAATATTCATCTTTACATATAATTGAAATGCAAATATTATATTTAAAACCTTGAAAATATGTATTTCAGAATCGAGACTTCTCATTGATGATATCAACATCTTGTCTATAATCATGCCTATACCATAAATAAATGATAATTCTGGTAAAATCTGATACAGAACCTATAATCAATCACACTAATGTTGATAATGAATTGGCATAGTACATGAGATGAGTAAACATTTTCTTTATATATTATAATACTATATAATAATAGCTTTCATCTGGTCAGGTGTTGCTATCCAGGGGCTATAAAAATAGATGGAGGTTTGATAAAGATGGGAGAGACCAGAGAGAGAGATAGAATAATTAGAATACACTATATACATATATGAAATTATTGAAGAACAAATAAAGCAATAGCATTTTAATTATGTACGTTTCTCATATTTTCCTGCCTGTAATCATGCATATATTATTTTTTTATATTTTAGGCACTGTTCCATGACGTGTAAATTGTCATCATATTGTATACACATATCTTCATTATTAAAATGCCTGTGTAGAAATAATTATTTTCATACGCACTGAGCCTTGCTTTTCCTTCTCAGTCATTTCCTTTGCCCCCAGAGCTTCCCTCCCTCTCTCCTCCATTCTTGCACATCTGTTTGGTTTTGTTCTTATCAGAACCAAAGTCTTCATGGAGAGGGAGGTTGATGATTTTCGCCTTTGCCTCCTGTACAATTCATTATAAGGAAGGAAGTGATCTTCTCAGTGTGTCCTTGTATAAATGAGAGTCAGTTTACTGAGAAAGGAAGCGCTCATATGTCTGCTTATCATGGACTGGGCGTATCTGCTCAGTTTTGGGGACTAACCTTGGGACCATGGAAATGGGTGGCAGGCTAATGTCCTACTCTTTAGGAACCTTGTCTGCTATAACAAAAATAATGATAAAAACTTTGAAAGAGGGTTAAGCCATGTTTGAAATGAAGCAGGTGTTTTTATTCTTCAATCTTTTATCAGAATGTCTCTTAGAGAATAATTTTGGACAGTTCAATTGCTCATTTGATGGTGTGAAATTTATTGTTGCCTTTATTTCCAATTCTGTTTGATTTATGTATGTTGTGCATCTGGTTTTGCCACTATTTTTTTTAAATTCCCTTTTATGCCAGCTATTAAAATAATTTTTGTATGTTTTGTAGTCTCATTGTTGGTGGTGTAAAATGATGAAACAAGCAAATAAAAGTGATGAAATGATGTTGTAAAAAAACAGAAAGTGGGTCAAGGAAGGCAGGATCAACACTGCCAGGACTTCCTCCCTCACCCGCACTTGCTGCATTATACTGAATGCATGTGACCAAAGCAGAGGCTGTAGAGGCTTTGCTGGTTACTCTGAACCACTCTCAGCATGGGTTAGAAGGACACCATTCCCCGTAGTGGTTCCCCAATCCACAAAGAGTTGGAGCATATTGTATGTATAGCACTGGCAAATGTTCCCTTGCTAAGACTGAACAAATTGGTGCTGATGTTGTATTCTTGGAAATTTTAGTATGAGAAGAGGAGAGAGAGCTAGATTGTTGATCAGTAGCCAAGTAACCACCAGGACTCATGAAGGCATGAGCTACTTTCTCCTACTGTGGCTTATTTGTTTTGGAGGCAAATGGTAGCCACGAGACACAAGAGAAATTTGTTTTCTTTCCATTTCTAATATACTTAGATGAAATTTTTTGGAAAATGACAAATATATGTGCAACAAGGGTAAAAATTGTGTGTTTTCTCAGTTCTGTTGAGGTGGTAGGATTGTTGTTTGTAGACATCCTATGCCTGTCTCTCTTTTTTTGTAGCACATTATCAGTGATTACAGAACCCTCCTGTCTCCCGATGCTGTTTTCTAAAGAATTAAGAATGGTGTTCTTAAAGGATTTTGCAGAATCAGCAAGTTTGGAAAGCCCGTGAGATGGCTTAGTGAATAAGGACACTTGCCACTAAGCCTGGTGGCTGAGTTCTGTTCCCAGACACACATGGTAAAAACGAGAAAACATAGTGCTACAAGTTGTGCCTTGACCTTGATGTGTGCACAGTGTCCACAATCCCTCACACAGAAACATAAAGTAAACACACAAACAAATAAGTTTCGAAGAATGTATTCAGTTCTTGTTTTAAATAAGTTTTCTTCAAAATCTGTATTTCTTCAGTTTGATTTGACTTCCAAAAATAGTTATAGGTATTGTAATAATGTAGAATAAATATCACTGGACCTTGTTCATAGGGAAATATCTCCCTTCTTATGCAAGTAAATAGATTCAGCAAAGACAGATTTTATTTGTTAATAATATGGGTGTACCATGTTTATCTTTTCTATTTTAAAAACATTTAATTGCTTGAGCTTCCAGTTTTGTGCTTTGTCACACTTCTCACATTTACATCTCTTGTCTTCATCTCAGTTCTGAGCATTGTCTTGAAAGAACCTTTGGTCCCACTAGCACCCTTCTTTATTCCCTGTGTTCTCTACTCTATCCAACCTTGGAAGTCTTGCTTTTACCTTTCCTTACTTTGCCCTTGTAGAGCCTTCCTTCAAGACAAGGCTTTTGAAGCCAGGAAATGGAGGTGTGTTTGGTACACTGCATGCAGATGGAGAGGAAGGACGGAAACATGGTTACACACACCTGTGCCCCTGGCACCTGGAGAAAAGCTGGGTTGGTGATGCGTATGTCTGCCTACCAGAAGCCAAAATAACTTCTCAGTGGAGCCAATTTGATCAAAGACAAGCAATTCAGTGGAAATTTAGTTCATGTGGTTCCTTGGCATTTTGTAGACACAACAAACTAGGTGACAGCATGAAACACTTTCCAGCTGGTACTAATGGTGTTTCCTAAAGCTGTGCTCTCTAAGGTCAGTCAGGTGCATCAACCTTCCGTCTGAAGTGTACTATGCTATGTTAGGTACAAGAACAATCCTACTCCTGTATATAGCAAACAAATGAGAAATTGGACGTTGCTAGTGTTCAGTTTCATGGATTATTGGTGAATTCCAAAAATGTTTGCTGACGAAATAGAACACATTCAAAACAAAGTAGTGACTATTATTCTAGGTGGCTTAATCCTAATCCATGAGCTCAGTGCCCCATGGGGATAAGGGATTAATTGTAAGAGGTGCATTATTATATGCACATAAACCTATTTCCTTCTTAAGTAGATACTAAAAACACAGAGACTTGCTAGAGTTTTTCAATGGCTCATTAATATGCTTCTTACATTTACTATAAATTTTCATTCTCAATATCTAAATAATATTGTAAACCCAATAAAAGATACATAGATCTATCTGGGACACACATGAGTAAGGAACAAGGGGCATCATGTCCCACTATGACACTGGTATGGCTGATTCTTTAATCAGCTTTCTTTTACTATAACACATGTACAAGACAAATCAGACATCATGGCCAGTACCCTTCACCCCTACACTAGGGAGGTCAAAGCAGGCTGATCTCTGTGAGTTCAAGACTAGCTATAGATACATAATGAGATCCTGCCTAAAAACAATTAAAAACAAAAAGTCCAAGATGATAATCTTTTAACAAGGGAAAGAATTTACTTGGCTCCAGTTTAGGAGGTTTATACCATAATTGGTTGGCTTGTTACTTTGGGGCTGGTATGTTATAGTAGTAGCACGTAGAAAAACTGTTATTCTGACTGGGATGCCAGAGCAGTGGGATAAAGCACCCACTAGTGTTTACCCCTTATAGAACCAAAAGCCACTTGCTAGAGGGGAAGCCAATACCATACGGGCCTTTGAGGGTCATTGAAGCCAAACTGTTAACCTAATGGAAAATTGTTGCTTTTATATGGTAAACATATCTTCTTTCCTCTTTAATAATATGTCTTTTTCCTTTTCCCTTTAATAGGTTCTTTGGTCTGTGTTATGAGTATTTGGATATATCACTGATGTGACTTCCATTTTTCTTTTTATTTGCATGCATATTCATATTCTTGAGCTGTGATAACAAAATATAACAGATGGTATCTTAAACAAGAGGCATCTATTTTTTTCATAGTTCTAGAGAAAACAGTACAAGATCAAAGGACCAGCAGCTTTGGTCTGTTGTAAGCTTTCTTTTTGTGGATTGTAGGCAGACCCTCAGTCAATGGTCATAAGCTGTTCTTTCTCCTGTGTATATGCATTCCTGGGATTCATCTGCATCTCAATCTCCTCTTATAAGAATATAAATGAGTTTGCATCAGGGCCTCATTTTTACTCCATTTTTTTTTCCTTAAAGGCAGACATGGTCAAATGAGTCTGAGAAAGACTGTGTCCTTGGATTTCATCATACCAATTTGAAAGAATATGGTTCATTCCATTGGCTTGTATCTGGTATTCTCAGAAGTATTTATGTCCCTGACAGAGTCAAGGAGCACGGCAATAATGACAACCATATTCTGCTTTGTCCGGGACACTACCACTTTACTGATTCCCCAACTTAATGAAGTCTGTGCCTCTTTGTCTGTCAGAAATGTCACATTGGGTTGATAACTATGGTGTAAAAACTCACTCACTTTAGTGTGAGCTAAAAAATATTTTGCCGTTACTGGTTTCCCGCTTGTAAATGAGATGGGATGTCTACCTCATGAGTCATTGCGAGATCTGAGTCATATGTGTAAGTCATTCAAAACGCTGCCTTCTGGAGTCAAGCACTAAGAATAACACGGAACAAAGCAAAGGGCAGAGGTGGATGATTATGCCTCTTGGATCTTATGTGCCCCCTTTACTGGGCCCCAGTGCCCAGATACATTGTCAAACAATAATTCTAGATGATTTCTGTTCTGGCACAAGGAGAGCAGTGTGTCTTCCGTAAGGTGGCTGGGCCTCCTCAAGTTAACTGAAGACCCAAGAACAGCAATAGATTGAGTTACATAGTGCAGGAAGAAAATGAGCAAGGGGATTGAGCTGTACCTTCCACCCACTGGCTGTCCCCAGCTGACCACACTTCCTTTGGGTTGAACTTTCCCTGTTTCTACGCTCTCCTGGCCACTCTGGTCAGATTTTGGATTCGCCAAACATCTCAAATCACATTTGTTACTTAGCAAGATAAATTGCCTTGGATATCTGAATCCTTGTCATGTATCTAAAGAACCTTCACTAACATAGCAGGTAAGAAGGCTAAAGATATGTCCAATACAGGAATTAAGATATAGAAAAAATTCACGTGCTTTTTAAATTTATTTCTATGTCCACTGTATTCTCCCCTTATCTGTAGATACCTGTCAAAATAAAATTACAAAAATAAAATAAAAATATAACAAGTCACAAGACAAGCAAGTGATTAAATATTTTCTGTACATATTAATCTCAATATTTTTAAGCTTCAATTTCAGAATCTTATATCACCATTTAAACAGTATTGATAATATCCCCCAGAATTTTCACCATTACTATTCATAATTTTCATGGTTAACGTTTTCAGAAAGTGAGAATGGTACTTTTATTATATTTTCAGAATTAACAACAACAACAACAAAAAAAACCCAGTAAGATTAGTTTCAGTAAATGAGTCAGTAATATGAAATCAGAATTCGATCGCTATGTCCAAAACTGAGCTCCAAACTAAGCAAGCAAGAGAATATATTGGCAATAGTTCAGCCAAGTTAAAACATTGGCAAATTACCCTTATGATAAAAGTTAAACTGCTTGGAAAAGCAATTCAGGGCTTGAGATACAACTCAGTACCTGCTATGAAACCTAAAATGAGTTACAACAGAAGAGATGGCGCCCTGTTGTCTACCTCACCTGAGCCTACAATGTGAACCAAGCTAGGTAGAAACTGCAGTGTGATGCGAGATCATCTACATCCAGTGAAGGATTTTCTAGCTAGTAACACTGTTGCTATGGTTGCATGTGTGTGTGTGTGTGTGTGTGTGTGTGTGTGTGTGTGTGTGCTAGGAATCACACTCAATCACAACCATTCTCAAAATTGAGTAAAAATGGCTTAAAAACAAACTCAAACGGAATGTAAGTAGAAACAAATGAACCTGCTTATAAATTGATAACATAGCTCACTTGGGTTTTAAACCAACAGTGAATTTAGCCAGCATTCTTACAATAAAATGTATACTAGAGCTGCTCTGGATAGAAATGGTCTGTCCCCAAGAACTTATACTGGAGTTTCCTTTCATTGGAAAGTATTAGAAAGATGGAAACCTAGTGGACTGTGGTGTTGGAAGGTGGGTCACTTGAGACATGATTAGCATTACTTAAAGGATTTAGAGTGGACCTCTGTGACAAAATACTAGTAGCTTCATCAGAGGAAAGAGGGAACCAGACAGACATATGTACACATATATGCTCCCTTCTCTGTATTTGGAGGACACCGATAAATGCTGTCAGCACTTGTTGACCCTCAACCTCACACTTTCAGACACAGGAGCCACAGTGAACCTTCTTTCTTTGTAACTCACCCAGAGAGTAAGATGTAAACACTGGCAACAGAAAATATACTGATTCAAGAACTAAAATGATTGCCAAAGAGTCTTGACTTTTAGTCAGTAAGTTTGTTGTAGGTAGAAATTATAGTATAGTTACTCTGAAACTATTTTTATATATTTTAGTACCATGTAAATTAGTATTTAAATGTTTGGGGGAAGCCAGCCAGTCACCATGAAGATAAACTATAAAGTAAGGAAAGGTGAAGGGCAGCTTTTGGTACTTGTTATGTTGTTGTTGTTGTTGTTGTTGTTGTTGTTGTGTTTGGTTGTTGTTGTTGTTATATTTATTTCCTGAATTGGAGCCCAAGACCATTGGCACAACTGGTATCAGATGCTGCTTATAAATGACACTCCTTACTAAAAGGAACCAAAACACCTGAAAGAAACATTGGATTATACATAGAACAGGTGTGAGGTTCAGGATGAGCCTGAAAGAAATTGTTCCCAAGTCCCCAGGGCCTCTCGCTCTTCCTTGGGCAGATCCTGTCTCTATTTAAGCTACAGCATGTTTCTGGTTTCTTCTCTCCCAGCAGAGAGTGGCCCATCTCTGCAAATGCTGTTTTGTTATGCCATGGTCTGGTGATCTTCAACTTTGTTTGATCTGAGGTCTCATCCTTTTCCTGTGTACTTGCCCATGTTCCTTTGTGGCTCTTCCTGGAACCAGTCTTCACCCAGACTCACACCCAAATTCTGATTGCCCATCCAGCAAATGGAACAATGTTTTATCTATATATACATATATAACATATAATATAGCTATATAATATATATAATATATACAATATAGCTATATATATACAATATATGTATATATATATATAATATAGCTATACACATATAATGTATATATATATATATATATATTATGACTGTCTTATAAAAGTCTCTTTCAGGCAATAGTTCTAGAGGACATATGAGACTATAGACTAGATTTGTGTTTCCTGGGTCTGTGCAAACAGCCTGCTGAGGGCGGAGGTTAATATTGGAGGGTGAAACATTACTGAAATCAGGTTCCAATGCATCATATGTATTTGCCTTTCTAAACTTCTCTGAACTCAGTTTACTCCTTGAGAAAATTAAAACCATAACTCCCTCAAATCACTGTTACAAAGGTTAAAGCAGTGGACATATGTCCAACCGTGGAAAAATGTTCCTAAATGTTTTCTGTTTTTAATCACAGTCTTTCCATGGCACATCAGACCTGAATCAATGTTTTCAAGCTATTTATAATAGCCAGTATAAAATGATTTTTTTTTTTGTTCTCTGTGTGTTTCCCCTGGATTCAGGTTTCGCTGGGACTCCTGCATGCCCATGCCACACATATTTTGTGGCCTCCTGAGCGCTGGCAGAGACTGGAATCTATTCTTCCTCCCGAACGCTCTCCACTCCATACTGGTGAGAAGTAACTGCACAAGAGCCCACCATAGGAAGAGCTGAAGCACCAGAAGCCTCCTCCAGAAGGGAGGTGTTCTGGGGGTGCTGAGCAAGAGCCCTCTGTCTGTCTTGAAGATTGTCTGGAATTTTAGAGAAAGATTTTCCATATTAAACAGCATTACATGACACTTGATTGTATGTTGTATTTAATTCTATATTGCTTATCACCAAAAATTCCAGTTCTTGGAGAACATGAAAGCATGCTCTCTGTACATATTAAAGAAGGTAAATTGGAGAGTGCATAGTTATCAATGAGACTTTTTCCCGTGAAGCCTGCTGCTCAAAGATTTTTAAAATTAATGTGAAGTGAATATGATTTGTTTGTCGTTTACTGTTAAGACAGAAGAAGGAAAACCAAATATTATGCACATAAAGATAGTGATTATATTGTAATTGAAGGTATCCACAAAACAGACTGCCAGCTAGGAAGGACCAGAAACTGTGATGTCAAATAACACAGCCACTTGTCCACATCTTCTTTGGGTGTTTAATTATCAGTTAACCAGTCTGTTAATGAAAAGCATTTTATCTCTTATCCAAGGCAGAAATTAAAGTAGTGGCAAAAAAGGGTTATGTCAATATTTGATATAATCAAATGTTTTTATTATCCCTTTTTAATATAAAACTTCTGAGTAATTTCATGCCCATTCACAATGATGAATAAGGTCAACATTTTATCACATTTGGTAAAAAGATCTAAATAGAATGGGAAATAATCACACCCAGATCAACAACAATTGGCATTTTCCCCCCAAGTGATTTTTCAGTGTAATTCTGAAATACTGAAATCAGCAGTTGCAAAGGGGTTAATGGTGGGACAATAGTCAGTAACTTTGTCTAATAAGGGTATACGCTCCTGCATTCACAGCTATAGTCTTAATAAAACACCTCTTCTTGCCGTTGCTGAAGAGTTTGCTCTGATAGGAACAAGATTTAAGGCTACTAGATTGTGTTCATCAGGTCAGCATTTCTTCTATTTCTTCTTGCAAATGTGGATTGTAGTTCACTATGGCAGGCAGGTTTAGGATGATAACAAAAACAGCACACAGAGAAAAGTATGAGTTTCTTCTAGTAATTTATTTAGCATTCTGATAGTTAATTCAGCAAACATTGAACACATATACTTGGTTTATCAGATTTTTTGTTTTGTTTTTTTGCTCTTGTTTGTTTGTTTGTTTGTTTTGGTTTTTCGAGACAGGGTTTCTCTGTGTAGTCCTGCTCTCCTGGAACTCACTCTGTAGACCAGGATGACCTTGCACTCGTAGATCTGCCTGACTTTGCCTCCCAGTTGCTGAGATTAAAGGCAGTAAGCCACCACAACCTGGCTTCAGAATTATTTTTATCTTTTATATTTAAATTTATTTTTATATTTAAATTCATTTGTTCTTTGATAGTTTCATATTTTTGAGAATATGAAACTATTCATATATTTTACAATATATGTGTAATATTCTGATTACATTTTCACCCATAATCTTTTTTCTCTCCCTCATTCCTACCAGTTTCTTTCTTAGATTTAAGACTTTTGTCGTTGATGACCACTCAGTTGAACCAGGGCCATCTGTGTGAGCACTGTGTCAGAACTTTCCTTGGGTTCAGTTGGTCTCCCTAGTGGGTATAATACAACCGAAAGCATTGACCCCCTTTTTGAAATTTTCATCAGTGAGGGGAACCTCCAGATCCTCCTCCATCCATGCCTGATTGTCAGCAGACCCCATGAAATTGCTCTTATATACATACATGTCAAAAGTCTTTCACTGAATCCCGGTTGACCTTATTGATCCCTCAATTCCACTGATTCTTCTCCCCAACCTGAACCTCTTAATCTCACTATGATTTATACATTACCACATATTCTTCTGAGTCTTGAGTCCCACTTCCTTGATTAAATGTAAAATATATGATGTATATGGTATTGAAACTTTAGTTCCTAGCAAATAAGTCTGAGGACTGAAGAACTGGCATTGGAAGAGCATTGAGTGAGGGGTAAGATGAGAAGGAAGAGGAAGAGGCAGTGACTGCTGCTTGTCACTGGTATGAACGGCCTCGATATTGTAAGAGTTTAAACAGTTTGTGATTAGCCTTGTTCCTGTATCAGTGACTAGTGTCATTCTTCAAACTATTAACTCAAGGTTCCAAATCATCAGAGAGCACAGAAAGGCCCTTTGTGTTCAGTTTTGCATTCTCTAGCTGCATGCCTGATCAGCAGCAGTTAATACTGAGTGCTTGTCAATCAACTTGACAAAAGACTTACTTTTTCTGAAAGGCAGAGTTAATTGCTACACACACACACACACACACACACACACACACACACACACACGTTCATGCCTACGTATTTAAATATATATGTGTGTGTATATAGAGACAGAGAGAGAGGGGGGGGGAGCGAGGGAGAGGGAGGGAGGGAGGGAGGGGGAGAGAGAGAGAAAGAGAGAGAGAGAGAGAGAGAGAGAGAGAGAGAGAGAGAGAGAGAGAGAGAGAGAGAGAGAGAGAAGAGCTGACCAGTCACTCTGTGTACTAATGAACCTTATTCCATGCTGGGAAGCATCATAGTCTAGACAAGGCTGTATCCTATCCAATTTGATGATGTGCTTATACAGAATAAACAGTAAAATTCTGGCTGACCAATATGTCTGTGTTCAAAATTGCAACTCAAGATAAATAAAACAGAAGTTCTGAGTCTATTGATGAGAGAAGGAGAAAATTATAAATAAGTAAATTGGTACCTGACAGCTTATCAAAGATGTGGAACACTAAATAGGTATGGCGGTAGGTTGGGAGATGGGAGTTGGGAAGGACTCCCAAGGGAGTGCATTCTGCTTGGGAGAACGTGAGAGGTGAGGTCCTTTTTCAGGAGTAATTCCTTGGATTTAGCCTTTCTGAGCTGAATAGATGTCCTCCTTGGAATTAGTAATGCAACTGATACAAAACTATTTCAGCTGCTCAAAAATTTTCCAGCAATGTGTAATTAACTATCTGGGGGGATGTACAGTGAGTTTTTAAAATTAATTTCCAACATTGAAAAGTGTGACTGGGCTGTGAGAAAATGTAGACCAATGATTGTTTTTTCCACTCTTTTGCAATTCATAGCTGAATTTTACCAAAGACTCTATAGAACTGTACTGTATAGAGAAGTACTTTTAAGCTCTGATCATGATTAAATTATCAAATTAGCATGTTCCTGTTTTCCTTGCACATGCTTTCTAAGCTCATATAGTCATCAAAATGCAACAAGAAAATTTTAAGTGAAACTAAAGAGTTAGAGCTTCACAGGTATACATGTTTAGGGGGACAAGGAAAAGGAAATTGGCATTTTAGAGAGGATACCTGAACATATTTGAACATCTCCATTGATTATATGATAATGTCTAATTCCTGAATGTTTCATTATCTAATCTACTACAGACACAAAGAGAATCATCCTAGTGCACAGTCATCCAGTCAGGTCTTTCTAAAGGAGCCGCCACCCTGTCATTGGTTTCTATCCTTGAGCACTCACATGGCCCTGATGCACGTGATTATCTAGGCCTTGTTGTCAGTGTTCGCTTCATCTCAGGCACACTGGAATTAATCCCAGGGCCTGGCTCATGCTGGGCCAGCCCTCTATCATTTAGCAGCCCTCTTTTTACTGTTTATGAATGTGTTATGAAAATACAGGGTGTCAATTAACTTGAGGAAGTAGGCCTTGAACATTCCATTCTCCTGCTTCAGCATTCCCAGTAACTGAGATGAAAAGCTAGGATTACCAGGGCTACCTCAGTATTTGTTTTTCAAGATATTTTAGGGAATGTGGTGAATTGTTGAATAAAGATAATTCCTGCCAAACCCAAGGATCTGAGCAATCAATAGTAGAAGAGAACCAACCTCCCTAAACTGTCCTTTGGTTTTGGTCATGCACCATGGTACAGGCATGTCAGCACAGTATATACACAATGAATAGATACATTTGTTTTGTTTTTAATTAGGCTATTTTCACTAAAGTTGGAATTCTACTTTAGCAGTTATTTTATGCCTTGTGAGTTTGTTTTGTTCAGAATTATACTGCTTCCCTCATTGATGACAATTATATAATAGGTATGATGTGCTTTCTATCTGTTAGATGTTTGTTAATTATCATGGGTTTCTAAATTAATGTTTTATACAGAATTTGTATTTAGTGGATAGTGAGATAAGAAATGGCAAAGCAATTATGAACTTTAACAAAATCAATATGAATCATATGACCCAAAATATTATTTATTTATTTTTATTTATTTACATTTAAAATGTCAACCCTTTCCCAGTTTCCCCTCTGCAAATCTCCTATCCTGTCCCCCCTTACCCTGCTTGTATGAGGGTGCTCCCCCACCCACCCACTCACTCCCACCTCACTGCCCTAGCATTCCTCTACACTGGGACATCAAACCTTCACAGGACCAAGGGCCTCCCCTCCCATTGATGCCAGATAAGGTCTCTTCAGCTCCTTCAGTCTTCGCCCCTAACTCCTCCATTGGGGTCCCTGTGCTCAGTCAGATGGTTGGCTGCCTGCATCTGTATCTGTATTGGTCAGGATCGGGCAGGGACTCTCAGGAAACTGTTATATCAGGCTCTTGTCAGCAAGTACTTCTTGGCATCAGCAATAGTGTCAGGGTTGGGTGTCTGCATGTACTTTGGATCCCCAGGTGGTCTCTGGATGGCCTTTCCTTCAGTCTCTGTTCTACATTTTGTCCCTGTATTTCCTTTAGATAGGAACAATTCTGGGTTAAAATTTTGGACATGGGTTGGGTGGCTTCATCCCTCAACTGTGGGGTCATACCTAGCATCTGGGTATGATCTCAGACAGGTTCTCCCTCCCTTTGTGGGATATTTCAACTAATGTCATCCCCATGAAGTCATGGGAGGCTCTTGCTTTCTTGACATATGGGACTTTCTGGTTGCTTCCCCCAGTTCCTCATCCCCCATTGCTATACACCTCTGTTCAATTTCCTGATTTTCAACATCCTTAGTCATCAGGGAAATGCCAATTAAAACAACCCCGAGATTCCACCTCACATCACTCAGAATGGCTAAGATCAAACCTCAGGGGAGAGCAGATACTGGAGAGGATGTGGAGAAAGAGGAACACTTCTTCACTTCTGGTGGGATTGCAAGCTGCTACAAGCACTCTGGAAATCAGTCTGGCATAGTACTACCTGAGGACCTGGCTATACCACTCCTGAGCATATACCCAGAAGATGCTCCTACATGTAATAAGGACACATGCTCCACCTTGTTCATAGCACCCATATTTATAATAGCCCAAAGCTTGAAAGAACCTAGATGTCCCTCAACAGAGTAATGGATACAGAAAATGTAGTAAATTTACACAATGGAATACTACTCAGCTATGAAAAACAATGACTTCATGAAATTCTTAAGCAAATGGATGGATCTGGAAAATAAAATCCTGAGTGAGGTAACTCAGTCACAAAAGAACACACATGATATGTACTCACCGATAAGTGGGTATTAGGCGAAGAGTGTGGAATATCCACAACACAATTCACAGATGACATGATGCTCAACAAGAAGGAAGACCAGAGTCCCCTACTTAGAAAGGGGAACAATCAACCAAACAGATGCCCCAGGGCTCCCAGAGACTAAGCCATCAACCAAGGGGTACTCATGGTTCCAGCCGAAAGAGTGGCAGAGGAATGCCTTTCCGGGCATTAGGGGGAGGAGAGGGCCATAGTCCTGTAAAGACTCAATAGAGGCCCCAGTGTGGGGAAATTGAGTGTGGGTCATGGGAGTGGGTTGGGTGGAGGAGCATATTCTTAGAGGAAGGGGGTAGGAGGATGGGATGGGAGTTTTGGGAGGGGGGAAACCTGGAAGGGGTATAAGATTTGAAATGTAAATGAAGAATATATTCAATTTAAAAAGGGGTTGGGGGACAAAATAATCAAGGGAAGTAGAAGGTGGGAGGGACTTGGGAGGAAGCCAGGAGGGGGAGGGGAAGAAGAAGAGCAGAATCAGGTATGGGAGAAGATTGAGGAGATGTACAGAGGGTCAGGAAATTGAACAAAGGTGTGAAATATTTATATTTCTGTTTATTGTCCTTTTTAAATTTGGGATTTTGTGCATTTTTTTATAAATTTATATGCTCATGTATTTTAATTCAAATTTTTAAATTACCTATTTAAAAATTTTCAAATACAATTTGAACCTACTTCATGTAAAATTAGAAATAATTCTATAAATATTAATTTATATTTTGATCATTCTACCAAAGTTTAATTATTTGGGGTCTTAATCTATAATATTTACTATAGATTTTTTCATTTTAAAGATTTATTTTATAAGTATGAGTGTTTGCTTACATTTATGGTAGTCATCAAGGACAGAAGCAGGTGTTAGATCTTCAAGAACTAGAGTTCCAGTTTACTGAGAGGCATCATGTAGAAGCCAGGAACTGAACCCAGGTTCTCAGCAAGGATCATATGTGCCCTTCACTGCTGAACCATATGTTTAGCCCCAAACCTTTCTTTTTAAAATGTGGTTGAAATTATATATATTTATTTCAGAGCCTACCAAATTTCCTCTTGGCTTTGTAACCGTTCACATGATATACTCACACTGACAAATATTTTAAGGCCTGTACTCAGGCCAAATACTATGCAAACACTTCAATTTTTCCCGTGTCTACAATCTTGATTTTATAAGTGCTCACCTTAAGAAATTGCTGATAATCTCGTTCTGGCCAATAGAAAAGTTATTCTGAAAAACGTGCTCTGCTATTGTATGGTCTAGAACATTCATGTGGGCACTGAAGATAAATATATTGGGCATGACATTTTAGCAACTCCTAGAATTTTCAAACTCAGAACAATATCTTAGAATCTTCTTATCATATAGTATTTATATTCAGGAAATGATAGGAAGAACAAATTTAGATATAATTTAGTACTAGGCATTCCAACGTATCTTGTAATATAATAAAAATCATATTTAGTATGATTTTTTATATGGAATCAGGTCAAATAGCCATTCATTAATGCACATATGATTATCATTTAAGCACCAGAAATGTACTAGGAGAGATTTAGAATCACTGGAGCAAATATCAAGAAAGATTAACAACAGAATAAAGGTAAAATGTAACCATCTTAATGTATGTAATAAATAGTAATTTCTCTATGATCCTTTCCTTCCGTGGTTACTAATGCCGGGGTAGACATGAGGAGACGGCGCATAGCTGTAGAGTGGCATTGCTTTGCACCTTTTCCCATTCATGTTCTGACCACAATGCTCCTTTTCCTAATCCATTAGTTTCTTATACAGGTGAGGACAGCAATGAAACATAAAAAGTCTTTCCAAATGCTGGAAATTGAATCCCCAAACTCACATGTTAGTAGTAACTAAAAATAATAAGTCCACTAGTGAATGAATAAATTGCTCCATGGATTAATGAGCTAATGTAGAAGTAGCTTTGTTTAAAAGGTAATCACTCTCTGGAAGCCTTGTTCTACCTCACCATGATATATTCTCCACATGTCACATGCAGGAAAAGGCATTTACTATAGTGTTTGTCCTATACTCAGACCCCCATGATATTAAGCAAAACAAATATTTTTATATGTCACCCAGCCCCAGGTTTGCATTAATAACAATACAAAATATACTAAGACAGATACCATTTACTAAGGGAAAATTATCACCATAGAAATTCCTGACTAATTATTTCTCTTGCCTTTGTCTCAAGAAAAGGAAATTGGTACTTTCATATTAGATCCATATGACAAATATTATGAAATAATAATTTATACATGTTAAATATCTATCAACATATAACACAAGGTTTTTTATTGCTTTTATATACATCCAACATCAAGTACCTCACAATTTAGATAAACAAATATATAAACTGAGAGGAGTCACAGGCTGTCTGTTAGTGGATTGTACAACCTGTCGATTTTTAGAAAAATAATGCTAACTGTAAGAGGAGTCTGATTGTATTCCTGGCACTTTTATGTAGTATCTTCCCCGAAGCCCTTGCAAATATAATTCACCTACCTCAGTGCATAAACATTTACAGGGACTTTCAAAAGAAGCCAGTTTTGCTTCCCGTTTGTTTGTCAATGAGCCACTGTGTTTGTCTTCACCTTCTCTCTCCTAGTCAGAGATTGAACGTTCTCAGTTTCGTTCTCACTGTTGTATGCTGGCTTCATGACAATACATAACCTTTGTTCCTTTCTTTTCACTTTTTTTCAAACAACTCTCTCGCTGTCTCTAGGTTGACACTTAAAGATGAAATGTTTTTTTGTAAAGTTTAAATAGTACTAAATTTGTATTTAGAATTTAATTTTCATATGAGCGCCTATTCTAATACTTGCATTATAGTGAAAGATGTTCACTATTATATATAGTCTTAGTAATTTGAAGATATTGTTTCAACTAAATCATGAAAGCTTTCAATTTTTTTTTCAAATTTAGAGAACTAGAAAATCTTTGTCATGTTGTTGTTCCTGCCTCATAAGTTTATCTTCCTTAAAGGTAGATTTGAAAAACAACAAAAATGCTGAGAAGTATAAACTAGTAAGGGTATAAACTCGTATGGCTATACATTAATGTTGGATGTTATAGTAAGTGGGCTGAAGCTGATGACTGGTGTTGTACATCCATCGTCACATATGTACAACATCACATGGTTTCAGAAATTTCCCTATAAAATTTCGAGTGTGAACTCTGGACAGATTGTGCTGTGGACATATTCCCCTCTGAAGACACCTGTACTGCTACTTCACAGTTATTTTTAAGCCTCTGGCTACTTAGTTTCATATAGGGTGATAGTTAAACATTTCCAATCTAATTGAAATTTACATTCTAGGGAATTAGTTTTGCATTGTTATTTAGATATTCAATATCCTGTCTTAATAACAAATGAAACAGATTCTCGATGCCTTTTACTTTTAGCTACTATTAGACCACAAGTAGTATCATCTTTGCATAAATTCTTACTGAACAATTTTGTCATTCTACACATTAATATTTCTCTCACACACATACATATGTATATTTCATTTTAAGATCTTTTATAGACTATAATTCATGAAGATGTTTTTGATGGGATTATTATTAAGAGAAGGTACTTCTTTCTAAACTCACCAAGTCTCTACATTTCAGTGTCTCCTTTCAAAGATGAGAGGAATTACACATTCTCTCCATTTTCAGGTGGGAGTCACCCATACTTAAATCATATTGGTAGACATTTATAGCTAAACACATTTCTTAACATTACATTGCCTAGATGGGAGTGAGCATTAATTTTTATTGAATTTAATTTTTATATGATTTTAATAATAAGATAATTAGATCTTCTAAATGAGATCATAGTACTGAAATTATATAATGACTTGACATATGTTTAATGAACAAAATAACTTAAATATTTTGACCTTCTTAATTTGAAGTTTTGGATTTTTAATATATTTTCACTTTGAGCGAACAGTGCTGGAATATGCTGAAGTGTTTCTTTCACTAACATGGAATTCCCTTCTACTCATCCAATCAGTGTAAAATTTTCTCAGAATTGTCTTTGCAGGTGGAAAAACATGTGGGGACTTCTGCATGCTTATTCGCCAGGGCAGACTGTTGCTGGGTAGTGACAACTCCTGTGGGACAGCTATGGTCAACACAGTTCTCAAGATGACCAGGATGATAAAATGACTACAGACAATATTGATTAATAGCAGACATTGTGCTTTGGTACACACACACACACAGACACACACACACACACACACACACACAGAGAGAGAGAGAGAGAGAGAGAGAGAGAGAGAGAGAAAGAGAGAGAGAGAGAGGGGGGGAAGACAGGGAGAAAGGCTGAAGCTTTAGTGTGAATTATTTGACCAAAGTCACAGATTTCTGCAAGTATAGTAGTATGAAAGAAACCAGGTTCTAGTTCTAAAATCTCATGTCTTTGTTTCCATGATATTTCAACCAGAACCATTATGAATATTATGATATTTCATAATGTTCTGGGAGTCATTTCCTAATAATTCTGAGTTGTTATTTAATGCAGAAGATGTTTAACATAGCAAGCAACAAAAGTCCCCTCTCTCTTAAGGATTTTAGGAGCTTCATTCTTTGGAATGAGTCCCCCTAGGAGACAGTGAAGATTTTCTAGAAAGTTTGTTTTACGGAATCATGTTTTAATTCCAGATCACGTAAAGATCATTTTTATTATGAACTCCCTCACAGAAGAAAAGCATGCTTTGTCAATCTCTAATGCTGACATGTTACATTCTTCCATACTATAAAATTTATGGGCTAGATGAATTTTAAATGGACATTGTTATGTTGAGAAATAAATGACACTAATAACGAGATGCAAATCTTTTTGTGACTATAGGTATTTCTAATTCTTTGCCTTTAACAAAATTGATGGAAGACACAATTGGGTTGTCAGTTGTTTTCAATGATTAATCATAATATAATAGTTTACCTATAATTTGGATATTCAATGGCTTGAAATTCTCTTTTTAAAAAACTTTTCTTTGTTTATATAAATTTCTTCAATTCTCATACAAATAAAAATTAAAATAAAAATAAAGTTGTTTCATTTCACAACAAATATTATTTGGCTATAGATCTATGAAAACAAAAGCATTTTTAACTCATTAAAAGATACATTTCCAACAAAACTGAAATGCAGTGTTTACTTATTAAAGTTTATAAGCTGTTTTTGGTTCATATGTTTTTGTATAGTAAATAAGCTGATTATTACATACAGGTTGTTACTCTCCTGAGTCCATGGCTATGATACACACACACACACACACACACACACACACACACACACCATTTATTTGTATAAACAAATTTTATCTGTATACTAAAACTTACTGATGGGAAAAATTCCCATGAACTCTTCAGAGTCTAGCTGCTCATGTACTGTATTAGAAAACTGATCAGTTAAAAAGCATTGAAGAAACATGTAGAAAAAGAGATGTGCAATTTGGTTACAATTTTAGCATTGCTCCATTTTACCATTTTAGCCCCAGAGCTGCCATCAGTAGATCACTAACACTGGCTTGATCAGTCACCATCATTTCCACATAAACATTATTGAGAAGCCAAATATACTCATGAGAATAATATGTTCATTTATCTGTGATCTAACAACTTTGTGGTCTGACAACAAGAATATCTTTTCAGCATGAAACTTATAAATAATTATTGCCATTACTAGTAATATTAATAAAAATATACTTCAAGTTGTACCATTTCAAAATTTCATGTCAAGTTCCTTTCCAAAAATGACATTGCTCATGTTTCATTTACCTGAAGCATGTCACTGACATAGTGACATTATAGGGCAGGAACTCCCCTAAAAGATTTTGGGAACTAAAATTAAAAGACTTGAAATCAAATTGACTTTGCCACAATTAGCTACTGTGCTACAGAAATAACTATTACTTAAGGTATTTTTTTCCTTTACTATTAAAGGTGATATTTAAATCTCAGAACATTGAAAATATGTCTTAGTAAGACCAGGAATAAAGCATTTTCTTAAAAATAAAATCCAGAATATTAATATTTTGTTTCACTTCGTAAACTTTTTTTTTTTTTTTTTTAGAAATACCATGGTTATTTCTTAGAGTTAAACTCATATTGTTTAGTGAGATTTTCTGGACAGAGTAAAAATTGTACCAGATGGTGTTAATCACACAAAAGAGTATTATTCAAGGTCACTCAGTATTAGTCAAGACTGCTACACTAACAAGGAAAACTGAACTCTGCTCTACTCTGAAAATATGAGGGAAAGGGGTGTTGTGAGTTTGTAAACGTGATCACCCCATATGGGTTTGCTAACTGGTGTTTGTAGGAGCCAGGTCTTACCATCCCAAGTGCAATATTGGGGCTTTGCTACTCTTTAGGATTACATTTCAAAGAATGGTTCCAGGAAGGCATGTCTGGATTGTAAGGTAGTTAGAGGCTAGGGAAAGATTAACAGCTCAAAGTGTCAGAGAGAACATTTATGTTTTCAAGTTTCTACAATAAATGTCCTAAGAAAAAGGAGGGCAGGGTCCTCCTTTAATAATCAAAATGAAACCTGTCTGAAGTACATTAACCTTTATACTGGCTAAATGTTAACTTTAAGGCTGTCAGTCATAAGTTCATAATGAAGGTATGTGAGGGAAAACACACACACACACACACAACACACACAAATCTGAGAATTTTAAGAAGTTAACATTATGTTAACGTTACATGGCCTTTGGTAACCTCAGCAGTACTGAATATATATGTCTTTACCATTGTGTACTCTAGAACATAGGACTTCCCTTTGGCCCAAGCTGCAGACAGTTTTAATTTAAATGGTGTTCTGTAACCATAAGTCTTTGAGTTCTTTGGAAATAAGTCACCTAGGTTCACAGCACCAGCTTTCAGCAATGCCTGTGTCCCTTATAACTTGAGAATGGTCATGACACTAGAATGTATGAAAGATGACAGCTCTCTTCCATGAAAAGATTTTGAGCTTCCTAGTAGATATGGGTTTTTCATGCTATCATACAAATTGTCATTCTGCACCTGAGATAGGTTGCTCAGTGAGTTAGAGATGGGATGTGGAGCCCAAACCCGAGATTACCAGGGTCCACTCAGTGAACATAATTCTGTTAGTTCCACATTGAATCTTTTGCATGGAATAAAGCTGGTCTGTGGTATTGAACTATTTCAATTTTGTGATTCCTTTAGTAGGAAATTTTTTAAAATTTAATTGCTTGTAATTAACATGTATATATGCCTTTGCATTTTGATTTGCTACTGATAACTACCCAATGCTAGTCAAAACAAAGTATTCATTTGGTTTACTAATTGGGAAAAGATCTTTACCAATCCTACATCCGATAGAGGGCTAATATCCAACGTATACAAAGAACTCAAGAAGTTAGACTCCAGAGAGTCAAATAACCCTATTAAAAATGGGGTACCGAGCTAAACAGGGAATTCTCAACTGAGAAAACTCAAATGGCTCTAAAGCACCTAAAGAAATGTTCAGCATCATTAGTTATCAGGGAAATGCAAATAAAAACAACACTGAGATTCCACATCACACCAGTCAGAATGACTAAGAATAAAACTCAGGGGACAGCAGATGCTGGAAAGGATGTGGGGAAAAAGGATGTGTGTCATCTTTAGGCCACAGCACTACTCCTGCATCCATCACCATGGCATCCACCCCACATTCTTTGCAAATGTGTCACATACACTGTGGTCTGGATAAAAGATTTGTTCTCCCAGGCCTCCTCCACTCCTTCAGCTGCCTCCACATCGTCCTCCCCCTTCTCCTCCTCCTCCTCCTCCTCCTCCTCCTCCTCCTCCTCCTCCTCCTCCTCCTCCTCTTCCTCTTCTTTCTTCCTCCCTTCCTCCTTCCTCCTCCTCCTCTTCTTCCTTCTCCTCCTCCTCTGCTTCTCATGTCCCCTCACAGAAGTCATCTCTGCCAGTAAAACCTCTCACCTGAGACCTGCTTCTTAGTGTGATTTGTCTGGACGGTGTCACATATTCTAACATTGGTGGTGCGTCATGTTTGTGGCCCCTTCTGTGCATATGCCCAGATGGGTTTGCAGCTCCACTATCCCGCAGGGCTCAGAACCTGCCACCACATGGAGTGGCCACCACCACATGGGTTGGGCCTCATGGCCCAAACCTCATCCCAACGAGTCCACCTGCTACACAAGCTCATTTTCCAGCCACCAGATCACTAAACTCCATGCAAACACTAGCTGATTGGTAAGCTTTCTGTCCCAGTCACCAGACAGGGTCCCTGATCCCAGGAGAGGACATGGCACCCTCTACAGGTCTAAGGGATGTCTTTATGCATAGAATTTATGACCAGCCTTCTAGCTGACTTCTCATTTTAGGACTTCTACCCTTTCCCTCTTGCTGTCTAAAGGATCTTCATGCATACTGCCAGCAGTCTGGTGAATGGTCCTGTATGTCCAATCTATCTTCACTCCCAACCTCCTCTTTGCTCTTCCCATCCCCCAACTCAACTTCATCTAGCTACAAAACCTCAACCAGAAGAAACTTCTACTATTCTTAAGCTGTCTGATGAATCTTCCCCTTACAACCACCAACCTGCTTCTACAATCTCTCCTACTTCCCTGGCCTCCTCAGCTTCCTCTTCTCACTAGTCTCCAGAGCCTCCTTCCACTGCTTCTCCAGACTCCTCCCATCCTGTGCCAGCTACAGCCTGCTCCAGTCCTTCCTCCTGGCACCTACTTTCAGACCTCCCACCATTCACTCTATATCTGCATCCAACCCCCAACTTCTTCCCCTACAAAGCCTAACCCTGCATGGGTCCTTCCTTTAAAGGAAGTTGCTGCGGTAGATGGCCTAACTAGAGTACATGTCCCCTTCTCACTAAATGAACTCTCTCAGATAGAAAAAAAAAAGAAGACTGGGATATTCTACCTCCAACCCTTCTGCCTTTACTTAAGAATTTCAGTTCATCACTTATAGTGTGACTTTGCATGATATACATATGATTCTCAGTAATAATTTACTCTCTGAAGAGCACAGGTGAGGTTGAGTACAGGCTAGGATATATGCAGATGAGATTCATCAGACAGACTCAGCATATCTGATCAGGTTTGAGAGGTACCCGACCAGGATCATCAATGGAATTATAATTCCCTCCATCCCCACCCATGTGAGAGTCTAGCCAGAGACTGATTTGTAGCATGCCTCCTGGCCGGTATCTGTAGGGCTGCCCTAAAACCAGTAAATTTTGAAAAACTCCAAGAGGTCATCCAAGATAAACAAGAAAACCACACTAAATTTTTAGAGTGCCATACAAAGGCCCTATTACAATATATTAATTAGACCCTGAAAACCCAGAAGGTAAGCAACTCCTGATGACCTAATTCTTTACCTAAAGTTAACTCCACATTAAGGTCAAACTTTGATACTTAGAGAGGGGGGCCCTAACTCCACAGGCAGAAGTCTTGGTGCTGTCCTGTAAAGTGTACCATCAGAGAGATGAAAAGGCCCACAGACAAAAATACCAAATGTTGGCAAAGACTGTGAGACTAGCCACAGCCACTGCCCAGGCCTCCTGGCCTTCGAAGACTCAGGAACTACCAGGTTTCTGCCATAAATGTGGTCAACCAGGTCACTAGGTAAAAGTTTGCTCTGACCCTTGCAAGCCATCAAGGCTATGCCCAAAGTGCCATCAGGAGGGACATTAGGCAGTCTATTGCCTTCATGCTGCTCAGGACAGACGGATATCACTCACAGGTCATTCTCCAGCTGATCTCCTAGGCCTGGCTGTGGACAACTGAAGGGGCCTGTGCTCCCTTGACACAACCACCTTCATCAACAGCAGGGAGCCCCAGGTGGTCATCATGGTATCTAGAAGCCCATATCCTTTCTCTTGGACACTGGGGCCACTTATTCAGTCCTGGCAGACTTTTGGGGGAACCACCTCTTCTTCTCATTTCCCTTACCAACTTCATCAGACTCCACCACTTAGTTGCATATTTTAGAGATGTTCCTCTTACCCATTCCTTTTTGGTAGTGCCAGTGTGTCCTGTCTCCTTATTGGGAAAGGGTCTTCTAGCTATGTTGGAAACCCCTATTTCTTTTGCTCCCTCCATTCACCTAAACTCAAACTCGCCAGCAGTCCCTCTCCTCCTCCTAGCCACATAGCCTACTAACTTAACATCTTTTCCTTTGCCAGCCTCTCAGGTAGACCCCTGAATCTGGAATGTCCAGAACTCCTCTGTCGGTAAACATCATTCTCCTGTTGTCTTCTGATTACAGGACCCTACTAGATACATCCCCCAAGCTCAATATCCTCTTTCTCTCCAGAGCCTCCAGGGACTTGAGACCAGCATGTCTGACCTACTACAGAAAAAAACTCCTCTGTCTTACCTCTTCCCCCTTTAACACCCCTATACTAGCAGCTAAGAAACCTAATGAACCTATCACTTAGTTCAAGATCTCAGGCTCATTAATTCTGCAGTGGTTCCTCTCTATCCTGTTGTGACTAATCCTTGCGTACTTCCTTCCCCTGTCCCCTCAGGAACTTCTCATTTCTTAAACCTAGATCTCAAAGGTATGTTCAAAGGTATCTATCCCTTTAGATGCCCAGTCACAAAACATCTTTGCCTTTACCTAGACTGACCTGAATACCCACTTTTCTAACCAACTGACCTGGACTAGGGATTCTGGGACAGCCCACACCTATTTATCTAGCTCTGGCTTCTGACTTACTTTCTCTGTCTCTCCCTAAATCTAAGATTGTCCATTATGTAGATGATATTCTTCTCTGTAGTCCCTCTCTAGAAATTAGATAAACTGACACACCCCTGTTCTAAATTTCCTGTCCAGTTGAGGCTACAAAGTCTCTCCTTTTAAAGTCTAACTGTCCACTCCTCAGGTCACCTATTTGGGACTAACAAGGCCCCCAACCCACAAGGCTATTACCTTAGATAGAAAGAATCTGATTTAGTCTCTAACAGTTCCCCCCACAAAGAAAGAGATTTTATCATTCCCAATAGACAGTTTTTTTTATGTTCCTGGTTTCCTTCCTTTTCTGCCCCTTACATAAAGCAGCATCAGGCTCCACTCATGAGCCTCTTCTCAAACCTGTTACCAAGCATTTTTAAAGGCCCAACAGGCTCTACTTCAGGTCCCTGCCTTACACTTCCCCTGTCTTACCTCAAACCTTTCACCCCTCCACCTCAAAATGACTCTTCTTCCTATACTCCACCCTCTTCCACTCCTATACCTCCACTCCCTGCCCTCTTAAGCTCCAGAGGATGTTGAGACCACCTACCATGTCCCCAATCCCAGAAAAATGAGACTCCACTCCAGCTGTGCTTGACCCCACTGGATTAGATATGGGCTCCTCATCCTCCCTGTGCTGTTCGTTTCCATCCAGGGTGGTCCCTATGTCTGGAGGTTTGAGGTTCAAGAAACCCCCACTGATAACAGACAGTCTTTCCAAATGGGGTCAGGAAACTGCTCCATAGACAGATGTCAGGAGCAGATCCAAATTGCTGTCATCCCTATATCCACCATTTCATCCAAATATTATGACCTCATTGGTTGCTTCCTCTTTGATCAGACAAAAGATGATTGTAAAATATGGCCAGACAAATATGGGGGCTGCCCATATTGGTCTAGCCAGGTACATATGTTAGGATCACAGACCAATCACTTCTATCAACAATGCAAGCTCCTTTTCTTCTATATTCAAGACCTATGGAATCCCAGGTGGGAAACGGCAATTGTTGGTTGGTAAGCTCTACCATAAAAACCAATTTGGGTCCCCAGCAAGTACTATTCACAGCTAGAGAAAATATGTCTTAATTTCCAAAGCTCTAGGAATCAGAAAAATAGGAAAAATAATAAAATACACCTCCTTACTTTCTTGACATCCCCCCTGATAAATGGTACTAATATATCATATTGCCTTCTGCTTCAGATCATGACCTTAGCCTACCAACTCCTTAACATTACACAATTTAGTCACTTTAAAGATTACTGGCTATGTGTACCCCCTGAAACTAACTCATAGTTGCCACTTACAGCTTCTCCAGTAACCCTGCCAAGCAACCTTACCTTTCATCAGTTGCCCTGACTCTGGTGTTGCCATGACCCCATTTCTCTATTACTATTTTGGGCGTGGCAGAATGTTGTAAAACATCTGGGACGCATTTTGTAGGAATGCTAAGCTCCGTAGACTGCAACAGAACCATAGCCCTTGATACCTCATCTCTGCCACAGTGCTCTATGGTCCAGAACATATTAATTCTCTGTGGCACTCAGGTCATTGCCGGTAAGCTGGTCAAGAGTTTGCAAGTTGGTGTTCCTTTTCCCCGAATTAGGAGTAATCCACAGAAAAGAGCCTCTACCAATCCTGGTTGTAGGCATAATACTTGACAAACATAACAAGAGGCCAGTTCAAATCGTGCCATTTCTGGTCACAGTGGGAATAACTATAGGCACCAGAACAACAGGGCTAACTACCTCCCTAACCTTAAACAATCAGTTCTCTTTCAAACTTGACAATAGTTTTCAAGAAGTGTCCCAAACCATGCTAAGCCCCCAAAGACAGATCAATTCCCTGGCAGCCATGGTGCTTCAGAACCTACGGGGACTAGATGCTCTTAGAGTGAACGAAGGCCCATTTTGCCTTTTCCTCCAAGAAGAATGCTGCTTTTACATCAATGAGTCCAGAATGGTGTGAAAGAAAACCCAGCAGCTACAATCAGACATTCAATACACAGGGAACAGCCTCTCTCAAAGCTGCTTCTTCTTCTTCTTCTTCTTCTTCTTCTTCTTCTTCTTTTTCTTCTTCTTCTTCTTCTTCTTCCTCTTCCTCCTCTTCCTCTTCCTCTTCCTCTTCCTCTTCCTCTTCCTCTTCCTCTTCCTCTTCCTCTTCCTCTTCCTCTTCCTCTTCCTCTTCCTCTTCCTCTTCTTCTTCTTCTTCTTCTTCTTCTTCTTCTTCTTCTTCTTCTTCTTCTTCTTCTTCTTTTTCTTCTCCTCTTCCTCCTCCCTCCTCCTCCTCCTCCTTTACCTTTTCCTAGCCTCACGCCCCCACACAGAGGCTACCTCTGCCAATAAAGCCTCCTACATGAGACCTGCCACTGGATATGATTTGTCTGGGACTGTGCTGCATATTCTAACAACATATATATGCATATATACATATAGGTATGTATATATGCATGTAACAACAACTAGCCAAGAACCCGCCTCAGCTTGGAGAAGGGTTCTGAGAGAAGAGATGCTTGAGAGCAGTGAAACAAATTACTTGAAGTCAAATCATGAGTCCAAGCTGAAAGCCAATGTTCTGCTGAGGACTGCTTTCCAGACTATTCTCTGCCTCTCTGCCTCTCTGCCTCTCTGCCTCTCTGCCTCTCTGCCTCTCTGCCTCTCTGCCTCTCTGTCTCTCTGTCTCTCTGTCTCTCTGTCTCTCTGCCTCTCTGCCTCTCTGTCTCTCTGCCTCTCTGTCTCTCTCTCTCTGTCTCTCTCTGTCTCTCTCTGTCTCTCTGTCTCTCTGTCTCTCTCTCTCTCTCTCTCTCTCTCTCTCTCTCTCTCTCTCTCTCTCTCTCTTTTGTTCAAGACAGCTTTCTCCTGCTATTCTAAAAACTCTCTGAATAGCTCATCTTTTGCAGATCAAAAAGCATAGTCTTTTATTTTTCTTATCAATTCAATCTTTATCCTCGGTTCCCTTCTGATTATTTCATGAATCAGTATCCGATGGCCTCAGCCCTTTGATTCTTAGAAAAAAACAGCAAGCACAAGCACAGATAGTAAGATAGTTGGGTGGGACCCCATGAGCCCCACACTGAAATTGCTATTCTGACCTCAATTTGCTTTGTCCCAGACTGACCTTGAACTCACTAATACACCTGCCTTTACTCAGTAGTACATGGAGTAAAATGCTTTGTAAGCATAAACCAAAAAAATTAGTTGGGAAGGGACTCTTGCTTTTTGATTGCCACTCCCTAAATATCTTATCTTCCTTGTATCTTTCTGAGAAGCTGGCTTACAGTGCAACTGCCTCTGTTCCTTTAGACTTGTGAAAGTCCTTTTACAATTTATGTTACATCCTTATATTTTGCACAGTTGAGAAATTGAAATATTTTCAAACTCATATTTTCAGCATTCTTTCCCACAGCCTTAAGGACTATCCTGAAGGTCACAGCATTCTAACATTTTGTTAAGACATAGACATGTCCTTTCCTCCTGGACCCATACTGTATCTGATTATCTTGGAGTCATTAACCTTGGCAGAGAAAACATTACTCAAAGCAGGAATGCAAAAATGTATACATTATTATACAAACAAGCCTTTTGCCCATAGCACCATCAGCACTGTTGGAGGACCATGTGCTGTTGGCTCTATCCAGGGACAGTAGCCATATTATGCATTCCTTACACATGGCCAAGCAGGGCTTGGAAAACAACTAATAAAAAAGGTATCAGTAATTTGAAGCAAACAAGGAGAGTTATATGCAAGAATTTTGGAAGGAAAAATTGAAAGGGATTATTATATTCTAATCTCAAAATTAAAAAACTAATTAAAAAGCTGGGAAATTTTTATAAATAAACCTTGATTCCTTCCTTCATTAAAAAATATTAAAGATAATTCAATCTTATAACTATTTTGAATGATATACTTCAGGTATTTACAATCTATAGGATGGCCAAAGTAAAATATGTACTTCATTTAGTCTCAAAAAATTTAGTCTCATATACAAACATGAGATTGTACACAGAGTAAAAGAAATTACATTCATGCCTCTAGACAGTGAACAACCTACTCACCTAGCTGCAGTGCTGAGGATCACTAAAGTAACATTAGCTATTCTTACAGATACAGCTTCAAATATTAATTTCCAAACACTATATAATGTATAAGTTATATTTATATATATTTCATATTATATATATATATATATATATATATATATATATATATATATATATATATATCAAATAAAATTCAGAATGTGGCTCTGAATAGTGATGGTCTTACCTTATCAGTGATTCATAGACTTAAAAGCCATCTTCTTTGTGGGTTCCCATCATCAGTTATAGTCCAATCAGTATCTGATGACCATTGGCTGTCCAACTGATAGAAAGTGAAAACATCAAGAAAGACAGAGATTGCTCAGGCTACAACTAGAAATGGTGCTCAACATTCCTGCCCACACAACACTGGCCAGGAACTGAGCTACACAGCACACTTAGGAACAGGAAGGTAGCTTTTATAGTCCAGCTGTTTACAGAAAAGGAAGAGAAACACAATTGGTTGTTTCATCACTGTTCAGTTCTACTTTAGGAAAGATGTAGATTAGTAGGAAGATATGAAAAACTACAAGTAGAATTGCTTACCTTCTTATATATTAAATATTATCTTATTAAATATTTCAGATAAACCTCTCAATCATGCTCCATGAGAACTGGTTTTCTATTCTTTTTTGGGCTATAAAACCAATATGAAATCAAAATATCTATAATCAGAGATACTTGGATCCAAATGCTGGTCAATTGTTAGCAGTATAATCATGAGCCTATTGTGCTATCCTCTGAAGCTATTATTTTATCTATAAAATGACTATAATAGAAAAACTAGATTAAACGCTTATGTGTCAGATAATTATGTTAATGCCATCAGAAAATCAACTATGAGTTTCTTTCCTTGTCCTAGTCTACAGATGACGAAGCCAAATGACCTTGAAAGCATAATAGAATTTTGATTTTGACCTCGACATCTCTAATGTTGCTCTCTGAGAGCCTATGCTTTGGCCACATTATTCTCTTCATTATACTCTTTTGAGAACAGCACATACTTATTGTTGTGAAGATCAAGTTAAAAGAAAAAGAAGGCATATGAATTCTGCTGTATCTTCTAATGTGAAGAAATAAGACTGTATATGAGCTTCTCTAAGACCTGTCACTTGGCCAACTTCTTCATCATTTCCAAAGATAAACTGACCCACTGGACTAGAAATGCTCACAGATACTTAAAACATATGGGACGATTTTACTGTTAGAAGTGATCAAAGTTGTAGTTGTCCCCACTCCTTCTCACAGTCTCACTATTCCATCTCCAAGGATCATGGTGACAGTTTTTCACAGCACTTTAAACATATGCACCAGCATTAAATATGCTTTAAAGAAATCACTCAGCAATGTTCCAAATTGTTACAGGAACGCCCATGCAGAGCAAAGTGTGGCAGACAGAGCTGTGCCAGGAGTGATTAGAAATGAATAGTCTATAAAAGGTGACTCTGCAACCTTGAAATGGTGCCACTGGGGTGTATGGCACTCATGCCCATGCATAGATTTGTAATTACTAAGCACATATTGTAGAGTATAATTTTTTGCTATGGGAGAAATCAAGTTTTTTGTCTCTTAGCTCAAGCACAGCTCACATTGCTTTAATGTGCAACAAAGGTACTATATACTCAATTTTCCAGGTTACCTCTGAATGTCAAACAATGCCCTGGAAATGTCCAACAGAATCTGAGTGCCAGCCCCAAACAGAAGGTCTATCACCCTGGACAAATGTGTCTAGGTTTCATTCCCAGGGAAAAAGCCATTGCATTTCCTTAGGGAATGAGCAAAACTTTTTAGTGGCACGAAGCAAAGCTAAAAATAAAAATCCTCCCAGAAAATACAACAGGAACAGGCAGCACTTAAGGCTTTCGGGTTTTGGTTAAAGATGGGGCCCTGTTTCAGAAGATAATGAGATTTCCTTATCCTTGATAGTCTAAGGGCAAATGGAAAAAAAACAAAAAGCAGAGATGATCACAATCTGGGCTTCTAGAACCTAGACCTGAAGAGAATCTGTCTTTGCCTTCTGATACCCAGTGAAGACGTGACTCTCATTCCTTAGCACCTGCCACATGAAAGTGCCCTGAAGTGCTGAAAAAGTTAAGCCTTTTATACACCTCCTTTCCCTTTTATACACCTCCTTTCCCTTTTAGGAGAAGCAGAGGCAGTAGTTAAACCTCCTAATTAAAGCAAGGCCAGTGCCTATCTTCAAACAGATCATTATGCACACATAATCTTCCCTTTTAGCCTAGAAATTTCTTCTTCAACCCATTTCTACATAGTCCTAGGTACAGAAGGTCAACCAGAGTTCTCGTCAACCTGAATTAAATAGATCAAAGACAGAACTGCATGTTTCTCTCCCATTTGCCAACCTCCCCCTTCAGTTCGAATTTCTCAGTTGTCATTTTAAAATGCAAGATGAGAAAGAGAAACTGTTGTTAACCTTAAAACATAAAATGGGGAAATTAATCTGATAAGAAATGGCTTAATCATTTCACCAATTTATGACATAAATATCTGGTACAGGTTATGACATAAATATCTGGTCACAGGGTGAATATTGATCTTGTGGTTTGCAATAGCAGTGGCTCCAGACAAACACCTGCCCCCTGGAGCTCCCATAAGACAGAACAACAACTAAAAACTAGGTGTGTTAAAGGCTTCAGATGAAACTAGCTCAGGAAAAGGAGACTGCAATGGTGAGAAGAAGGTCTCCCTGGAGGTGTGAGCTTTCACAAGGACAACAAAAGAAAAAGGTGCTTCTGGGCGAGTGAGAAACATTTTCAAAGATTGAGTGGAACAAATGTGGTCTGCTTAGTAAGCGGCGAGGCCAATGTGACCAGGGATGTGTGTGTGTGTGTGTGTGTGTCTGTGTGTGTGAGTGCGTGTGTATGTGTGTATATGTGAGTGTGTGAGTGTGAGTGTGTGTGTGTGTGTGTGTGTGTGTGTGTGTGTGTGTGTAGGTGGAAGTGATAAGAGATGACTAAAAGAGAGACTTGGGTTAAACACTACATGCCCTTGGAGTTTTGAGGGTCTTTAGATTGCAGTCCTGTTATTACAGTGAATTACGCTAGATTTAAAAGGAAATTCGGAGGTTGGGATGAGCTAAAGGAATAGTTAATATGTTGTGATGACTCAGCAATTGAGAACACTGGCTGTTCTTTCAGAGGACTTGGGCTAAATTTCAAGTAAAATAAGACAATAAGGCTCACAACTGTTTATAACTCCAGTTCCAGTGTCCTCTTTGATAGGTGATGGTGATGTTATTTCATTTCAGTCTATCAACAAAGTCCTTATAAAATGGCTGTGGTTCTTGATTCTTCCAGAAAATACACCTTGTACCAAATTGCATTGGATAGATGCTACCATGATTTTACTTTTATCTGCAGCCAATCAGAGCCTGACCAGCTAACTTCAAAGTTTTCTGAGTCAGGATGAGGGACAATATCAGAAAAACCTGAAATTACTAGACTGGGCGTCTAGCCAGGTCTGCTGGGTCCCAGGACCTTTACTTCTTGATGCTAAATTCAGAGGAAATCAGGTCTTGGATTCACTTCTATGTATTTTTTTATTCTTATTTTTGCTGCTGAGAGTAGAGCCCAGGACCTTCCATGTGCTCTATCATAGAGCCATGTCTCCAGCCTACCTGATTTTTATAGGTTTTGTTGTTGTTGTAGTTATTTGTTTGTTTGTTTGTTTTTGGCTGTTCCTATTTTTTTTTAATTCTGTTGTCTTTTTATTTTTTCCAAAATATCATTCTGCTTATCTGTACAACTTTGTGGTGTACATTTTGCCCAGGTTTGGGCAGCAAGCATTTACCTGCTGAGTGATTCATAAGCCCCTGACTTTTTTTTAATTTAATTAATTTATTCACTTTACATCTCTTTTTCTTCTTCTTCTTTTTTATTGAATATAATCTTCATTTACATTTGCCAATGGTGAAACCTTTCCTGATTTCCCCCCTCCCCTAAGACCCCCCAACCCCTCCCCTCCCCCTGCCTTCACTTATATGCCCCTGCACCCAGCGCACTCCCACCTCCGCAGGTTTCCCTTTGTTCAGGCCTCTATTGAGCCTTTACCTGATCAAGAACCATTCCTCCCACTGATGCCCAACAAGGCCTTCCTCTGCCACATTTTTGTCTGGAACCATGTGTGCCCCTTGGTTGATGGTTCAGTCTCTGGGAGTCCTGGGCATCTGGGTGGCTGAAATCATTGTTCTTCCCATGGGGCTGTAAACGCCTTCAGCTCCTCTGGACCATCCTCCAGCTCCTCCATTGGGGACTCCATGCTCAGTCCAATAGGGACTCAGTCCCCTCCTTCTCACAGTGCCTTCCCACATTGTCCTCTCCCCTTCTCCTCTGAGTAGGAGCAGTCTGAAGGGGGCTTTCTTTACAGTAGGAGCAATTGGCTTTTGATGGCAGAGACTCCAACTTCAGGCTGAGTGACTCCCCAGTTTTCTATGCATATATTTCAGAAAAGCTCATGACTGCATATTTTCACTTCCATTACCCTGTATGTTCTAGTTACTTTTTTCTGTTGCTGTGCTAAGTACCACAAACGAATGCTATTTGAAGAAGGTACAGTTTATTTAGGCTTACTTGTTATAATCTATCACGTAAGATAGGAATTTAAGGCATGAGCTTGACAGAAATCATGGAAAACCTCTACTTTTTCCCCTGGCTTTCTCGGTTAAGTTTCCTATTCAGTCCATCCCACTTGCCTGTGAATTGTACCTCCCACACTGGGATGGACCCTTCTGCATAGAATAGCAAATAACAAAATTCTCCCACAGATATTTGCCCCAACCCATTCCATGGTTGGGTCCTGGAAATGTGACTAGGGCAAAGAGGAAATGAAAAAAAGAGCACACAGGATTGGGTGGGCCTTGCACACAGATGGAGATGCATTTATCTTATACATCCAAACTGAGGAGGCAGGTTTATTATGTACAGCAGAATGACAAAACAGGTTTAACTAATGTCAGTAGAAGATCTCTACAGAAGGTCCCTATCAGTTGTAGCCTATAAACATCAGGGAAGAGGAAACTGTGGTTGATAGGTTTTGTACACACTTGTCTTAGCTACAGATCACTCATTCTTAGCATCTATACTTGGACCAGAGGGAGTTTTTCCTGTTCCTCTGAGCTTCACTCAGAGAAGGCGTCCTCATTTCTATGGGTCTGAGGCACTGGCATTCACGACATGTCTGTATTCATGTCAACCATACACATTCACTCAGAACTTTATCTTCTTCAGACAGATATGTCCACAGGCCAACCTGATAGAGAAAACTGAGGTGTTCTTGCTTCCCAGATATCTGAAGCTGTCAACCAAGATTAGGCAAACCCTCCAACTGAGTTAATCTCAATGGTTTCCTGGAGCACGAGTAGCAAGTTTCACAATCTTAGTCATATTCTTTCTTTTGAATTAAGAAAAATATATTCTTCTCACGACTGAGTGCTCACAAAAAGAGACCTATTATGACTGCTCCCCAAAGACCCAACAAGCTGCTGAAAGAGTCAGATGCAGTTATTTATACTCAACCAAGGGGCAGAAGCTGCTGACCCCTGTGGTTGAATTAGTGAAAAGCTGGAAGAAGCTGAGGAAGAGGACAGCCCTTTAGGAGGACCAGCAGTTTCCATTAACCTGGATCTCTCATTCACTCGACCACCAACCAGGCAGCATAAATCAGTTGATAGGAGGTCCCCACACATATACTGCCGAGGACTCTTGGGTCTGGGTTCAGTCAGAGAAGAGGCACCTAACCCTTAAGAGACTGGAGGCCCCAGAAAGTTGAGGGGTCTGGTGGGGTGGGAGATGGGGAATGGAGACATCCTCATGGAGATGGGGAGGGGGAAGAAGTACGAGATGTGGAACAGTCAGAGGGTGGACTAGGAGGGGAATAAAATCTGGAGTGTAAAAAAGAGATTAAATAAAATTTAAAAATATATTATTTTTCATTGTAGGTTTACAGACATTTTTTGCCGGGGTATATGTCTGCATACTCTGTATATGGACCTTGGAGTCCCTAAGAGGCTGTCAGATCCTCTGGAATCTGTAATTACAGTGAGTTGCTAGCTACTACATGGGTGCTAGGAACTAAACCTAGATCCTCTGCTGGAGCAACAAGTGCTCTTAACAGGGTAGCTTTTCTTCAACTCCACAATCTTCTTCATAATAAAACATAAAAGTCCCCAAACAAACAAAAAAACCTTCTGGCTTCATTAACATCCAGGGACAGCCAATAAAGATATCATTTCCCAGTCACTCTCACACTGACATCTATCCAGGTAAGGGAAGCTCTGAGCAGTAACGAAGGGCATGAATGCGGAAGTGGCTCGTATGACTTCAAAGAATTATGCCAACAGGAGCTTTGTACTTCCACAGGCTAGAACAGTGATGAACAGTCTGAAACTTCAGCTTTTGTTGTTTTTATTTGTTTGTTGGTTTGTTTGTTTGTTTTTATCCAGTGCTGACCTTAACACTATAGGCTGACCCAGGTAGTGCCCAGAGCCACAGAAAGCAGCTGACTTTTCTGTCTTCTCAAGGCTGAACGCTTGAATTGGAGCTCTTGAATATCAATACACAAACTGTTTTTCTTCTGTTCTGTTCCTCTAATTTAGAGCTATTTCTAAAACAGTTCCTTAAAAGAAATATTTGTGAGGCATTCTCCAGTTTTATTGTTTTCCAAAGCTGGACATATCAGTTCTACAATCCAAGTCTGTTGTGTTTTTGCTTCACCATATTTACCCATGTTTCCTTTTCCTCTGTTCTACATGGTAAAAGATTTAAGTGTAGTTTAAATTGTAGAGCTCCTTCCTTACTTGCTCAGGCCTCTACTAAGACCTGGGTAATGATCATATCAAGGGGATCTCAGGGAGACTCAAAATAAAGACACTTTGCTATTAATTAGTATAGAGGATGATGTTTGTCACATTGTGGTGGTCTGAACATTTGACCCAGGGAGTGGCATTAGGAGGTGTGGCCTTGTTGGAGGAAGTGTGTAACTGTGGATGTTCAAGATGTAGAACTCTCACCTCCTCCTTCACTGGACCTGCCTGGACCTGCCATGCTCCTGCTCTGATGATAATGGACTAAACCTCAGAACCAGTAGGCCAACCCCAATTAAATGTTGTCCTTTATAAGTGTTGCTTTGGTCATGGTATCCAATAAAAACTATGGTGTCACAGCAATAAAATCCAAGCTAAGACACATATCATCATACCTTGTGTTTGCTGCAGTTGGGATGAGGTAAAGATAAGGATGACATTATTTTATATAATTTCATGTAGTAACAGCACTGACAACCATCTTGATGTAGAAACAATTTTAAGAATTCTCTTATACACTGCACCACTGAGTATTTGGAGAGCTAAGAGCTGCCATGACTGACATTTCTAGGTACAGGGAGAGTGTAAATAATGAAGAAGAAGCAGAATCAGGAGTGGCAAGCTGGTCTATGATAAATAGTTTTAATTACCATATATATAAAAACTATTAATTTTTCACCAGTTTGGGCCAAGTAATATTTGTAGTTTATCAACACTTAACAGTGCTTTGTCTGTTTCATAATTGAATTTCATATTCTAGATAATATCTACTTTACATTAAAATCTTATTTGGAAATGTGGTATGCATACCTTAATGTGAACTTCCCACCTTGCTCTACAGAAACTTCAAGTCCCAGAAAACTGTTATTGTCAGTGTGCTTACTAAAAACTGAGCCTTAACATTGATGTGTCTTAACTGGAATAAACAGCTAGGGGAGTAGTCTGCTGGAGATGGAAAATAGCTTCTTTAGTGACATGCTTTCTGTATCAGCAAGAGGACGTGAATTTGAACCTCAGCATCTCTATAGAAGTGGAGCGTGCTGATGCAGACTCTTTAGGTGCTGGGGATATGCAAATATAAAGATCCTTGGGGTCTGCTAAGCAGTAATTCTAGCCTAATTAATGAGCATCAGGTCCATCCCATTGAGAGACACCGTCTCAAAATAATAATATGGATAGCTCTTGTGGAATGACACCTGACATGGCTTCTGCCTCCACATCTGCATATATATGCATACACATGAACTCACACACACACACACACACACACACACACACATATACACATGCACCCAAACTAGATAAATAGTTGTCTCCTTCCTCACAGGAAGCCATCATAGACATTCCTTAGGGATTTGTCACATGATCCTATCCGTTATTTTCTGCATGGTCTTTGGTTGCTTGTTTTAAGGTCCTGTTCTTACCCCCTTGTCAGCTTGATTGATAGTATATAATAGGTAAAGGTGGTGGTTAATATAGATTGTCAACTTGACAGGATCTAGAATCATCTAGGTGATAGACCTCCAGGCAGGCTTGTGAGAGATTCCCTAAATTAGATTTGTCTCTGGGCGTGCTTATGACAAACTATCTAGATTAGCTTAATCAAAGTGGTGAGATCCACCTGAAGGATGCACTGGGATTCTGAACTGAAGAACAAGGAAAGCTGAACTGAACACTATCATTCATCTCTCTCAGTGTCTGAAATAGACAAAATAGGACCAACTGTCTCAAGGCTGCTGTGGCTTCCCTGGTACTGGCCTGTCCCCAGGAAGTATGAGGCAAAATGAACTCTAAAGCTGCTTTTGTCAAAGTATCTTATCAGAACGGCAAGAAAAGGAACCAACACAGGAGGAATAATGAATTTTGTCAACAAAAAACCATGTGAAGAGTTTTGGAGAGTTGTGTGTTTTATCTTTAAGGAGTTTATAGCCTACTTAGAAAAACAAGACAAATGAACATGGAAAAGTATAGGCTAGTGTGGTTATTAATTTCCTGGCTAGGATCATATGTTATAATCCTATTAACTCTGTCTTTAACATATACCCCACTCAGTCTTCTCTCTCTCTCTCTCTCTCATCCTCATTGACTGACACAGCCTTCCTATTTTATAAGATCAGCTATAGATCTCAGTTTTTCTCTTAATCCTGCAGTTCCTGTCAAGCAATTTCTAAATATGGTAGTTAGAGCAACCAACCCTTTCATTGTTTTGTCTTAGAGTTATCATTGCTGTAATCAGACATCATGACCAAATGCATGTTGGAGAGGAATGGGTTTTTAATTGCCTGACACTTCCACACCACCGTTCATCATTGAAGGAAGTCAGGGCAAACAGGACAGGAATCTGGAGGAAGGGGTAGATACAGAGGCTATGGAAGAATGCTGCGTACTGGCTTGCTCCTTGTGGCTTGCTCAACTTGCTTTCTTATGGAGCTCAGGACCACCAGCACAAGGATGGCCACACTCACAGTAGACTGGACCCTCTCACATCAGTCACTAATTAAGAAAAGGCCTTATAAGCTTGCCTACAGCCCAACCTTATGGAGGCTTTTTCTTCAGTTGAGTCTCCCTTTTCTCTGGTGACTCTAGCTTGCGTCAAAGTTGAATAAAACTATCCAGTACAACTGTTCCTTGTCAAGTTGACACACAAATTCCTCACTGGTAAGCTACAACCTTTTCTTTCTTGTTTATTCCCAAGATCAAATATTAGTATTGACATTACAATATAAAAAATTTTACAAATTTAAAAAGTCCCACAGTCTTTAAAAATTCAAATACTTAAAAACTGATTCTCTTTAAAATATCCAGTCTCTTAAAATCCAACACCTCTTAACTGTAGACATATATTTTTTAAAAAGTTAAATACTTTTATATTTTAAGAGAGAAAAAAACAGGACACAGTCATATTCTGAACAAAGCAAAACCAAACTCCAATTATAAATAACTCAGTACCAAATGTCTTTTGTTCTTCATTCCACCTCAATGTTTATCAGATACTGCAGTACACTTCACTATGTCTTATCCCAGGACTACATTAACATATGATCCTGAACTTGGAAATATACTTATTTACAACAATAGAAGGCTTCTATATCTTCATTCAAATGGAATATATTCACTTTAATAGTCATTAAATAAGAACAGAAATCATTTTTGAAATAAATAATATATTGCAGCTCTTTGACTTCTTGAACCAGAAGCTACACAATTAGCCAACAAGTTCTTTGGTGTTTGTATTTGCAATCTGAGAGTTACTTGATATAACGGGAATGGAAATAACACAATTACACATGCAAAGGAATCTTCACTCCAAACCTGAATGATGTTAGCACTCTTACTGGGAAATGTTAATTGCCCCTTGTCTTCTATTGACCAGAGCTTTTGTTTTTCCCTTTCTCCTTTTTGTTAAGATCTATGGTCTCTTTGTGAAGTCAGTTTGAAAGCGAATGCTTTCTACTGTATGCCCAAAGGGTGGAAATATCACGGCCTTGAGGGAAAAGATAAAGCTTGGGAGTTGGGGAGAAAGACACCCTGAAGCTATAAACCAGAAATGATACAGAGTGCTTACTGGAAAGCCAACCAAAGAATCGCTAATGGAGAATAAAATTGTTGTGGGTTTGAACCAAAGTGCTGGGATAATGAACTCTTATTTGGCTTCCTTACTTTGTCCTCAAACATTTATATTTTAAAATTACTTTAACCTTTAAGACAGAAATAGCCCAATGTCCTTCAGAAGAAATTATATTACCACAAATATGCATTTACAAAGTCTGTTTTCTTCTCACATTTTCTATCAGATTAAGTGGAGACGTTAAGAGGCAGCAGCATCGGGAGCCTTATAAAAATGTGCATGATGATGTCCTTTATGACTAGAAGGGCAATGCAGCTATATGATAAGCAGAGCACTGTTTCCAAATGATGATGCTTCTAAATCTGTGCCTCCTTCTATGAGAACTGGAAAGAAAAGAATAAGTATACCGTAAGATTTTCAGGTTATTTTGAAATATTTGTAGTACTAGCCATCAATATATTTTGTCTTCTAGCTGTATTACCTATAGAAGCACCACAAATACTTTTGAAAGAATTTTTTTTTTTTACATTTAGACTTCATGGAAAAGTTAGTGTAGAAGACAATCACTTAGGTATAACTTCAAATGATACCCTAAGTAAATTTTTTTTCTCACTGGAGAGATTAGTCTATCAAAAGTCTATCAAATATGAATTATATTTTTATAGTTTTTTAAAGAACTTTGAGAAAATTGGCAAAGCCTAAGAATTTCTAGTTATAAGAATGCAGCATATATAGTAGACATAATACTGTGATGGTTAGTTTTTATGTCAATTTGACACAAGCTAGAGTCATCCTAGAGGAAGAAACCTCAATTGAGAAAAGCCCTTCATAAGATTGTGATGTAGAGCATTTTCTTAATTATTGATTGATGGGATAGGGCAAAGTCCATTTTGGACTGTACCTCCTCAAGACTATCAGTCTTGGGGTCTGTAAGAAGACAGGTTGGGGAAGTCATGAGGAACAAGACAGTAACCATCACTCCTCCTAGGCAACTGCATGAACTTCTTCTTCCACATTCCTGTCAATGATGACAGCGATCTAGCAGTGTAAATGATTTAAATTATTTCCTCTCCAAGTAGCCTTTGGTCAAGGTATTTCATCACAAGGTAATTGATAGGTATCCAATTCAAAACATTGCTCTAACCCTGGCACAAACACTGGTGACTGGAATGATGCTGGGCGTGTCCTATAACGCTGAAAGACTTTTATTAGGCCTTCTCATTGAGATTGTTATGGAAATACAAGGAGATAACGGAATGCTTTGGTATTTTGAGGTATTTCTCCTAGAAACATGACTGAGAGGATGAAGTTCATTCTCTACAGTATTTTGCTTGTGCCTGAACTAATGTAAGTCTCACTGTTCATGCACTTAACTTGTTAACAACAAGTTCTTCAAGTCAGCAATCCTGATTTGAAAAGCAAAACAGTTGATAGCATTCAGCACATGGCATATAACAGCTGCTTAATAAAAACCTGAATTGAAACACATAAACAGTTCCAGAATTCTACTTTGTAGTATAATTATTTGCTAATCAGAACAAAGATGGTACGTAGTTATAGAGTAGTAACTTAACTGTCCTGTTCATCATGTTTGTTCTTAGTCTGTGCATTCCCAGAGAATTGTCTGCAGTGATGGAATTGTTGAGTGGTCTAACCCAGTAATCACTATAGTCATAGCCTCACAAAGTTGTGCATTTAGCCTTTGTCTGGTACAACTGAGAAATTCAGCTCTTCATTTTATTTCATCTAAATAAAATTATTAAAGTTTAACTAGCCATATAAACAGCTGTTCTTATAAAGTATTGATTGGTACCTAAGACATTGAGGTATTTTCTATGAGCAAGAGAAGTGTTCATGACCTCTTGAATTCTTAAAACAGTTTAGAAAAACAATCTTTTGGGCTATTTGTATTGGGATATTGCCTTCAGGTTAAACTCGGTATCTACAGCCATCAATTGCCTTTAAATAGTTTATACAGAGCAGAGTAACTCACCTGTTTATTGGTTCTACCTGCTCTCCCATCAGGGGTTAGCAAAGGCAATGTGCCAGAAGTGGGTTATTCTTGTATGATTCAAGCCTCTACTTTCAGGGGAGACATTTTGAGTGTCTTAAGTAATTCCTAGACATGGCTTCAAAGAATACTTTGAGATGATTTCTTAGATAGACCCAAAAGAAAAATTAAATGATTCTGATACTCAGAGGTCAATGGTCTTATAGGAATTGAGGGATAACTACTTGAGCCCAGGAGTCAAATCATGTTTTCAAGAAAAATTCCATATTTATTTGTCTCAGAAAAAAGTCAAATAGAACACATTCAGGTGTAGATCTTTATGAAGTTACTTTCTTAAAAATAGAGTCCAAAACTGTAGTTTTTTAGTTCAGTCTGCTTCAGAATACAAAACACAAAACCAGGGTTAAAAACAAGTAAACAAAGGCAGATCAAATACCCAGAGGCTCAGCAAGAAACCATAAAGAAGACAAAGATAAAAAAAGAGTTTGGTTTGAAAAGAAAAAAATGCAATAACTTCAGGATTAGTTATATAAAGTGTGGTGATAAAATAGATTCTTCAAGCAGGACATTTTGATCATAATGAGGACTCCTATGAATTATTTGGCAAACTGCAACTGTTTTGAGTAAACAAATGTAACATCCCCTTAACTTTGGGAAGAATGTGTTCTAGGTCAACAGAAATGGTGTGTGTCAGCAAGAGCTAAGAATAATGTTCTTAATGTAAGAGCTAAGGTACCACATGTACTAATTTTCTTCAAAGACATGTTAAGAATGTCCAAGAACTTTGCTATTAAAAGCCAGTAATTATTTAAAAGACTGTCTGTTCTGCTGTCTTTTCAGGAATGGTCTTCTTTGATCCCAAACCTCTCTGCACATTTAGAGAAGTCTTCTGTTGCTACAGATTATATTTCCTTTAGGGCACATCACAACTATGTAGATGATTTTGCCAAGACTATGGCACAAAGCAAAATATGATGAGTGTTTATAAAATGGTTTAAACTGTGCATGATCTCTGTGATGGTTATTATTGTTAACTTGTCAGGATCTAGAATCACTTAGGGGGATACGTCTCTGGGTGTGTCTATAAGAGATTATGTAGATTAGGGTGACTTTATTGTTCTCTGCGTCTTGAATGTGATACAGTGTGAGCATCTGCCTCAAGTTTATCTTGCCAGGAGTTTCCTGACAACATAACTACCATGTGAGAGAACCCAAACCCTCCCTTAAGGTGTTGGGTCACAGAGAAGAGGAGAGAAACTAATAACAATCTCTTTTGGAGATAAACAATTAGAGTTCTGTACAATGTGTAAATGATGAGTGTGAATACATTTCAAAACCCACACAATTTTCTATGATATGGTGTTCATCTAGGTATACTCTGAGACTACATACATAAAAGTTTAATCAACCTAAAACTTTCAGTATCCCCAAAGGAAGGCTTTTCCTACAGATAGTTTCCATTTCCACACCCTCCTAACTCATTTCTCCATCTCCATTTTCCTGTCCGTTATCAAGTGCATTTTAGGATTCACATCAACAGTTGAGGTTAGAAAATTCAATGCGTTATGATTCATGCTAATTCTCCTGGGGAGAACTACTACTGTATGAGCCCGTCACATGATCAGATAAGCATAAAACCCTAGGCCCAGGATTGAAGCAAAGGCCATACTGAATGTTACTGACTTGACCGTCCATGGCATTCTCCCTCATGACTGCAGCCTGGTGAATGTCTGCACATAAACCAGTGTCCATGCAATGTTAAAAGCCCCCTTTATAACTTATTAGCTATGCCTTGCAGCATTTATCTAATCTCTCAAAGCTGACTTTTCTTTTTTTAATAAATGAAACATAAAATGAATAAGAAATATGTTTTTCCACATCACATTATATTTTCATCAGAAACCACTGGAAATATGTAAAACAATAAAATGACAAAGTAATTATCACCTCTGATATTTTTATTATGCTCAATTAAGTATTACATAATAAATATATATATAATTGGTAGGACTGTCAATGGGGAAGTGCTTTGTCTACCTTTATAAATCATTTTCTTCCACATATTTATTTTAGAATTGCTTAATCTCTAGGACCTAATTACTACAAATAAAACATACTACATTTAGATATATGATCAGGATCAATCTTAATTGAAAAAGATACAATTTCTTTCTTTTCAGCAGTATTAACTACTTTCAGGCCTCTACGATTCACTTAATACAGTAAATGAAATGTAATCATGGCTGCTTCCACTTGTCAGGAATGGGATACCTTTAGCCTGACTTCTTTTATCGATTTATTTATAACTTCTTAAGGAAACTGTAGCATCAAGTGAGGGTATCATCTTCTACATCTTCAAGCTAACTTTAAGAATGTTACATTGTTTCCCTGGCATTTCTAGGAACATCCAGTATAAAATACAGAAAATATTTATTCGACTCATCCTCACCATAAGAAAATTACAATATTATGTAGAACAAAATGCACATGACATTTTGCTAATGCTTTCCATAATTCTCATTTATTGCTCATTAAAACCATGCAAGTAAGTGTATGTATTTTCAACTTTCCTAAGCTTTGTGTGTCCTTATACAAAGCCTTTGTTTCCTGAGCATTCTTTGCTTTTATGAACAAGAGAAAGTCATTGTCCTTCACCTACGCATGCCTAAGAGTTAGTTGGATGATTAACTTCATTGCAGAACCCCCAGGAATGGCACTTAGACAGAAAGGGTTGATGGGCTATTATTCTTTTCCAGTAATAAAAATTCTGTACTTGACCCAGAACACCCAAAGTGTGCATTTAGGAAAGAATCCATGAAGACAAATAGAAAGGAACCCAACCATGAGGTAAATTCTTTCTGCTGATATGAAGACAGAGTTAACCAGCATACAACAAAGTGTAAGTTAACAGATCAAGTATGGAAACAGTTCTTCAGCCACTGCCTTTTGTTTATAAATTGTCTGTTCTTTACACTGGTAGTTGGAATGGTGGGAGTTTCTAAACCAGCTACCACTTAGGTTTTGTCTTGAGGTTTGAGTTCACCAATCTACCTCTCAACCTCCTTTCCTTTCCACCTCTCCAGTTCGTTGGTCCCTCTTCTGCTCTTTAGTTCATACCCCTGCATCTTTGCTGAGTTATTGACACACACATATGCTCTTGGAAGATGTGATATAGTCCTGCTGTGTGTGACTCTCTTCTCTTCCAAAAGTCACAGACCGCTGTATCACTCATTTCTTATACAACACTCCTGTTTGTTCCTGTGATTTCTGCATGCTTCACTTCCTCTTTAAAGGGCCTTCAACCAGATTTTCTCCCTATTAACCCTTTTATGGTTCTGACTCCAAATGCTTACAATTCTGAGATCCAGAAATGTCTGCAAAACTGAGGTTCTTTGTTTTTTTGTTTTGTTTTTTGTTTTTTTGGTTTTGGATTTGGTTTTTTCGAGACAGGGTTTCTCTGTATAGCCCTGGCTGTCCTGTAACACACTCTGTAGACCAGGCTGGCCTCGAACTCAGAAATCCGCCTGCCTCTGCCTCCCAAGTGCTGGGAGTAAAGGCGTGCACCACTGCCGCCTGACTTAAAACTGAGGTTCATATTGGTCAGTTTTAACTTAATCACCAGCAAAACTCTTTGGAATTAACACATCTAGAGGTAAAACCTGACCTGAGTCAGCAAACAATTCTTCAAAGATCTCTTCTTCCAACAATTTCTGGTTTCCTGGCAATACCTGGAACACTGGCTTCTTGAATATTTCTGAACCATTGGTGTGGGAGGGATCTCTAATATATGCTTTAAATTCACATTTATATCCTCAATCCTAAGAGAAATTTTTGATTTATGAACATGCCTGGCAGCAGGGTTCAGGAGACAGTCCTTCCTGATCCTCTAGAACTAGCAGCCTATCTGTATATTTTCTAACTGTGTGTTCTATATGACCTGCCTCTCACCCAACCAGGTGAATGAAAAGGATAAATAAAATAAAAAAGAAAGGAAAAGAAAGGGCATAACTGCTCCTAGGCATGGTGTAGGGGAAATGTTATTGTAGATATGAGGGAGACCATAGACAGGGACATCTGGGAGAGTCTACAGTGAACATGAGCATACTGAGCTGGGTCATGTGGGACAAGGAGAGAGGAAGGGAGGAAAGAGAAGAAGCAGGTGCTGTAGTCAAGAGACCAAAGAAACAAAAGGGGCAGGAAACCGAAAAGACTGGATTACAGAAGGAAAAAAAAAACCTCTGGGAGGTCAGGCATCCTAGTCCCTGGGCTGGAGAGTGCAGGGTAGAGAGTGGGATACAGCAGCCATACCCTGTATCAGGCAGAGATTGAGAGATGCTAGTAGAACCTGTTGGCCAGTTCCTCTTTGATTTGTTTTTCATTTTTTATGAGAGGTTTTGAAGTGAGGCCAAGTTCTGAACCTTTGGCAAACCATTCTCCATCACAGGTTGGACAATGCAGCACTCTACATATGAACCCTAGACATGGGTTATAGCTGAGGTTTCAGGTTTGGGATGTGGGCTTGGGGCCTGATGGAGTTTGGTGGTTCTGATAGTGTTCTGGTGGATCTGGGAGACGGCTGCACTTGAAGGAGAAAGAAGGATCCAGAAAGAGGAGTTTGAGGCAAAAGCTCCAGATATGACCAGGAATTAGATTAGGCTTTATTTTCACCATTGACCAATGGGGGTCCCAGAAGAGGCAGCTGAGCATAAGTATCTGTAAAGAAATTTGAGTTTTCCATCAGCAGAGGAAAATCCTGGGAGAAGGATGTCATTGGATGGAATCTTGAGAATAGCTAGCCAAACACTCAGAGTGAGTGAGGATTCTGGCTTGATACATAGCATGAGGAGAAGGTAGGAGAAGGTAGAACAGTGCCACTGGGGTATTTGTCCTCTCAGGGGAATCAGAGAACCAGACTGCCATTGTACAGAAAGTCCTGGTAAAATGAGGAGGAAATGCTACCCATAAAGACATGGAAATTCTGTGAAAAACCCAAGGCCTTTATAATGCTAAACTCCACCAAACCATCTGAGCCTGCTGACAGATGAAGGCTGAGAATCATCTTTCCCAAATCCTACTCCCTTTCAAGTCCCATCCAGATGTTGAATTCCTGTGTATCTTTATGCTAGCAGTCCTGTCTTTTAAGGAGTTAGCAGTCATGTGGTTTTAGATGAGCAATTAATTCTTTCTATTTTGCCAACCAAAGACTAAAAATAGAGGGGAAAAAAACAATCTGATCAGAATATATATAAAAACCTTTGCATTGTCAATAATTGTATATATAAATATTACAATTACTTATATAATGTGATGGTTGATGCACATTGTCACCTTGACAGAACCACCTGGAAATGGGCCTCTCGGTGTCCCTGTGGATTACACTAATTTGATTACACTAATTAAAATGGTAATTCCCACCCACTTTGGGTGGTAGCATCCATTTTCTTGGGCAGTAATACTGGAGATGGAGAGACAGAGAGATGTGTGTGTGTGTGTGTGTGTGTGTGTGTGAGAGAGAGAGAGAGAGAGAGAGAGAGAGAGAGAGAGAGCGCTGACTATGAGCATCATTGTTCTCTTCTCACTGACTGACTGAGGATGTGATATCATTGGCTGTTTCAAGCTTCTGCTGTCTTGATTTCTTGTCATTGTAGACTCTACCATGAACTAAGAATTAAAACAAACTATGTCTCCCTTAAATTGCTTTGGTACTGGATATAAGTAATCTAAACAGTATTTAACACATACAGGAAAATTTCCAAAACTCAAATACAAATATTTTACCCCTTTATAAAGAAGACTTGATACCCACAGACTTTGGTATGCACAGGGTATTCAGTAATTAATTTCCTGTGGCTACTATGCTAGTTAATTGTTGTCAACTTGGCATAAACTCTAGTGCCTAGGAAGAAAGGTCCAAAATACCACTCTCAGATTGGCCTGTGACCATGTCTGTGGGGCATTTTCTTTGATGAACACTGGCTGGGGGAGGGCCCAGTCCACTGTAGGTGGCGCTATTCCTTGGCAGGTGGTCCTTGATGGTATAAGGAAACAAGTAGAGAAAGCACGGGAAAGCAAGCCAGTGTTCATCTGTGATCTCAGCTTCAGTTTGTACCTCCAAGGTTTTTCCTTGAGTTCTTCTCTTGGCTTTCTCAGGAGATGGGAGGTAAGTGGTCAGAAGGCAGAAGACTTTCCATCCCAGGTTTGTTTTGGTCAGTGTTTAAGCAGAGCAATGGAACGTGAACTGAGGTAGCGCCCGAGGCACCGTTATACATGCATTCCTCTTTCTTCTTCTTTTTTTTTTATTCGATATAATTTATTTACATTTCAAATGATTTCCCCTTTTCTAGCCCCCCACTCCCCGAAAGTCCCGTAAGTCCCCTTCTCTTCCCCTGTCCTCCCACCCACCCCTTCCCACTTCCCCGTTCTGGTTTTGCCAAATACTGTTTCACTGAGTCTTTCCAGAACAAGGGACCACTCCTCCTTTCTTCTTGTACCTCATTTGATGTGTGACATTCCTCTTTCTTAATTCGGCCTCTCTCTTCCTTTGATCTCTTTATTCTGGCAGGATTCTCCTACCTGGCCAGCTTCCCTCTGCTTTGCTCATGGTAAATAACTTTCTTCCCTAGTTGTATTTACATCTTTACACTGGAGGTAATAAGTACACCTTATTTATTGAAAAATAATATTACACCACTCGGATCATATTTATCATGAAAGCTGAATACAAAGATTTGCTCTCCTCCAAAACCCATTAAACTTTACCCTTCTACCTCTGCCTCTGGTGCATGCATGCTTTGAACTTGGGCATGTCTTGCACATGTACTTTTTCTTACTCTTGTGAATCAACATATAAAAATAACTTTTAGTTAAAACTCAAGATTTTTAAATAAGGAGTGACTTTTCTGTTTTATAATTTACAATGGGGTTCTAAAAAAGATGCATAACAAAGCCCGTAATTGGAATATGGGCTTGTGAACATTATTTGGGAACATAATTGGAACATCACATTTCTTTGGGAAAGTATGTACACTTGTTCTTTTTATACCATGGATTTCTTAGAAGCATAGTCAGATTTATTCTTTTTTATCTCTGTTCAGTAATCTAAAGAGTTTCACTCAGAGAACAAGCAAGTATTTATTGCTCATCATGGTTAGATGGTTAGAAGAAGGGGGTACCAGGATTTGGAAGAAGAAAGTAGGGATTGACTTTGTGGCCAAGCAGGAGTAAAGGTTTCATATAGTTATTTACAGAGAAGAACTGGGTCTCAGATTAGGCTTTTTTGCTTGAAAAGAAAGGCAAAAATCAGGAGTCCTGCTTGCTAGAGATGCTGGTAGTGCTGTGCCCAAGAACTCTTCATCATTCTAGAAACCTCTGGTAAAAGCCCTGTGTTTTGGGGTTTGACAAAACACCCTCCTTTAATAACAACAAATGTGCTAAATAAAGTAACCCTGAAATGTTGCTTGAAATGTTGAAGTTATTCTGCAGCCTGCTGCAGAGTGGGACTCAGGAGACGACGCTAATAACTCTGATTTCTAAAATCAGAAAGGCATGGATCTCTTGATAGAGAAGGACTGTAGGAGAGGAGCTTACGAGAAAGCAATATGATTCCTTTGGAATGCAAAGCCAGTGGAGTGCAAACCCATCTCTGCCATGAACAGAGAGGAAGACCCTGAGCAAAAAATAGTCTGGGGTTTTCACATCTGGGTATTTTTATAGTTATAGAAAAAATTAATTTTTAAATATATTTAAAGGTTTTTTAGGCAGTCTCTTACTTGTATATAATGAGTTCTCATTTCTCTCAACCCCTTTTACCCTGTCTCATCTCTTTATTCCTCCACCAAAACCATTATTTTTCCCAATGAGTCCCCTTCCTTCATTCACATGCTTTTTCACATGCATGATATGTTGTGTCATTGTGTCTTAGTGTGCTTTCTGCATGAGTATCGGCGGGAGGTTATGTACTAGAGTATAGGCTGTATCAGTGCTTGCAACAGTCAAGAAGGTGACTCCCCACCTCCATCCTGCTATCACTAACTCGTAGTCTTCCTCAGGGAATAGTGGGTCTTAATGAGCTCTCTCCTTTTCGTGATGAAATGCTGACAGGTAATTCTTCTGTGATCTTGTGGAAGTACCCACAGCTATGGGAGTTCATGAGTGCATCAACTGTATATTAACCAGAAGATATTATTTTGGCAATGAGCCTTCCCAACCTCTGGCCTCTAGGTTCCTTCTTGGTTCTCTTCTGCCATTTTCCCTAAACCTTGGGGCAAGGGTGGGACAGATGAGGAAGGCATCCTTGCACACTTTGTGGTCACATATGTGCTTTGACCAATTTTGAATCACTGTATTCACCGTCATAGACGCCAAAAATCTTTGGTAAAAAGGTGATTATTTAGAAGGCAGTTTGATACTGTATCAACTTAGCAAAATAATAGTATATCTCTCCTTGGATCTAGGACCTCCCCAGGTACAAGTTCTTGGCTAGATTTGAATACCAGTCAAGAGTCTCCTCCAGTGGAACAGATCTTTTTTTTTTTTCTTTTTTTCTTACCATTAATCCAAACACAATCAAGTCATTTTTTTTATTCGATATATTCTTTATTTACATTTCAACAGGTTTTAAATGCAAACAAAAAGTGGGTGGTTATGCCCATTAGCATCATTCTATTATTCACAACTTGGCTTATCACAACTTGGTCTATCTTAGACCAGTTATTGTAGCTCCCAGTGTTCATGGCTGGTAAGATTGTTGAGGACTTCACCTTATAGCTGGCTAGCAGGCAGGAAGCTTCCAGGTTAATATCAGCTTGATTTCTACATGTCATGTTAACACAATGTGTGTGTCTTCAGCAGTAGAATCTTACCATCAAGTTCTGAGGTGCAACCAAGAGCAATGGTCACATGACATGTTGTTTGCAGTGGTCTCTGTGATCCCCGCTGACCAACAATTTACAGAAAAGTATCCTACTGCTGGCACTGGGCTTTTTATTTAATACCCTTGGCTTCTGCAAGGAGCAGGAGGGTTAAAGACAGAATATTTACTTGCCATGTATGGGTTTTCATTGTCATAGCTTTTCTAAGTGTGTATAATAATTTTATTCCTTTGCATGAATTAGTGGTTTTGAATATCATTTATCTCACCAAGGTTTTTTGTTCAACTCAGAATTATCTTCCTATAGGGCATTTATGAACCATAATTTTTATAGATGTTGAAGTTAAGAAAAAAAGATGAGATATTCAATCTAAAGGAATTAGATGGTATTTATCAGGACTTCCTTCCTGATGGTATGTCAACTTATACATGGTGATATTTGAAAACAACCAAACCAGTCAACCAACCAAACAAACAAACAAAAAAACACTTACACTGCTCTAAATATTTCCTTTGTGTTATGAAGTAACAAAATAAAATTTATGTCCTTTTAAAAATAGGGGATAGGAATATTTGCCTGTGCAGTCCAAATTCTCCCCCCCCCTTGATTAAAGTTTCTTATATTACATGCACATATATGCTATTTTTAATTACCAGTGCTTACAATATTGCTTAACTTCCATTATACTTCACCAAGATGCCTGGCTTTGTTTACTCTTGTTTATCTGTCCTTGCCATATACCCTCCTACCTCCCCTGCCTTCTCTGATCCCCACTGACTCCTCTTCATCCAACAAACCAACAAACCACAGTCAAGGAAGGGAGAGCCATCTCCCAGTGAGGTAGAGAGAGTAGATTGCTATGATGCAGTGGCCAGCTATGGCTTGAGGTGAGGAGCTTTTTGGGCAGTCACCAAATAGTATTTTTGGGAGACTGAGTAGGGTAGAAGGAATTGGACTCCAGAAGATAGGCTGTATTGGAGCCTATAGTTCTGAAGTCCTCAGCACTCCAGCAATGAATCCAGGGCAGCCAGTGGAGACCAGAGGGATGTTGGACAGCATCTACACATTGCATGTTTAAAATGCTTTAAAAAAACTAAATCTCTGATTCTTACAAAACCAAATTCTTACACTTAAATATAACACAATGCCAGTGGTTATGTTTGTAGGTCAGTCTGAAGGGAAATCATACTGAAACAGTAATGTTATTTCCTCTGATATTGAACTATTCTCCTGCCTAGTAGCCTTGCTGCCTGTGAGGGTCATCCATCCATCATTTCCTGCCTCTGTAACTAAGTGACAGGGTTTCAGCCCCATTTCCTGAATGCTTTCTTACTTTGATGCATGATAGGTTTATGTGACTTACTTGGGCCTTCATCTAATACAAACAGCTACCAGGTCTTTATTCAACAAAGACTTAAGGAAAATTGACTGTCACATACCAGCTAAGGACTTGGGAGTCAGCAGTAAGATAAAATTCTGGGACCAGTTGCCTTCCTAGGCTACAACCCAGCTGCTTGAAGCAACTCTTAGTACTATTTACTAGATCTACTTTAGTAACATAATCTATCAAGTGAGTATGTTACTATTAGCTATTAATTAATAAATTTGCTATTCAAAAATTTAATCCATTTCTGGTAAAGAATAAATGATTCTATTATATATAGAATTCTTAAAGTGGCACAGATAGTTACTAAACATTGGAAAACTAGCATATGTTATTATATGTTATTTATTTGTCAGATATTAGGGAGAATGGATATGTTCAAAGCATGATACACACATACAAACACAAACAGACACACACACACACACACACACACACACACAGAGTCATAGTGAAGCCCACTATTATTCAAACTTTATCAGGGAAAAATAATCAATTTTAGGCACAGGTTTTTAAGATTTCACTCAGTTTTATATGTATGATTATAAAGGCTAGAAGAGGGTGTCAGATCTCCTGGAATTCAAATCACCAAAGCATGTGGAGGCTGGGAACCAAACCTTGGTCCTACAGTATAGTAAATGATCATAACTTCAGAGCCATATTGTTCAGATTTTATTTTCTAGTTCTAGGACATGTATAGTTTTCAACATTCATATCAGCGTCATGTGTCTGTTCAGAGTCAAGAAAATATTCTCAAAAGAGTTAAATTGGTCTATCGCTTCTGCATGGAAAGTGTCCTTTCTACAGCATGGGAAGAGAGTCTTCAGAGAGACAGACTTCTCGTCTGTATCAGAGGTTGACATCCACATAGCACTCCTAGCTTTACTTGCTCAGAACTAGAAAAGCTTGCTATGAACTGTCGGCAGAGAATGAACAACATTCAGATGTGTGGTATGCCTGTGGTGAACACGTATTTGGCTTTGTTGAAATATTGGCCTGTGGAAAACAAGTTTGTCTTCATATGTCCATCATGCAAACATTTATCTGGATGAGAATTGGCATACAAGAGAATGCCAGCCTCAGAGTCAGCAGCCTGTGCTTCTAGCTTCTTGGCACCCAAGATACGTCATTTTGAGCAAGTTCCTCAGTTTCTTATGTCTCAGTTTCCTGGTATATTAAATAGAGAGCACAGAGGGCAACTGGGAAAATAGGAAGTAAGCATGTTCCTGGAAGCCTGAACCACCCAGGTGATCTAGAAATGCTCCTTTAATTCACACTGGGAGGATAGGTGCAACATTATTTCTGTTCTGCTGAAAGTTAATTTGTCATCTTTGAAACTGGAAGCCTTTTCCATGTATTAGGGAGCTTTAGGATGCAAGCAGCAGAAACCCTAACTCAATGTGTTTTAAATAATAAGCCATATATTACATTAGACAATAAATACAGAAGCATTTCAGAGATCATTCTGGCTATGCAGTGATGTCAAAGGCTTGCTTCCTTTCAATTTCCACCCTGACCACTAGCATGTTGCATATAATGAAGGCAAAAGGACAGATTTAATATATGAACCCCTGTATGTATAGGCCTCTGTAATTAAACCTACCATAAGAATCCAGCCAAGCATTCCCAATGAAAACACCTTTTATGTTTTATTAGTGAGACTCATTAATGTTGTGTCATTTCCATACCAGTCATTAGCAAGGGACCTGGGAGGTCTTTGGTGCCACTGCAGCGAGTGTTCATCTGTTAGAGGTTTCCCAAATACTTTTGTAACTTTGGTAACAAAAGAAGTCAATTGCCTTGGAGTAGGCAATAAACCATGGTTGAAGAGGCAACAAATAGTGCACGGAAGACTTGATTTACATTTCAGGATTTGAGTTAAAATATCTGGGGAGAATGGAGTAAAGCTCTTTGGGGAAACTTTTGTAGAGAAAAGCCTTGAAAAATGCCAGCCTCTGCTTGCCATGAAGCATGAAGGCTGTGAGCATTGGTGACAGCCATAGGAGCAGGACGTTAGTTGGTGGGCCATTTGAAAAGCTGCTCTCTTCTTTAGGAAAAAGTATTCTTGTGGCTGTGTTTACCACCCTGAAAATGTTCTGTGTGCTCTTTCTTCTATATTTCAGCTCCATGAAATATGAGCTATATGAGTTGAGGTGCAAGGAAGTTGGAGAAGAAGTATAGTACCTCCATGCCCTTCTCAAGTTCCTTCCCCAGTAGACACACAGGATTATCAGACATCCACGCAGTGATAGGAACTCTGTAGCAGTCACATCCAACCTGCAGCTTATAAGTCACATGGAACTGTGAACACGGCCCAACATAAAGTTGTAACCTTACTTAAAACATTATAGAGTGAGCTATTTTTTGGTGATTTTTTTCCTTCACCTTATTTGAGTAGTTCTTGAGTATGAACATTGTAGATGGCAACACTATGTTACAATGTCAAAAGGTTAGAACCACTTATAGGAACTTGTAACTCCAATCCCAATAATTGGGAAGAAAGATCCAATGTCAAGTATGATAGATATGAATTCCTTGTGCCAGTACTTCCAGTACTTAAAACACTACCTAGGAAATGAAGGTATTTTATTCAACCTCAAAATTTAAAGGAACCATTTACTATTTACAGGTGAAAAATCTTTGGTCAATAAGATGCTTAGAATCTGTTAGTATTCAGGATATATGAGAGGATGTTTGATTTAAATATTATCTTCAAATCTCATTAAGTGCTGTTTTACAAAAGAAGGCACCACCACGTTTTTATTATATAATTCAGACCTAAGTAGAATTTGAGTTTTGGCATCGATGTATGAAATTTTCAAAACATTATTCAGCATTTGTAGTATTACAAATAAGAATTACTTGTAGGTAGACCCCATATTCTATTTTCTTGGAAGTTTCTCTCAAATCAACTCTTCCTGCTGTAGTTAAGCATGACTTAAAAAACCGAGGCCAGGTAGTGCTTCACGTTTTCTTTAGTTTTTTTTTTCCTTCCTTCCTTCCTTTCTTTCTTTCTTTCTTTCTTTCTTTCTTTCTTTCTTTCTTTCTTTCTGTCTGTCTGTCTGTCTGTCTTTCTTTCTTTCTTTCTTTCTTTCTTTCTTTCTTTCTTTCTTTCTTTCTTTCTTTCTTTCTTTCCTTCTTTCTTCCTTCCTTCCTTCCTTCCTTCCTTCCTTCCTTCCTTCCTTCCTTCCTTCCTTTCTTTCTTTCTTTCTTTCTTTCTTTCTTTCTTTCTTTCTTTCTTTCTTTCTTTCTTTCTTTCTTTCTTTCTTTCTTTCTTTCTTTCTTTCTTTCTTTCATTCTTTCTTTCTCTGTTCCATTTCAAAGGTTTTTTTTGCAGCCTTTTTTAAAAAAATAGATATATTCTTTATTTACATTTAAAATGTTGTCCCCTTTCCTGGTTTCCCCACTGAAAATCCCTTAACCCCTCCCCCTGCTCACCAATCCACCCACTCTGGGTACCCTGTACTGTCATTCCCCTATACTGGGGCAACTAACTATCTCAGGACCAAGGGCCTCTCCTCCCTTTGATGTCCAATAAGGCCATCCTCTAGTGAATATGCATCTGGAGCCATGGGTCCCACCATGTGCACTCTTTGGTTTACAGTTTAGTCCCTGGGAGCTCTGGGGGTACTGGGTGGCTCATATTGTTGTTCCTCTTATGGCCCTGCAAACCCCTTCAGCTCCTTGTGTGCTTTCTCTAGCTCCTCCATTGGGGACCCTGTGCTAAATTGGATGGTTGGCTGAGAGTGTCCCCCTCTGTATTGACAATGCACTGGCAGAGCCTCACAGGTTGCAAGCACTTGTTGAAATCCACAATAGTGTCTGGGTTTTGTAATTGTATATGGAATGGATCCCTATGTGGGTCAGTCTTTGCTTCACACTTTGTCTCTGTATCTCCTCCTGTGGGCATTTTGTTCCTCCTTTTAAGAAGGACTAGAATAACCATACTTTGTTCTTCCTCCTTCTTAGGCATCATTTGATATGTGAATTATGTCTTGCATATTCCAAGCTTCTTGGCTAATATCCACTTATCGGTTAGTGCATACTATGTGTGTTCTTTTGTGACTGGGTTGCCTCACTCAGGATGATATTTTCTAGTTTCATCCATTTGACTAAGCATTTCATGAATTCATTGTTTTTAATAGCTGAGTAGTATTCCATTGTGTAAATGTACCAAATTTTTTGTATCCATTCCTCTGTTGAGGGACATCTGGGTCCTTTCCTGCTTCTGGATATAAGAAATAAGGCTTCTATGAGCATAGTGGAACATGTGTCCTTATTGCATGCTGGGGAATCCTCTGAGTATATGCCCAGGAGTGGTATAGCTGGGTCCTCCTGTGATACACTGTCCAGATTTCTGAGGAACTACCAAATTGATTTCCAGAGTGGTTGTACCAGTTTGCAATTCCACCAGCAGTGAGAGTGTTCCTCTTTCTCCACATTCTAGCCAGCATCTGCTGTCTCCTGAGTTTTTGATCTTAGCCATTGTGAGTGGTGTGAGGTGAAATCTCAGGGTTGTTTTGATTTGCATTTCCCTGATGACTAAGGATGTTGAACATTTCCTTAGGTGCTTCTCAGCCATTCAAAATTCCTCAGTTGAAAATTCTTTGTTTAGCTCTGTACCCCATTTTTAATAGGGTTATTTAGTTCTTTGGAGTCTAACTTCTTGGGTTCTTTGTATATATTGGATATTAGCCCTCTGTCAGATTTAGGGTTGATAAAGATCTTTCCCAATTTGTTGGTTGCTGTTTTGTCCTATTGTCAGTGTCCTTTGCCTTACAGAAACTTTGTAATTTTATAAGGTCCCATTTGTCAATTCTTGATCTTAGAGGATAAACTATTGGTGTTCTGTTCAGGAACTTTTCCCCTGTGCTCATGTCCTCAAGGGTCTTCCCCAGTTTCTTTTCTATTAGTTTCAGAGTGTCTGATTTTACATGGAGGTCCTTGATCCACTTGGACTTGAGCATTTTAAAAAGAAATAAAAATGGATCTATTTGCATTCTTCTATATGCTAACTGTCAATTGAACCATCACCGTGTGTTGAAAAGGCCATCTTTTTTCCACTGGATGGTTTTAGTTCCTTGGTCAAAGATCAAGAGACTATAGGTGTGGGGGTTCATTTCTGGGTCTTCAGTTGTACTCCATTGATCTACCAGCCTGTCAGTGTACCAATACTATGCATTTTTAACACTATTGCTCTGTGGTATTGTTTAAGGTCCAGGATACTGATTCCCCCCCAGAAGTTCTGTTATTGTTGAGAATAGTTTTAGTTATCCTGGTATTTTTCTTATTCCAGATGAATTTGAGAATTGCTCTTTCTAACTCTATGAAGAATTGAGTTGGAAATTTGATGGGGATTGCATTGAATCTGTAGAATGCTTTAGACAAGATAACAATTTTTACTGTATTAATCTTGCCAATCAATGAGCATGGGATATCTTTCCATATTCTGAGGTCTTCTTTGATTTCTTTCTTCAGAGACTTGAATTTCTTGTCATATAGATCTTTCACTTGCTTCATTAGAGTCACACCAAATACTTTATATTGTTTGTGACTATTGTGAAGGATGTCATTTCCTTAATTTCTTTCTCAGCCTGTTTATCCTTTGAGTATAGGATGGCTATTGGTTTGTTCGAGTTAATTTTATATCCAGCCACTTTGCTGAAGTTGTTTATCAGCTGTAGGAGTTCTCTGGTAGAATTTTTGGGGTCACTTAAGAATACTACCATATCATCTGCAAATAGTGATAGTTTGACTTCTCCCTTTCCAATTTGTATCCCGTTGACCTCCTTTTTTTTGTCTAATTGCTCTAGCTAAAATTTCAAGTAGTATATTGAATTCAAGTAGAAATTTCATCATATATTGAAAAGATATGGAGAGAGAGGGCAGCCTTTTCTAGTCCCTGATTTTAGAGGATTGCTTCAAGTTTCTCTCCATTTAGTTTGATGTTGGCTGCTTGTTTACCATATATTGCTTTTACAACGTTTAAGTATGGGCCTCGAGTTCCTCATCTTTCCAAGACATTTAACATGAAAGGCTGCTGAAGTTTGTCAAATGGTTTTTCAGTATCTAAAGAAATGACAATGTGTTTTTTTCTTTGAGTTTGTTTATGTAGTGGATTACATTGATGGATTTCTGTATATTGAACCATCCCTGCATCCCTAGGATAAAGCCTACTTCATTGTGGTGAATAGTTGTTTTGATGTGTTCATTGATTTTTGTCGGCAAGAATTTTATTTAGTATTTTTGCATTGATATTCATAAGGGAAATTGATCTGAATTTCTCTTTCTTTGTTGGATCTTTGTGTGGTTTTTCTATCAGCATAAGTGTGACTTCATAGAACCAGTTTGGTAGTGTTCCTTCTGTTTCTATTTTGTGGAATAGTTTGAAGAGTATTGGTGTTAGGTCTTCTTTGAAGGACTGATAGAATTCTCCACTAAATGGGAGATTTTCAATAAACTCTTCTATTTCCTTAGGGGTTATGGGACTGTTCAGATGGTCTATCTGATCCTGATTTAACTTTGGTGTTTGGTATCTGTCTGGAAAATTGTCCATTTTATCCTGATTTTCCAGTTGTGTTAACTATAGGCTTTTGTAGTTGGATCTGATGATTTTTTTAATTTCCTCAGTTTCTTTTGTTATATCTCCCTTTTCATTTCTGATTTTGTTAATTTGGATACTGTCTCTATGCCCTCTGGTTATTCTGGCTAAGGGTTTATCTTTCTTGTTGATTTTCTCAAAGAACCAGCTCCTGGTTTGGTTGATTCTTTGTATAGTTCCTTTTGTTTCTACTTGGTTGATTTCAGCCTGGAGTTTGATGATTTCCTGCCTTCTACTCCTTTTGGGTGTATTTGCTTCATTCACATCTAGAGCTTTCAGGTGTGCTGTTAAGCTGCTAGTGTATGCTCTCTCCAGCTTCTTTTTGGAGGCACTCAGAGCTATGAGTTTTCCTCTTAGTACTGCTTTCATTGTGTCTTATAAATTTGGGTATGTTGCTACTTCATTTTCATTAAATTCTAAGAAGTCTTTGATTTCTTTCTTTATTTCATCCTTGACCAAGGTATCATTGAGTAGAGCATTGTTCAGCTCCCTTGTATGTGGGCTTTCTGTTACTTTTTTGCTGTTGAAGACCAGCCTTAATTAATCCATAGTTATCTGATGGAAGGCATGGGATTATTTCAATCTTATATCTGTTGAGGTCTTTTTTATGACCAATTATATGGTCAGTTTTGGAGACGGTACCATGAGCTGCTGAGAAGAAGGTATATTCTTTTGATTCAGGATGAAATGTTCTATAGAAATCTGTTAAATCCGTTTGGTCCATAACTTCTAGTAGCTTCACTCTATCTCTGTTTATTTTCTGTTTCCCTGATCTGTCCATTGGTGAAAGTGGTATGTTGAAGTCACCCACAGTTATTATGTGAGGTACAATGTGTGATTTGAACTTTAGTAAAGTTTCTTTTATGAATGTGAATGCTCTTGCATTTAGAACATAGAAGTTCAGAATTGAGAGTTCTTCGTGGTAGATTTTTCCTTTGATGAGTATGAAGTGTCCTTCCTTATCTTTTTTCATTACCTTTGGTTGAAAGGAAATTGTATCTGATATTAGAATGGCTACTTGAGCTTGTTTTCTGGCACCATTTGCTTGGAAAATTGTTTTCCAGCCTTTTACTCTAAGGTAGTGTTTGTCTTTGACACTGAGGTACATTTCCCATATGCAGCAAAATGCATACAGGTCCTGTTTATGTATCCAGTCTGTTTGTCTATGTCTTTTTATTGGGAAATTGAGTCCATTGATGTTAAGAGATAGTAAGGAATAGTGATTGTTGATTCCTCTTATTTTTTTATGTTATTTTTATGTTTATGTGATTATCTTCTTTTGGGTTTGCTAAAAGAAAATTATTTTCTTTCTTTTTCTAGGGTGTATTTTCCCTGCTTGTGTTGGTGTTCTCCATCTATTATCTTTGTAGGGCTGTATTTGTGGAAAGATATTGTGTAAATATGGTTTTATCATTGAATATCTTGGTTTTTCCATCTATGGTGACTGAGAGTTTTGCTGGGTATAGTAGTCTGGGCTGGCATTTGTGTTCTCTTAGGGCCTATATGAGATCTGCCCAAGATCATCTAGCTTTCTTGGTGTCTAGTGTAATTCTGATATGTCTGCCTTTATATGTTACTTGCCCCCTTTCCCTTATTGCCTTTTGTTTAGTGCATTTGGAGTTTTGATTATTATATGAAGGGAGGAATTTCTGTTCTGGTACAGTCTGTTTGGAGTTCTGTAGGCTTCTTGTATGTTCATGGGCATCTCTTTCTTTAGTTTAGGGAAGTTTTCTTCTATAATTTTGTTACAGATATTTACTAGTCCTTTAAGTTGTAAATCTTCACTCTCTTCTATAACTATAATCTTTATGTTTGGTCTTCTCATTGTGTCCTGGATTTCCTGTATGTTTTAGGTTACAAGATTTTTTACATTTTGCATTTTCTTTGACTATTGAGTCAATGTTTTCTATATCTTCAGCACTTGCAATTCTTTCTTCTATCTCTTGTATTTTGTTGTTGATGCTTGCATCTATGACTCCTGATTTCTTTCCAAGGTTTTCTTTGTCTCCTTTTGTGATTTCTTTATTGTTTCTATTTCTATTTTTAGATCTTGGATGGTTTTGTTAACTTCCTACTTGTTCATTTGTGTTTCCTTATAATTCTTTTAGGAAATTTTGTGTTTCCTTTTTAAGGGCTTCTACCTGTTGACTCATGTTCTACTATATTTCTTTAAGGTATTTTTGTGTTTCCTCTTTAAGGGCTTCTACCTGTTTACCCATGTTTTCCTTTATTTCTTTAAGCGAGTTAATTATGTCCTTCTTGAAATCCTCTATCAGCATCATGAGATGTGATTTTAAATCTAGATCTTGCTTTTCTGGTGTGTTAGAGTAACCAGGACTTGTCGTTGTGGGAGAACTGGGTTTGGATGGTGCCATGTTGCCTTGGTTTCTGTTGGTAATGTTTTTCTGTTTGTCTTTTTCCATATGGTTATCTCTGGTGTTAGTTGTTATCTGGTGTATGGTTATCTTTGTGTCTCTGACTGTTGCTTATCTGTCCTTCATGCCTCTGTATCTATGCTCCTGGGAGACCTGTTCTCTGTGTGCACATGGGTATGTAGGTACTCCTGGGAGACCAGGTCTCTTGCTCTGGTATTTGTGTATGTAGCTCTGTGGTCCAGGATCAGTTCTGGGTGTGGACAGAAATCAGAAAATTCCTGTCCCAGGCTGCTCCTTGGCTCTTGTGCCCTCAGTGTTTCTGGCTGATTCCTCTGAGGAGTAGGGGTGGTCCTTCCCGTGTTCTCTGTACTCTCTGCAGTGCTGGGTGATCAGCTATTTCCCTGCATCCTCAGGCATTTATTTTCAAGTTTCTTTGTGGAAAGCACTGTCATTCAAATAGTGGTTACTGGCAAAAAAAATGGTTATAAAAATGGAAACAAATACACTTTTAATAATGTATTAGACTATTAGGTTTATTAAATCATTGTGCATGTAATTATACATATAAACAATATAGAAACTCATGTGTACATGTGTGCATATTATAGATACCCATAGTAATAATATTATAATCATTATTAGTAGTAATTACTATTTTATAAGAAAAGTAAATTGATGCCAGATATAAAAGGCGAGCAGAAAGAAAAATTCAATGATATTCCATGTTGCAAAAAACCTAAGAGATATTAAACCCACTGCTGACTACATTGGTCCTTTATATTAGTGCTATTTAGCAATGATATTCTTAAAAATTGAGACTAAAAATTGATGAATAAAAAGAGAGTGGATGTCAGCTAATCTGGTTCATGTCCAAATTTATATTCAAAACATTTGCAACAAGCCGGAGGAAATACACTTTCAGTGGGATTTATTTCTAATACTTCATATAGTATTGCATTAAGAGAGCCAAGAAAATAATGTATTTACAGGAAGGTCTATCCGTGCCCTCACCTTGGTTCAAACACATTTATTTTCTTTTCTGAGTTTCATGGACTAAATGTGGCTATCTGAATAACACTAATTAGCTACCAGGGGGAAACCACAGCCTCTCATTACAATCAGAGCTGATGGGGGATCATCTGAAGTTTAATATATTGTAGACCTTGTCAATGCTTTAAAAAAATCGTATAATTCCCATAATTAATCTAAAAACTAGAGTTGATTTTCTGCTTCGAAATTAGATATTAAATTTAAAAAGTGAAACTGGCATAGTGATGACAAATTAGAGACATACAAGAGATAAACAAATTATCATGTACATTCAGGGGAATGCTCTGTAACTACTAGTCTAGCAAGTTATGACGTGAAGGGATAGTATATAAATGAGAGTGCCATCATTTCTAATTATTCATTGTTTAAATCTAAAAATCAAATGATGCAATAATCTCAGTTTCTCTGGCTTCTGAACTTCATTATTAAAATGACTCTAATTATAATTCCAACTCTTTTCCCAGCAGTTAATCTAGCCCTGACACTGCTGATTCATTATGTGTATGAGGATGCTTTCTTGTACAGTATATAATGAAAAATTAATTTTTCTAGTAGAAAAAGACTATGTTTCAAAATAGTAGGCTATATTTAGATCTTTTACAATGAATGTTTTATATTTTATTATTTTCATCAACTTAAGTCATTTTTTAAATTTACCCAAACCATGGATCAAATATTGTGTAATCAGAATATAGAAAACATATATGACCTTGTTTCCATAAAGATTGTTTATTTAAAAGTTGTTTAGAGCACTCCACATCATACCTTAGAGATTTTTGCACCTCTGTTTCCTAGTCACAATTGCAAGGCAATGGAAACAGTCTAGATGTCCATTGACAAGTAATTGGCTCATGAAAGTGTGGTACATATATACAATGGTATCTTACTTGATAATAATAGTGATATTATGAAATTTTACAGAAAAATGGATACAACTAGAAAATGTAGAGAGTCTATTTGGGTGCCATGCCACCTGGCAGGAACTTGGCATTGACCAAGGTGAAGTTCCTCTCTCAGCCTTTGAGCATGAATTCTTGTGCTAGCTACTACCCCTCCACCTAGGGTGGAGTGCTCAGATCAAGGTGAAGCCCATAGTTCTCCAAGGACTTGTAGTTGCTTGAGAGGCACTAGCTACCTGACACTAACCATTTGCAGAGAAAGTGAACTGATTCTGTGAGAGTTTCCAGCCTTTGGGGAAGGATTTTCCCTCACCTATATATATTTGGAGACCCCCATTAAACTTTGAGCCTTGATCAGAAAACCTTGTCTTGGCTCCATGTGTCTCTCACCACTCCATTCTATCCCCAGCTTTCCTTCCAGGTAACCCAGTAACCTGTTGTAACTGTGGGCAGTTACAAGAAAATACATGCCCCAGCTTAGGACAACAATGTCATTACCTATATATAAAGATGTTAGCTTCTAGTTTTAGATATGTGTTTTTGTGTGGGGATGAGTATGGGTACAATCCAGAAAACATGAAAGGAACCCATAAAAAGTGAAAAAAAAAGAATTGAAAGAAGAGGGATAGTTCTACTACTAAATAGAACACACATGGTATACAAACAAATGTTGAGAGATAAAGTATACACTGGGAGAGAATAAGGAGATGGTGAAGAGAAGCCTCTGTGTGTGTGTGTGTGTGTGTGTGTGTGTGTGTGTGTGTGTGTCTGTCTGTCTGTCTGTCTGAAAATGCCACAAAGGAAAGGGATATGATTCAGTAGTAGAGTGCTTGCCTAGAATGAATAAGGCCCTAGATTTGATTCTCAGCAGTAAAATGACAGCCCACACAAAACAATCCTCAAACTATAAAAAACCTTTTGCATTGAATGTTAATGAAATAAGTGTTTCAGATTAAAGTATTTCTTTCTAACACTTTTTTAGAACACTTTTAGAAATAAAAGTTCATTATATAAAAGAAATGTTCAGATTTACATGTACAAACATTTTGGTATATTTTTCTTTAAATGTGTTCTTGTCAAGTGAGATTAGAAAGAAAAAAGAAAGGAAGGGAGAAGAGAGGAAGAGAGATTAGGGAAGAGGGGTTGAGATTAACTTTGTATATACCTCCTTATTATCAGCTCAAACCTTCTGGGGAACCTGTTCTTGCTGCTCTTTTTTTGGTGACAGCACTTGCAGCTGCTGCCTTATTTAACTTTGTCCTGCCTGAGGTAGAATGGAAACAGCAGGTTGATTTGGTAGTTTACCTAATTGATAGCAAACACATATCTAAGGGCTTGTGATTGGCTATGGTCTTCCCTCACTGGTTCTCAGCCCAATCAGCTCTGAAGCATGCTGGACTCTGCTTTTTTGGGGGGCTTTGGTACATATTGGTTGCCTTGCCAGACCTCTATGTGTTCATTCTGCAGCTACACACTTAACCATTTCCTTATGGTTCAGCGAAAGTGTGACTTTCTAATTGAGTTCTGTCCTATAGTTCTACTTTATGAATTGCATTTTGTTTTGTTTTGTTTCCCCACCTTTGCACTTTCTGACCTTGTACCCTTTAAACCTTAGTCTAGTTTGAATGTCATCCTGTATGCTAAACACTAGCCTTTAGAAACCTTGAGATGTTCTTAGTCTGAGTTGATATATGCTATAGGGGTAAAAGAGCATAAAATATTACATATTTTAATACTGATCATATGTTCAAATGATATTATTTTGGATATACTAGATTAAACAAAATATCTTACTTTCCATGCACGTCATTATGGTTATGGAAGAGAATTAAATTCCATATATGACTTTTGTTGATTTGTTTTAGCACTCTGATCTAGATTGTATATGAGAAGAAGAGCTATTAGTCTTCTCAGTGCATAATGAGGTCATCGCACACACATGAAATGCTAACTAGTTTATTAAGTAGCTGCAAGAGCTTGGATGGAATCATGAAGTTCACACAGTAGATAATGAAAGGAGGGTGCAGTCAGCTTTCAGTGAAGATGTGGATTGGCTTTGCATAGGATGGGGGCAGAGGCATACATATCTATGACCTTAGAAAACAACACTAGTCCTGTACTCAGATTGGAAGTATCAGAAAACAGAAAACAAATGCACTATGACATCCCTGGTGGTTCTTTACACAAGCCGGGTCGTTTCTCCTCTTTATAATTCATTGCTTTCAGCAGAGTGCAAACTCTTCACAGTATATCTCCATGAGGATCCTCTCTGAAGATCAGTGTGGCATGTGGTGGCTAAGATGTGTCCACGAGACAGAGCAAAACAGCTTTTCATCAAAACCACCCTAGAGAAATGCAATGGTGTAACTACTGTCTAGCCATCACAAATTAATCATGCCTTGAAGATTCTTATGGCTCTCCTTTTTATGATGTCACACTGGCCATTAATTTGAATCTGAGTTTTGGTGGGAAAATTAAAAGAAGAATATTCTCTTGCCATGGGATCCTTGTTAACTGTTCAGTTTTAGCATGTTTGAGTCACCTGGGGAAAGGTTGCCTTTTGTTTCTGACTGCACTGCCTCAGAGATTTTTATTCAGGGTTTCCTCACTATCCCATTTTCTGTGTTTTCTTTCTAAGCACCCCCCCCCCCCATCCCCTGTGTCTATTTGACATATCTGTGTTGTCATGCGAGATTCTCAGCATCATGTATATTTTTGTCACCATTTTACACTTTTGGTACATTGCAAGAACCTGGATAAGTTTATTGAGAGAACCAAGCAGTTGAATGAATGAGTCTGAATCATAGGACAGAGGTTGCAGTTGGACGTCCCAAGTTATGTCCTCTTAAGCCCAGCTAGAATTCTCTGTGTTGCCTTTCTTTGCCAGTCTGCCTGATAACCTCACTTTACCAATCAGCTACCCCAACCCCCAGCTTGGGAGGCTGTTAAGACTCAGCTCCTTTCCCTGTGGCCTCCCCAGCTTCAGGTGTGTCATATGTCTATATAGCTTCTTTTTTTTAAAATTTTATTTTTACACTTGAACCAATCTTTATTGAGAAAACAAAATATTGATACAACATCAAGACAGTAACTACAAGATTTTCTCAGTAATTTTTTTGACACTGTATGCTCTGCATTAAGAGAAGCACTGACTAGTAAAATGTGATCTATTGTTTTTGTATTAAAATATCCACATAAAGCCAGACACTCTGAAGCTAATAGAAAAGAAACTGGGGAAGACCCTTGAGGACATCGGTACAGGGAGGAAGTTTCTGAACAGAACACCAATAGCGTATGCTCTAAGAGCAAGAATTGACAAATGGGACCTCATAAAATTACAAAGTTTCTGTAAGGTAAAGGACACCATCAAAAGCACAAATCGGCAACCAACAAATTGGGAAAAGATCTTCACCAGTCCTACATCAGATAGAGGGCTAATATTCAATATCTATAAAGAACTCAAGAAGTTAGACTCCAGAAAACCAAACAACCCTATTAAAAAATGGGGTACAGAGTTAAACAAAGAATTCTCACCTGAAGAACTTCGGATGGCAGAGAAGCATCTTAAAAATTGCTCAACTTCATTAGTCATTAGGGAAATGCAAATCAAAACAACCCTGAGATTTCACCTTACACCAGTCAGAATGGCTAAGATTAAAAATTCAGGAGACAGCAGGTGTTGGAGAGGGTGTGGAGAAAGAGGAACACTCCTCCACTGCTGGTGGGGTTGCAAATTGGTACAACCACTCTGGAAATCAGTCTGGCGGTTCCTCCGGAAACTGGGCACCTCACTTCCAGAAGATCCTGCTATACCACTCCTGGGCATATACCCAGAGGATTCCCCACCATGTAATAAGGATACATGCTCTACTATGTTCATAGCAGCCCTATTTATAATTGCCAGATGCTGGAAAGAACCCAGGTATCCCTCAACAGAAGAGTGGATGCAAAAAATGTGGTATATTCAGCCATTAGAAACAATGAATTCATGAAATTCTTAGGCAAATGGATGGAGCTAGAGAACATCATACTAAGTGAGGTAACCCAGACTCAAAAGGTGAATCATGGTATGCACTCACTAATAAGTGGATATTAACCTAGAAAAATGGAATACCCAAAACATAATCCACACATCAAATGAGATACAAGAAGAAAGGAGGAGTGGCCCCTTGTTCTGGAAAGACTCAGTGAAGCAGTATTCGGCAAAACCAGAACGGGGAAGTGGGAAGGGGTGGGTGGGAAGACAGGGGGAGAGAAGGGGGCTTACGGAACTTTCGGGGAGTAGGGGGCTAGAAAAGGGGAAATCATTTGAAATGTAAATAAAAAAATATATCGAATAAAAAAATAAAAAAAATATTAACTAGGACAGGACATAAAGATTGTAGTAACAAAGAGATCTGAGAAAATGTTGCACATTATTGAAGTTAGATTTGTCCAGTTCGAAGCTAAATTCTGTTTCTTTACAGTAACATACATCTTATGCTTATCTTATATAGAATTGTCCAGATCTCTATTTAAGTTTTATCTTTGTAGGGACTATTTGATTTTTTTTTTTCAATTTTTAGTGGTTTTTATTCATGAAGAACAATGAGTTGGCCATTCACAAGGTATAGGTAGATGGATCTGGGAGGACAAGGCCAGCCTTGTCTACATAATACATTTTAGGTTATCCAGTGCTATACAATGAGAGCTTATTTAAAAAACAAAACAAAACAGAGCCCAACACCAACCAACAAAAGCAAAAATAATGATATTACACACAAGAATATCAAGCCTTGCCCTATTAAAAGAGCAAGATAATTTCAATATTCATAAATAATTCAATGGCATAAAATGTCACTCTCATGTTGTTTTTCTATGAGAACTAAGCAAGAGAAGACTTTTCTTTTTAAGATTTATTTATTTTATGTATTTGAATACACTGTTGCTGTCTTCAGACACACCAGAAGAGAACATCGGATACTATTACAGGTGATAGTGAGCCACCATGTGGTGTCTGGGAATTGAACTCAGGATCTCTGGAAGAGCAGTCTGTGCTCTTAACCGCGGAACCATCTCTCCAGCCCAAGAGAAGACTTTCTCAAGTTACTTACAAACATCCTATCTGTTCTCCTATAAATTGGGACATGTCTTTGATAATAGTATTATGTCAAGAAACCATTCCCACACCACTTACATACATAAGATCTCTTGATACTGTGGATTTGTTCATGTATTTCAATCTAAAGTGTAATGAAAGGCTTTCCCACATTGCTTACATACTTGGGGTCTCTTTCCTCTGTGGATTTGTTCATGTATTTGAAAATATAAAACATAACAAAAGGCTGTCCCACATTGCTTACATACATAGGTTCTCTCTCCAGTGTGAATGCTTTCATGTTTTCTTAAGGGTACTGGAAAAGGTTTTCTCACACTATTCACACATATAGGACTTCTCACCAGTATGAATTCTTTCATGTGTTTTTAGGGAACTGGAGGAAGTAAAGCTTTTCCCACACTGCTTACAAGCATAGGGATTCACACCACTGTGAATTGCTTCATGCTTTTGCAGTTGAATCAAAAGCCTGAAGGCATTCCCACACTCTTTACACACACAAGGTTTTTCCCCAGTGTGAGATCGTTCACATATTTGAAGGTTAGTAGATGTATTGAAGGCCTTCCCATATTGCTTACATACATAGGGTTTCTCTCCAGTGTGAACTCTTGTGTGTCTTCGAAGGCAAGAGGAATCAGAGAAAACTTTCCCACAATGATTACAGAGAAAAGTCTTCTCACAGGCTGAAGTCATCTTATGTCTTAAAAGATTACCTAACCTAACAAATTCTTTCCCACACAGTTCACACACATAGGGCTTCTTAACACTGTGACTCTTCTCATGTCATTGTAAAGGATTGGGATGTGTGAAGCTTTTCCTACATGGCTTGTGCACACAAGACTTCTTTGAACAGTCACTTTGTTCATACATTTAGCCAGATTTGAAACAAGGATGGTCTTTACCACTGGTTTTATTTTTAGAAGATTTCTCTCCAATGTGAGTGCTTTTATGCGTCTGAAGGGATGAAGGAGAATTGGAGATGCTCACAAACTCCTTACGTTTACACAATGTCTGTCCTTATTCTTGGTCTTCATAAGGTCCTACCTGGGGGTTCAGTGGCACATCCAGAGACAAATGGCCAATTCTACTCTCTTCACAGACATTCTTGTCAAATGTAGCAAGTCCTGGACAAGTTTTCAGGCTCACAGAGTGTCCTGGATTGCAGTTGAAGATTTCTACACACTGGTGACATTCGTTATAGTCACAGAATCTTTCCACCAGGTGGCTGCTTAGTTTTCTCAAGAGATTTCCATACTTATTTACAATCTTCTGGTTACCCAATTTGTTTCCCAGAGAGGCCAGGTTCCTCAGGGTTTCCTGCATCACATCTTTATACAGCTGCTTCTGGGATGGATCCAGCACAGTCCACTCCTCCTGCATGAACTTCACAGCCCTGTCCTCAGAGCTCACTGACTCCATTTCCAGACTCTGTGTGTCCTGGTGTCTGCCTGCTGCTCCTCAGTGATGGCGACCTGGATACCAAGGACTGCTTTCTAGGATCTACTTTTAAAAAGAGTAAAGAAAATGTACAGGAAAAGAAATAGACCTGATAGTGGCAGATTGACTCATTTATATCTATTTGATTTTTAATATGCCTTTTAAGTGTAGTGAATGAGTTTGTAGACACTCAAAAAATTTCTTTAAATCTTAATATTAGATTTATTTCTGTCGGCAAAAGTACCTGTGTGTTGGAAATTCTGTTAGGATAGGAGAAAAACTGCACTTCTAAACCTATTTATTACTAGATCAACCTTTATGCTGTTTTCATTATTTGGATACAATGAACACTTTGTCAGGTTAACTGTATACATATTATTTCCTTCCATGTGAATTAATTTTGGGTGTTTGATTTTCTTTTCTTTTTTTTTAATTTTTTTATTCGATATAATTTATTTACATATCAAATGATTTCCCTTTTCTAGCCCCCCCACTCCCCGAAAGTCCCGTAAGCCCCCTTCACTTCCCCTGTCCTCCCGCCCACCCCTTCCCACTTCCCCGTTCTGGTTTTGCCGAATACTGTTTCACTGAGTCTTTCCAGAACCAGGGGCCACTCCTCCTTTCTTCTTGTACCTCATTTGAAGTGTGGATTATGTTTTGGGTATTCCAGTTTTCTAGGTTAATATCCACTTATTAGTGAGTGCATACCATGATTCACCTTTTGAGTCTGGGTTACCTCACTTAGTATGATATTCTCTAGCTCCATCCATTTGCCTAAGAATTTCATGAATTCATTGTTTCTAATGGCTGAATAGTACTCCATTGTGTAGATATACCACATTTTTGCATCCACTCTTCTGTTGAGGGATACCTGGGTTCTTTCCAGCATCTGGCAATTATAAATAGGGCTGCTATGAACATAGTAGAGCATGTATCCTTATTACATGGTGGGGAGTCTTCTGGGTATATGCCCAGGAGTGGTATAGCAGGATCTTCTGGAAGTGAGGTGCCCAGTTTTCGGAGGAACCGCAAGACTGCTTTCCAGAGTGGTTGTACCAATTTGCAACCCCACCAGCAGTGGAGGAGTGTTCCTCTTTCTCCACACCCTCTCCAACACCTGCTGTCTCCTGAATTTTTAATCTTAGCCATTCTGACTGGTGTAAGATGAAATCTTAGAGTTGTTTTGATATGCATTTCCCTAATGACTAATGAAGTTGAGCATTTTTTTAAGATGCTTCTCCGCCATCCGAAGTTCTTCAGGTGAGAATTCTTTGTTTAACTCTGTACCCCATTTTTTAATAGGGTTGTTTGGTTTTCTGGAGTCTAAATTCTTGAGTTCTTTATATATATTGGATATTAGCCCTCTATCTGATGTAGGATTGGTGAAGATCTTTTCCCAATTTGTTGGTTGCCGATTTGTCCTCTTGATGGTGTCCTTTGCCTTACAGAAACTTTGTAATTTTATGAGGTCCCATCTGTCAATTCTTGCTCTTAGAGCATACGCTATTGGTGTTCTGTTCAGAAACTTTCTCCCTGTATCGATGTCCTCAAGGGTCTTCCCCAGTTTCTTTTCTATTAGCTTCAGAGTGTCTGGCTTTATGTGGAGGTCCTTGATCCATTTGGATTTGAGCTTAGTACAAGGAGACAAGGATGGATCAATTCGCATTCTTCTGCATGCTGACCTCCAGTTGAACCAGCACCATTTGTTGAAAAGGCTATCTTTTTTCCATTGGATGTTTTCAGCCTCTTTGTCGAGGATCAAGTGGCCATAGGTGTGTGGGTTCATTTCTGGATCTTCAATCCTGTTCCATTGATCATCCTGCCTGTCACTGTACCAATACCATGCAGTTTTTAACACTATTGCTCTGTAGTATTGCTTGAGGTCAGGGATACTGATTCCCCCAGATTTTCTTTTGTTGCTGAGAATAGTTTTAGCTATCCTGGGTTTTTTGTTGTTCCAGATGAATTTGATAATTGCTCTTTCTAACTCTGTGAAGAATTGAGTTGGGATTTTGATGGGTATTGCATTGAATCTGTATAGTGCTTTAGGCAAAATGGCCATTTTAACTATATTGATTCTACCGATCCATGAGCATGGGAGGTTTTCCCATTTTTTGAGGTCTTCTTTCATTTCCTTCTTCAGAGTCTTGAAGTTCTTGTCATACAGATCTTTCACATGTTTGGTAAGAGTCACCCCAAGATACTTTATACTGTTTGTGGCTATTGTGAAGGGGGTCATTTCCCTAATTTCCCTAATTTCTTTCTCAGCCTGCTTATCCTTTGAGTATAGGAAGGTCACTGATTTGCTTGAGTTGATTTTATAACCTGCCACTTTGCTGCAGTTGTTTATCAGCTGTAGGAGCTCTGTAGTGGAGTTCTTTGCGTCACTTAGGTAGACGATCATGTCGTCTGCAAATAATGATAGTTTGACTTCTTCCTTTCCAATTTGATTTTCTTTTATGACTAAAGTTAAAGTCAAAAAGCGTTGCTAGTATGAAAGACTTAGTGATATTAAAACTTACAGAAATTAAATGTTATTCACAGGTAATAAATTATCTTTCGCTGTTAAAAAAAAAGAAAAAATAAAGCTATTGAGAAAGAAGACAGAGTAGGTTAAATGTGACTAAAAATGTGACATTTTGGAACCAGAATTAGAAGAGGCAAAATTGTCTGTTTGTGCTATAAAGTATGTGATTTCATCTTTAAAATTTTTCTACAGTAGTGCATAATGATAATTTTATTTTTATACATACATTGTGCATAAATTGCTTAATGCTTTTAAATTATATGTTACATATAATAAAAGTCTATGGAAAAACACAATATGTATATTGTTGTGTAAATTAATATATCATATTTTCTACACTTGTGGTGTATGTTACTATATATTATATATAACTTAGGCAAGTGCTTAATTATTATTATATATGTTTTCTTACTTTTTAAAGTGAAGTGTATACTATGTTATTAGAGCATACAGAATTATGAAGAGTAATTTAATGTCTGTAAATTTTAATATTCCTAAGTCATTTGTACTAGCAATTCTTTTGACCATATAATTTTCCTTCTGTTAGCTGAGTGTTACATGTGGTAGAATTAAAATTTCTCATCAGGACTATGTAATGGACTTAAATAGTATTTTTTAATTGTTTGTTTTGGAGATTAAAGTGTAACTACATCATTTCTCCCTGTTTCCTTCCTTCAAACCTTCTTTTTTCCATTTTATTTATTTTTTAATTATTTATTTACCTTCTAGAAGGTCGCCCTCTTTCCAGGTCCCCTACCCCCATTTCCTCACCCCATTCCCCCTCCCCCTTGCCTCTAGAAGGGTGCCTCCATCCCCCATCCCCCTTCCTTGGGGCCTCAAATCTCCTGAGGATTAGACACAACTTCTCCCACTAAGGTCAGAGCAGGCAGTCCTTTGCTAGACTTTTATTTTCATTGGTGTTGGCTATAGACTTTCCTTAGATTGTCTTTATTATGTTAAGTTAGGTCCCTATAGCCCTGCTCTCCCCAGGACTTTTATCATGAAGGGGATTAGATTTTGTCAAAGGCCCTTTCTGTATCTAACTAGATAATTATGTTGTCTTTATCTTTCAATTTATTTAAATGGTAGATTAAGTGTGATTTATCCCACATTTCTGAGATAAAGCTTTCTTGATCATGGCAGATCATCTCTTTGTTTCGTTCTTAGATTCAGTATGCAAGTATTTTATTGGAAAGTTTTGCATCTATGTTTATATGAGATATTAATCTATAATTATCTTTTATGTTGTCAGGTCCTTTTTGGTAGTTTGGATATCAGGGTAATTGTGGCCTTACAAAATAACTTGAGCAATGTTCCTTCTGATATAAAAATATCAAATTTAGATATTTTGTGGAATAATTTGAAAGTCTGGTAGAATTCTGGCCTAAAACCATCCTGCCCTGGGCTTCTTTGGTTTTGAGAATTTTAATAACTGCTTCTAGTTGACTAGGGGTCAGAGGTCTATTCAAATTATTTATCTGATCTTGATTTAATTTTGATAAGTAGCACCTATGGAGAAAATTATTCACTTCTTTTAGATTTTTCCAATTTGGTGGAACACAGGTTTATGAAGTATGTCCTTATTCTTATCTGGATTTCCTCTGAGCTCATTGTTACGACCTCCTTTAATTTAGATTTTCTCTTTTTACCTTTTAGCTTTGCATTTTGATTTTGCATTTTTTAATTGTTTATATTTTACTGATTTTTAGACTTCTGGATTTAGGAAGATTGAAATTTTAGGTGCTGATATCTGATCTTTGTTGGGTAGGTGTTTTCTTTCTTGGCTTTTGATGCCTCACTGGTTCATGAGAGAGTGTAGTAGCCATGTTGCCTGGTAGGAAATTCTTCTGGAATCCTGAAAGATTTAGTTTCTGGTGCTTCTGAACAGAGATTGTGTTTCTGGATATTAGGAGCTGACATGAAGGAATGGAGATGGACCAGGAGGATAATATTTCTGAAGGGTCACAAGAAGGAGAGAAGCAGGGTATTCTACAAGTATCTGTTTAGTCCCCTGAAGAAGGGGGGCAGAGTGAGGAAAGACCATAAAAGGTAGTGTCCTACAGTGTCCTCAGTGTCCTGAGGATAGGATAATAGAGGAGAGGAACAAAAGTGAAGATCTGAAAATCATCCACCTGCTTTGCTGGCCTACTTGCTTCCGTGGCAGGCTTGGCTGGCATGTCCTCAGGGAATGTGTGCTTGAATTGGGGGCTAGCATAACAAGATGGGTCTGTGGGAAAATCTAAGTGGACTATAAAATGTGGTCAGTGAGTAGGGAAAATCCACAGCAGGTGAGTCTGCTACAGAGTTGGAGGTGGGACTGAGAGATAGAATTTAGAAGAAAGGAAGGAGAGGTTAAGATCTACAGTTAGCCTTTCTGCTTCTCATTGACTTTGAACTTTTAAAAGATTTTTGATTTTTAAAAAAGATAATATTTTAAAGAGTCTGAACTTTTTTCTTTTTTTTTTTATTCGATATATTTTTTATTTACATTTTAAATGATTTCCCCTTTTCTAGCCCCCCACTCCCCGAAAGTCCCATAAGCCGCCTTCTCTCCCCCGTCCTCTGGTCCCTGGACCAGGTCTGCTGGACCCTGTCAGCTTGGTTCTACTGCTGATGGCCCTTCCTCTGGACCAGCGCTGCTGCTGTTGCTGCTGCCACTGCTGCTGACCAAAAGAAAAAAAAAAAGAAAAAAAAATCCAAGAGTCTGAACTTTTAATACGTTTGAATTTCTAAATGCAAGGGCTGTGTTTTTTTGCTTTTATGTATGCCTTTAGGGAAGTCTAATACACATGTACAAAGTATACACTAAGCATGTTTGATCCAATAGTTCTCACAGTAACTTTCTAATAGTAATTAGCTAATAATGTAAATCAAAATAATTTCAAATATCATCATGAAACAGATGCTATGCAATCATTACTAGTCTGTTCCCATTCCTTTCCTATCTCCCCCATTCCTTACTACCTGACACCACTTCCCTACTCTCTATCTGTTACCTGTTCTCTAAGTCTTTTTAATATTTATTCCCTAACAGCAATGATAAATTACTGTCATTTCCCCATTCCTACTTCCTTGTGGTAACTAGCACCCTTCTTTCCATAAGACCACCTGTAGGCAAGCCTGTAGGGGATTTTTTTAATTGGTGAATGATGTGGGAGGGCCCGTCCCACTGTAGGCAGAACTACTCAACTGGGCTGGGTTCTGTAAGAAAGCAGGCTGAGCAAATCATTATAAGTAAGACATTAAACAGCACACTTCCATGGACTCTGCATCAACTCCTGCCTCCAAATTCCTGCCAACACTGCTTTTCATGATGAACTGTATGGATATATTGAACTATGAGTGAAATAAACCCTTTCCTCCCCAAATTGCTTTTGGTTATTGTGTTTCACCAAACCAGTATTAACTTTAACTTATATACATGATGATAATTTATAGGAAGTCTGATCTGCACTTTGATGGGTGACAACACTTTCTTGCAAAAGACAATTTTAAATTCTTTATGGAATATGAGAAAGAAAAGCTAGAGCGATGGCAAAAGAAAGTAAAAGAAGTTGAAGAGGATGATACTGGTGTTATCTCTTTGTGTCAGAGATAACAAGTATAAAACCCGTAATTTCACAACCTCAGCACACCTTCACAAGAATAAGGAAGTTGCATTCAATCAAGGTATTAGTGCTTCATTCAAGTCTATAAGTCAATGCTATCCAGACCCAATATCAAAGTGCCCTGCCAGTAAATCTTGAATTTAGTTCTCTGGTTAGCTCTGTTCTTGTTCAACCATTTTCTAAATCTGTGATTTTTGAAAACAATTGTAAGCATAGAGAATATCCACAACCCCACCAGTTAACATTCTAGCTTGTTAACAGGTAGTCATCTGGTAATTGCATGTTGGACATCAGAAAAGGGCACCATCTTCCTGACAGTTTAACTAGTACTGAAAGTAGTAACTTCAGGCTATTACTACCCAGTTTTGTAATAAGTCAGGCAATATTTGTAAATTGTTAGGTTTTGAAAACTAGAACAGTTCATTAGTTAGGGTTCTCAAGAGTAAAAAATTATAGAATGAATCTCTCTCTTATTCTCTCTCTCTCTCTCTCTCTCTCTCTCTCTCTCTCTCTCTCTCTCTCCCTAACCCTAACCCTAACCCTAACCCTATCTATCTACGATTAATTTATTAGAATGATTTACATTTACAATATGGTCCAGCTAATCTAACAATGGCAAGTTGTTAATAGTCCAAGAATCTAGTTGCTCAGTTAACAAGGCTGGATGTCTCAGCAGGTCTTCAGTATAACCTAGAATCCCCTAAAAAATTAGGCTCTAATGAAAAAGAATGAATGAACTTGCTAGCAAAGCTAGGACAAGCAGGCAAAAAGCAAAAGTTTCCTTTTTTCCATATCCTTATATAGGTTTCCAGCAGAAGATGAGGGCCAGATAAAAGACCTCAAAGGTACAGATTAGAAATGGATGTGTCTACTTCAAAGTAAAAAAAACAAAAGAACCCACAGCTGTGCCCTCTAATTTTGGATTTTAGTCAATTCCAGATGTAGTCAAGATGACAACCAAGAATAGCAATCACAAATACAAAACATAAATCCTGGTATTATAGTGAATATTTGAATGTTACATAACAACAAAATATTTAAGATACCTAGGCAAGGTATTCTTGATTTGGAAATTATTGAGTGGCCTCTGTAGCTTTGTATGTTTATGTACCTTTATGGTGTAGTTAAAAATCTTTAGTAAAAATTATTAGATAATGGCAATAATTATCATTGGTAGAGCTAGCAAAAGAAATAAGTGCACCAAATGCTATACATAAATTTATCTTGCTTAATTTTTAAATATATGAAGTAGACATTGTTACTATGTCTACTTTATGGTTGAGGAAACACTGAGGCTTGCAGCAATTAAATCATTCATGAAAGACTGCATAGCTGGAGAAGTCTAGTGTCTCAATCTAGGTTAATCCACAGTTTATATGTATATATGCATATACATGAATATATGTTGTATATGAGTATAGAGTTGTAAAAATGAATATATTGTCAATTTGTTCAATGGTTCAGAGAACGGTATGTAGTTCCCAAGGGTTGTTTTGAACTCCTAGCTGTTGTAATGATAATTGAAGATACTTCCTTCTCTACTATGTTGACATTTGCTTTGATGGCCCAGAAGTGGTGCTTAGAAAGTTACTAAGTCAGAGCAGAGTACCAATATTCACTGAAGGCCTCATGTTCTCTACCCACTATATACACTCCCAATACACATTTCAGTTGTACTTAGTTACTTGGTGAAGTATTACAATGTATGAAACACTAATTTAAGCATTAAACTTAGGTTAAACTTTCACTGTTATTTTGTTTAAAAAAATAAAAATAGGTGATTTAGTGGGTTTGGCAAAGGATGAGCTTGCGTACGTTGGCATCTTAATGATTTCAATTTTGTAGACTTTTGCCTTTCATTTTAATATTTTACAAACTGATGTCAATAAATTCAAGAATCAATATATCAATATTAAACACAACCCTTCTCCGAAAGTTACTGTATGGAATCACCAGAAAGGCTGGAATATAGAAATATAGTAAAACTAGACTCCTTTTAAAATCATGAATAACTTATACAGTTCTATTAACTATTCAGGGCAATCTGACTCTTCAAGCTGACTCTTAGATGAGTGTGTTCTTTTATTTCGCATTCTCTAGTGTTTATTTTGGTTAACTTTGTCTTTAAGTACTAAGCAGTTCATTTTGAAAGCTGAATCTAATACTCAACAACAGACTGAAGAGAGGACTGCTCTTTGCTATTTGTAACACATCTCTATTCAATGATAGATCTTGCTTTAAATTTTAATGTGACACTTCATAAATAAATAGGGAAAGCAGTATAATTATCTCAAACATGCACACTTGCCTGAGCAATAGTTTAACACATGCAACCCAGCTGGAATCTACATAAAGACTATCTTTAAAATATTAATGTGGCACCCCATATGTGGAAAAGTAACCATTATCAAGTTAAGTCTATAGTCCTTCCTCCGTTGGTTAGAAAATAATTCAAAATTAAGCCAATGGGAATCATTGATACATAGTATTTCAAAAAAAAAAAAAAAAAAAAAAAAAAGAAAGAAAGAACCAAAACAATCAAATCTGTATTCTGTTTGCTTATCCAAAAGTAACGCCCCTCAGGCAAGGGGGGCAAAAGTGAACTTACCAATCATTCAACTCAGCTCATTATAGCACATTTGTCCAAATAAAAACCTGTCAACATTATGTTAAGCAATTAAAAAGCAAGGTAGTATACTTGCTAGTGTTATTTTTTTCCTTTTTGTGATGCTTTGTTTTGGTTTTGTTTTGTTCTGTTTTGCACACAACCTGAGTCATCTTTGTTCTCTTGTTCCTTGTTTTCCTCTGTGTTAACATATCATGTAATAACTGGACCAAATCCCTTAATACAGTGTGTGTTGATGGAGAAGGAAGTTGTAGACCCTAATTATTTGACCTTGTCTGTGTTGAGTGGTCTAAGGTATGAACTAAACTGTGACTGTCCAATTCCTATGTGTAGAGTTTTGAAATTCAGGTTGTGAAAAGAGATCATTTTCTTTCTCTAGGACTGTGAGTGCAGATAAGCCCAGAGCTATAGCATTTGCCATACAGAGATGATGGTAGAGGGATGTGAGTCTATGAAAGCATACAATTTAAATCATACACACAAAAGTCTTTGAAGCCTTGGGTTCATCCCGAGAGATCAGAACCCTGTCTTTTTGGCAGATGAATTATATGAGTCACTAAATTTCCCACTGTCCTCTTTAGTTGATACCATTGAGGAGTCAATTGCTTTAACCAGGAAGCCATGACCAATACATTCTATTAATAAGTCAACCGTTAAAAATGAGTAAGATGCAATTACATCAATTAAATCCAAATATGCTCTGCAATTATCTTATTATTTTTCTACTTCTTTTAATTAAGTTTACTATTCTTTGGGGAACGAAAAAATAAAAAAATTTTCCAAAAGACTAAGGTGTTCTGTTAACTGTTGTCATTCCTGATGGTGAATTTTTTCAATGTAAAAGCCAGCCAGCATTTTATTCAACTCTGAAAAGGACCTCCCTAGTAGGCAATCAGGGCTGTCAAAGATAAATATTGCTCTGCTGATGTAAAAGGGAATTTACATCCGAATATTCTGCTTCTAGCTGCCAGAAGCATTTGTCAGGCTGTTCTCTTAAATCCTATCACCCTAAAGCAGCAGTGTCATCTGCCACTGCCAGTAGCCATTCCCATGCAGCAACATTAAGAACAAACTTAATTGACAGTCAGTAGAAACCCAAGGGCAGCTCACATGATCAATTATCTAAATATGCTGGCGGTTACCAAAGAGAATGGAGTTTATGAATCTCACATAACAAGATTCTAATGTAAAAAAAGATTTTTGTTCTTTGGTGGCATCCAGCTACCACCTGAACCTGAGTTATTTTTATCTTCAATATATATTAAATGAGAATTCAATAAACTTTTGCCAGCATTGAAGTCTTGAGGACTTTACGGTGCAAACTAATCCTAAATAGACTTGCTAATGTTGAGTGATAGTTCTTATCTGCCAGCTCTTCTTGGGTATCGCTTTTCTGATAGAAGATTCTCAAAGGCCCCATCCTTCAAGCTTTTCCATAGGCTGGATTTCTGCTGTCACTGTTATATTTTTTAGAAAGGAAAAAGACTTGATGGTGAAGATTGAATATCAGCATTTTTTTTTTTACTGAGACTTCAAAGATGAGTAAATATCAAGTTTGCTTAACGAAGTAATTTGTACTACAGATAATTAATTTGGTTTATCCTATTAGTGCATTTTCAGAAAAAAATGATTACATTTTCTAAGCAGAGCTTGTATTTTATGTGAAGAATGGTGAATAGTTAGGGGAATAGCCTTCCCTCCACCAATGCTGAGACTGAATCACGGGCCTCTTATACACTAAGCATGCACCCTATGGTAAGCACTCCCAGTGCTTTGTTACTGATGAGACAGGATCCTTATAAGTTACCCAAACTGACCTTAACCTTGGGATCTTCCTGCCTCAGCCACTATAGCTGCACACTGGAATAGAAGACGGGCTTTTGGGTATACAGTCAGTCAGCTGAGTTTGAGTCATGACCCTGCTCTCTGCCAGCTGTGGTACTCTTAGGGAACTGCTTTTCAACATGGGTTTGGAATGTTACCCAAAGGTTTAGTCCTCGGCTTGATACTGTTGGGAGATGGTCAGTGATTTACAAGGGAGGAAATAGTTGGGCGTTTATACCATTGGAACTCTGCCTTTGAAGGGGGTTGTGGGATTCTATTCTTATTCTGTCCCAGTTTACATTCTGGTGTGATGAGAAACACCATGACCAAAGGCATCTTAGAAAGGAAAATGATTTAGTTAACTTTATAGTTTATATTCCATCAGCGAAGAAAGCCGAAGTAGAGATGTCCGCAGGCTCGTGCAGCAGAATCCCTGTAGGAATGCTGGTTACTGGACTGCTCTTTCCGGCTTGCCCAGCTACGCCCCCTCCCAAGCCCCCACATAGCCCAAGGCCATGTGTCCTGTTGACAATCAAAATTAGCTAACCTATATCTTCTTTCTTTTCTTCCATATCCTCAGTCACCATGAGAATGGCTTTGATCTACTACATGCTACCTTACTGCAAATCCAAATCCAAGGGGTGATGGACCAGAGACTGGAGCTTTCAAAACTGTGAGTCAAATTAAACCTTTTCTCTTTATAAGCTGATTGTCTCAGGCATTTACTACTCTATCAGAAAGCTGATTAGCACAGTCCTTCATAGGCTTGTTCTCAGAATGACAAAATAGTTTCAAAGGGGCTTAGCATATAGTAAACATTTAATGCTTTGTGTTAAAGAACACATTCAATTACAAATATTGTTTAGATTGATGTATATTCACTGATGAAAACTCTTCTTTATATTTGGAATTAAAATGGTTTGGGACCTGCAAATTCTATAAAATATAAAGATAGTTTAAAAAAGGCTTACTTGTTAAAAAAAAAAAGAATAGTTTTCCCTCATTATTATTTGTGAGTCTCAGAGGTATTGATAAACAATTTAGAATTTCTATTCTGGGAATAAGAAGTATATATTGATTTTTTTGAAGAAAACCAAGCCATTTTTTTCATATTTATATACATTAATTTTCTCAATATTTAATTTTTTATCTTTGTTGTAATTTGTGGTGTGTGTATGTATATGTGTGTGTCAGTGTATATACACAGGTGTCTACCAATGCTAGAGGCTTCACATCTCTCTGGAGCTAGAGTTATAGGTAGTTGTGAGGAGCCTAACATGGATTCTAGGAAATAAACTCAGGTTTGCTGCAAGAATAGAACTTGCTTTTACCAGTTCAGCCATCTCTGAAGCCCCTGTATTTATAGTCCCATTTCCTGTCATATGCTAGGCCTGTGATAGGTTCTGTGGACCAAGATGGCATGAACTTTGTTTTTAAGAAGCTTACAGTCTTAGAGAGCTGTTAAGTAAAGCATATGTAAAAATACACACACACACACACACACACACACATACACACACATATATACACACACACATTATCTTCATAGTTACCTAATTTTATTTTTTTCTTTTTTTTATTGAAAAGGGAAGTAAAATATTTTATGATAAAATTAAAGATTTACATGAAAAATATTTCAGACAAAATAGAAGAGATACATATTAAAACACATTAAAATTGATAATTTTCATGGGAAATTAAAGAATAAAGTGGTAGACATGTAGAACATTGCTAAATCAATTGAAATATGAAATAGAAACATTTTATGATAGAATTGAAAATGTACATGGAAAATGTTTCTGATAAAATTGTAGAAAAATGTAGAAAAACATGTTAGAATTAAAAATTATCATGGAAAATTTTATATAGATATAATAATGGTAGGCATAAAAGTATTCCTAAGTTGATTGAAAGTGGAATTATAAACATTTTCTGATAAACTTGAAGATTTACATGAGAAATATTTCTAATAGTCTATGTCTTTTTATTGGAGAGTTGAGCCCATTGCTGTTAAGAGATATTAAGGAATAGTGATTGCTGCTTCCTGTTATTTTTGGTGTTATTTTTATGTTTGTGTGGGTATCTTCGTTTGGGTTCATTGGAAGTAGATTACTTTCTTGCTTTTTCTAAGGTGTAGTTTCCCTCCTTGTGTTGGCATTTTCTATCAATTATACTTTGTAGGGCTGGATTTGTGGACAGATACTGTGTAAATTTGGTTTTATCACAGAATATCTTGGTTTCTTCATCTATGATGATTGAGAGTTTTGATGGGTATAGTAGCTTGGGCTAGAATTTGTGTTCTCTTAGGATCTGTATGAGGTCTTCCCAGGATCTGCTAGCTTTCTCTGGTGAGAGGTCTGATGTAATTCTGATAGGTTTGCATTTTTAAGTTACTTGCCCTTTTCCCCTCACTGCTCTTAATATTCTTTCTTTGTTTAGTGAATTTGGTGTATTATGTGCCAGGAGGAGTTTCTGTTCTTGGTCCAGTCTGTTTGGAGTTCTTATGGCTTCTTTTATGTTCATGGGCATCTCTTTTTCTAGGTTAGGGAAGTTTTCTTGTACAATTTTGTTGAAGATATTTACTGGCCATTTAAGTTGGAAATCTTCACTCTCGTCCATACCTATAATCCTTAGGTTTGGTCTTCTCACTGTGTCCTGGAGTTCCTGAACGTTTTGGGTTACCAGCTTTATGGATTTTGTATTTTCTTTGGTTGTTCAGTCAATTTTCTATGGTATCTTCAGCACCTGAGGTTCTTTCTTCTATCTGTTGTATTCTGTTGTTGATGCTTGCATCTATGACTCCTGAACTCATTCCAAGGTTTTCCATCTTCAGAGGTGTCTCACTTTGTGATTTCTTTATTGTTTCTACTTCTATTTTTAGATCCTGGATGGTTTTGTTCAGTTCCTTCACTTGATTGTTTGTGTTTTTCTGTAATTCTTTAAGGGATTTTTGTGTTTCTTCTTTAAGGGCTTCTGCCTGTTGAGCCATGATCTCCTGTATTTCTTTAAGGGATTTTTGTGTTTCCTCTTTAAGGGCTTTTACATGTTGATCAATGTTGTCCTGTATTTCTTTAAGGGAGTTATTTAAGTCTTTCTTGAAGCCCTCTATCAGCATCATGATATAGGATTTTAAATCCAACTCTTGCTTTTCTGGTGTGTTGGGGTATCCAGGACTTGCTGTGGAGGGAGAGCTGGGTTCTGATGTTGCCGTGTGGCCTGGTTTCTGTTGGTAGGGTTTTTGTGCTTGCCTTTTGCCATCTGGTTATCTCTGTTTCTAGTTGGTATTGTTGTCTTTGGCTGGAGTTTGTTCCTCCTGTGGGCCTGTGAGCCTGTGTCCTTATTCCTCTGAGCTCAGAAGTGAAAGCACTGCTGGGAGATCACTCTTTCCTGGTGGGTTATGAACAGAAGACTGTGGAGTTTCCCTGGCTCCCTGGTGCAAATAGTGCCAGGAAGACTTCGGTCCCAATTGCTCCACAGATTTTATGCCCTGTATGTTCCTAGCTGTTCCCCTCTAGAGAGAAGGTGGAGATCTCACTTCTGTACTCAGAAGTGAGAGCACTGCTGGGAGATCACTCTCTCCTGGTGGGCTGTGCACAGAAGGCTGTGGAGTCTCCTGACTCCCTGGTGCAAATGGCGGTGGGAAGCCCTATAACTACAAATATTAATGAGAGAATGAAATGTGTGAAGTTTAAGAACAGGAGGGTTATCTCCAGCTCTAAACTCCAAAGTTCTTCTCTGGTACAGAAGTTTTCAGCTCTTGCTAGCATTTGACTTACTTAGAGAAGGTTAAACAAAATAACCATAAGTTACTACACCCACTCTCCAAAATTAAAATGACCACAAAAGCTAACCATAACTCAGTGATTTCCTGTAGACTAACTCAAAATCTCTGGGTGCAGATGTGGGTGATTTTTGCTGCCCTATCCACTGTAGTGATTAACTACTGTGAAGAGCCACTGTCCTAGGAGTATAATCAGTAGGTCTGCTGATAGAAACAGGTCTGAGAGGCAACTTCAGGCAGAATGAACAGTACAAACAAAGCTAAGTTCTATGCAGTCAAGAACAGAGATAAAACATAGCACAAGTGGACAGACGCTGACTGTGCTCATCACTGTTTGAAACTGCATCTAGTTCTGACTTCTTTTTTAGAGAAATAGAACTTTGTTTAGTTATTTAGGGCCCATATCATGGGAGAATATGACTCCTTTTCTCTTCCTGGGACAGACTTAATAATTTAAATAAGAAAATATATAATAGGAAGTTTATTGATTTACATGGAATTTAAGGAGCAAAAAACTACCCAGTCACATATAAGTAAAGAATTTATAACAAGTTATACTTAGGAATATATATGTATACACAAATACATATATGTATGCAATAACAATGAAACATAGGGCAATGAGCGTGAAGGAGAGTGGAGTGGGATATATGAGAGGATTTGAAAGGAGCAACATTGCAACTAGATTATAAACTCAAAAATAAACCAAAATTTAAAAAGAACAGAATAAAACAGGAAAAGGAATTTATATAATCCAATGTATTAAGGTTTCTTTCTTCTGCTTGGACAAAGTATATGATTCCCTATGCCCCATTTCAGCAACTTGTGCCAATGAGGAGAACAGGTGTGAAAAGTAGAGCACTAGGTTTGAAGGCATTTGGTTCTCATTTATGACACTGAATCACTCTTCTTTCTTTTGACCCCTCTCCACTGCTTTGGACCTGCACTTACATAGGTGATTGCTTGTGATTTAAGTCAATTTGAGACAATTCCTCTTCCTAATCAGAATCACTCTAACCAGGACAAAGTTGGAATAGAAAGTTAGTAGTAGTTAGTGGTAATAGACTAAATTTAAAATTGCCTTATAGAAGATAGTTTTGTTAAGAAGCATACAAGTGCAGTGAAGATGAAGAAATGTTGACTCCAGTCATAGGTCTGAAGTGTCCACAGCAGTAGGCATAAGTGCATGAGAGGTCTTTTACTATACTTTACTGAATAAAACTAAAGATTTGTACTTGTAATTCTTCACCAAATAGGTATTATTTTGGTTTAAATGAGACCAAGAATCTCAAATAAGAAATTAGAATCCGAAAATAGATACTGGTCCCCTGAGCTCACTTACCTGAGTCTGCAAAATGGATTCACCTCTGCCCTTATGTTTTTGTTCCAGTCACCAAACCCTTCTTCTGATTTAGCAGCAGCATCAGTGGGGGGGACGACTCTTTGTGGGATTTCTTAGACTCTAAATGGAAATCATATAGACAACTGAGAGTTTGGAAGTACTGGGATTACAGCTGTCCTGATCTCATGAATAACAATTAGTTTTTTGTCCCAACAGTTTCCCCAACCCTTACACACTTTGGCTTTTGTATAGTTTTACCAAGATGCTAGGAGTTGCTAGGCTTCTTCTTTACTCAAAATTGCACAAAAAGTTTTCTTAAAAATATATCTTCTATTGTTTAGCATGTGTTCATTCAGAATAGTGCTGTGTGCTCAATCTAGCATCTAGAGCAAACAAAGGGACCAAACCATTTCTCCAGGATATTCTACTCTCCTCTTGGTCATTGCTCCATCAAAACCTACCCCTTTCTTTTACAGAACAAAGGTCTATTCAGTTTCTGCAGATGGAATCTGAGATGTATGGAAGGAGTCCTATGTTACCAAACTACCATTCCAGAACAGCCATTCTGCAAAATTGCTTCTCAGTCATTAGAGTCAATCAAGATGTCTAACAGCAAATGGGATGAAGCCAGAGCTAGAGCTTCTTGTCTCTGATCCCAGAATTTGGGATGCTGAGGCAGGATTATTGCCATAAGTTTGGGTCAACCCTATCCCAGAAAACAAAAGGAAAGAAACAGCAACAAGAACAAGAAGATATGAGGTGGAACTTGTAAATTTAGATGAGGAAACACCACGCCTTCAGTTTTGAGGTCTAGGAGATAACAAATTTGGAACAAAGTAATAGAAGGAAGATATGCAGTTTGTCTCAATAAATTTTTACAGTTTGAAAGAGTAGCAAGGAGAGGAAAACATATGATGGGGTAGAATAAAAACATGTCTTCAAATGTTACTTTTTAAATACATATTATCTCTGATGGGTTGTATTGAACTACATGTGATACTTTATTTTGGTTCTGACACCAAAAGAAAATCAAAGTCTTCTTACTTCATTGTCTCTGCTTCTTGCCAGTGGTTTGAGATGGGAGTTCTTATTTTGGTGCTCTAGTCATTATGACTATCTGCTGCCACACTTTCCTGCCACAATGGTGGATGATGATAGACTCCTCTCTCTGCAAGTGTAAGCTCCAAATAAACCCTTCCTTTTATAATTTGCCTTGGTCATTGTGTTTTAACACATCAATAGAAAAGTAACTGATATATACTCCAACACCACACACACACACACACACACACACACACACAAACACACACACACTGTTTTGAGTATATTCTCACATATTAATCCATTGAACAAGTGTTTTAAAATTTTTTTCTCCAGTCTATGACCTCTATATTCATTTTCTTAATAGTAATTTTAAGACACAGATTTCACTGTTAAGACTAATTTACCAACATCTTTCTTTATGGCTTATGCTTTCATATTTATTATACATAGGAAAGAATTGCCACAATCTTTCCTTTGGAAAGTTGCCTCTTTATATAACTGTATTTGCTTAAGTTTATTTTTATTATTTATTTGTCTATTTGTGTATCTATTTTTTGATGTACATATACTTCACATAGGGTGTGCAGATGACATAGCATGTCAAGGATGATCTGTGAGAGTTGGTTTTTACCCATTGACAAGTGGTGGCTGGGAACTGAACTCAAGTTATCAGGCTTGTTGGAGGCAGATATCTTTACCTGGTGAGCCTTCTTAGCAGCCCACCTGCTTTATATTTTAGTTAATTTTTATATGTCTTGAGGTATAAACGGCTTCATTGGTTTTGGGGGGTTATTTTTCCATATGGATTTTCAGTAGTATGCATCATTTCTTGATAAAACTATTATTCCTCTGCTAAACTGCCTTTGCTGATTCCTGATAGTTTAATGGCTCTCATGCTCAGGGTGAGAAATAGATGCTTCAAAAATCTATGATTTATAATGCTTAGTTTGAAGGATATGTGACTTTTAAATGATTTACCCATTTCAAACAAGAGCTGTGGCAGCTCAAAGAGTCTTTTTAAACAAAGACCAGGGTTCTCTTGCCAACGTTTGTTCTAGTCATCAACTATGGGTCACAGTGTCTAAGACACTCATAAGTAACTGTGTTAATTAAAGTGTCTTTTTCCTTTTAAGCACAGGACAGACTTTCATCTGTCAGTCAGACCAATCCAGAAAGTACCATGCCCTCAGCCGAAGAGGCCCTATTATTATAGATGGAAAGCAGCCATTGAGCTCATCACTGTCAAAAAAGTCAAAGGAGAAAATATAAATGTGAGAATATGATGCTTGATGTGATCCAAAGTAATTAATATAATTTCCTGTGTAAGTTAAATTTGCTGGTATGACATTGGGCAGCATTTGATGCATAAGGAGTTGCTCTCAAATATAAGAGAAAAAGAAAATGCAGTGAAGAATAAGATTAGAAAATATGTAATTGTGTGCTATGATCATTGTTATATTTTATCATTGTAATATGGTAATTATTAATATGCTGTGGATCCTTGGCTCTGGTGTATTAACTTTTTCTTAGAAGTGAGTCATTAACTGGGTCCATATTATTGATAATTTATTATTTGTTGCTCCTATCTCCTCGAGTTAGTTAATTTGTCTGCTTGGTTGGATTTCTGAGACATGGTCCAGGATAGCTTCAAACTTGCAATGTTCATGAGATGGGTTTAAAGTCTCAATCCTTTTCCCTTTATCTCTCAAATGATGGGTGGGATTATGACACCATTTGAAATCAAGGAAAGGTCCAATTTAATTTAAGCCATATAACCAGAATATCTTACTTTATTACTTTCAATATGAACAATGAATAATGTGTTTAAAGCATTCTACCACACTGCTGTTTCTACGACTCTAAGATCAGTCTCTTTTGAAAACCAGAGATGTATACTGTCTAGTTTGCCTAGGAAACTTCTTCATTGTGCAGTCTACAGGGATTGCAAATAGTCATAGCTATCAATTGCATAGATGTGCCTTCTTTTTTATTCCTTAAAACATTTGTAGCTGCATTTTCTACAGGGAAGAACAATTTTATAATCACAGAAAAGGGTTGATAGAAATTTTTATTGAAAAATACCTAGCTATTCTTTTTTTTTCTTTTTTTTAAATTTATTGATATATTTATTTACATTTCAAATGATTTCCCCTTTTCTGGACCCCCACTCTCTGAAAGTCCCATCAGTCCCCTTCCCTCCCCCTGTTTTCCCACCCAACCTTTCCCACTTCCCTGTTCTGATTTTGCTCTATACTGCTTCACTGAGTCTTTTCAGAACAAGGGGCCACTCCTCCTTTCTTCTTGTATCTCATTTGATGTGTGGATTATGTTTTGGGTATTCCAGTTTTCTAGGTTAATATCCACTTATTAGTGAGTGCATACCATGATTCACCTTTTGAGTCTGGGTTACCTCACTTGGTATGATGTTCTCTAGCTCCATCCATTTGCCTAAGAATTTCATGAATTCATTGTTTCTAATGGCTGAATAGTACTCCACTGTGTACATATACCACATTTTTTGCATCCACTCTTCTGTTGAGGGATACTTGGGTTCTTTCCAGCATCTGGCAATTATAAATAGGGCTGCTATGAACATAGTAGAGCATGTATCCTTATTACATGGTGGGGAATCCTCTGGGTATATGCCCAGGAGTGGTATAGCAGGATCTTCTGGAAGTGAGGTGCCCAGTTTTCGGAGGAACCGCCAGACTGCTTTCCAGAGTGGTTGTACCAATTTACAACCCCACCAGCAGTGGAGGAGTGTTCCTCTTTCTCCACATCCTCGCCAGCACCTGCTGTCTCCTGAATTTTTAATCTTAGCTATTCTGACTGGTGTAAGGTGAAATCTCAGGGTTGTTTTGATTTGCATTTCCCTAATGACTAATGAAGTTGAGCATTTTTTAAGATGCTTCGCTGCCATCCGAAGTTCTTCAGGTGAGAATTCTTTGTTTAACTCTGTACCCCATTTTTTAATAGGGTTGTTTGGTTTTCTGGAGTCTGACTTCTTGAGTTCTCTATATATATTGGATATTAGCCCTCTATCTGATGTAGGATTGGTGAAGATCTTTTCCCAATTTGTTGATTGTCGATTTGTCCTTTTTATGGTATCCTTTGCCGTACAGAAACTTTGTAATTTTATGAGGTCCCATTTGTCAATTCTTGATCTTAGAGCATATGCTATTGGTGTTCTGTTCAGAAACTTTCTCCCTATACCGATGTCCTCAAGGGTCTTCCCCAGTTTCTTTTCTATTAGCTTCAGAGTGTCTGGCTTTATGTGGAGGTCCTTGATCCATTTGGATTTGAGCTTAGTACAAGGAGACAAGGATGGATCAATTCGCATTCTTCTGCATGCTGACCTCCAGTTGAACCAGCACCATTTGTTGAAAAGGCTATCTTTTTTCCATTGGATGTTTTCAGCTTCTTTGTCGAGGATCAAGTGGCCATAGGTGTGTGGGTTCATTTCTGGATCTTCAATCCTGTTCCACTAATCTGCCTGCCGGTCACTGTACCAATACCATGCAGTTTTTAACACTATTGCTCTGTAGTATTGCTTGAGGTCAGGGATACTGATTCCCCCAGATTTTCTTTTGTTGCTGAGAATAGTTTTAGCTATCCTGGGTTTTTCGTTATTCCAGATGAATTTGAGAATTGCTCTTTCTAACTCTGTGAAGAATTGAGTTGGAATTTTGATGGGTATTGCATTGAATCTGTATATTGCTTTTGGCAAAATGGCCATTTTAACTATATTGATCCTGCCGATCCATGAGCATGGGAGGTTTTCCCATTTTTTGAGGTCTTCTTCCATTTCCTTCTTCAGAGTCTTGAAGTTCTTGTCATACAGATCTTTCACATGTTTGGTAAGAGTCACCCCAAGGTACTTTATACTGTTTGTGGCTATTGTGAAGGGGGTCATTTCCCTAATTTCTTTCTCAGCCTGCTTATCCTTTGAGTATAGGAAGACCACTGATTTGCTTGAGTTGATTTTATAACCTGCTACTTTGCTGAAGTTGTTTATCAGCTGTAGGAGTTCTCTAGTGGAGTTTTTGGGTCACTTAGGTAGACTATCATGTCATCTGCAAATAATGATAGTTTGACTTCTTCCTTTCCAATTTGTATCCCTTTGACATCCTTATGTTGTCGAATTGCCTGAGCTAGTACCTCAAGTACAATATTGAAAAGATAAGGAGAAAGGGGGCAGCCCTGTCTAGTGCCTGATTTTAGTGGGATTGGTTCAAGTTTCTCTCCATTTAGTTTGATGCTGGCTACTGGTTTGCTGTATATTGCTTTAACAATGTTTAGGTATGGGCCTTTAATTCCTGTTCTTTCCAAGACTTTAAGCATGAAAGGATGCTGAATTTTGTCAAATGCTTTTTCAGCATCCAATGAAATGACCATGTGTTTTTTTTCTTTGAGTTTGTTTATGTAGTGGATTGCATTGATGGATTTCCGTATATTGAACCAACCCTGCATTTCTGGGATAAAGCCTACTTGATCATGGTAGATGATCGTTTTGATGTGTTCTTGGATTCGGTTGGCAAGAATTTTATTGAGTATTTTTGCATCGATGTTCATAAGGGAGATTGGTCTGAAGTTTTCTTTCTTTGTTGGATCTTTGTGTGGTTTTGGTATCAGCGTAATTGTGGCTTCGTAGAAGGAATTGGGTAGTGTTCCTTCTGTTTCTATTTTGTGGAATAGTTTGAAGAGTATTGGTGTTAGGTCTTCTTTGAAGGTCTGATAGAATTCTGCACTGAAACCATCTGGTCCTGTGCTTTTTTTGGTTGGAAGACTTTCTATGACCCCTTCTATTTCTTTAGGGGTTATGGGACTGTTTAGATGATCTATTTGGTCCTGATTTAATTTCGGTATTTGGTATCTATCTAGGAAATTGTCCATTTCTTCCAGATTCTCCAGTTGTGTTGAGTACAGGGTTTTGTAGTAGGATCTGATGATTTTTTGAATTTCCTCAGTTTCTGTTGTAATATCTCCCTTTTCATTTCTAGTTTTGTTAATTTGGATACTTTCTCTGTGCCCTTTGGTCAGTCTGGCTAAGGGTCTATCTATCTTGTTGATTTTCTCAAAGAACCAGCTCCTGGACTCGTTGATTCTTTGTATGGTTCTCTTTGTTTCCACTTGATTGATTTCAGCCCTGAGTTTGATGATTTCCTGTCTTCTACTCCTCCTGGGTGAAATAGCTTCTTTATTTGGGGAGTAGTTATACCTCCCTATAGTCAGAAGCCAAGTCTAAATTATCATTATGTCTCCAGTGTTGATATGTTGCCATAGAACAAATTCTTACTCAACATTTTTTGGGAAGCAACACAGCAATGTTGACGTTTCACCAGACCTGTGAGTTTCGTTCTCTTTGTTTTGGCCTCTGCTACTTTCTTTCTTTTCCCCCTTTGAATCTGGGTTAATTTTATTTGTGATACTGTCAGTTTAAAGTTTCCAAAATTGAGACTACGTAAAGCCTTTTACAAAAACATCTTCTATCTCATGTTTCCACAACCTTTGTAATTATTAGTAGTAGTTTCTGCCTAATATTTTGGTGTGATACTCTGCATTTTCTCCCATCAGTTGTTGGATGGTCTTTCTGGTCTCTCCGATGACTATTATGCTAGGCTCCAGTCCTTAGCATAATATGCAGGCATGACAAACTATAGATTGGAGGTTTGTTTGCTGAGTTGGTATCCAAATCTCTCCAGTTGAGGGTCTTCCTAGTAACAAAAGATAGCAGGTTCATGCTCCGTGTCCCCCATTATTAGGAATCTTCACTAGTGCCATTCTCATAGATTTCATGGAGTTTTCATTGTACTAAATTTCTACCTTGCTTCTGAAATGCCCTCAATTCCAGTCATCTCTCCCAGTGTTCTTCCTCCCCACTTCCACCTGAGCCCTCCTTTCCCCATCTCTTCCCACCCCCAGTCTACCCACTATATGTTTTCTATTTCCCATTCCTGAGAAGATACTTGCTTCCTACTTGAGCTCTTCTTGTTACTTACCTTCTTTGGGTTTGCGGATTATAGTACAGTTATCTTTTTACTTTATAGCTAATACCCACTTGTAGGTGAGTACATACCATGCTTGTTCTACGTTTGGGTTACCTCTAGTTCTGTCCATTTGCCATCAAAAATTCCTGATGTCACTTTTTTTTTTAAACAGCAGAATAACACTCCATTGTGCTAATGTACTACATTTTCCTTATCCATTCTTCAGTTGAGTGATATCTAGGTTGCTTTTAGATTCTGTCTATTATGAATAAATCTACAATGAACATAGTTGAGCAAGAGTCATTGTGGTAGGATGGAATATCCTTAGGGTATTTGCCCAGGAGTGGTATGGCTAAGTTGTGAGGTAGATCAATTCCCAATTTTCTGAGAAGCTGCCATATTGATTTCCAAACTAGCTGTGCAACTTTGTACTCCCACCAGCAATAGTAGAGTTTTCCTCTTGCTCCACATCCTTGGTAGCATGAGCTATCACTTGTGATTTTGATCTTGATACATTCTGACAAGTAAAAGATGGAATCGCAAAGTGGTTTTGATTTGCATTTCTCTGACAGCTAAGGATGTTAAATGTTTCTTTAGGTGTCTCTTAGCCATTAGAGATTCCTCCCTTAATAATTCTGTTTAGATCTGTACCATATTTATTAACTGGATTGCTGTTTTTTTTCATATTAGTTTGTTGAGTTCTTTATATATTTTGGAAATTTGACCTCTATTGGATGTGGAATATTTTCCCGTTTTGATAGATTGATGGAGTCTTTTGCCTTATAGACATTTTCAGTTTCATGAGATCCTATTTCTTAATGGTTGATCTTAGTACCTATTCTATTCGTGTTTTGTTCAGATAGTTATTTTCTATGCCAATGAGTTCAAGGCTATTCTCCACTTTCTCTTCTATCAGGTTCAGTGTACATGGCATTATGTTGAGGTTTTTGATTCCCTTGGGCTTAAGTTTTGTGCAAGATGATAGATATAGATGTATTTGCATACTTTTACATGCTGACATACAGTTAGAGCAGTACCATTTTTTAAAGAACCTTTCTTTTGTCCATTGTGTATTTCCAGGTTCTTTCTTTTTTCTTTTTTTATTTATTTGATATATTTTTTATTTACATTTCAAATGATTTCCCCTTTTCTGGCTCCCCACTCCCTGAAAGTCCCATAAACCCGCTTCCCTCCCCCTAGTCCCCCATCCATCCCTTCCCACTTCCCTGTTCTGGTATTGCCCTATACTGCTGCACTGAGTCTTTCCAGATCCAGGGGCCAATCCTCCTTTCTTCTTGGACATCATTTAATATGTGGATTATGTCTTGGGTATTCCAAGTTTCTAGGCTAATATCCACTCATCAGTGAGTGCATACCATGACTGATCTTTTGAGACTGGGTTGCCTCACTTAGTATGATGTTCTCCAGCTCCATCCATTTGTCTAAGAATTTCATGAATTCATTCTTTCTAATGGCAGAATAGTACTCTTGATTCAGTTAACCAACCTTTCTGATGCCAATAACATGCTATTTTTATTACTATTATTCTGTAGTACAGCTTTATGGATAGTGATAATTTCAGAAGTTGTTTTATTGTATAGGGCTGTTTTTTTTTTTTCTATCCTGAACTTTTTGTTTTTCTATATGAAGTTGAATACTTTTTTTCAAAATATTGTGTTGAAGTTTTGATGGGGATTTTGTGGATTCTGTAGATTGCTTTTGGTTAGATGGACATTTTTATTATGCTGATCCTTCCTATCCATGATCATGTGAGATCTTCCATCTTCTGATATCTTCTTTAATTTCCTTCTTCGAAGATTTGAAATTTTAATGATACATTGCTTGGTTAGTATTAAACCAAGATATTACATATCTTTATAGATATTGTGAAAGGTGTTGTTTCACTGATTTTTTTCTTCTGCGAGTTAATTAAAAATTGTTTACTGGCCTTTGAGCTGGAAATTGTCTTCTTCTATTCCGATTATTCTCTCTCTCTTTTTTTTATAATATTCTAGATTTCCTGCATGTTTTGTGTCAGTAATATAATATTTTTTTAGATTAACATTTTCTTGGAATGTTGTTTCATTTTTTCTAAAGTATCTTTTTAAAAAAGATTTATTCATTTATTTTAAGTATATGAATATACCATTGCTCTCTTCAGACACACTAGGAGAGTACATCAGTTTCCATTATCGTGGTTGTGAGCCACCATGTGGTTGCTGTGAATTGAACTCAGGACCTCTGGAAAAGCAATCAGTGCTCTTAACTGCAGAGCCAACTCTTCAGCTCTAAAGCATCTTCAGTGTCTGATATTTTGTCGTCCATCTTTTGTACTCTGTTGGTAATGCTTACTTCTATCTTTTTTTTTTTTTGCAACTATTTCCACTTTCAGGCCTTGAACAGTTTTATTCATTTTCTTCAACTATTTGTGTTTTTCTTGACTTTTTAAACCATCTGTAAGGGATTTATTGATTTCTTTCCATTTTTAAATTTTATTTCCTTCAATTTCTGTTAGGACTTCTATCATCTTCATACAGCTGGTTTGATGGTTCTTTTCTTGGGCTTCAGCAGTGCTGAAATATTTAAGACATGCTCTAGTGGGAAGCCTGGGCTCTGGTAAAGACATATTGCCCTGGCTCTTGTTGGAGTATGTTCTTACACTGATGTATAAACTGGATTTGGAGTAATTATAGGTCTAGGTGCTGATGACTAGATTTGTCTTTGTTGGTTATGTGTTTTCTTCCTTGGTTTCTGTTTCTTCTCTGGTCTTCTAGCTGGAGTAGTCTTTGCCTCAGTTAGGGGCTGGACTTCTGATGGCCTGAATAGCTTCTTGCTTATCAGGGGGTTGCTGTCCCACTTGGGAGCTAAAGTTCTAGCAATGTTCAGGGTCTCTGATCAGGCTGGGGGTCCTCTGGTGTTTAGGATGCTGGTCTGGCTTCTGGTTTGGATGGAGGCTTCTGCCTAGTTTCAGGGAGCTGTCCTGGTCTATGAGACTCAGGTTGCTGGTCTAGCCTCAGGTGGAGTCGGAGGCTTTCCCTTGTGTTGTGGGTCAGGATATTGTGCTGAAGAGAAGAAGGAACACTTGGGGTTATGCCAGACAGGTATGGGCAGGCAGGGCTGGTGTTTGTGTGTGTGTGTGTATGTGTGTGTTTGTAGATTACCTGGTTTTTGGTGACCTGGCTTGGTCTCTGGTGGATAGGAGGATTCAGTTGTTTTTTAGGGAGCTGACCTTCCCTCTGGTAGGTTAGGAGACTTCAGCTGGAGGTGGGGGCTGCAATATGTTGACATATGATTGATTATATTGGGCAGGCACAGACATATATGTAGACAAAGCCTTATACATATTAAACAAATAAATGGTAAATAAATAAATAGAATAAATGTATATTTTTATTTACTTTTAAAAGCCAAAATTAGTTTGACACAATTAATTTCACTATAACATAACATTAAAGATGAATTGTCAAAATATATTACTGTAAACAGGACAGAGCGTGTTTGACAAAAGTCTCCACATTTTAATTATTTTTAGATTTATTTATTTATTTTATGTATATGCTCTATCTGCATATATACCTACATGCCAGAAGAAGGCATCAGATCCCATTACAGATGGTTGTGAGCAACCATGTGGTTGCTGGGAGTTGAACTCTAGAAGAGCAGAGAGTGCTTTTAATGGATCAGCCATCTCTTCAGTATCTTTATTTTCCATATGGCTTAGGTGACAAATAATGATCTTTGATTGAGAAGATGTATTCCTATTAATTCTTTCTAGAACTTTAATATAGAACTTGTTCTCTCAAGTAGATAGTTTTTGTTTTCCAGGGTCAAACAACAATTCCTAAGCCTGATTTTAGATACGCTTCTGACCTACTCACTGTAAAGCAGAAGTTTCAAGGGCTCACTTAATTGCTTAGTTCTTCTTGGTGGGAGAGAAGAAGGTTTCTTTCCTCCTGCATTTGTTATTTGGGTGAGAATATGTGGGTCTGAAAGCATTCCCTTCATCAAATCAGTGACACAATCAGAAGACTACATTGAGGAGGGAGGCTGGGAACTGCCTCTGCTTTCATACAGCAACATTGTCAAAGTTAGTTACTAGGTATTTGGTGTTTACAGTATGGGGATAGTCTTCTTAGCACAGCTCTCTGTTGTTTCTCATATATTAGAATCCTAAAGACAAGTAGTAATTGTGAAAGATCAACTAACAAGCAGTTAGGTCCAACATGAATTATTGACTTTGAACTTTTTCTCTCCATGAACTTTTTTTATTAGATATATTCTTTATTTACATTTCAAATGTTGTCCCCTTTCCAGGTTCCCCCCTCCCTGTCCTGGCATTCCCCTACACTCCAGCTTTGAGCCTTCTCAGGACCAGGACCTTCTCTCCTCCGTTGATGTCCAACAAGGCCATCTTCTGCTACCTATACATCTGGAGCCATGGGTAACTCCATCTGTACTCTTTGGTTGATGATTTTGTCCTTGGGAGCTCTGGGAATACTGGGTGACTCATATTGTTGTTCCTCCTATGGTGTTGCAAACATCTTCAGCTCCTTGGGTCCTTTCTCTAGCTCCTCCATTAGGGACCCTGTGCTCAGTTAAATGACTGGCTGAAGTCTCATTTGCTTCTCTTCCTCTTTATCCAACTAAGGTGAGCAACTTCCATTTCAGACAAATGCCAGTGACACTCTGCTGGCTTGGCAGAAGTCAGTCACTATCTGCCATTTCCTTTTGGATTGTTGACATACTGGAAAACAAATGTCCTAGCTGTATGTCTCCTTCACTAATGCTCTTCTGGTTTAATTTATTTATTTTATTTCTTCTGTAGTGATGATTAGTTTATATTCTTATTTTTCTCTTTTATTAAAACATATTTGTTAATACCAAATTTCTTGTAAAAAATGAAAAAGTAAACTTTAAAAAATGCCAGGGTCGTGGGGAGTCATTTGAAAATTACCAAGACTAATGGTAAATTGGTAATAGTCTAAAAGAGATAATTCAGGTATCTCCGTGTGACTGATGACAGGGAGAACAGATCAAGTGCAGAAAGATAGAGAAAGGACATGATTAAAGCCCTGACTGATGGAGTTCACAGCCATGTAGTCGAATGACCACAACATTTAAAATAGAACATCAGAAAACAGAACCCTTTACCTTACAGAAACTTTCAAAAAAGCAAATCGGCAACCAACAAATTGGGAAAAGATCTTCACCAACCCTACATCAGCTAGCGGGCTAATATCCAATATATATAAAGAACTCAAGAAGTTAGACTCCAGAAAACCAAATAACCCTATTAAAAAATGGAGTACAGAGCTAAACAAAGAATTTTCACCTGAAGAACTTCGGATGGTGGAGAAGCATCTTAAAAAATGCTCAACATCATTAATCATTAGGGAAATGCAAATCAAAACAACCCTGAGATTTCACCTTACACCAGTCAGAATGGCTAAGATTAAAAATTCAGGAGACAGCAGATGTTGGCGAGGATGTAGAGAAAGAGGAACACTACTCCACTGTTGGTGGGGTTGCAAATTGGTACAACCACTCTGGAAATCAGTCTGGCGGTTCCTCTGAAAACTGGGCACCTCACTTCCAGAAGATCCTGCTATACCACTCCTGGGCATATACCCAGAAGATTCCCCAGCATGTAATAAGGATACATGTTCCACTATGTTCATAGCAGCCCTATTTATAATTGCCAGAAGCTGGAAAGAACCCAGGTATCCCTCAACAGAAGAGTGGATGCAAAAAATGTGGTGTATCTACACAATGGAGTACTATTCAGCCATTAGAAACAATGAATTCATGAAATTCTTAGGCAAATGGATGGAGCTGGAGAACATCATACTAAGTGAGGTAACACAGACTCAAAAGATCAATCATGGTATGCACTCACTAATAAGTGGATATTAACTTAGAAAACTGGAATACCCAAAACATAATCCACACATCAAATGAGGTACAAGAAGAACAGAGGAGTGGCCCCTTGTTCTGGAAAGACTCAATGAAGCAGTATAGGGCAAAATCAGAACGGGGAAGTGGGAAGGGGTAGGTGGGAGAACAGAGGGAGGGAAGGGGGCTAATGGGACTTTTGAGGAGTGGGGGTCTAGAAAAGGGGAAATCATTTGAAATGTAAATAAAAAATATATCGAATAAAAAAAAGAAAAAACAGAAGCCATTCTAGGTTTCTTAAACAGGAAACTTAATGAAGAGTGTTGTTAACTTGGGTGTTAAAAGGTGTGGCAAAGCAAATAACCTGTGAGGTGATAAGAGGGAGCACTGTGTTGCAGAGGAGAGAAAGAGAGAGAGGGCAGGGAGGACAGAGTAAGAGGCAGATCCCACAAACTGCAGCCATTAGTGGGGTTTAGACATGTCTAGAGGGAATTAAACATGGAGGGAAATAAGCCTTCTGGCTGATGATGCCATCACAGCGAAGATTCAGGTGATACTGTGAGGTCACTATCCTTCCACCATGTCAGACAGGAGCAAAGAAGCACTCTTGTTCCTTCTCCCTTTAGTTATGCCCCATTGTTTCTCACACCTTAAGCCCAGCTGGAAGCTGGGTGATGAGAGACTGTAGGCAATACACACACACACACACACACACACACACACACACACCCAGAACTAGATGTAAAAATGATGCAAAAAAAAAAAAAAAAAGGATGAGCAATTCACAATGGAGTTAGACAAAAAACCTGTTTCTAGAAGCTAATAAAAACCCAGCTGAGGGTAAACTCAGCTGTCAAAGAAGGGCTGATTGGGGTACAATGACAGCAAAGTTGCTTAAAAATATAACTGCCATCAAATGTTGAGAAACTTTGCTTTTACAATTTCAAAAGGAGATTGGGAATTTAAATTCTTAAGTTTTGAAAGAGATTTTGAGTCTGTAATCAATTTATGCACGAAGATATCCAAAGATGGTTTTTAAGAAAGATTAAAGTTGTGTAAATGCGTGAAAGAACACTACTTACACACAAGTCATGTTGCCTAGGCTAGTTCCAAACTTGGTACTTAGCTAAGGATAACCTTCCACTCGTCATCCTCTTCCCTTTACTTCCCAAGGGCTTACAGGCATGTACATCTTGCCTGGCTTGAAAGTGATTTTTTTATTAGATATTTTCCTTATTTACATTTCAAATGTTCTCCCCTTTCCTCCTTTCCTCTCTGAAAACCCCCTACCCCATTCCCCGTCTCCCTGCTCACTAACCCACCCATTCCCACTTCCCAGTCCTGGCATTCTCCTACATTGAGCCAATGAGCCTTCACCAGACTAAGGGCCTCTCCTCTTATTGATGTCTGACAAGGCCAAGTGATCAGTATGAGATCTTTGCCTACAGAACTGCCAAGAGTTCTTCTAGCTCAGCACTAAGCTCTCCTGCTTTCCACACTGCTTGCGAAGCCGTTGTGAGGTTAGGGGTTGATTTTAAATACCTGTATCACTAGATATAATACAAACTCACACAGACAATTAATCCCAGCTGTCAAACTTCAGAGCATGAGTCCAACTGCCACACTGTTATCAATTGAACAACACCCAAGGTTGCCCTATCGGCTGCACATTGTGCACTTTCCCACGTAAACACAACACACTAGAGATTAATTACCCTCTAGAAAATTCCAGAAATCAAGGTGGGTGCAGGTGGTGTAAAATATCTCTCATGTAACCACATCAATCTCATCTTTCTACTTTACTCATCTCCTGTTATGTTTCCCATCAACTTTAGCTTGTTAACAAGTGCTGTTCCCAGTTGATATTCTTTCTCAATCCTTAGGACTTCTGGAGGCTCACATTTATTAACATTTCCACTTTTTTACTGTCTCGTAGAGCAGTATGATGGGAGGAGTTCTTTTTTATTTTTCTCTTCTAAGTAAGTTTTATTTTGATATGCACCTTTCTTTACTTCTTCTGCGGTTTAAACTCTTCCCATGGGTCCTTTCTTTGTATTTCAACATCTCACTGGAAAGAAGAGTGTATGTGATTCTTGGATGAAGATGAGTGCTCATTCATTCATAATTAAGTGTCTTGCTTTGTTTAACGTAAGAGAGGGGGGACCTGTATTGGTATTTCCTTAAATTTGACCACATTTACAAAAGGAAGAGAAGCTCTTCATGGATTTTGTATCCTATCCTTATCTTCTGTTTCTGACATTTCTTGATCAGTAGTAAGTTTGAAGACTTTTGACTTCCTGCTGTAATAATAGTGTCCACAATAGAATTTGAGTAAGTTGGAATTTTTCAAAAAATTGTTTGTCATATAGGAAGAGAAAGGATAGGTCAAAATATAGAAGATTTCTGGTCCTGCTGTAAGAGGGTCACCTTATAAAACTTTCAGTGCACAGATTACAGATTACAGAGCACAAAGAAGAATTTGGACTTATCTGCTGATTGGCTACTATTCACCACTTCTTTTTAAAGTAAGCAGAACTGTTAGTGCTGATTTTTCTATAACTGATTGGCTTAATTTCAATGAATCATGCTGACAAGGAATAAAGCTTAAGTTCTGTTTTTCATTCATGATTAGAGCTAGAATTTTGGAGGAAATCAGGAAACAAGTCTTGGTTTAATGGCTGTGGGTGGTTACTCTTGAGGGTATGTCTAAAATGTGGCTTCCATTTTTATTTTCCTTTAACAATAAGGAGAGTGCAGATTTCTTACATCATGTTCTATTTTTGAATAATAAAGTCATCTGTGGTTACATCAGCTATATTTACAATAACAGAAAGATGCATATTCATTAACAGCCCAATCCTAGACATGAGAACATTTCCCTATTGAAAGAACATTCTACTCTTTTAGGGGTCTGCTCTGTTTTGAATTCTCTCATCACTAGAATGTTTCTGTCCTCAAACATGCTGTGGCCTGGGGTTTTATAGGATAACTTTGGTAATGACTCTGGTCATTATCTCTTATCACCTCTGTACTCTGTTTCCATTTTTTACAAAAGAATCAGACATTACTCATTTGCCTTTCATCTCTTATTGCTTTTTATTGACTTATAAAATTTTGTTGATTGGTCTCTAAGATAAACATAAGCAGTTAATTTCATGTTAAAATGAGAGGAATAAGATTTTCAGTGTTGGCCATAAATCAGAATTCTCTACTGTGTAGTAAAAGTCTTGAAGAGATGAACATGGACGCAGTGAGGCAGGGAAGAAAGGAAGACTGAGTTGGTGACTGACTGTCATGAACATATTGATTTGGACTGGCCATCAATAAGATGCTCTTTCTGAGTCATAGTTTCTTCATCTATAACAGTAGAGTTCCATAATGCATTTTAAGGTATATAAAATTAGGGGACTTGTCTTAGAGTTTCTATTACTGTGAAGAAATAACCTTGATCAAAGAGCAAATTGAGGGAGGAAAGGGTTTATTTGACTTAAACTTTCATATTGCTGTTCATTCTCAAAGGAAGTCAGGATAAAAACCTCGAAGCAGGAGTTGATATGGAGACTATGGAGGGGTGCTGCTTACTAACTTACTTCCCATGGCTTGCTCAGCTTGCTTTCTTATAGAATCCATGATTTTCAGCCCATGAGTGAAGCATCCACAGTGCGTTGGTTTATCTCATATCAATCTAACTAAGGAAATATCCTTAGATTTTCTTTATTGAGGTTCCCTCCTTTCAGATAACTCTAGTTTGTGTGTTAAGTTGACCTAAGACTAGCTATCAAAGGACTCATGCTTAAAACATGAGCCTAAGAGGCAAAAAGAGACTAGTCTATTTTTTATTCCTTAAGAACTTCATATTTGTGTGTGATGAATTTAACTTGTTTAAACCCTTCTTCTTTATCATTCTGTCCCTTTCCTATGGAAACATTTCTTATTTCCAACAAGTTCCCCCAAGTTTGTGTGTGTGTGTGTGTGTATGTGTGACTTACTTAGTTTAATTACAGTTACTTGAGTGGATAGATGGTTATTTACTGGAATATGGGCAGATTATCAATGGCTACTTCAATGGAGAAAATAATTCCCTTCCCCCAGTGACCACTACCTTCCATACATAATGAATTGTTGGCAGACCCAATCTTGTGCATGTAACTACAGTTGCAGTGCATTCATGAATGGAACATTTATGTAATTTCCAGATGTTATCTTTTTTTTTCAAAATACTTCCTGTCCTCTGAGTTTTACCCCTCTTACCCCTCTTTCATGGTGTTCCCTGAGCCTACGAGTTGATTTTGCTGATCTGTGTAGATCCTCTGCTAGGCCTGAGATCTGAGGACCTGGAAAAACTGGGTGGATTACAGTCTAATACTGTAGACATCCTTACATCAGTTTCAGAGTACTTCTATACATAAATGTGGCAAAGAAAGCAATGATCCAAGGAAGGTTGTTTGAGTTCAGAAAAACAAGATCAGAAAAGTATTTAAATAAATACCAAAAAGTATACACTGAATATTAACAAAGTAGCCCTTTCCAAGAACTTTTATAGGGCAGACCAATTTAAACACAATTGCTTATCATGTTCTATAGATTATATCTAGGAAAGCATAAAGCAAAACAGAAGACCATATCCAGATGCAGGGTACAATGAGAACAGCACTCAGAGCATCCTTTCACCAGATTGGCTTCTATAGCTATTTTCTGACATCCAACAAGAATAAACATGTCTTATGATTTGAATGTGAATATATGTCACAGGAGGCAGGAAATTACATCCAGGAACAATCCAGGGAACAATATATACTTGGGATAAAAGCCCCTCTGCCATTTTTCTTCCTGGAGACTTTCTCACAATACTCCAAGACATCGTTCACCATGGGCCATTGTTTTGGCTGTATAATGACACGTAGGGTGGGTCATATAGATATCCAATTTATGGTGGGTAATTCTACCATTGCTTAGTCTTGATCAACTTTCGATTTCTGCAGTAATCACTACCTGCTGTATTATTGGAGCTTATCTGACCAAATCTGAGGACAGCACATAATCTGTGGGTATAAACAAAAATATTTGGAGGGCAGTTTGAGAGCATAACCTTTCAGCAAAACTATATTAATAGGCTCTGTTGTCCCGCTAGGGTCTGTGACCTCTTCACCCAAGGTTTCTTGACAAGGCTTACAGAAATAGGAATGAATTACTTCTCCTGAAGCTGTTTCTGGGTAAGCCAAGGCAAAAGACTATACAAGACATATTTAGAGACAGAAACAGAGACAGCTTATTAAAAAGTGGAAAACATGCTCTAGAATGGAAGTACATAGTGAGCAGAGCAAAGAACACAGAAATCCCCAAGTCATGAGGCCCATGACCATTTAAAGAATATTTATTTAACAGCCACTTCTCTCATTTATGTTTAAGAGCTTTCCTGATGTATGTCATGCTCTCTAGATGAAATTCACCTAAGGAAGATCTTCTAACCTTCCTCTAAAATTAGCTTCTGTCACGTTTTAACTTTTTTTGCTATTTTGAAGTTTTAATTTTTTATTTTGTGTATATGAATGTTTCACACATGTTTATGTGAATACTCATATACATATTTGCATATATATGTGTGTATATATATATATATTTATATGTCTGTGTCTATATCTATGTCATTATCTATATCCATATCAATATCTATATCTGCAGCATGTGTGTTTACTGTGACTGTGGAGGCCCAAAGAAATCATCAGAACCCCCCCTGGAACTGGAAATACATATGGCTGTGAGCTACCATGTGAGTGCTAGAAAGCAAACCTGGTCCCTCTGCAAGAGAAACCAGTATTTGTAATAACTGAGCAATCTCTCAAACCCGACACATGCTAATCTGATCCCTATTCTCCTGCCATAGAATGGGTCTTAGATCCAATCATAAACTAAATGATTACTCCTATAATAGCCCATACCACTCTTGTACTAGGGGCACATTTTCTCTGGCATGCCATTCTTTGTGGCTAGCAGGAGTCAGAGCTGACTAAAACTGTTGATGAGGCTTGTCTTTCCCAGCAGGCTGTCTGCGTTTATAAAGGATGTCAGTAAGAAGAAAGCTTACAGTATAGGTATGGCTTGATTTCTCTGTGTTGTGTGATCAATGTATGTGTTATCTTCAGCAATAGGATTTAAAGGATATTTTCTTAAAGTAATAGTGTAACTTAGCTTAAGTGCTTCTCTTTCACTAAGAATGCCCATAGAATCTATCTTTTAAAAGTAGACATATTGATATTGTTCTTCAATGTACTGGCCATTGCTCAAGCAGTTGAGTCCTATATAAGACTCTGCCTTAAAGATGAGCCTTTCCTAGGGTTTGGGTGATCACACTAGAACAGAGGATCTCATTTGTTCTTTAGGAGTGTAAGCCCTCAATACTACCATTAATTTTTGCCTTGAAAGGATATCACAGTATGGTATTCAAAGGGTGGGGGAAAACCAGACAGAAGATTCTGAAAAAATGTCCAGATTAAACTTTAGAATGCATTCTATGACCAAGAAGCATTTTTAATCTTGGACATAATACAAACTTTCAAATTTAAGTTCAATGAGCCATAATAGGGCTAATCAAAAAGGTCTTAACCTTAGAAGCCTTTAATTATTGCAAGCCGTCACGATACTTTGTAATGCTAACAGATATATCACAATATATCTTTCTAAATGCTAGAACCATTTCAGGCACGTTTAAAAATGATTACACTTCAGAGTACTCCCTAGGACTAGGGACCAAAATTGGGGAGGGGGGAAAAGAAAGCAAAATCACACCTCAATAGAATTTTATCTCAATTTGCTGGCATAATATAACAATTGTAATTAAAGTTATAACAGAGTTGCATTGCCTTATATCTGAAGAAGCAAAACTCACAGACTTATTCATGTTAAAACTGAGAGCAATTTGTTCAAAATATCCTGGTGAGAAGAAAATTGCTTTATGTCTTTGAGGGGTCATAACAGTTTTCAGAGTGTCTACAATAAACCCATTGCAGGACATAACAGATAATTGAAAACAAAAGCAGAGCATATTAAGTCTGTTGACATAGAGGTTAAAGTGGTAGTATAAAAATATTTAGGTAAGAAGAATTATCAACAGTTTTGTCTTGTGTGGTCTACCTAATTCATTAATTCTTAATATAGCATAACTATGCTTTTCATATAAAGCTTCTACTCTCACTGTAATTTGAATGTATCTTTGGAAAACATATTTTTCTACAATAATAATTTTCTGTTAAAGCTGTTGACTGTTGTTTAAATCGGAATATCAAACCTAACCTTAGGGATAAATCATTATCATTGTATGACCTATGTATACATTGTCCTCCCCTCCCATAAAACTAAAACACAGGGTTTCATGTTAGTAATTATGTAGGATAATGAAAACAAGTGTATCAAATTCATGAATACCATTAAAATTTTATTTTTCTAAAGTCTTAGGAGATAAAATGTTAATTTTTTATCCACTTAAAAAAAATCCCCCCTTTCCTTCATATCCTCCTTTCCCTCATTTGTGGACTTTATTTGGCCACTGTGATTTTCATTTATTTTCTGGCCTTCTGTTATTTTTCTTTTTATTTGCCATTCTCCTTCTACACTTTATTGTTGAAGCTTTCTCTAAAGCTTTCTCTTTTTCTCAGGAGAAAAAGAGAAACCTTATTTATATGCTAACTCAAAGTGGGTCAATCTTAGGACTGTAGTACTGACTGAAAACCAGAAGCAGATGCCCCTCCTATGCAAGTTTTCTCATCCATACTCTGAGTTTCCATGGTACCCATGGTGATTCTTGAGTAAGTTCATATCCTTTGAGAAAGAAAATTTGGCCTCCTAAGTAGAGTCTCTCTGTCTGTCTGTCTGTCTGTCTGTCTGTCTGTCTATCTGTCTCTCTCTCTCTCTCTCTCTCTCTCTCTCTCTCTCTCTCTCTCTCTCTCACACACACACACACACACACACAAGATTGGATTTCACATACTTTGAGGGCAAGACTATATTCGAATTCAGATCTTTTTCTTTTTACTTCAAAACCACTGTGTTTGGAGTAATATTGATTATGAAAAATGTGCTGCTACGTAGGAGAAATCAAACAAATGGGCAGATGGTGGAGGGACGGGGATTGAGAGAAAGAGAGAGAGAAGTGTATGTGTGAAACATTCATTCCCATAATCAAAGATTTGAATAATAAGAAAATTGGATGAAAAATGATTTACTGAGGAATACCGGTAGTTAAGCCATGAGGATTAGAGTTCAGAGGAAGTACTTAGTATTTACTTGCAGTGGTTAGTTAGCTATGTTTCTAGTTCGAGGCATGGTTTTCTTCTTGTTGAGTAGATCTTAACTAATTTGAGAGCTGCTGGCTACTGCCGAGGTATGCTTTGCATTACTGCACACAGAGGGTTATCTTACCATGTTGGTCATTGATATGGTAGGCCTGAAAACACAACAAATGATATTACATTAACTCGGTGGATTATATTTGAGAACATATATGTATTTAAAAATGCTTATATTTGTGTATGCATGCATGCAATAAAAATTGATGAACAAAGAAACTGAATTTGAAGGAGAGCAAGGAGCATATATTGTAGGGTTTGAAGGCAGAAAGAAAAGATAGAAAGGTCATTGAAATATAATCTCAAAAATAAACAGAAAGAAGTAATTGCAAAGAAGTGGGGTGAGAGAATCAGTTTAGGCAATTGTAAGTTTTTAAATAAATTTAATCACTGAGTTTTATTTTGAGGAAATAATTTTTTAATTACATGTCTGAACAAGAGAAAATTTCATTTCTCCATAAAAATTTTTAATTTTTATGTAATTTTTTTAATTACATGTCATAAGTAACTTTTTTATTTCTTTTATTTTTGATATTAAAATCACTTCCTCTTTACCTTTCTTTCCTCCACACCTTTCCATATATAATTTCTTACTCTCAAGTTTATGACTTTTAAAAATTAATTATTGTTACATATATAAGTATATATTCCTTAATATCATTTTAAACCTGAGAGTAATGTTAAATTGGAAAGTATAAACATGTTAGTTTACCAAATTTAGATTTGAAAGTTGGTCAGGCCTACATTGTGGTGTATGCCCTGTAGGATCTTACCTTGGAGTGAAACATGTAAGGACATATTTGATGCAACAATTTAAGTTGCAGACCAGGAGCTGGTAGAGATGAGCATTTTGAATATATAGAAAGAAGTTCATGTGATGGAAGCAGTAAATAGCGGGAAGATGGGAACAGCATACAGGGCTCAGATGGAGTGCTAGCTTGGGGCTGGAAAGACTTTGCTCAGGTTCTGGGCAGATGGAAGGGATATTGGCCTATGGTGTATATAAGAGACGAAGAGACAATTGATATTTCTGACTTTTCTTTTTGAAATGAAAATCAACCTCAGGTGATTACTGTGTCTCTCATTTGCCTTTTAGACATTGAGATGTCAGGGTTAGCTTGCTATCCTTCCTGACTACAACTTATGAATCTATCTATTGAAATTCATATCGGTGTTAGACAAGCAATTATGTTTTGCTGCTCATTATACAAAAGCAATTAAGGAGTACTAATGGACTATTCAGGAATTATCCTTTAGTTTTGATAGCTCATGGTTTTCTAAAAAATTTTTATGGAGAAATGAAATTTTCTCTTGTTTTCTAGAATGTTTGGTTTGAATAGTGTAAGCAATTAAAAGCAAGCAAGCTTTGTATCAGGTGGCTTCTCTTGTTGGGAAACAACTGTACACAATGAAGCTGAAGATAAACATAAAATATTTTGGTCTTAAAGAATCAGTTTTAGTTAGTAGAAATCACTTGGTACCCAAATTAGAATCAAAATATTCCATTCAGGTTAGGGAAATTTAGGAGAGAGAGAATCAACATCTTTGCTTTCTTATCTCAGCTCAAATCATTTTAGGTACTATATAACTTTGGGCAGGTATACTTTACTTTATCCTTATTTTAAGGGACACATTCACCTAATACTGTATGATTATATGAATAGAATTATCAGTATTCTTCCTTAGTATTTACTATGTTTAATTCATGAAACCCTAGTCTTCATAATCTCAGTTGTCTTCAACTATTAAGTATACCCTACTTTAAATATTTGACAGTTGAATGAAAATATTTTGAGTATTTAATTTTTAAACCCGGGATTGATGTTTAAAATGTGTGTGCTTGTTTTTGTGTAAAAGGGTTGTTAATGCTTGCCTGTAATCCTGTGTTCTTGGGAAACTACTTTAGAGGAAATCACATGATCAAAATCCTCCAGGGCTACAGATTGAGTTCAAGGTCAGTCTCGGGTATAGAGTGAGTTTAAAGCCAGCCTGGAAGAATCAGCAAGACCCTGGTTCGAAGTAGTTTACTTGAAAGGACTACAAATAAAACATTTGAGCATGCACAAGTCTCCAGAATCAATTATAGCACAGCAAAATAAATAATAAATAAAAATGTAATGCAACAAATATTTTTACTAACATGTGCTATAATACCCATCAAAAGTATAGCGTAGAGGTTTTACTTTTAGCAAAATATAAATAGCTACTGTTTTCATAATTTCTTTCACATAATGAAGGTCTTTCATATATCATCTTGTTTATTTGAACAGGCACATCTAATCCCACTATTTTGTTTGTTTAGACTTCTCTGTGTTGACTCTTCTATCCTTCTGTAATGAGTGAATTAGCATAGATTTTTAAATCACAACTTATCACATGGTTGAGCCAAACTCAGAAACTAAATAATTGCTATCTAAATAAAGCATTGATTGAAAGGGAACAATAATATTTTTTCTTCATAGAAACTAGTTTAGAATGTGATTAATTCAATGTTGCTTCAAACTGCTAAGTGGCCATTAATAAAATGTCTGTTGAATGAATTAACTCAATGTTGTGAATGCTACACTTATGAGTTTTGAATGTTGCACATAGTTCAGAATCATTTGCCTAATTTTTCATCTTGCTCTTGAGGTTCTGGTATTCTGGCGTTATACAGTAGAGTGTAGATTCATGGCATTCAGTTCCTTGTTGTCCAGAGCAGGTTGGTTTTGCAGTATTCTCTCCTAGGCCCATTGAGAGAGACAGTTTGGCAGTAGGAACAGAAATCAGATCACATCTTCAACGACAAGCAGAAAGCAAAGCAAGAACTGAACATGGGTCCAATGCTTCAAATGCTTGATCCTATAAGTGATATTCCTCTTTTAAACCACAGAAAGCAAAAAGAGTTATTAGTGTGTAACAGCTAATTGGATCACTGTTTTGTTTGAGAAATGCTTTGAAAATTCCAGGTATAATGAAAAATAGGAAAGTATGCTTGGATGAGAACCTAACGCGGGCCCGTGTAGACCTTGTGTTTGCTGCTTCTGTTTCTGTGAGTTTATATGAGCTTTGATCATGTTGACTTAGAGGCCCTTTCCACCTTCTGGCCCTATACTCTTTCTGTGTCTTTTTCTACCTGGTACCCCAAGTTCTGAGGGGAAGGGTTTGATGGAAACATCATATTTAGAACTTTGTGTTCCATGGTCTCTCTTTGCTTGATGTCTAGTTCCCATCTGCTGCAGTTTCCATCTGCTGCAGGAGGAAGCCCCTCTGATGATGCCTGAATAGGCATATATGAGAATAGTAGAGTATCATTAAGAGTAATTTTCCTATTGCACTTTTTATTTTGTTTTTGAATAAGTAGTGTTTGGTTTTACCCTAGCTTTCTGGCCTATCTATTCTCTGGTTCTTGGTCATTCAAACAGTGTTAGTATAGGTTCTTTCTTATGGAGTGGGCCTTAAGTACAATCAGATATTGGTTGGTTATTCCTAAAAAGTTCCTCCATTGCCCTAGCATGCTTTTCAGGACAGACATATTGTAGATCAAAGGTTTTGTGGTTGGGTTGGTGTTTCCATTTCTCTTTTGGTAGCTCATAGAATACTTTCTCATACTAAAGAAACTAGAACATAGGGTTGAAGGTTCTATTTAGCCACTCACTGGACCTCCCCATGGTCAATGAGTTGTGTTGTCTTGAAGAATAGGGCCATTCTGTCAGACTGTGGATAGCAACCTAATGACTTGGCACCAGTTGACTTGTTTGGGAATTTCAATGGGACCCTCTTTGACTAACAACTTAATTAGGTGTAACCCAGTCCTGATATTGGAAGCTTTGTTTGATAACAAGAGATGATTATTTGTGACTCTTTCTCCCTCATTATTTGGAAAGTTCATTAGATTTGGTGTTTTAGTTAGGGTTTTATTGCTGTGAACAGACACCATGACAAAGGCATCTTCTATAAGAGACAACATTTAACTGGGGCTTGCTTACAGGTTCAGAGCTCCTCCATTATCATCAAGGTGGGAGCATGGCAGTGTCTAGGCAGGCATGATGCTGGAGGAGCTGAGAGTTCTACATCTTCATAAGAAGGAAGCCAGGAGCAGATGTTTTCAGGCTGTTAGGAGGAAGGACTCAAAGCCTACCCCTACAGTGACACACCTTCTCCAACTTGGCCACACCTACTCCAACAAGGCTACACCTCCTATTAGTGCCACTCTATGGGCCAAGTATATTTAAACTACACTCGCCTTTATATAATTTGGGAAGTTTCCACTGCACTAGATTTTGACACTATACTTCAAGCGCCCTTCAGTTCTAAGTGTCTCTGCATTCTCTCCAGTTCCACTTCCTCTCCTTTCCTGATCCTCCTGCTCCCATCTTCCCCACTACAGTCCATCTATAAATCTATTCTAATTACCCCTTCTAGGAATATCTGTTTCCCCTCCTCTAGTTCCTTCCTCTATACCTAACATCTCTGAGTCTATGGATTATAACTTGGTTATCATGTATTTAACAGCTAATATCCATACATAATTGAATACATACCATTTTTATCTTTCTTTGTCTGTTACCTCATGTAGGATTTCTTTCTAGGTCTACCCACCTGCCTGCAAATTTTATAATGCTATTTTTTTTAAAAAATAATCCATTGTGCAAATATACCACCTTTTCTTTATCTTTTTTTTTTTTTTTTTTTGTTGAAGGATATTTAGGTTGTTTTCGGTTTTGGGCTATTATGAATAGAGCTACAATGAACATGGTTGGCCAAGTGTTCTCATGGTAAGATAAAGCATCATTTGGGTATATGCCCCTTTGGTGGGAAAACTTCTTCTGAGGAAAAAGCACTATTTGGTTGTGAGGAGCAGATGGGAATTGGAGAAGGTGATTCATTACAACTTTTCTAAGACTTCATTATCTATATTCATAATAAGAAATCAATTTAAAATTTTAAATATAGAAAAATACAGAAGGCTATTTCCACAACATTGGATGACTGGGTTTCCCCTGGCACACCTGAAGAAATTCAGATGGCTGAGAAGCACCTTAAGAAATGTTTAACATCATTAGTCATTAGGGAAATGCAAATCAAAACAACCCTGAGATTTCACCTCAAGCCAGTCAGAATGGCTAATGTTAAAAATTCAGGAGACAGCAGGTGTTGGTGAGGATGTGGAGAAAGAGGAACACTCCTCCACTGCTGGTGGGATTGTAAGATGGTACAACCACTATGGAAATTAGTCTGGCAGTTCCTCAGAAAACTGGACATGACACTTCCGGAGGACACGGCTATACCACTCCTGGGCATGTACCCAGAGGATTCCCCAGCAGATAATAAGGATATGTGCTCCACTATGTTCATAGCAGCCTTATTTATAATAACCAGAAGCTGGAAAGATCCCAGATGTCCCTCAATGGAGGAATGGATACAGAAAATGTGGTATATTTACACAATGGAATACTACTCAGCAATTAAAAACAATAAATTCATGAAATTTTTAGGCAAATGGTTGGAACTGGAAAATACCATCCTAAGTGAGGTAACCCAATAACAAAAGAATACACATGGAATGCAATCACTAATTAGTGGATATTAATTAGCCCAGAAGCTCTGAATACCCAAGACACAATTGGCATATCAAATGACTCTCATGAAGAAGTAAGGAGAGGGCCCTGATCCTGGAACGACTTGATGACTTGATCCTGCATTGTAGGGGAGTACCAGGACAGAGAAAAAGGAGGGAGGTGATTGGAGAATGGGTGGAGAGAAGAAGGCTTATGGGACATATGGGGAGGGGGGAACCAGAAAAGGGGAAAGCATTTGGAATGTAAACAAAGAATTTAGAAAATAGAATAAAAAAATATCCAATGGAAAAAAAAAGAAAAATACAGAAAAGTAGTAGGCTTTTCAGTATCTTTATGAGTAATTTTGACACATGTTAAATGAGACAATGTAGCCTGTATTTTTCTCTCCACAATGTTGTATAAACACTAACAGGAAATCTAACTTAATGGCTTTGCATCATTCTTATGCCGTACCCCTGTGTCTTCCCTAAGGCCTAGCAAGAGCTAGAAAACATTGTTTTCGTTTGTTACTTTCCTGGATTAATTCTCACAGGATAATGCAACAAGGACCATCTGCACACTTGACAGATTGCACGTAAGAGAGGTACTCTGTGCCTAGGAAACACAAATACTTCAAAATAAACTTCAGAAAAGCTGCTAGAACTTTGCTCTTGAGGGTGACAGTCTCTTTGTGACACTGTGGTAAACACACCCATTCTCTATATTGCAGTGCAATACCACCTATGCTTTCCAAGTTATCCACAATAAAAACACTCTTGCCTACTTTCCTGACAAAAGAGCAATTATGGAGTATGCATAGAACAGAGGCAAATGTGCCCCACACACATGGAAAAACTGCCGTTAACATTCTGTAGAGGGTGACTCCTCAGCAAGCATTTTCTTGCTAAGAATCTTTACAATATTGAAATATTTTGTGAGCTTTAAAGCAGAGTTTTAAAAAAAATTCCAATTACTGCTCCGTTCTGCCTAAGAAATTTTTAAACAACTTTGGGCATTTTGGTATTTAAAATAAATGAGCCATAAATTTATTTTAAAACAATTATTGGTATACATATAAATTCATTATTTATAAAGATAAAGAATATGTGTATTAGTGATAAATGCTTGTTAATTTTTATGTAAAGTATCATATCTTGGATAACATTGATTCTATAGGACGTAAAGCATGCCTGATGTGTTTCAGATTTCACTGATAGTTTTATTTTATAATTATCCATGCTATAATACCACCTTGCATAAGTACATAGTATAAAATGGCAGAATTATATGTTATGGCATTTAGGAATTGTTGGAATTTTTACCCCAAACACAAGTATATAAAAATTTAATGAAACTTAAGGCATTATCTCCAACACTGATATTGATTTTCCTTATTATTCAACTCTTCAAGTGCTTTATAACCCACAGGTAAAAGTTAGATGTTTGCATGCTGAGCGAGAATGAAAGGAAAATACCAAGTCTGTTTTCTGCCACATGGTGTTATAGTTCTTTTTTTTCATGCATTTTTTTATTTGATGTATTTTTATTTACATTTCAAAATAATTTCCCCGTTTCTGCCCCCCCTGCACTCCCTGAAAGTCACATAAGACCCTTTGCCTCCCCCTGTTCTCCCATCCACCCCTTCCCACTTCTCTGTTCTGGTTTTGCCTTATACTGCTACACTGAGTCTTTCCAGAACCAGGGGCCCACACCTCCGTTCTTCTTGTACTTCATTTGATGTGTGGATTATGTTTTGGGTATTGCAGTTTTCTAGGCTAATATCCACTTATTAGTGAGTGCATACCATGATTGACCTTTTGAGACTGGGTTACGTCACTTAGTATGATGTTCTCCAGCTCCATCCATTTACCTAAGAATTTCATGAATTCATTGTTTCTAATGGCTGAATAGTATTCCATTGTGTACATATACCACATCTTTTTGCATCCACTCTTCTGTTGAGGGATACCTGGGTTCTTTCCAGCTTCTGGCAATTATAAATAGGGATGCTATGAACATAGTGGAGCATGTATCCTTATTACATGCTGGGGGTATCTTACTCAGGAGTGGTATAGCCAGATCTTCCAGAAGTGACATGCCCAGTTTTCTGAGGAACTGCCAGACTGATTTCCAGAGTGGTTGTACCAATTTGCAACCCCACCAGCAGTGGAGGAGTGTTCCTCGCCAACACCTGCTGTTCCTGAATTTTTAATCTTAGCCATTCTGTCTGGTGTAAGGTGAAATCTCAAGGTTATTTTGTTTTGCATTTCCCTAATGACTTATGAAGTTGAGCATTTTTTAAGATGCTCCTCAGCCATTTGAAGTTCTTCCAGTGAAAATTCTTTGTTTAGCTCTGTACCCCATTTTTAATAGGGTTATTTGGTTTTTTGCGGTCTAACTTCTTTAGGTCTTATATGAGCAGAAAATGTTGTATGTAAAGCCACTGCAATCTAAAGTGTGCTTTAGTGTGGAGTCTGAGATGAGGCACTTTTAGGCAATGTTTGTTGTCAATGTTTGAATGTGCCATGCCATTTTTGCTGGGTAATCTTATGCATGCTATATGCTCACAACCAAGGCTACACTAAACTTGTTGGCCACAGGCGGTGCTGGCACACTCATTGTGTGTTTGAGTTTGAATTCATTTTTCTCATTTCACTTTCAGAAACATTGTTTTGTTGTCAAATTTCTCATTACTCTCCCCACCTCATCCTGTTGCTTATAGGGACACCACATGGTTTGAGAGCATATTTATCAACCTTCTCACTTATGCCTTAACTGACCCTGAGAAAGAGATTTTTTTTTGTTTTACAAATGAGAGAGGCCTGTGACAGAAAGGCAAGGTCCTCTGCACACACTCAAACGATGCATGTCGTTCTAGGACTTCATGCACAGTCATAACTCTATTGCCTGTGCATTTCATTTCTTGGCTCCTCTGTACCACGCATTAACATTGCTTTCCAAGACCTCTGTGCAAGATCTGCATTCTTTTTTTTTATTCGATATAATTTATTTACATTTCAAATGATTTCCCCTTTTCTAGCCCCCCACTCACCGAGAGTCCCGTAAGCCCCCTTCTCTTCCCCTGTCCTCCCACCCACCCCTTCCCACTTCCCCGTTCTGATAAGATCTGCATTCTTATATCATCTTAGTATTGAAATTCTACTCGTTTTGCGTCTAAAAAATTATCAAATTTATTGAAGCAACATATCTAACAGTAACACCTCAAAGAAACTGACTTCATGTTAAGAACTCAAGCCCACAGTTGCTTTATATTTGTGAGATTGACTTGGCAACAACAACACCCCATGGAAGCATAAATCTAACTTAATATTGCCATGCAAAAGTTGAGTAAATCAAATAGCGGTCTTGGAAATGGAGGTAGCTCTTGAGCAAACATAATTTTTGCTTAGTTCTGAGTTCTTACTTTGTCTCTCAGAGACATTCATTACAGTGCAGATGTTGATAGTGTGAAAGGTTCTGATATACATGTTACTAAAAATGGTCTCTATCTTGATCACCTTGTCATGGGAAATACTCCCGTACTTCCACCTTTTATCCCTTTCTGTAGGTACACCTTTTTCTTTGCTGTTCCTTGGGCCTGATGAGTGCTTCTCAGAACTGATTAGGCTGTACTCCCTAACCCTCGTATCTTCCTTTCAGGGTGGTTCATGGTCTTCAGGTTTGTTCCCATGAAGATATACCCATTCCCTCCCAGAGACTCTTATCCTTTCCTCTGGGAAGGTGGCTTCAGCTTTACTTTCCCTTTGTCTGGAATCATCTTATTGAATATCTGATGTATCCACATAGATATAATGTCTTATTTTTACATATTGCATCATTTTAATTGACATCACATATTTGTAAGGGGACCCAATAGTACTTTAGAAAAAAACACAGTGAAGAGGACATAAGGGATTGGATATGAAGAGGTTATGTCAAACATTTCTTCTTAGTCCTGAAGACCTGCTACATGCTCAAAGTCTTACTTTTTTGCTGTTGTGTCCTGTATGAGACTATTGCTGCTGTGCTGCTTATGAAAGTGTCGTCCAGTATTTTGGCTTATCCAAATCATTTTTCCCCCTGGTGCTGCTTGTTCTGAGGATTTCAAATAGAGTTTTGGACATGCAGAGGTAGATGGATGAATGTATTTTCAAACAAAACCAAAAACCAAACCAAAACAACAAAACAGAACTCCCCAATAATGTTCTCTTGGTAGTAGATAGAAGTAATTAGAATTGTGAACAGGTAGCCTTTCCTTTGCTTTCTATTCAATGCATAGTTCAAGTTAAATTCTCTCTGCAGATGTCATGTCAAGATACATATATCATATCAAAAATATATAACATACATATACATTGTGTTATTGAATATATTTTATATATTATTATATTTAATATACTAGATTATATATTATAAATATATGCTTGCATATTGTGACATTATATACATGTTTACATAGATAATATATAGACATGTTTTTAAATAGAAAACTTTTTGTACAAATTTACACACATATTTATTTTAATTGTGTATATATGTGTATCTGTGTGGAGTGAGGTTCAACTGAGTACAGGTCCCCACAGAGGCTAGCCCCAATGGATCCCCAAAGCTGGCACTATAGATGTAGGTGCAGGGTATTGAACTGGGGTCCTCTCCAACAGCAGCATGTGTACTTGAATGCTGAGCCATCTCTCCAGTCCTTGTTTATTTTTTGGAGACCAGGTCTTACTCTAGTCCTGGCTGAATGGGTTCTTCCTATGTCATCTAGGCTGTCCTTGAATCCAAAGCAATCCTCTGGACTCAGCCTTCTAAAGGATGTTATTATTGACATAACCAACCATGCCCAGATTTAGGATATATTTCTCTAGTACATTAAGGTATATTCTGGTACCACCATGGTTCTTATATTGATTCATATATTTCTATTTACTTAGTGGTTTCTTCCTCTGAAAAACGAATTACACTTAAAAAGTTGATGGTCCATTTTTCAACTGATAGTGCGTGAGGAACAACTAAATGCTTAAAGAAAGGAAAGGCCACTTAAAAAGAGAATCCCTAGCTTAACAAAGGAACCTAGTGTTAAGTACACAAATATTTTTATACCCCCTCAGTTTCTGAGCAGGATGAGGACGATTCTGTGTTTGACTTCTGTCTGGCATTAACATGAGATGGCATGTGTTCCCGGGGCTGCTGTAATTCCAACAACACAATCTTCCACAGTCTAACATCACAGTAATCTTTGTTGGCATTAGAGCTATTTCATCTCTGGCAGAGTAACATTCAGTGGATGGATTAGGAGTCTTATCTTGCTAAAACCAGCAACATCAGGAATCAATAGATGAGTGACTTCTGAAATAGTTCCTGAGGGAGGAACATACTGCTTCTCTTGTGTTTTGTTTTAACGTATAGTTTTTAAAGATGATCCTAACATAGCACCAATTATGAGGTAGAGAAATTATCTCCTCAAGAACACTGTTTTATAAGCTCTGATAAGGACCTATCAGTGGAGCAATTTAGGTTTAGTAATGTTGGTAGTAGTACTGTTTTTGTAATTTCTTACCAAAAGAAGAAAGAAAGAAAGAAAAAGAAAAAAGAAAAAGAAAAAGAAAAAGGAAAGCAAGGATCTTGCTCCTGATATAGAACTTGGTGCAGTACGTACACTTTGCTAGAAATATTTGCAAGGAGTCTGCCAAACCACTAAGAAACCCCAACGTTATTTTTTGTGAACAGTTTCACACCTTTGAAACCTTGCTTATTCATGGATATGGAATGTTTTCTTCTGGAATTACATTTTTTCCCCTCTCTTTTAAAAATGGTTCCTTGGCATGGAAAGACTTGCTCATCCATACTCTACTCTAGAAACCAACTTGCCTCCACTGAGAAATATGGAAAATAATAGTTCTTACTGCAAAGGGTTCTTTGAGTGAATTATGTGATGCAAATAAGCCTCCCCTCCCCCGACTGAGCCTGATTTTAGTGGGGCTTCAGTAAAAAGTAAATAAGAAGTAAATAATAACTGATTATAAATAAACACACGGAAAGCAATAACTGAAGATAATAAGATACTTTATAGAGTTAAGCACTGTAACATGCATTACAGTTTGTTTGCCAGTCAGAAGACTGTTCACTCTTTATTTCCAGTCTATGCACCCCGTTTTTGGCAGACATCTTTGATGTCAATACAAAGCTTATTTTCCAGTTTGCAGAGATTACAGACATGTTCATGCCGAGCTCTGTGGAGGGCAGAGTTCCGTGTGCATTCTCAGAGCAAGCCAGTTTCTCTTCTCGACCCTGGCACACAAAAGCCAGCTTTCTTTCACTTTGTGATTAGTGCTCCTTCCATGGCTGTCTTCTCGGCCAGTCGTTCTCCATCTCCAAACCCAGTGAAGCCTTTCTTGTCTCTGATCTTCCTACACTGAAGGAAATTATTTTCATTCTTGTTGCTGATAGGAAGTGAATTAAATTGATGTCTGGATTCCAGCTGTCTGACTCGCTTTTGAGTTTTGTGAGTCATTATCATTTTTAATTTTGCTAGTGATATCATCTCTCTGCAGCTATATTTTATTTGGGGAGGGGTGGCTTATTTGTGGGTTGCCTATATATGGCATTAAAGAAGACTCCAGGAGAAAGATCAATGTTATAGAAGCTGCAAATAAAAAAATTCATCATTGGTATCTCAATTGCAAGTTTTTTGCCTGGGATATGATGAGCCCAACTGTACACTAACATGCCATTTATGACTTGGCCAAGTGTTGAGAGGCCAACCTCTAGGTAGCCATGTTGAATACACACTGGGGATTTTGTAAGATGTAGTGTTCCTAGGATCCATGTTTTCCTTCATTCATAAATGAGATAGGAACAGATAGAGCAAAGGAACTTTGGCCATGGGATGTACTGTGATATATATTCCAGGAGCTCCCCTAAATGATTGTGTTCTTTAAAATTACAAAGGGTAAGAGAACAAGTATCTTAAACTTCTGGAATAGCCATGGTGTCAGGCAAAGGGAGATACTGCTGTGAAGATTAGGAGCCTATAACTAATGCTGATGCAAGTCAGTATGGGCCCTATGATGCAGCAGAACGTCCCTTTTTTCTACTTCCTTTGGCTTGTACAAAGAAAGAGCAGTGTTTATAGATTCCATAGTGAAGATCATAGAACAGACAGATACACCTGAGTGTGCTTTTCAGTAACTGTTATGTTTTTCCTCTTAGTCATTAGATTTTGATCAGTTAATTGTCAGGTCTGAGGCTGTTAGTTCTTTTTGCTCCTGGGTCTGTCTCACTCTTGATCCCTTTCAGCTCTCACTGATATTCATACCCAAGGTTGGGCAAACAACCAGTACAGGAACCAAAGTCCACAGAGCACCTCCATCACAATCCAGACAAAGAGGCAACTGGGAAGGAGGCTAGAAGATTTTGGTTGTAGAGGGCTTTGTGAATTTAGTTAAGATTTGGTGAGTTCGAGCTTTTATTTTTTAATTTATTTTATATATTCTGCTATATCCAGTGGGAATATAATGGCTATTTTGTTTTAAAAAAACATAAAGAAACCAAGCAGTTGGAATTATTGGATGTGTTATTCTTCTTTACCTTCATCAGTTTTCCATGTATAACTCTGACTTTCAGATGTGTTTGGTGTAGGAATCAAAAGTAATGGCCAATCATGAAATTCATGATATACAGTAGTAAGTGGGGTAGTCTATAAACTTACAAAGCATGTTTTTTCTTTTAGATCAGGCTAAGCCTTTTCAGTAATTAAAGAACTATTGTCATCATTGTAAACCTACTTTACTGTGTTGTATACTTATAGAAAATATACAAACATCCCTCTGGGAAAGGCAAAGTTCCACTCTTTGGTGCTATGTCCCTGACACTCTGCCAAACCCATTGTGTACTTAATTTTATTTACTTCTCAGAAAAAAAAAAAGCAGTCAGGTATACAGTGCCAAAAAATGTGAATGTCTGCCTTCCACCTTGTTTACTTATTTTTTTCTTCTTTCGTTCATTTGTTTCTATTCTCCTGTGTCCCTCTACCTGTCTTTATCCATTCCTTCACTCTAATTTACTGGATACTGGCGCAGTGGCCTTCTTCTCTCCCTGTCTCTGGGCTTGCTGCTCTGCAGTCTTGGGTCTGCCAAGGGCTCCTCAGGGTGTCCTTTTACTCCACTGGCAACTTTTGCATTTAGAACTGTTGTGGACTGCTGGCAAAAGTCAAATTACATTTGGCAAAATGTGTGTTATGTATCTGGAAACTGGGTTATATTCATTTTAGAACAATTAACTAGATAATTACTCTGGCATAAGGACAGCCTTGTGCTATTCTCGTAACAAAACAGATAATTTTAACTGCAGCTCTACCTAATACTTCCAGAGAGTGCTAAAAATCCTGGCCCATTCTTATTTTCAATCAATTAAATGTCTCTCAAGGTTCTTTATGTTCTCTTTTATGGGAATTCCACTGGTCATAATTGCTATGTTGTTTTGGAAATGGGAGTTTTTGGTCTCTTATGAAGTAAAAAATAAGTGCTCTCTAAATTAAGCAAAGCATCCACACAGAGAGAAAGAGTTCATCACCTGCTCTTTCTCTGATGTCCCTTGAATCGGACATTTCTCCTGGAGTACTCAGAATTTCACATCAGCAAACACTGGAAGCTTTCACAGCTCTGACCATTCTGGGTGTCCTCACATTTCTTTTCTCTGTTCTCAGAGCATCTTCTTGGTACCTACCCTGTGCATCTCATCTCTCCTCTAAATGTTCTTGCTATCACCTGATTGTAGTTGAAGTTTAATAGTTCAATGACTATACTACTACTCCAAGGTCTCTCAAAGGGCAGTTATTTCCTACTGTTATGACCTCAGCACCCTGGGGTCTGATTTCCTAATGTCCTTCCCAGTGTATATTTTAGAGTGCATTATAAACTTGGGTGGCATTATAAACTTGGGTGGCTTCTTTCTTCTGATAAGTAAGTGCCTATTTGTTAGGCAGTTAATTTGTTACTGGTATACTATTGATGAGATGAAGAAACAATGGCTTAATGTTTAAAGAATTTCGACAAAATTTGTCTGGCTCTGAAAATCATTAAATCAAATAGACTATGCTATAATATTTATTCTTTGTAATTATTTAGCCATTTTCTCTTAAATAAATATTCTGTCTTTTCCCTTAATTTTGAAGGTGATACAAAGAGAAAACTTTCAATAATATATAGAATGTAGTCATGCCAAGTATAGAAAAATACCATAATATAAAACAAAGGCATTTAGTCCCATGGACTGGCATAAAATGCAGTTACTGTTCTTACTGCTCAGTATTTTTTCCATCAAATTTATACTGAATATGACTGTCAAACTTTCCCCAAAACTTGTCACATTCCCATTTCAAAAAAACTTAATGCTCAATATTCTTTTCATATGCTTACTATTTGTTTTCATTTCTTACCATCTTTTAAAATAAATGCTGTACTTTAAAATTAATTTTATTTTAGTTGATTTAAAATGTAATTGTATATAATAATGAGGCACCATATGACATTTCTATTAATATATACATTGTGAAATGTCATAATCAAGTTAGACATCTGTATTTTCTCAAACATATATCATTTCCTTATGGTTAAAAAGTATTCCTACCCCATTCTCTAGCATTTTTAAATAATATAAAGATTTATTTTCTTATTTATGTGACTGTATCTCGGTATTCAGGTGCTCACCTAAGTCGGAAAAGGATGTCCTCTCCTATGGAGCAGGAGTTACAAACAGTTCTGAGCCACCTGTGTGGGTACTGGGAACGGAACTCCAGTCCCTTGAAGTAGTGATATTTGCTCTTATGTGTTGCTTGAGCCACTCTCCTAGGCCCTCCTCTAGCTTTTCAAAGTATACAGTACCTGTGTATTATATATAGCCACTTTACTGTACAGCAGCACACCTGAAGTTCTTGCCTGTATCTGATAATAACTTTGCATCCATTGGTCAGCCTTCTCCCATACATTCTTGCTCTCTAATCCGTGACTTCTGAAACTTACCATTCTACTCCGAGCTTCTATGAGTGAAAATTTCATATTGTCCATATACAAGTAGCATTATACCATGTTTGACTTTCTATAAGTGGCTTAGTTTTATTGATCAAAATAAATATCACTCTATTTATGCTGTCTAGTATGACAGGATTTCGTCTCTTTTAAAAATATTTTTCTTTATAAATATATTCTTTATTTACATTTCAAATGCTAAAATCTTTCCCTGTTTCCCCCTCCCCAAAACCCCCAACCCCTCCTCCCACCCCCTGCCTCCAAGTATATGCTCCTCTACTTGATCCACTCCCACCTCCCCCTCCCCATTTCCCTATGTTGGGTCATCTATTTAGCCTTCACAGGACCAAGCACCTCTCTTCCCACTAATCCCCCAATAAGGCATTCCTCTGCCACACTTTTGGCTGGAACCATGTGTACCCCTTGGTGGATGGTTTAGTCCCTGGGATTCCTGGGCATCTGGGTGGCTGACATCATCATTCTTCCCCTGGGGCTGTAAACCCCTTTCAGCTCCTCCAGTCTGCCCTCCAACTCCTCCATTGGGGACCTCACACTCAGTCTAATGGTTGGCTGCTAGCATCTGCCTCTGTATCTGTAAGGCTCTGGCAGGGTCCCTCCAGAGACAACCATAACAGGCTCCTTTCGGTAAGCACTTCTTATCATCCATAATAGTGTTTGGTGACTATAGGATAAATCCCCAGTTAGGGCAGTCTCTGAGTGGCCTTTCCTTTAGTCTCAGCTCCATATTTTATCTCTATAATTGCTCCAGTGAGTATTTTGTTACCTTTCTCAGAGGAACCAAAGCAACCCCACCTCAGTTTTTCTTCTTCTTGAGCTTCCTGTGGTCTGTGAATTGTAACCTGTTTATTTTGAGCTTTTGGGCTAACATCCACTTATCAGTGAGTGCCTACCATGTGTGTTGTTTTGTGATTGGGTTACCTCACTCAGGATGACACTTTCTGGTTACATCCATTTGCCTAAGAATTTCATGAATTCATTGTTTTTAATAGCTGAATAGTACTCCATTGTGTATACATCCCACAATTTCTGTATCCATTCTTCTGTTGAAGGACATCTGGGTTCTTTCCAGCTTCTGGCTATTGTAAATAAGGTTGCTATGAACATAGTGGAGCATGTGTCTTATTACCTGTTGGAGCATCTTCTGGGTATATATATGCTCAGGAGTGCTAGAGCTGGGTTCTCAGGTAGTACTATATCTAATTTTCTGAGGAATCACCAAACTGATTTCCAGACTTGTTTTACCAGATTGCAATCCTGTCAGCAATGGAGGAGTGTTTCTCTTTTTCCACATCATCTTCAGTATCTGCTGTCCCATGAGTTTTTCACCTTAGCCATTCTGACTGGTGTAAGGTGGAATCTCAGGGTTGTTTTGATTTGCATTTCCCTGATAACTAGGGATGCTGAAAATTTCTTTAGGTGCTTTAGAGCCATTCAACTTTCCTCAGTTGAATATTCCCTGTTAAGCTCTGCACCCATTTTTAATAGGGTTATTTGACTATCTAGAGTCTAACTTCTTGAGTTCTTTGTTTACTCTATCAGATGTAAGATTAATAAAGATCTTTTCCCAATCTGTTGGTTGCTGTTTTATCCTATTGACAGTGTCCTTTACAGAAGCTTTTCAGTTTCATGAGGTCACATTTGTCAATGCTTGTACTTAGAGCATAAACCATTGGTATTCTATTCAGGAAATTTTCCCCTGTGCCCATGTGTTCAAGGTTCTTCCCCACTTTCGCCTCTGTAAGCTTCAGTGAATCTGGTTTTATGTGTAGGTCCTTGACCTACTTGGACTTGAGCTTTGTACACGGAACTAAGAATGAGTTGATTTGCATTTTTCTGCATGCTGACCTCCAATTGATCCAGCACTATTTGTTAAAAATGCTGTTTTTTTCCACTGGAAGTTTTTAGCTCCTTTGTCAAATATCAAGTGACCATGGGTGTGTGGTTTCATTTCTGGGTCTCCAATTTTATTCATTGATCTTCCTGCCTGTCTCCATAGGAGGATAAAGCACTTTTTATCACTATTGCTCTGTAGTAGAGCTTGAGGTCAGAGATGGTGATTTCCCCAGGAGATCTTTTGTTATGGAGAATAGGTTTTTGCTATCCTGGGTTTTTTATTATTCCAGATGAATTTCCAGTTCGCTCTTTCTAGCTCTATGAAGAATTGATTTGGAATTTTGATGGGGATTGCATTGAATCTGTAGATTGCTTCTGGCAAGATAGCCATTTTTACTATATTAATCCTGCCAATCCATGAGCATGGAAGATATTTCCATCTTCTGAGATCTTCAATTTCTTTCTTCAGAGGCTTGAAGTTCTTGTCATACAGATTTTTTACTTGCTTTAGAGTCACACCAAGTTATGTAATATTATTTGTGACTATTGTGGAGGGTGTCATTTCCCTAATTTCTTTCTCAGCTTGCTTATCCTTTGAGTACTGCTTTGAGTTAATTTTATATCCAGCTACTTTGCTGAAGTTGTTTATCAGCTTTAGGAGTTCTCTGGTGGAAGTTTTGGGGTCGCTTAAGTATGTGATTGTATCAGTCAAAATAGTGATATTTTGACTTCTTTCTTTCTTTGTATCCCTTTGACCTCTTTTTGTTGTCTGATTTCTCTAAGACTTCAAATACTATTCTAAATAGATACGAAGAGAGTGGGCAGCCTTGTCTGGTCCCTGATTGTAGTGAGATTGCTTCAAGTTTCACTCTATTTAGTTTGATATTGGCTACCAGTATATGTCTTTCACTATGTTTAGGAATGGGCCTTGAATTCCTGATTTTTCCAAGACTTAATATGAAGGGATGGTGAATTCTGTCAAAAGCCTTTTCAATATTTAATGAAATGATCATGTGTTTTTTTTTCTTTGAGTTTGTTTATATAGTGAATCACATTGATGGATTTCTCTATATTGAGCCATCCCTGCCTCCCTGGGATGAAGCCTACTTGATCTTGGTGAATTATCATTTTGATGCATTCTTGGATTCAGTTGGCCAGAATTTTGTTGAATATTTTTGCATCAATGTTCATAATGGAAATTGGTCTGAAGTTCTCTTTCCTTGTTCGGTCTTTGATTTGTTTAGGTATACGCATTATTGTGGTTTCATAGAATGAATTGGGTAGTAATCCTTGAGTGTGTATTTCATGGAATAGTTTGAAGAGTATTGGTATTAGCTCTTTTTTGAAGATCTGATAGAATTCCCCACTAAGCCCTTCTGATCCTAGGCTTTTTGTTGTTGTTGTTGTTGGGAGATCATTAACAACTGCTTCTAGTTTCTCAGCATTTATGGGACTATTTAGATGGTTCATCTGATCCTGTTTTAACGTTGACACCTGGTATGTATTTAGTCCAGATTTTCAAATTTTGTTGAGTATAAGCTCTTGTAGTAGGATCTGATGATTTTTTGAATTTCCACAGTTTATGTTATTATGTCTCCCTTTTCATTTCTGATTTTATTAATTTGGGTAGTGCTTCTGTGCCCTCTGGTTAGTCTGGCTAAGTGTTTATAAATCTTGATGATATTCTCAAAGAACCAGCTCTTGGTTTTGTTGATTCTCTGTATAGTTCTTTTTGTTTCTACTTGGCTAATTTCAACACTGAGTTTGATTATTTACTGCTCTCTACTCCTCTTGGGTGTATTTGCTTCTTTTTGTTCTAGAGCTTTCAGGTGCACTGTCAAGCTCCTAGTGTAAGCTCTCTCCATTTTCTTTTTGGAGGCACTTAGAACTATCAGTTTTCCTCTTAGCACTGCTTTCATTGTGTCCCATAAGTTTTGGTATGATGTGCCTTCATTTTCATTAAATTCTAAAAAGTCTTTAACTTCTTTCTTTATTCTTCCTTGACCAAGATATCATTGAGAAGAGCATTGTTCAACATCCATGTATATGTGTGTTTTCTGTTGTTTTTGTTTGTACTTAAGACCAGCCTTCAGCCGTGGTGATTGGATAAGGTACATGGAATTATTTCAATATTTCTGTATCTGTTGAGGCCTGTTTTGTGACCAATTATATGGTCAATATTGGAGAAGGTACCATGAGGTGTTGAGAAGAAGGTATACTCTTTTTCTTTAGGATGGAATGTTCCATAAATATCTGTTAGATCCATTTGGTCCATAACTTCAGTTAATTTCACTGTGTCTCTGTTTAGTTTCTGTTTCTATTTTTTGCCAGTGTTGAGAGTGGGGTGTTGAAGTCTCCCAGTATTATTCTGTGAAGTACAATGTGTGCTTTGAGCTTTAGTAAAGTTTCTTTTATGAATGTGGGTGCCCTTGCATTTGGAGCATAGATGTTCAGAATTGAGAGTTCATCTTGTTAGACTTTTCCTTTGACCAGTATGAAGTGTCCCTCCTTATCTTTTTTGACATCTTTTGGTTGAATGTCGATTTTACCTGTTATAAGAATGGCCACTTCAGCTTGTTTCTTGAGATCATTTTATTGGAAAACATTTGAATCTGAAGAAGTGACTATCTTTGTCACTGAGGTGGGTTTCTTGTATGCAGCAAATGTTAGGTACTGTTTACATATCCAGTCTGCTAGTGTATGTCTTTTTATTGGGGAATTGAGACCAGTGATGTTGAGATATTAAGGAAAAGTGATTTTTTTATACTGTTATTTTCTTTGTTAAAGGTGGAATTCTGTTTGCATGGCTAACTTATTTTGGGTTTGTTGAAAGATTACTTTATTGCTTTTTCTAGGGTGTGGTTTCTTGCCTTGTGTTGGTATTTTCCACCCATTTTCCTTTGTAGAGCTGGATTTGTGGAAAGATATTGGTTAATTTGGTTTTGTCATGGAATGTCTTGTTTTCTCTATCTATGGTAATTGAGAGTTTTGCTGGGTATTGTAGTCTGGACTGACATTTATTTTTTCTTAGGGTCTGTATGACCTCTGTCCAGGATCTTCTAGCTTTCATAGTTTCTTATGAGAAGTTGGGTGTAATTCTGATGGGTCTGCCTTTATATGTTACTTTACATTTTTCCCTTACTACTTTTAATATTCTTTCTCTGATTAGTGCATTTAGTGTTTTGATTATTGTGTAGTGGGAGGAATTTTTGTTCTGGTTCAGTCTGTTTGAGGTCTGTAGGCTTCTTGTATGCTCATGGGCATCTCTTTCTTTAGGTTAGGAAAGTTTTCTTTTAAACTTTTGTTGAAGATATTTACTAGCCCTTTAATTTGCTAGCCCTTTAAATTGTAAATCCTAGCTCCCCTCTATTCCTATAATATTTAGGTTTGGTCTTCTCAATGTGTCCTCGAGTTCCTGTATGTTGTGTTACAAGCTGTTTGCATTCTTCATTTTCTTTGACTGTTAAGTCAATGTTTTCTATGGAATCTTCAGCATATGAGATTCTTCCTTCTAGCTCTTGTATTCTGTTGTTGATGCTTGCATCTGTGACTCCTGAATTCTTTCCAAAGTATTCTATTTCCAGAGATGTCTCACTTTGTGATTTCTTTATTGTTTCTACTTCTATTTTTAGAACCTGAATAGTTTTGATCAGTTCCTTCACTTGTTTGTTTGTGTTTTCCTGAAATTCTTTTAGGGATTTTTGTGTTTCCTCTTTAAGTGCTTCTGCCTATTGACCCATGTTCTTCTGTATTTTTTTTCCCAGAGAGGAGGAAGCTTTAATTGAGAAAATGTCTCTACAAGATCTTTTGTAAGCAAATCTGTAGGGTATTTTCTTTTCTTTTCTTTTCTTTTTTATTCGATATATTCTTTACTTACATTTCAAATAATTTGCCCCCTTTCCTGGATCTGCCCTCCCCAAAGTCCCATAAGCCCTCTTCCCTCCCCCTATGTCCCAATCTACCCCTTCCTACTTCCCTATACTGCTATTCCCCTACACTGCTGCACTGAACCGTCCCAGGACCAGGGGCCTCTCCTTCCTTCTTCTTGAGCTTTATTTGATATATAAATAAATATATATCCACTTATCAGTGAGTGGATACCATGAGTGTTCTTTTGTGATTGAGTTACCTCACTTAGGATGATATTCTCCAGTTACATCCATTTGTCTAAGAATTTCATGAATTCAGTGTATTTAATGACTGAATAGTACTCAATTGTGTATATATATCACATTTTCTGTATCCATTCCTCCATTGAGGGACATCTGGGTTCTTTCCGGCTTCTGGCTGTTATAAATAGGGCTGCTATGAACATAGTTGAGCATGTATCCTTATTACATGCTGGGGAATCCTCTGGGTATATGCCCAGAAGTGATATAGCAGGGTCCTCTGGTAATATCATGCCCAGTTTTTTGAGGAACCACCAGACTGATTTCCAGAATGGTGGTACCAGCTTGCAACCCCACCAGCAGTGGAGGAGCGTTCCTCTTTTTCCACATCCTCACCAGCACCTGTTTTCTCCTGAGTTTTAATCTTAGCCATTCTGACTGGTGTGAGGTGAAATCTCAGGGTTGTTTTGATTTGCATATCCCTGATAACTAAGGATGTTGAACATTTTGTTAGGTGTTTCTCAGCCATTCAATATTCCTCAGGTAAAAAATCTTTGTTTAGCTCTGTACCCCATTTTTAATGGCGTTATTTGGCTCTCTGGAGTCTACCTTCTTGAGTTCTTTGTATATCTTGGATATAAGCCCTCTTTTGGATATAGGGTTGCTAAAGATCTTTTCCCAGTTTGCTGGTTGCTGTTTTATTATTTTGACAATGTCCTTTGTCTTACAGAAACTCAATAATTTTACGAGATTCCATTTGTCAATTCTTGATCTTAGAGCATACATTACTGGTGTTCTTTTCAGGAAAATTTCCACTGTGCCCATGTCCTCAAGTGTCTTCCCCAATTTCTTTTCTATTAGTTTCAGTGTGTCTGGTTTTATGTGGATGTCCTTGATCCACTTGGACTAGAGCTTAGTACAAGGAGATAAGAATGGATCAATTTGCAGTTTTCTGCATGCTGACCTCCAGTTGAACCAGCACCATTTTCTGAAAAAGCTATCTTTTTTCCACTGCATGGTTGTAGTAGCTCCTTTGTCAAAGATCAAGTGACCATAGGTGTGTGTGTTCATTTCTGAGTCTTCAGTTCTATTCCATTGATCTATTTGCCTGTCACTGTACCAATACCATGCAGTTTTTTTTTTAACACTATTGCTCTCTAGTACTGCTTGAGGTCAAGGATACTGATTCCCCCAGAAGTTCTTTTACAGTTGAGAATAGTTTTAGCTATCCTGGGTTTTGTTATTCCAGATGAATTTGAGAATTGCTCTTTCTAAGTCTATGAAGAATTGAGTTGGGATTTTGATGGGGATTACATTGAATCTGCATATTGCTTTTAGCAAGATGGCCATTTTTACTATATTAATCCTGCCAATCCAAAATCATGAAAGATTTTTCTATCTTCTGAGGTCTTCTTGGATTTCTTTCTTCAAAGACTTGAAGTTTCTCTCATACAGATCTTTCACTTGTTTGGATAGAGTTACTCCAAGATATTATTTGTGGCTGTTGTGAAGGGTGTCATTTCCATAATTTCTTTCTTTATCCTTTGAGTATAGGAAGGCTACTGATTTGCTTGAATTAATTTTATATCCAGTCACTTTGCTGTTGTTGTTTATCAGCTGTAGGAGTTCTCCAGTGCAGTTTTTAGAGTCACTTAAGTAAACTATCATATCACCTGCAAATAGTGATAATTTGACTTCTTCCTTTCCAATTTGTATGCCTTTGACCTCCTTATGTTGTCTAATTACTCTATCTAGAACTTTAAGTACTATATTGAATAAGTATGGAGAGAAAGGGCAGACTTGTCTAGTCCCTGATTTTAGTGGGATTGCTTCAAGTTTCTCTCCATTTAGTTTGATGTGGCTACAGCTTTGCTGTTTATTGCTTTTATTATGTTTAGGTATGGAACTTGAATTACCGTTCTTTCCAAGATCTTTAACATCAAAGGATGCTGAATTTTTTCAAATGCTTTTTCAGCATCTGATGAAATGACCAAATGTTTTTTTCTTTGAATTTTTTAATGTAGTGGTTTACATTGAAGGATTTCCTTATATTGAACCATCCCTGCATACTTGGGATGAAGCCTGTTTGATCATGGTGAATGATCATTTTGATGTTTTCTTGGATTTGGTTGGCAAGAATTATGTTGAGTATTTTTACATTGATATTCATAACGGAAATTGGTCTAAGGTTCTCTTTTTTTGTTGGATCTTTGTGTGGTTCTGGTATCAGTGAAATTGTGGCTTCATAGAACAATTTGGGTAATGTTCCTTCTTTTTCTATTTTGTGGAATAGTTTGAAGAGTAATGGCATTAGATCTTCTTTGAAGTTCTGATAGAATTCTGTACTAAAACCATCTGGTCCTGTGCTTTTTTTTTGGTTGGGAGACTGTCAATGACCACTTCTATTTCTTTAGGGGCTATGGGACTAATTAGATGGTCTATCTGATCCTGATTAAATTTTGGTAGTTGTTATTTGTCTAGGAAATTGTTCATTTCATCCATATTTTCCAGTTGTGTTGCATATAAGCTTTTGTAGTAGGATATGATAATATTTTGAATTTCCTCAATTTCTATTGTTATTTCACTCTTTTCATTTCTGATTTTGTTAATTTGGAAACTGGCTCTGTGCCCTCTGGTTAGTCTGGCTAAAGGTTTATCTATCTTGTTGATTTTTTTAAAGAACCATATCCTGGTTTGGTTGATACTCTGTATAGGTCTTTTTGTTTCAATTTGGTTGATTTCAGCCCTGAGTTTGATGATTTCCTGCCTTCTACTCCTCTTGGGTGTATTAGCTTCTTTCTCTTCTAAAGCTTTCAGGTTTGCTGTTAAGCTGCTAGTGTATGCTCTCTCCAGCTTCTTTTTGGAGGCACTCAGGGCTATGAGTTTTCCTCTTAGCACTGCTTTCATTGTGTCCCATAAATTTGGGTATGTTGTGTATTCATTTTCATTAAATTCTAAAAGGTTTTGATTTCTATCCTTATTTCTTCCTTTACCAAGGTATCATTGTTCAGCTTCCATGTGTAAGTGGGCTTTCTGTTGTTTTTGTTGCTATTGAAGACCACCCTTACTCCATAGTAATCTGATAGGAGGCATGGAATTAGTTCAATCTTCTTATACCCGTTGAGGTCTGTTTTGTGGCCAATTATATGGTCAATTTTGGAAAAGATACCATGAGGTGCTGAGAAGAAGGTACATTTTTTTTTAATTTAGGATGAAATGTTCTATAGATATTTGTTAAATCCATTTGGTCCAAAACCTCTGTTTAGTTTGTATTTCCCTTACCTGTCCATTGAGGAGAGTGGGGTGTAGAAGTCACCCACAGATTGCAAGATGGTACAACCACTTTGGAAAACAGTCTGGTGGTTCCTCAGTAATCTGGGCATGACACTTCTGGAGGACCCTGCTATACCACTCCTGGGCATATACCCAGAGGATTCCCAGATAGGCAATAAGGACACATGCTCCACTATGTTCATAGCAGCCCTATTTGTAATAGCCAGAAACTGGAAAGAACCCGTTGAGCTGTCCCTCAGTGGAGGAATGGATACTAAAAATGTGGTATATTTACACAATAAAGTACTATTCAGCCATTAGTAACAATGAATTCTTTTTTTTTTCATTATATGTTTTTTTATTTGATGTATTCTTTATTTACATTTCAAATGATTTCCCATTTTCTGGGTCACCACTCCCCGCAAGTCCCATAAGCCTTCTTCCCTCCCCTTGTTCCTCCATCAACTCCTTCCCACTTCCCTGTTCTGGTATTCCCCTATACTGTTGCATTGAGTCTTTCCAGAACCAGTGGCCACTCCTCTGTTCTTTTTGGACATCATTTAATATATGGGTTATTTCTTGGGTATTCCAAGTTTCTAGGTTATTATCCACTTATCAGTGAGTGCATACCATGACTGATCTTTTGAGACTGTGTTACCTCACTTAGTATGATGTTCTCCAGCTCCATCCATTTGTCTAAGAATTTCATGAATTCATTGTTTCTAATGGCTGAATAGTACTCCATTGTGTAAATATACCACATTTTTTGTATCCATTCCTCTGTTGAAGGACACCTGGATTGTTTCCACCTTCTGGCTACTACAAATAGGGCTGCTATGAACATAGTGGAACATGTGTCCTTATTACATGCTGGGGAATCCTCTGGATATATGCCCAGGAATGGTATAGCAGGGTCCTCCGGAAGTGTCATGCCCACTTTTCTGAGGAACTGCCAGACTGATTTCCAAATTTGTTGTACCATCTTACAATCCCACCAGCAGTGGAGGAGTGTTCCTCTTTCTCCACATCCTTGCCAGCACCTGCTATCTCCTGAGTTTTTGACATTAGCCATTCTGACTGGTGTGAGGGGAAATCTCAGGGTTGTTTTGATTTGCATTTCATTAATGATTAATGATGTGGAACATTTCTTAACGTGTTTCTCAGCCCTCTGAAGTTCTTCATGTGAAAATTCTTTGTTTGGCTCCATACCGCACTTTTTAATGGGGTTATTTGCTTCTCTGGGTTCTACCTTCTTGAGTTCTTTGTATATATTATATATTAGCCCTCTGTCAGATTTAGGGTTGGTGAAGATCCTTTCCCAATCAGTTGGTTGACGTTTTGTCCTTTTGACAGTGTCCTTTGCCTTACAGAAACTTTGTAGTTTTATCAGGTCCCATTTGTCAATTCTTTTTTTTTATTTGATATAATTTATTTACATTTCAAATGATTTCCCTTTTCTAGCCCCACCACTCCCCGAAAGTCCCGTAAGCCCCCTTCTCTTCCCCTGTCCTCCAACCCACCCCTTCCCACTTCCCTGTTCTGGTTTTGCCTAATACTGTTTCACTGAGTCTTTCCAGAACCAGGGGCCACTCCTCCCTTCTTCTTGTACCTCATTTGATGTGTGGATTATGTTTTGGGTATTCCAGTTTTCTAGGTTAATATCCACTTATTAGTGAGTGCATACCATGATTCACCTTTTGAGTCTGGGTTACCTCACTTAGTATGATATTCTCTAGCTCCATCCATTTGCCTAAGAATTTCATGAATTCATTGTTTCTAATGGCTGAATAGTACTCCATTGTGTAGATATACCACATTTTTTGCATCCACTCTTCTGTTGAGGGATACCTGGGTTCTTTCCAGCATCTGGCAATTATAAATAGGGCTGCTATGAACATAGTAGAACATGTATCCTTATTACATGGTGGGGAGTCTTCTGGGTATATGCCCAGGAGTGGTATAGTAGGATCTTCTGGAAGTGAGGTGCCCAGTTTTCGGAGGAACCGCCAGACTGCTTTCCAGAGTGGTTGTACCAATTTGCAACCCCAACAGCAGTGGAGGAGTGTTCCTCTTTCTCCACAGCCTCTCCAACACCTGCTGTCTCCTGAATTTTTAATCTTAGCCATTCTGACTGGTGTAAGATGAAATCTTAGGGTTGTTTTGATTTGCATTTCCCTAATGACTAATGAAGTTGAGCATTTTTTAAGATGCTTCTCCACCATCCGAAGTTCTTCAGGTGTGAATTCTTTGTTTAACTCTGTACCCCATTTTTTAATAGGGTTGTTTGGTTTTCTGGAGTCTAACTTCTTGAGATCTTTATATATATTGGATATTAGCCCTCTATCTGATGTAGGATTGGTGAAGATCTTTTCCCAATTTGTTGGTTGCCGATTTGTCCTCTTGATGGTGTCCTTTGCCTTACAGAAACTCTGTAACCTTATGAGGTCCCATTTGTCAATTCTTGCTCTTAGAGCATACGCTATTGGTGTTCTGTTCAGAAACTTTCTCCCTGTACCGATGTCCTCAAGGGTCTTCCCCAGTTTCTTTTCTATTAGCTTCAGAGTGTCTGGCTTTATGTGGAGGTCCTTGATCCATTTGGATTTGAGCTTAGTAGAAGGAGACAAGGATGGATCGATTTGCATTCTTCTGCATGCTGACCTCCAGTTGAACCAGCACCATTTGTTGAAAAGGCTATCTTTTTTCCATTGGATGTTTTCAGCCTCTTTGTCGAGGATCAAGTGGCCATAGGTGTGTGGGTTCATTTCTGGATCTTCAATCCTGTTCCATTGATCCTCCTGCCTGTCACTGTACCAATACCATGCAGTTTTTAACACTATTGCTCTGTAGTATTGCTTGAGGTCAGGGATACTGATTCCCCCAGATTTTCTTTTGTTGCTGAGAATAGTTTTAGCTATCCTGGGTTTTTTGTTGTTCCAGATGAATTTGAGAATTGCTCTTTCTAACTCTGTGAAGAATTGAGTTGGGATTTTGATGGGTATTGCATTGAATCTGTATAGTGCTTTAGGCAAAATGGCCATTTTAACTATATTGATTCTACCGATCCATGAGCATGGGAGGTTTTCCCATTTTTTGAGGTCTTCTTCCATTTCCTTCTTCAGAGTCTTGAAGTTCTTGTCATACAGATCTTTCACATGTTTGGTAAGAGTCACCCCAAGATACTTTATACTGTTTGTGGCTATTGTGAAGGGGGTCATTTCCCTAATTTCTTTCTCAGCCTGCTTATCCTTTGAGTATAGGAAGGCCACTGATTTGCTTGAGTTGATTTTATAGCCTGCCACTTTGCTGAAGTTGTTTATCAGCTGTAGGAGCTCTCTAGTGGAGTTCTTTGGGTCACTTAGGTAGGCGATCATGTCGTCTGCAAATAATGATAGTTTGACTTCTTCCTTTCCAATTTGTATCCCTTTGACCTCCTTATGTTGTCGAATTGCCCAAGCTAGTACCTCAAGTACAATATTGAAAAGATAAGGAGAAAGGGGGCAGCCTTGTCTGGTCCCTGATTTCAGTGGGATTGCTTCAAGTTTCTCTCCATTTAGTTTGATGCTGGCTACCGGTTTGCTGTATATTGCTTTTACTATGTTTAGGTATGGGCCTTGAATTCCTGTTCTCTCCAAGACTTTAAGCATGAAAGGATGCTGAATTTTGTCAAATGCTTTTTCAGCATCCAATGAAATGACCATGTGGTTTTGTTCTTTGAGTTTGTTTATGTAGTGGATTGTATTGATGGATTTCCGTATATTGAACCAACCCTGCATTCCCGGGATAAAGCCTACTCGATCATGGTGGATGATCGTTTTGATGTGTTCTTGGATTCGGTTGGCAAGAATTTTATTGAGTATTTTTGCATCGATCTTCATAAGGGAAATTGGTCTGAAGTTCTCTTTCTTTGTTGGATCTTTTTGTGGCTTTGGTATCAGCGTAATTGTGGCTTCGTAGAAGGAATTGGGTAGTGTTCCTTCTGTTTCTATTTTGTGGAATAGTTTGAAGAGTATTGGTGTTAACTCTTCTTTGAAGGTCTGGTAGAATTCTGCACTGAAGCCATCTGGTCCTGTGCTTTTTTTGGTTGGAAGACTTTCTATGACTCCTTCTATTTCTTTAGGCATTATGGGACTGATTAGATGGTCTAGTTGGTCCTGATTTAATTTTGGTATTTGGTATCTGTCAAGGAAATTGTCCATTTCCTCCAGATTCTCCAGTTGTGTTGAGTACAGGCTCTTGTAGTAGGATCTGATGATTTTTTGGATTTCCTCAGTTTCTGTTGTTATATCTCCCTTTTCATTTCTAAGTTTGTTAATTTGGATACTTTCTCTGTGCCCTTTGGTCAGTCTGGCTAAGGGTTTATCTATCTTGTTGATTTTCTCAAAGAACCAGCTCCTGGTTTTGTTGATTTTTTGTATGATTCTCTTTGTTTCTACTTGATTGATTTCTGCCCTGTGTTTGATGATTTCCTGCCTTCTACTCCTCCTGGGCAAAATAGCTTCTTTTTGTTCTAGGGCTTTCAGGTGTGTCATTAAGCTGGTAATATATGCTCTCTCCATTTCCTTTTTGGAGGCACTCAGGGCTATGAGTTTTCCTCTTAGCACTGCTTTCATTGTGTCCCATAGATTTGGGTATGTTGTGTTTTCATTTTCATTGTGTTCTAAAAAGTCTTTAATTTCTTTCTTTATTTCTTCCTTGACCAAGGTATCATTGAGTAGAGTATTGTTCAGTTTCCACGTGTATGTGGGTTTTCTGTTTTTTCTGTTGCTATTGAAGACAACTTTTACTCCATAGTGATCAGATAGGAGGCATGGGATTAGTTCTATCTTCTTATATTTGCTGAGGTCTGTCTTGTGACCAATTATATGGTCGATTTTGGAGAAGGTACCATGAGGTGCTGAGAAAAAGGTATATTCTTTTGTTTTAGGATAGAATGTTCTATATATATCTGTTAAATCTAATTGGTCCAAAGCTTCAATTGGTTTCATTGTGTCCCTGTTTTAGTTTCTGTTTTCCTATCGGTCCATTGAGGAAAGTGCAGTGTTGAAGTCACCCACAGCTATTGTGTTAGGTGCAATGTGTGCTTTTAGTTTTAATAAAGTTTCTTTTACGAAAGAGGGTGCCCTTGCATTTGGGGCATAGATGTTCAGGATTGACAATTCTTCTTTTTGTATTTTTCCTTTGACCAGCAAGAAGTGTCCCTCAGGGTCTCTTTTGATGACTTTGGGTTGAAAGTCAATTTTATCTGATATTGAAATGGCTACTCCAGCTTGTTTCCTGAGACCATTTGCTTGTAAAATTGTCTTCCAGCCTTTTACTCTAAGGTAGTGTTGTTTGTCTTTGACCCTGAGGTGTGTTTCCTGTAAGCAGCAAAATGTAGGGTCCTGTTTACGTATCCATTCAGTTAGTCTGTGTCTTTTTATTGGGGCATTAAGTCCATTGATGTTAAGAGATATTAAGGAATAGTGATTGTTACTTCCTATCATTTTTGACGTTATTTTTTAAATTTGAATGCTTAACTTCTTTTGGGTTTGATGAAAGGTTACTATCTTGCTTTTTCCAGGGTGAAGTTTCCCTCCTTGTATTGGTGTTGTCCTCCTATTATCCTTTTTAGGGCTGGGTTTGTGGATAGATATTGGGTAAACTTGGTTTTGTCATGAAATATCTTAGTTTCTCCATCTATGGTGATTGAGAGTTTTGCTGGATATAGTAGTTTTGGTTGGCATTTGTGTTCTCTTAGAGTCTGCATGAGATCTGCCCAGGACCTTCTAGCCTTCATAGTCTCAGGTGAAAAGTCGGCTGTGATTCTGATAGGTCTTCCTTTATATGTTACTTGGCCTTTTTCTCTTACTGCCTTTAGTATTCTTTCTTTGTTTAGAACATTTGGTGTTTTGATTATTATGTGACGGGAAGTACTTCTGTTCTGGTCCAGTCTGTTTGGAGTTCTGTAGGCTTCTTGTATATTCATGGGCATCTCTCTCTTTAGGTTAGGGAAGTTTTCTTCCATAATTTTATTGAAGATATTTGCTGGCCCTTTAAGTTGTAAATCTTCACTCTCATCTATGCCTATAATCCTTAGGTTTGGTCTTCTCATTGTGTCCTGGATTTCCTGGATATTTTGGGTTACAAGGTTTTTGCATTTTGCATTTTCTTTAACTGTTGAGTCCATGGTTTCTATGGAATCTTCAGCATCTGAGATTCTTTCTTCTATCTCTTGTATTCTGTTGTTGATATTTGCATCTCTGTCCCCTGATTTCTTTCCAAGGCTTTCTATCTCCAAAGTTGTCTCCCTTTGAGGTTTCTTAGTTGTTTCTACTTCTGATTTTAGATCCTGGATGGTTTTGCTTAGCTCCTTCACTTGCTTGTTTGTGCTTTCCTGTAATTCTTTAAGAGATTTTTGTGTTTCGTCTTTCATGACCTCAGCCTGTTGACCAAAGTTCTCCTGTATTTCTTTAAGTGTTTTTTGCATTTCCTCCTTGTTGGCTTTTGTATTCTCCTGGATTTCTTTCAATGATTTTTGTGTTTCCCTTGCAAGGGCTTCTAACTTTTGATCCATTTTCTCCTGAATTTCTTTAAGTCTGTCCTTCATGTGTTCCTGTACCAGCATCATGACCAGTGATTTTTAAATCCAGATCTTGTTTTACTGGTGTGATGGGGTATCCAGGACATGTTGGTAGAGGAGAATTGGGTTCAGATGTTGCCATATTGCCTTGATTTCTGTTAGTGACGTTCCTGCATTTGCCTTTTGCCATCTAGTTCTCACTGGTGTTAGTTTGTCTTGTCAGTGCTGGACTCACCAGTGCAAGCTGCCCCTTCCCAGTTGGCCTCTGGTGCACAGCTTACCTCCTGCACTGCTTGTAGACAGGGTGCTGCTGCCCAGGTTGTTCAGATCCCAAAGCAGGCACCCGAAGGCTCCCGCTGGGGCTCGCTGGATTCACTGGAGCACACTGACTTCTCCCAGCTGGCCGCCCGGAAGCCCAGCTAGCCTTTTGCAGGACTTGGAGATGTGGTGCTGCCACCCAGGCTGATCTGGATCCGGAAGCGGAGCCCATTTGTCAATTCTTGATGTTAGAGCATAAGCTATTGGTGTTCTATTCAGGAACTTTTCCCCTGTGCCCATGTCCTCAAGGGTCTTCCACAGTTTCTTTTCTATTAGTTTCAGTGTGTTAGGTTTTATGTGGAGGTCCTTGATGCATTTGGAGTTGAGCTTGGTACAAGGAGATAAGAATGGATTGATTCGCATTCTTCTGCATGCTGACTTCCAATTTAACCAGCACTATTTGTTGAAAAGACTATCTTTTTTCCACTGGATGCTTTCAGCTCCTTTGTCAAAGATCAAGTGACCATAGGTGTGTTCATTAATTTCTGGGTCTTCAATCCTATTCCATTGTTCGACTTGCCTGACATTGTACCCATACCATGCAGTTTTTATCACTATTGCTCTGTAGTAAAGTTTGAGGTCTGGGATACTGAATCCCCCTGAAGTTCTTTTACTGTTGAGAATAGTTTTAGCTATCCTGGGTGTTTTGTTATTCCAGATGAATTTGATCATTGCTCTTTCTAGCTCTATGAAGAACTGGGTTGGGATTTTTATGGGGCTAGCACTGAATCTGTAGATTGCCTTTCGCAAGATGGCCATTTTAACTATATTAATCCTGCTAATCCAGGAGCGTAGAAGATTTTCCCATTTTCTGAGATCTTCTTCGATTTCCTTCTTCAGAGATCTGAAGTTCTGATCATATAGGTCTTTCACTTGTTTGGTTAGAATCACCCCAAGATACTTTATTCTGTTTGTGGCTATTGTGAAGGGTGCCATTTCCCTAATTTCTTTCTCAGTCTGCTTATCCTTTGAGTATATAAAGGCTACTGATTTGCTTGAATTGATTTTATAACCTGCCACTTTGCTGAAGCTGTTTATCAGCTGTAGGAGTTCTCTAGTAGAGTTTTTGGGGTCACTTAAGTATACTATCATATCATCTGCAAATAGAAATACTTTGACTTCTTCCTTTCCAATTTGTATCTCTTTGACCTCCTTATGTTGTCTAATTGCTCTAGCTAGGACTTCAAGAGCTGTATTGAAAAGATATGGAGAGAGGGGGCAGCCTTGTCTAGTCCCTGATTTTAGTGGGATTGCTTCAAGTTTCTCTCCATTTAGTTTTATTTTGGCCACCGGTTTGCTGTATATTGCTTTTACTGTGTTTAGATATGGGCCTTGAATTCCTGTCCTTTACAAGACTTTCAGCATGAAAGGGTGCTGAATTTTGTCAAATGCTTTTTCAGCATCTAATGAAAAGATCATGTGGTTTTTTTTCTTTGAGTTTGTTTATGTAGTCGATAGCATTTATAGATTTCCTTATATTGAACCATCCCTGCATCCCTGGGATGAAGCCTACTTGATCATGGTGGATGATCATTCTGATGTGTTCTTGGATTCGGTGGGCAAGAATTTTATTGTGTATTTTTGCATCGATATTCATAAGGGAATTGGCCTGAAATTCTCTTTCTTCTTTGGATCTTTGTGTGGTTTTAGTGTAATAGTGGCTTCATAGAAGGAGTTGGGTAGTGTTCCTTCTGTTTCTATTTGGTGGAATAATTTGAAGAGTATTGGTGTTAAGTCTTCTTTGAAGGTCTGATAGAATTCTTCACTGAAACCATCTGGTCCTGTGCTTTTTTTGTCAGAAAGCTATCTATGACCCCTTCTATTTCTTTAGGGATTATGTGTCTGTTTAGATGGTATTTGATCCTGGTTTAATTTTGGTAATTGGTATTTGTCTAAGAAACTGTCCATTTCCTCCAGATTCTCCAGTTGTGTTGAGTACAGGTTTTGTAGTAGGATCTGATGATTTTTAAAATTTCCTCAAATTTTGTTGTAATATCTCCCTTTTCATTTCTAATTTTGTTAATTTGAATACTTTCTCTGTGCCCTTTGGTTAGTATGGCTAAGGGTTTATCTATCTTGTTGATTTTTTTCAAAGAACCAACTTTTGGTTTTGTTGATTCTTTGTATGGTTCTCTTGATTTCTACTTGATTGATTTCAGCCCTGAGGTTGATGATTTCCTGTCTTCTTCTCCTCCTGGGTGAATTAACTTCCTTTTGTTCCAGGGCTTTCAGTTGTTCTGTTAATCTTCTAGTGTATGCTGTCTCTAATTTCTTTTTGGAGGCACTCAAAGTTATGAGTTTTCCTCTTAGCACTGCTTCCATTGTGTCCCATAGATTTGTGTATGTTTAACATCATTTTTGTTAAATTCTAAGAAATCTTTGATTTCTTTCTTTATTTCTTCCTTGACCAAGGTATCATTGAGTAGAGTATTGTTCAGTTTCCATGTGTATGTGGGCTTTCTGTTGTTTTTATTGTTATTAAAGACCACTTTTAGTCCATAGTGATCTGATAGGAGGCATTGGATTATTTCAATCTTCTTATATTTGTTGAGGTCTGTCTTGTGACCTACTATATGATCGATTTTGGAGAAGGTACCATGAGGTGCAGAGAAAAAGGTATATTCTTTTGCTTTGGGATGAAAAGTTCTATCTATCTATCTATCTATCTATCTATCTATCTATCTATCTATCCATCTATATCTGTTAAATTCAATTGGTCCAAAGCTTCAATTAATTTCACTGTCTCCCTGTTTAATTTCTGTTTTCCTGATTGGTCCATTGGTGAGAGTGGAGTGTTGAAGTCACCCAAAATTATTGTGTTAGGTGCAATGTATTTGGAGCATAGATGTTCAGGATTGAGAGTTCTTCTTGTTGGATTTTTTCTTTGACCAGCAAGAAGTGACCTTCCATGTCTCTTTTGATGACATTAGATTGAAAGTCAATTTTATCTAATATTAGAATGGCAAATCCGGCTTGTTTCCTGGGACCATTTGCTTGTAGAATTCTCTTCCAGACTTTTATTCTAAGGTAGTTTTTGTCTTTGATACTGAGGTGTGTTTCCTGTATGTAGCAAAATGTAGGGTCCTGTTTATGTAACCAATCTGTTAGTCTATGTCTTTTTATTGGGGAATTGAGTCCATTGATGTTAAGAGATATTAAGGAGTAGTAGTTATTGCTTCCTATCATTTTTGATTTTAATTTTATACGTGTGTGCTTATATCTTCTTTTGGGTTTGATGAAAGAATCTTAATATCCTGCTCTTTCCAGGGTATAGTTTCCCTCATTGTAATGTTGTTTTCCCCCTATTATCCTTTGTAGGGCTGCATTTGTGGAAAGATATTGTGTAAATTTTTTTTGTCATGGAATATCTTGGTTTCTACATCTATAATAATTGAGAGTTTTTCTGGGTATAGTAATCTTGGCTGGCATTTGTGTTCTCTTAGAGTCTGCATGAGCTTCACCCAGGATCTTCTAGCTTTCATGGTCTCTGGTGAGAAATCTGGTGTAATTCTGATAGGTCTTCCTTTATATGTTACTTGCCCTTTTTCTCTTACTGCCCTAAGTATTCTTTCTTTGTTTAGTACATTTGGGGTTTTCTATCTCCAAAGTTGTCTCCCTTTGTGCTTTCTTAGTTGTTTCTACTTCTGTTTTGAGATCCTGGAAATTTTTGCTCAGTTCCGTCATTTGCTTGTTTATGTTTTCCTCTAATTCTTTAGGAGATTTTTGTCTTGTCTCTTTTATGACTTCTGCCTGTTGATCAAACTTCTCCTGTATTTTTTAAGTGATTTTTGGAGAATATGGGTCAGAAGTTTAGTAGCCAATATGGAGGAAATGCAATGTGTGTTTTAAGCTTTAGTAAAGTTTCCTTTAAGAATGAGGATGCCCTTGTATTTGGGGCATAGGTGTTCAAAATTGAGAGTTCTTTCTAGTAGATTTTTTCCTTTGATGAGCATAAAATGTCCTTATATGTCTTTTTTTGTGACTTTTGGTTGAAAGTCCATTTTATTGGATATTAGAATGGCTACTCCATCTTGTTTCCTGGGACTATTTGCTTGGAACATTGTTTTCCAGCATTTTACTCTGAGGTAGTTTTTGTCTTTGACACTGAGGTGTGTTTCCTGTATGCAGTAAAATATTGGGCCGTGTTTACATGTACAGTCTGTTAGTCTATGTCTTTTTATTGGGGAATTGAATCCATTGATGTTAAGAGATATTAAGGAACAGTCATTGTTGTATCCTGCTATTTTTTATGTAATTTTTATGTTTGTGTGGTTATCTTCTTTTGAGTTTTTTGAAAGAAGATTAATTTCTTGCTTTTTCTAGTGTGTAGTTTTCCTCCTTTTGTTGTTGTTTTCCATTCATTATCTTTGAAGTGCTGAATTTGTGGAAAAATACTGTGTAAATTTTTTTTGTCGTGAAATACCTTGGTTTCTCTATCTATGGTATTGAGAGATTTGCTGAATATAGCAGTCTCATTTGGCATTTATATTCTCTTAGGGTCTATATGACATCAACCCAGGCTTTTCTGGCTTTCATAGTCTCTGATGAGAAGTTGGGTGTTATTTTCATAGGTCTACCGTATATGTTACTTGATTTTTTTCTCTTACTGCTGTTAATATTCTTTCTTTGTTTAGTACATTTGGTGTTTTAGTTATTATGTGACAGGAGGAAATTCTTTTCTGGTCAAATCTATTTGGAGTTCTGTAGGATTCTTGTATGCTCATGAGCATCTCTTTCTTTAAGTTAGGGAAGTTTTCTTCTATAATTTTTTGAAGACATTTATTGGCCCTTTAAGTTGGAAATCTTCACTCTCTTCTATACCTGTAATCCTTAGGTTTGTTCTTCTCATTTTGTCTGGGATTTCCTGGATGTTTTGGATGAGGAGCTTTTTGCATTTTTCATTTTTTTTTTTTTTTTTTTTTTGGCTTTTGTATCGGTGCTTTCTATGGTATCTTCTGCATCTGAGATTTTCTCTTCTATGTCTTGTATTCTGTTGTTAATGCTTGGATCCATGACTCCTGATTTCTTTCCTAGGTTTTCTATGTCTCTACTTGTTTCCCTTTGTGATTTCATTATTGTTTCTACCTCTTTCTTTAGATCCTGGATGGCTTTGTTTAATTCTTTCTCCTGTTTTGTTGTGTTTTTCCCTTAGTTCTTCAAGGGCTTCTCCCTGTTTCCCTGTGTTCTCCTGTATTTCTTTAAGGGAGTTATTTATGTCCTTATTGAAGCCCTCCATGAAGCCCTCCACCAGCATCATGACTTGTGATTTTAAAATCCAAATCTTGATTTTCTGGTGTGTTGGGGTATCCAGGACTTGCTGTTGTGGGAGAATTGGTTTTGGATGGTGCCATATTGCCTTAATTACTGTTAGCAATGTTCCTATGTTTGCCTTTTGCCATCTGGTTATCTCTGGTGTTAGTTGGTCATGCTGTCACTGGCTGGTGCTTGCCCCTCCTGGGTGCCTGCAGGCCTATCTCAGCAACCCTGTGTGACCTGCTTACCCCCTGGCACAGATTGCTGTGGTCCTGCTGAGTTCCTGGGTACATGTGGAGTCTTGGTGGGTTGTGTCCCAAGTGATCCTCTACTCTGGTGATCCCTGCCTACCAATCAGATACACAGTTACTAAAGCAAAGATGGCAGCTGAGACCCACTCTCTTGTAGTTGTATTTGGGTATGTAGCTCTGTGGCCCCATCAACTCTGAATGCAGGCTGCTGGCTGTCCCTTCTGCGCAGCTGGGCATATAGCTGGCTTCCTGAGCCACTTGGAGATGGTGTGTTGTGGCCAAGGATGTTCCTGATCCAGAAGCAGAAATCGGAAGGCTCCTGCCAGAGGCCTTCGAACAGGATCTTCCAATCTGCAGGGCTGGTCTCCCCTGTTCAGACTGCCTCCTCCTTGCTGGCTGCTGGTTGGATATCTATCTTCCTGCACCACTTGGAGATGGTGTGCTGTGGCAGGGTTGTTCCTGATCTGGGGGAAGAAATAGTCTGTAGTCCAACTAACCCGACAATTGTCAGCTGTGAATGAGGAGTCCAAGAATCTAGGAGTTGCTCAGTCCCACTAGACTAGTTGCTTCACCTGATTTTCTGTACAAATTGGAATCCTGAAGAAATAGGCTCTAACATATGTGCTAGCAAGTAAGTGCAAACAAGCGAAGAAGAATCCTCCTGTCTTTTTAAAGGGAGTTATTTAATGTCCTTCTTGAAGTCCTCTATCAGCATCATGAGATGTGATTTTCTTTTTTTTTAATATTTTTATTTTCTATATTCTTTGTTTACATTCCAAATGATTTCCCCTTTCCCAGATCCCCCCTCCCCATATGTCCCATAAACCTTCTGTTCTCCATCCATTCTCCAATCACCTCCTTCCTTTTTTTCTCTGTCCTTATATTCCCCTCCAATGCTAGATCAATCCTTTCCAGGATCAGGACCTTCTCCATACTTCTTCATGGGAGTCATTTGTTATGCGATTTGTACCTTGGGTATTCAGGGCTTCTGGGCTAATTAATATCCACTTATCAGAGATTGCATTCCATGTGCATTCTTTTGTGACTGGGTTACCTCACTTAGGATGATATTTTCCAGATCAAACCATTTGCCTAAAAATTTTGTGAATTCATTGTTTATAATTGCTGAGTAGTATTCCATTGTGTAAATATACCACATTTTCTGTATCCATTCCTCCTTTGAGGGGCATCAGGGTTCTTTCCAGCTTCTGGCTATTATAAATAAGGCTGCTATGAACATAATGGAGCATGTGTCTTTATTGCATGCCGGGGAATCCTTTGGGTATATGCCCAGGAGAGGTATAGCAAGGTCCTCTGGTAGTGTCATGTCCATGTTTTCTGAGGAACCACCAGACTGATTTCCAAAGTGGTTGTACCATCTTACATCCCCACCAGCAGTGGAGGAGTGTTCCTCTTTCTCCACATCCTCCCCAACTCCTGCTGTCTCCTGAGTTTTTGACCTTAGCCATTCTGACTGGTGTAAGGTGAAATCTCAGGGTTGTTTTGATTTGCATTTCCCTAATGACTAATGATGTTGAGCACTTCTTAAGGTGCCTCTGGGCCATCCGAATTTCTTCAGGTGAAAATTCTTTGTTTAGATCTGTACCCCATTTTTTAATAGGGTTATTTGGTTCCCTGGGGTCTAACTTCTTGAGTTCTTTGTATATATTGGATATTAGCCCTCTATAAGATGGTATCTTCAGCATCTGAGATTCTTTCTTCTATCTCTTGTGTTCTGTTGTTTATATTTGCATCTATGTCCCCTAATTTCTTCCCAAGGTTTTCTATCTCCAAAGTTGTCTCCCTTTGAGTTTTCCTAGTTGTTTCTACTTCTGATTTTAGATCCTGGATGGTTTTGCTTAGCTCCTTCCTTGTTTGTTTGTGCTTTCCTGTAATTCTTTAAGAGATTTTTGTGTTTCCTCTCTCATGACCTCAGCCTGTTGACCAAAGTTCTCTTGTATTTCTTTAAATGATTTTTGTGTTTCCTCCTTATTGGCTTTTGTATTCTCCTGAATTTCTTTCAATGATATTTGTGTTTCCTTTGTAAGGGCTTCTAACTTTTCATCCATTTTCTCCTGAATTTCTTTAAGTATGTCCTTCATGTGTTCCTGTACCAGCATCATGACCAGTGATTTTAAATCCAAATCTTGTTTTTCTGGTGTGATGGGGTATCCAAGACATGCTGTTAAAGGAGAATTGGGTTCAGATGCTGCCATATTGCCTTGATTTTTGTTAGTGACGTTCCTGCATTTTGCCATCTAGTTCTCACTGGTGTTAGTTGGTCTTGTCTATGCTGGACTCACCAGTGCAAGTTGCCTCTTTCCCAGGTGGCCTCTGGTGCATAGCTGGAGACAGGGTGCTGTGGCCCAGGCTCTTCAGATCCTGAAGCAGACACCTGAAGGCTCCCGCAGGGGCCTGCTGGACTCACCAGAGCACACTGACTCCTCCCAGCTGGCCTCCTGGATGCCCCTCTTGCCTTTTGCAGGACCTGGAGATGTGGCGTTGCAGTCCAGGCTGTTCTGGATCTGGAAGAGGAGATCTGAGGGCTCCCACCAGAGGCCTCAGGAACCTAAGCTCTGTGCCACCTGGAGCAAGCTGTGTGCTCCCAGTCTGCTTCCAGGTGCACACCAGGTCTCTTGCACTTCCTGGAGACCGAGTGCTGTGGCCCAGGCTCTTCAGATCCCGAAGCAGACATCTGAAGGCTCCCGCAGGGGCCTGCTGGACTCACCAGAGCATACTGACTCCTCCTAGCTGGCCTCCCTGGTGCCCCTCTGGCCTCTTGCAGGACCTAGAGATGTGGCGTTGCAGCCCAGGCTGTTCTGGACCTGGAAGAGGAGCGAGATGTGATTTTCAATCTAGCTCTTGCTTTTCTGATGTGTTGGGGTATCCAGGATTTGCTGTTGTGGGAGAACTGGGTTCCAATGGTACCATGTTGCCTTGGTTTCTACTGGTAATGAGCTCACATTTGCCTTTTGCCACCTAGTTATCATGTGTGTCATCTGGTCTTGCTGTTTCCAACTGTGACTTCTCTGTCCTGCAAACTTGTGTATCTGTATTCTTGGGCTTTCCTTTCTTTCAAATGTTCTGTGTGCTGCTGGTTCTCTAGGAAGTATCAGGAGATGAGGTCTTCATTGTAGCATACCTGGCAAGGGTCTACCACAATAGAACGGGCAGGCGGCAGTGGAGAAAGAGGGATTTCATCTCTTTTAATCAATGAAAAGTGTTCTGTTATCTGCAGTTTCTTTATCAATTCATTGGGCAATAGGCAATTGCTGTTGTAGTTTTAGCTGTCATGGATAGTGGTGCTACCTTAAATATTCAAGTACAGATGCCTCTTCAACTGGCTGATATATTTATTTTTGAGTGCATATTGAATGGTAAGAGTTCTGGATCATTTCGTATACCTACTTTTAAGTTTTGAATGCCCTGTAGTAGATCTTGGATATTTTCTGGGTTCTTCTTTTTTTCACCCTTCATCCTTCAGTTTCACACCTAACACTAGATAGGAGAGAAGGGATAGAGGGGAGAGATATCCCTGAATCTAATTTCTTTACTTCTTCTTTGAGCATAACTTCTAACAAATCACAATCTACCCCCCCCCCCACACAACAACCAATAACTACCAATTCCACCTCCTGTGGCTCTAGCATTTATCTTCCTTCTGAAAAGTTCAGGGAATTCTCAAAGTCACAGAAATGCAGAAACTGCAGCTGTCAAAACCATACATCTCTATTAGAGCACACGGCAAATCATCGTCAGCTGCTGTGGACAGTCTGAAGCAACTCCATATCTTCATATCTAGGATTAAAATAAAAACATTTTCTTATGATATTTCCTTCCTTGAAATTCCAAAATTGTCAAAAATGTCACTACACTCTGCATACTGATTTCAATGACAGTAGTTGTAGCTTACATTCCAACCAGAAGTGGTCTGGCATTCCCTTTCTGTGTATGTTTGTAGCACTTATTAGATTCAGTCGTTTTGACAAGTTATTCTTATGGAGAAAGATGATATTGTACTAGTTTTGATTTTTATTTTCATGGTGATTAGTGACAGGTAGTGTTTTTTGACATCTCAATTCACTTTTTAAAATATGCATTAAGGACTATTGGTGTTTCAAGGAACCAAAAGATCTCTGTGGCCAAAGATCTGAAAACATTTGAGGCTGGATATAAGTCTTCAACACGGTGGTAAAAGGGAATGAGTTAGAAAAAGGTTTATGAATGAGGAAAATTTTCCTCTCCTTTCCTTGAACCAGTGAAAAGAAACCCAAAAAGTTATGCAGAGTAGATGGGCATAACAACAGAATGTGAAGGTGTTGGGTGGGGTTGTCACTTTGTTTAGAGGTATGACCTTGACCTAAATCTCAAGTCTAGTAGCTATAAAACACAGTTGCTGAGGACATTTGTCTGTGGATTTCTGGACATATCGAGGCACATCATAATGTCTTAGTTTTCTGTACATAGTTATATGTTAGGGAAAGCTGCATTTGTGGAACATAGGTATCCTTTCTTGATGACTGTCTGATCAATGACCAGTAAACTCTCTAGCAATAATGGGTCCTCCACCTGAGGAACTCATTTGCCTTTTACTTTTTACATCTCCCTTCTTAGTATGATTTATCCAGGCACTCATATTTTCCTAATTCAAACTTACAATTTTATGTAAACCACGTCTTGAACTAGGTGCAATCCAGTATACACTTAGTCTCATAGAACTTTATTTGTAATATTTTCATATACTTTGTCCTCTCTCCCTTAAACCTTTTGATGTGGACTACTGTTATACTATCATGGAAGGCTCATTGAAAGTTCCTTCCATTATAAGAGAATAGAATCTACTTCAGTAGAGTTATGACACTCTCTCCATTTAAGTGCTAATCCATTTGGGCCAGTCAATTCCCTGGCCAAGGACCCACCCCCTCAGAAAGGTATGCCACTCGTGCCACAGTAGAGAGACTGGAGGAAAACTTGTCCTCTTAGTAAGATAATGTATTTTCTTTCCTGGAAATCCTACTCCAGCAGCAGAAATCCTGCGGGGGGAGAAGCCATGCACCTACATTAAATCTGTGGGCTTTTCTGATTCACTTGGAAAGTGTAATACTTTCTTTTCTTCTGTCTCTTAAGAGCAGGCTTTCCCTAAAACTGTGTTTCCTTCCTCCATCTTTAAAGCTCCTCCTGAACCTGTTATTTGAGTGTTACCTGTGGCCTGGCTTTCTCTCTCTTCTTCTGCACCTTCTTCCTTCAGGCAACTGCTGAGATGTGCATCTTGTCTGGGATTTTCTTTTTAAACTCTGATAAAATTGTCCTAGGGCTTTCTTCTGAACCCATTCTTAAATGATTTTACTCTCAAAGACCAAATGCCCTGAGAGGGAACTCCAACATGTGTGGTAACATGTGGCACCTCATGTGGCTTTCCCCCAGATTTAATCTGTCATAGAATCCCAAGAGGCAGAATGGACTTTGGAGCCTGGGATAGAGGAAGTGTGTTAGTTCTTGTGGATCATAGCTGAAGAAGGAAAAGGGAGAAGGTAGGAAGAATGGGGCGATGTCAAGTTGGTAATAGGACTCGCTGGAGATCTCAGTTCATAGGGAGTTCTGAAGGGTCCTAGACTCTGCCTCAAGACCTGTATGTCTTTGTAGTGATCAGTCATGGGAAGAGGCCACCCCAGAGACAGATCACAATCTTGAATGAGATGTTATTCAACATCCAGGACAATTAACTCTGAATGCTGGCAGCAGAGAGACCAATGTCAACAGCTGACACAAGTCCATTAATCCAAGAAGAGTTCTGGTGCTGCTGGGTAACATCTGCTCCTTAGACACTTCTATAGAAATTAGTTTAGGGTAGGGCACAAAGTAGTCTGTTTAAAGCTTATTTATGCTACCATTTTGGTACCTATGCCTACATAAAATGATTCTGTAAATGACATTCAGTAGGCTTAGGCTCTCTGAAAATTGCATCACTAGAGAATCTCCACGAGATAGTGTAGTTCAATGCTCATGCTATGTAATAATTTGGATCAGAAACTGGATATTCTGCATACAGCTTTCCCTCAGTTACAAACACCCCTTTTCTCCCATATTTAGTTGCATGTAATATGGCTGAGAGCTTTTTTCTCTTGTGAGATGCTCCTCATTTTTTATTTTATGTGTACATCTGTATATGTGTCTATGTATGCACATGTGTGTCTGTGTGTGCATGTGAAGGCCAGAAGTTTTTTTTTTTTTTTTTGTCTTTTTTTTTTATTTGATATAATTTATTTACATTTCAAATGATTTCCCCTTTTCTAGCCCCCCCCCACTCCCCGAAAGTCCCGTAAGCCCCCTTCTCTTCCCCTGTCCTCCCTCCCACCCCTTCCCAGTTCCCCGTTCTGGTTTTGCCAAATACTGTTTCACTGAGTCTTTCCAGAACCAGGGACCACTCCTGCTTTCTTCTTGTATCTCATTTGATGTGTGGATTATGTTTTGGGTATTCCAGTTTTCTAGGTTAATAACCACTTATTAGTGAGTGCATACCATGATTCACCTTTTGAGTCTGGGTTACCTCACTTAGTATGATGTTCTCTAGCTCCATCCATTTGCCTAAGAATTTCATGAATTCATTGTTTCTAATGGCTGAATAGTACTCCATTGTGTAGATATACCACATTTTTTGTATCCACTCTTCTGTTGAGGGATACCTGGGTTCTTTCCAGCATCTGGCAATTATAAATAGGGCTGCTATGAACATAGTAGAGCATGTATCCTTATTACATGGTGGGGAATCCTCTGGGTATATGCCCAGGAGTGGTATAGCAGGATCTTCTGGAAGTGAGGTGCCCAGTTTTCGGAGGAACCGCCAGACTGCTTTCCAGAGCGGTTGTACCAATTTGCAACCCTACCAGCAGTGGAGGAGTGTTCCTCTTTCTCCGCACCCTCTCCAACACCTGCTGTCTCCTGAATTTTTAATCTTAGCCATTCTGACTGGTGTAAGATGAAATCTTAGGGTTGTTTTGATTTGCATTTCCCTAATGACTAATGAAGTTGAGCATTTTTTAAGATGCTTCTCCACCATCCGAAGTTCTTCAGGTGTGAATTCTTTGTTTAACTCTGTACCCCATTTTTTAATAGGGTTGTTTGGTTTTCTGGAGTCTAACTTCTTGAGATCTTTATATATATTGGATATTAGCCCTCTATCTGATGTAGGATTGGTGAAGATCTTTTCCCAATTTGTTGGTTGCCGATTTGTCCTCTTGATGGTGTCCTTTGCCTTACAGAAACTCTGTAACCTTATGAGGTCCCATTTGTCAATTCTTGCTCTTAGAGCATACGCTATTGGTGTTCTGTTCAGAAACTTTCTCCCTGTACCGATGTCCTCAAGGGTCTTCCCCAGTTTCTTTTCTATTAGCTTCAGAGTGTCTGGCTTTATGTGGAGGTCCTTGATCCATTTGGATTTGAGCTTAGTAGAAGGAGACAAGGATGGATCGATTTGCATTCTTCTGCATGCTGACCTCCAGTTGAACCAGCACCATTTGTTGAAAAGGCTATCTTTTTTCCATTGGATGTTTTCAGCCTCTTTGTCGAGGATCAAGTGGCCATAGGTGTGTGGGTTCATTTCTGGATCTTCAATCCTGTTCCATTGATCCTCTTGCCTGTCACTGTACCAATACCATGCAGTTTTTAACACTATTGCTCTGTAGTATTGCTTGAGGTCAGGGATACTGATTCCCCCAGATTTTCTTTTGTTGCTGAGAATAGTTTTAGCTATCCTGGGTTTTTTGTTGTTCCAGATGAATTTGAGAATTGCTCTTTCTAACTCTGTGAAGAATTGAGTTGGGATTTTGATGGGTATTGCATTGAATCTGTATAGTGCTTTAGGCAAAATGGCCATTTTAACTATATTGATTCTACCGATCCATGAGCATGGGAGGTTTTCCCATTTTTTGAGGTCTTCTTCCATTTCCTTCTTCAGAGTCTTGAAGTTCTTGTCATACAGATCTTTCACATGTTTGGTAAGAGTCACCCCAAGATACTTTATACTGTTTGTGGCTATTGTGAAGGGGGTCATTTCCCTAATTTCTTTCTCAGCCTGCTTATCCTTTGAGTATAGGAAGGCCACTGATTTGCTTGAGTTGATTTTGTAACCTGCCACTTTGCTGAAGTTGTTTATCAGCTGTAGGAGCTCTCTAGTGGAGTTCTTTGGGTCACTTAGGTAGACGATCATGTCGTCTGCAAATAATGATAGTTTGACTTCCTCCTTTCCAATTTGTATCCCTTTGACCTCCTTATGTTGTCGAATTGCCCGAGCTAGTACCTCAAGTACAATATTGAAAAGATAAGGAGAAAGGGGGCAGCCTTGTCTGGTCCCTGATTTCAGTGGGATTGCTTCAAGTTTCTCTCCGTTTAGTTTGATGCTGGCTACCGGTTTGCTGTATATTGCTTTTACTATGTTTAGGTATGGGCCTTGAATTCCTGTTCTCTCCAAGACTTTAAGCATGAAAGGATGCTGAATTTTGTCAAATGCTTTTTCAGCATCCAATGAAATGACCATGTGGTTTTGTTCTTTGAGTTTGTTTATGTAGTGGATTGTATTGATGGATTTCCGTATATTGAACCAACCCTGCATTCCCGGGATAAAGCCTACTTGATCATGGTGGATGATTGTTTTGATGTGTTCTTGGATTCGGTTGGCAAGAATTTTGTTGAGTATTTTTGCATCGATGTTCATAAGGGAAATTGGTCTGAAGTTCTCTTTCTTTGTTGGATCTTTGAGTGGTTTTGGTATCAGCGTAATTGTGGCTTCGTAGAAGGAATTGGGTAGTGTTCCTTCTGTTTCTATTTTGTGGAATAGTTTGAAGAGTATTGGTGTTAACTCTTCTTTGAAGGTCTGGTAGAATTCTGCACTGAAACCATCTGGTCCTGTGCTTTTTTTGGTTGGAAGACTTTCTATGACTCCTTCTATTTCTTTAGGCTTTATGGGACTGTTTAGATGGTCTAGTTGGTCCTGATTTAATTTTGGTATTTGGTATCTGTCAAGGAAATTGTCCATTTCCTCCAGATTCTCCAGTTGTGTTGAGTACAGGCTCTTGTAGTAGGATCTGATGATTTTTTGGATTTCCTCAGTTTCCGTTGTTATGTCTCCCTTTTCATTTCTAAGTTTGTTAATTTGGATACTTTCTCTGTGCCCTTTTGTCAGTCTGGCTAAGGGTTTATCTATCTTGTTGATTTTCTCAAAGAACCAGCTCCTAGTTTTGTTGATTTTTTGTATGGTTCTCTTTGTTTCTACTTGATTGATTTCGGCCCTGAGTTTGATGATTTCCTGCCTTCTACTCCTCCTGGGTGAAATAGCTTCTTTTTGTTCTAGGGCTTTCAGGTGTGTCATTAAGTTGGTAATGTATGCTCTCTCCATTTTCTTTTTGGAGGCACTCAGGGCTATGAGTTTTCCTCTTAGCACTGCTTTCATTGTGTCCCATAGATTTGGGTATGTTGTGTTTTCATTTTCATTGTGTTCTAAAAAGTCTTTAATTTCTTTCTTTATTTCTTCCTTGACCAAGGTGTCATTGAGTAGAGTATTGTTCAATCTCCACGTGTTTGTGGGTTTTCTGTTGTTTCTGTTGCTATTGAAGACCACTTTTATTCCATAGTGATCAGATAGGAGGCATGGGATTAGTTCTATCTTTTTATATTTGTTGAGGTCTGTCTTGTGACCAATTATATGGTCAATTTTGGAGAAGGTACCATGAGGTGCTGAAAAAAAGGTATATTCTTTTGTTTTAGGATAGAATGTTCTATATATATCAGTTAAATCTAATTGGTCCAAAGCTTCAATTAGTTTCATTGTGTCCTTGTTTAGTTTCTGTTTTCCTGATCGGTCCATTGAGGAAAGTGCAGTGTTGAAGTCACCCACAATTATTGTGTTAGGTGCAATGTGTGCTTTGAGTTTTAATAAAGTTTCTTTTATGAAAGAGGGTGCCCTTGCATTTGGAGCATAGATGTTCAGGATTGAGAGTTCTTCTTGTTGTATTTTTCCTTTGACCAGCAAGAAGTGTCCCTCAGAGTCTCTTTTGATGACTTTGGGTTGAAAGTCAATTTTATCTGATATTAAAATGGCTACTCCAGCTTGTTTCCTGAGACCATTTGCTTGTAAAATTGTCTTCCAGCCTTTTACTCTAAGGTAGTGTTTGTCTTTGACCCTGAGGTGTGTTTCCTGTAAGCAGCAAAATGTAGGGTCCTGTTTACGTATCCAGTCAGTTAGTCTGTGTCTTTTTATTGGGGCATTGAGTCCATTGATGTTAAGAGATATTAAGGAATAGTGATTGTTACTTCCTATCATTTTTGACGTTATTTTTTAAATTTGATTGCTTAACTTATTTGGGTTTGATGAAAGGTTACTATCTTGCTTTTTTCAGGGTGGAGTTTCCCTCCTTGTATTGGTGTTGTCCTCCTATTATCCTTATTAGGGCTGGGTTTGTGGATAGATATTGGGTGAACTTGGTTTTGTCGTGAAATATCTTAGTTTCTCCATCTATGGTGATTGAGAGTTTTGCTGGATATAGTAGTTTTGGTTGGCATTTGTGTTCTCTTAGAGTCTGCATGAGATCTGCCCAGGACCTTCTAGCCTTCATAGTCTCAGGTGAAAAGTCTGCTGTGATTCTGATAGGTCTTCCTTTATATGTTACTTGGCCTTTTTCTCTTACTGCCTTTAGTATTCTTTCTTTGTTTAGAACATTTGGTGTTTTGATTATTATGTGACGGGAAGTATTTCTGTTCTGGTCCAGTCTGTTTGGAGTTCTGTAGGCTTCTTGTATATTCATGGGCATCTCTCTCTTTAGGTTAGGGAAGTTTTCTTCCATAATTTTATTGAAGATATTTGCTGGCCCTTTAAGTTGTAAATCTTCACTCTCATCTATGCCTATAATCCTTAGGTTTGGTCTTCTCATTGTGTCCTGGATTTCCTGGATATTTTGGGTTACAAGCTTTTTGCACTTTGCATTTTCTTTAACTGTTGAGTCCATGGTTTCTATGGAATCTTCAGCATCTGAGATTCTTTCTTCTATCTCTTGTATTCTGTTGTTGATATTTGCATCTCTGTCCCCTGATTTCTTCCCAAGGCTTTCTATCTCCAAAGTTGTCTCCCTTTGAGTTTTCTTAGTTGTTTCTACTTCTGATTTTAGATCCTGGATGGTTTTGCTTAGCTCCTTCCCTTGCATGTTTGTGTTTTCCTGTAATTCTTTAAGAGATTTTTGTGTTTCCTCTTTCATGAGCTCAGCCTGTTGACCAAAGTTCTCCTGTATTTCTTTAAGAGATTTTTGTGTTTCGTCTTTCATGACCTCAGCCTGTTGAGCAAAGTTCTCCTGTATTTCTTTAAGTGTTTTTTGCATTTCCTCCTTGTTGGCTTTTGTATTCTCCTGGATTTCTTTCAATGATTTTTGTGTTTCCCTTGCAAGGGCTTCTAACTTTTGATCCATTTTCTCCTCAATGTCCTTCATGTGTTCCTGTACCAGCATCATGACCAGTGATTTTAAATCCAAATCTTGTTTTACTGGTGTGATGGGGTATCCAGGACTTGCTGGTAGAGGAGAATTTGGTTCAGATGTTGCCATATTGCCTTGATTTCTGTTAGTGACGTTTCTGCGTTTGCCTTTTGCCATCTGGCTCTCACTGGTGTTACTTGGTCTTGTCAGTGCTGGACTCACCAGTGCAAGCTGCCCCTTCCCCGTTGGCCTCTGGTGCACAGCTTACACTCTGCACTGCCTATAGACAGGGTGCTGTTGTCCAGGCTGTTCAGATCCCGAAGCAGGCACCTGAAGGCTCCCGCTGGGGCCCGCAGGATTTATTGGAGCACACCGACTTCTCCCAGCTGGCCGCCCGGAAGCCCCCACTAGCCTCTTGAGGGACCTGGAGATGTGGCGGCCACCCAGGCTGATCTGAAGCGGAGAGAGTTGAGCTGGGGGCTTCTGCCTGAGGCCTTGCCCCAGATTGTGTCTGTGGACCAGGTGGAACCCGTGTGCACCCCCAGGGAGCTCCGAAGGTGAATGTTGCTGTGACCTCCCCTGTGCTCCGCTCACTCCGCTGGGCAGCCGATTTCCCCAACCGGGCTGGCGCACACTAGGTTAGCCTTGTCGCCTGGGCCCTGAGTCCAGGCAAACGCCTGGGAGGCCAAGGTCCGAGCAAAGTTCCCCTAGGGCTATGTCTGTTATTTGGGTCCGCCAGGTGACCCGGATGGCGGGCGTGCGCGTCCGCGCTCCGCGAAAGCACCGGGAGAGTCTGTTGTGCTAATAACCTCCTGGGCTGGTTGACACACAGATGGCCCACCAAGCCGCCCAGTTCTTGGGGTCAGTCCTGTGCCTTTTGGGGCCTAGACCCCCGTTTTGTTAGCCTCAGGCTACGCTTGTTAGCAATCTCTGCCCTCCCGAGCACTCTGGCTCCTTAGGCAAAATGGCGGCGCGTGCACCGGCCGGGGCAAAAAAAAAAAAACTCCTGGCTGGGTTGGCGCCCCGATGGCCACTCGAACAGCCCAGGGCCTGGGTGCAGGCCAACGCCCGTCTGGCTCAGACCCCTGCGGTGTTGGGCCTAGGATTATGTTTGTGTACCTCAGTCTGACCGATCTCTGGAGCCCGGGATCAAGATGGCGGTGAGTCTCTCCTGACTGGCGGGCAGCCGAGTTCTGAAGTGGCTTCCGTGCAGCGAAAGGCTCCGCAGAACCGCAGTTGCTTGCCGCCCGGCTGGTCAGCGAAGGTCAGTGGTCGTGGGCGCAGGGCCTAACTGGACCCTGTGTCGCCTTGGTTCCACTGCTGATGGCCCTTCAGCTGGAGCAGCCACTGCTACCGCCGCCGCCGCCGCCGCCGCCCAGGCCAGAAGTTAATATCTAATGATCCAATGTCTTCTGATTAATCACGCTGCACTTTATTGCTTTGAGTTAGAATCTCTCACTGGATCCAGAGCTTACTGATTGACTTGGATGGCTGTGTAGTGAGTTCCAGGTATCTTTCTGTCCTTCCCCTCTCCCCACTGATGCTAGACTTAAAATTTTTACATGAGTGCTAGGCATTCAAACTCAAGACTAAATGCTTGTGTAGATGTACTTTAGCTATAGAGCCATCCTCAGAAATCCATTTTTTCTTTCTTTTTATTAGATATTTTCTTTATTTACATTTAAAATGTTATCCCTTTTCCTGGTTTCCCCTCTGAAAACACTCTATTTCATCCACCCTCCCCATGCTCACCAACCTACCCACTCCTGCTTCCTGTCCTGGCATTCCCCTACACTGGGACATGGAGCCTTCTCAGGCCAAGGGCCTCTCATATCTTATATACTGCTAAATGAGCTTCTAGTCAACATTCTATCATGAGAATGTGGTAGTTAAAATTATGTAGTTGCCTATCTTACTTCTGTCCCTGTTACATGTATATTTTCCCTAATCTTGTTTACATTAGAGTACTAAATAGGTCTTGGAGAGCATAATGATATTTTTATTTCCACTGAGCACTGCTTTCTGCTTCAGTCATCTTGTAATGCATTGCTGTATACTGCTAACATAATGCCTCCTCAAAATAGTGTAATAAACTCACAAATGAGTGTTTATTCAATCTTTAGTAATCGTGGAATAAATCTTCCAGGAATTCATAAGAAAAAGCCCTCTCAGCTTATTATTTCTTTTCCTTCTTTTAAGTTAATTCCATTTTTTGTTTTATAGCTGATATATTTTAATCCCAGTTCAAAATTGCTGAATTTTTAATTGTTTAACAGTGCATTTTTTAAATGTTTTTATGGGTTTTAAAGTATAAGAATTACAAAACAGTATCATGAGGAGATAAAAATAAATTACACATCAAATTCACAATCATGTTAATGAAGTATGTAATATGAAACTATACTTTCTAAATGAAAATAGATGATACTTTAGAAATTTGTCATCTTCAATAAACATATTTTTTAAGATTATAAGCCAGTGCTTTCTAGTTAGCACTATTTCTCTACTTGTGTCTTATGCAGGCTGACTAATGAGTTGTTATAGATTTAATAATTTCCTTTTCTTACAAACTGTAGGGCTTAAACCTAGTATGAACTCAGACTTTTGGAGGATTTTGTTTTTACCCTAGTACTATAGTATCCATTGAAAATAATATTTTAATATGCAAAAATCCCAGCCTTACTTGAGGGAATGAATTACCATAAAAATTGACAAATACATGAACATGTAAATGATATTGTATAAACATATGCATTTCCATTTACAGCATCCATCAGTTATCAACTCATGATTAGTCCTGGTTTAGGTTAACCCTACCATTGCTTATCTCCATAGAAACTATTTAAATAGCATTCACTTTCACATATCTCAACAAGGATTATTCAATATATAAGATCAGACACATATACTTGCTTTCATAATAAAAGCATTATTTCTTTTAATTTTTGAAAGTACTCCCATAAATATAAAAAGCATGCATTATTACATATAGTTTACAATGAAGAAAGAGAAGAAATGGGATCAGAGGACAATAGGTAAAGATGTATCTTTGCAAAAGTAATGGGACTAGACATAGAAGGACTTGGGTTCCTTCATTGCAGACTTTCTCCCCACAATGTTGTCACTTGCATAACTCATTTTCTGCAATATTTTGAAGATTAAAGAGCACCTTTTGGATATTAGTTGTGTTAGTTTCTGCCTCTTGTCCCAGTACCCAAGAAGCTGAAATGAGATGATTATCATGAGTCTGAGGACAATCCTAAGGCACAGACACCCTGCCTTAAACAGAAGAACAATGAGTTGACTTTATGAGACATATAATTAATAGTTTCCTAAGAACACAAATTGTCCAGTAATATTAAATACTATTGAATATGTAAAGATTTGAAAAAAGTACTTTTTTTTCAACTGAAACATGTACATCAGCATCTACTGCCAGAATTCCATTAGTATTTCCCCTCCATGTTCGAGGATTCACTTTAAAGCATGACCTGCTTTCAGCTAGTTGCTGTGCATATACTGTACATATACTTTCCTGGCTCTTAACCTTTCTGAGTAACTGGACATATGCTCTTACATGTTCTCTGTCTTGTGTCTTTTAGCTGTATTAAGCCCATTTTTGGTAAATTCCCGAGAAAGTTTATGGTCACAGTGTTTTTCAAATTCTTGAATCTTCATGGCTTTCCTATTTAATAGCATTTATGCTAAATATAATACCATTTTTAAAAATTACCCAGGTAGTTTTCTTAAATACAATACTCTCTGTTTGCAATTTTGGGTCCGGCTCTCACTGTGATACCCAGCCCATTCTTGAACTCCTTATGTGTTCTAATTTGTTCTCAAACTTGTGATCTTCATGCCTTTGCCTCCAGTTGGAAATTATAGACACATACTAGCCAATCCATTGTTATGTTACTGCATGCTATAATGCTGTTGATGTAGAATTGGTAGCAGCCTATGTTTTCTTTCGGGGTCCAGCTGACCAGTGATGCTTTTCTAATTTCATTAAATCATTAGTTTGAGTCTCTGTGCTCTGTACAATAGCTATAGTTTGAAGGTATGTACTCTAAGGTTTTCCTTATTTCAAAATGTGTGGAATAAAATTTAAAAATATTCAGTTGCCATGTAGTTTCCATATGCATGCATACATTGCATTTTTTTACTGTTCCTTCTTTGCATCATTAGCTTTAAAAATTTTGTCTTATTATTAATTTTTTTTGCTAAATAGTGAGTTATCTTGTGACATTTTCACATGATTGGGTGTGTCTGGACTTTGTTAAATCCCCTTCAACCTTTATTTCTTTTATCACTATTGTTTAAATATTGTTTAAATATTTAATTAAATAAAAATTAAATATTATTTAACTTTTAGAATTTTATTCCTTTCTATATCTTATTCATTGATATAGTATGTTTAAGCTTTCTTCCAGTGCATTATTTATATCTGAAATACTTAAAAACTATTTTATTGTGTTTATTTCTTTAGGACATGTATGTATGAATGCATGTGTCTCACAGACCAGGTGAAGAGGTCAGAGGACAGTTTATGGGAGTCTGTTATCTTATTAAGGTCATCACCTTGGCAACAGGTGGTTTACCATCTGAGGCATCTTACTGTCCACTGATATAGTTTTATTTATAAATATTTCATATATTTTTATGTATTTTTTCAAGTCTGCTTTCCTCTGGTAATTGAAATATTGTTTTTTTCCTACATAAGATTTATAGATTTTTTATGATTTTCAAATTTGTTTTAGTTTAATGTGAGACGTCAGATTATTATTTCATCCATTACAGTACATTTCCTAAAGTTTATTAATTTATAGGATCATTATTCTAGGTCTTACTTAATATTTAAGTGATAATTTTGATTGTCCTATCATTACCATTTTGTGTAAGCATGGTGAAACCTGATCATTTCTTTCTCATAATGGGCCATAGAGTCTAGAATTTTTTTTAATTCGGTATATTCTTTATTTACATTTCAAATGATTTCCCCTTTTCTGGCTCCCCACTTCCCGAAAGTCCCATAAGCCCTCTTCCCTCCCCCTGCTCCCCCCTCTACTCCTTCCCACTTCCCTGTTCTGGTCTTCCCCTATACTGCTGCATTGAGTCTTTCCAGAACCAGGGGCCACTCCTCCATTCTTTTTGGACATCATTTAATATGTGGATTATGTCTTGGGTATTCCAAGTTTCTAGGCTAATATCCACTTATCAGTGAGTGCATACCCTGATTGATCTTTTGAGACTGGGTTACCTCACTTAGTATGATGTTCTCCAGCTCCATCCATTTGTCTAAGAATTTCATGAATCCATTGTTTCTAATGGCTGAATAGTACTCCATTGTGTAAATATACCACATTTTTTGTATCCATTCCTCCGTTGAGGGACACCTGTGTTCTTTCCAGCTTCTGGCTATTATAAATAGGGCTTCTAGGAACATAGTGGAGCATGTGTCCTTATTGCCTGCCAGGGAATCCTCTGGGTATATGCTCAGGAGTGGTATAGCATGGTCCTCCGAAAGTGTCATGCCCAGATTTCTGAGGAACCGCCAGAGTCTAGAATTTCTTACCTCACACGTTCAGGATTCCATTTTCTAAAGTGTTTAGAAATGTTTCCTTGTACTTTCTGGCACATGGAAGACTTCTATCTCTCCCCCTCTTCTATCTGGATTTTTTTGTCTCTAATTCCCCTCTATTCAATGTGGACTTTACCTACTGTGGTTTCTCTATGGTATAGAACACCGTCCTATCAGAAACCAGTGGATTAGGTTCCAGAGTACTGGAAACGTAGACTGTTTCCCAGTTATCCCACATGTCATGTTCTATAAACTGGAGCCCCAGAAGTCTTGTTCTTTTTGGAGTCTGTTCTCCTTTTCATTTCTTAAATAGTCTGGTTTGTGCCATAGGATTTCTAGAGCAGATCCTCTTGTTTTTGCTTTTTATGGATTCTAGTACTACCTGTTTTTTTTTAATTAGTTGTAGTTTTTATTTCCCACTTTATACTCTCAGATTTTAGAGATATCTTGCAGCTAGATGTGTGTGTGTGTGTGTGTGTGTGTGTGTGTGTGTGTGTGTGTGTTAGGTGTGTGTGTTGTGTATTTGTATATGTGTATTGTGTGTGTGTTATGTGTGAGTTGAGTGTGTGTGTATGCATGTGTGTTTGTGATTCTATTTTCATGATTACAGTTATTCTGTAATTTCTCTTGAAAGCTGCTAGGATTCAAATGTCTATCAAAAACATTGCTGTCATTATCACTTTCCCAAGCTTGTTTCTTACCTATGTGATTTATTTAAAATTTCCAATGTAGTAAAATTACAAAAGAAACTATTATGACAAAATTTCCAATTAAGTTTTACGAGGTAAAATATTACATTTTTTCCTTGAATTTGGTAGTCAAAAGTTCCTGTGAAAATTATTTTCTAGGAGAGAAACAACATAAATGTATAACCTCACATTTTAGAATGGGTAGTAGAAAAATATTTGAATGACAAATTTTGGCTTAAATTTGATACTAACCAGTATCATGAGTAATATATTAGGTCAGAATGTGAAGTTTAGGGCTAGGCACATAGTAGGTGCCTACGCTTCACTTTGATACATTCTTTGATATATTATTATGAAGCTAACAAGGACCATGTACTAAGTGCCTAACATAGCCATAGCAGTCTCCTCAGCACCAATATCCATTTGTTGTCAACAATATTAACAACACTTGGACACAGTCCGACACTTAACTGAAGCTTCTGGTGTAGGCTTAGCTGGAGCAATGATAAGCCTGGTGGTTAAGAACAAGCAGCAGAATAAAATGCCAATTTTTAGAAAATATCAACACTCAGAACATTGCCCCAAATGAAGGCTGACAGGATATAGATTGCTTCTCTTCTCTTCCACTAACCATACTGGCAATGGAACTGGAAAAACAAAAAAAACAAAAAACTGATGGCTTCCCAGGCTTTGTCTGCTAAAGAGCAATCCCTCGCTACCTGGATGCTAAGGTGGGCATTAGTTCCTCTCATTATCAGCTTCTAGATTTGTTGACTTGGCTTGCATCGCACAAAGAACTGGACAAACTGCTGTTTATGGCAGAGATGCTGCCTTTTAAGATAACTAGGATGCTCTTCTCCATTGCATAAATGTACACATCATACATCCATTTGGAAATTAATTTCAGTAAGTTACCAAGATAAAAAGAGAGAAGAGTTATTCCTGAAGCCTATGACAACTGCTAAACACCTCAAATAGCAGCTGATGCTGAAGTAATAACAGTTTTTGCTGCCCTGAATGATAAGGACATAGCTTTTAACATATCATATGGGGTTTATCGGGATTTTAGAGTTTCAGAGAATCACCATAGAGAAAGTAGTACTTAGCACAGTCAAAATATATGTAAGGGTATGTACAAAAAATGAGAATTGATAGAGTAAGGGATGACAGCATCATAACCAGGAGGAAAGCTAGCACCATAACCAGGTCAATGAACCTGATGATGGAAATGAGGTATTTTCAGAATTCATAAAAGGACCAGAAAGCAGCAAATGCAACATTCGCTCTTTCAGTAGTAGAATGGAAGGAGGGAAAAGTCTATTTGTGTGTGTGTGTGTGTGTGTGTGTGTGTGTGAAACAGGAGGACAGTTATCAAAAGAAGTTTTGCAAAGAAACCAAAAAAAATTCAGCAGCATAGTAAAAAGCTCCTCTGTAATGATTAACAGTAGAATTACATCTTAATGTAATACCAGTAGAGAGCAAAAGTAAAGCCATCTACAAATTTATAAGAGAAATATAAAGATATAAAATCACCATATAGGCAATAATGATTGAGTAACAGAACAAAGATCCAATCTAGCAGTTACATGTAATCGGAATTATAATTGGAACAAGCAGTACTTAAAAATAAAAAACAAACTTTGCCACACTTAATAGAGACTCCTCAAAATGGTTAGAAAAACAAAACAAAACAAAAGAATGAGGTTCTATTTAAACCCACTTCACTGCAAAGTTTTAGGAAAGATTAACAAAAGAAAAGGTTTCATTGAGTCAAAGGAAACAATTGTTGTCTGCAAAGTGACAAATTCTAGGATATTTATTTGGTGGCAGGAAAGCAGGCTCTTTTGGGGGAAAACAAACAGAGGAAAGATATAATTTGAGGAGAAAGTATGGAGACTTTTAAACTTGTCAGATTTGATATATAGTATGTAAACATTGAAGGGGATGTTTATAAGGTACTTGTGTTAATAGTCATTACTTTTCTCTTACTGTGGTGAAACACTATGACTAAGACAAGCCCTATAAGGAAGAGTTTGTTTTGCCTTAAAGTTCCAGAGAGATAAGAGTCCAGCCTGGTGAGAAGCTTGGCAGCAAGGTAGGAACATAACGCTGAGAGTTCCCATCTTCAAACACAAGAGTTCATACCTTTAAGTACAAGTGCCACGCCTCACAAACTAGAAGTGGTATGTAGTTTTTAATCCTAAATCCTGCCCCAAGTGATATACTACCTCCTACAGAGCTGCACCACCTGCACTCCAGAAATATTGCCACCCCCGGAGACCAAGTGTTCAAATATCTGAGTCTATGGAGAACATTCTTATTCAATCTACTACAGTATACAAAAAAAACATGTTATTCATGTATTGCACTTAATAACTTCAAGAACACAGGTGGCCAAATGGCTCAGCATGACTCAACAAGTAAATAAAAATACATTCAGGGAAGCCAGAGGACCTGAATTCAACCCCTGAATCCACATAAGAAGCTAGCTGCAGTGCTGCAAATCTGAAATAAACCCAGCATTCTTACGGTGAGATGAAAAGTAGAGACTAGAGCATCTCTTTGCTCTCAGGACCTAGAGGCTCCCAGGCCTGGAATATTCAGTATAATGGCAGAAACAAGAGACCCTTCTTCAACTATGGAGAAGGTGAGAATTAACTCCTGAAATTTGTCCTCAAACTTTGTAACACTTGTCATGGTATGTACCCTCCCACAATCACCTTATGTGGACACATGTGGACACACATACAGAACACACACACACACACACACACACACACACACAAAGTTATATAAACAAATTACACTAAACAAAATAACTACTTACAAATTAACAACAAATATAACAACATTAAACTTGAGTAAGAATTTAAGCAAACTGCATTCAATTCTGAGTTGTGTAATCATTTACTAAATTATTCCTCTCGTGTTTCTCTACCTTGAAGAAAATGTTTCTTGTCTTGCCCAAGGTGTCCATTCTTGCTCTGCTAAAACAATCTAAGTTTAGTTGGACCTAACTGCAGATTATGTGTATGTAAAATTCAATAAATGAATATAAATAATAAACATTTTGTCAGAGAAGTTGTAATATGTGCTGATAATATATGTATTTAATTTCATTCTTGTGGGAGTGACTATCCAGTTTTCCCACTGAAATTAATTAAAAGGTTTTTTTATTTCTTGGTTTTTGTTATGTTTATCTCCCATATATAATTTCTTTGTTTAAAATCAAGTGACTAGCTTTGTGAGCTAATTTCTTGGTATTCTCTTCTGTCTCATTTGTTCATATGTATGATTTACATTAATATTTGTTGCTATAACTTTTGCATTTGATATGTATCATCTCCTACATTGTTCTTTTGATTAGGATTGAATAGGACACTTGGTATATTTTTAATCCATATTAATTGAAAAATTATATTTTCTAGTTCTATAAAGGATGTTATTGGAAATTTGATAAATATTACATTGAATCTATAGAATGCCTTTGACAATATGGCCATTTTTAATATTTTAATTTTGATAATCCATGAACATGGAAAGCATTTCCATATTTTAGTGCACGTTTTCAATTTTTTTCAGTGTCTTAAATTTTCCATTGTTGAGATCTACCTTTCCCTTGGTTAAATTAGGTTTATTACTAGCATTTTTTGTTTGTTTGTTTGTTTTTGTTTGTTAGGTTTTTCAAACTGTCATGAATGAAACACATTGCCCCTCTCCCCAGCTCTGCCCCTGATTTCAAGGTCATCATTTGTATCTTTAAAAAAAGGACTGAATTTTGTATATTGACTTTATAGCCTGCTTCTTTGCTGAAAATGTGAATTAGATCTCTTAGAAATAAGCTTGTGGTTTCAAAGAAACAGACTGTCAGTGGAGTCGAAGTGTCTGGACAACGCTAACGTTTACTCTTGATCAAGAGAGTATCTTTGAAAGAGCAAGCACACTGGGCAGGAATGCACTTGGATTTTACTCTAATGCTGGTGAAACTATCTTTCCTCCATTTTCTGCTGTATAATCTCATAGACTTTCATGATTGGCTAATTTTTAAAGAATTGGTACAAAGGAAATTAAGGAAGGGCAATGGGAGTCCATTTAATTACTTTAATTCCAACAGTGGAGAAGGGCCTTTGTGGTAAAAATGTACTACAAAGTTTGTGGAATAGGAAAGTTAAAAATTTTATTTAATAGTTTTATAAGTTTGGGGAGATAAGGATTTGAATTTCTTGTCATAAACACATTTTACAATGTTTGTTAGAAAAGGCTAAAGTTCCTTATTTGTCTGAGGTTTCTGGTGAAATCTGGTCTGACATGTGAAGGAACATTACCCTGAAGTGGACACAGGTGAAAAGCTAATGCAGATTCATGAAGGAACATTTCACTGAAGCAGACACAGCTGAAAGGATGTTTTGCTAAAGCAAACACATAAAAGGAGATGTGATGGAGAATTCTCTGCTCATGACACACATGTATTGATCTGCCTTACATTGCCCAGTTGAGCTCCATTTGTAGGGCTCTGTAGGGAGAATCACACCAAAAATCTTCTGGTGCTTTGTTGTATTTTCTTGCTGCTTCCACAGACCCAGGCTGATTGGCAGAGTGATGTCAACTAAGAGACTCATATGGAGTTTTGCTAAGACTCATGTGATGAGGCAAGACACATGGTGAAGCATGGAGAACACATGATGTTTGGAGGGAGTATGAATAGAACTCAACTAATGAGAGAGGCACAGCTGAGAACTCCTGGCACCCTTCCTGGTCCCTCCTGGTGACTAGTGCTGATGGCCTGCCTGTTACTGCTAGGTCATGTCCCAGTGCTGTTATCCTGACACTGCCGGACTGGACACCTGGTATATCTGAAGTGTTTGCTAGTAAATTGAGCTGCTGCTTCTAACCTGTGAACCGAACTGCTGATTTCCTGACAAAGCAAATAGGATTTACTGCAAAGAACCATTTCTAAACAGGTCCACTTCCCCTATATCCTTTCTTTTCTACTACCTCTTGTGGGTGATGGGCTAGAAGAGAGGTTAAAACTTTTAAAGCTGGGTAGTGGTGGCACCCGCCTTTAATCCCAACACTTGGGAGGCAGAGGCAGGCAGATTTCTGAGTTCGAGTCCAGCCTGGTCTACAGAGTGAGTTCCAGGGCAGCCAGGACTATACAGAGAAACCTTGTCTTGAAAAAAACCAATAAACAAACAAACAAACAAACTTTTATGAACCATCATTAAAAATAGGATTGGAAAAGGTTAAAGTTACAGTGTGGGGATTTAAGTCTTCTCAGTTTTCTATAAGAATCCTGTATATCTCACTGGAGTTTGCTGTAATTTCCCTTTTAATTTGAGTGTTTTGTCTTTTTCTTTCAGTTATTTTGCTTACAGGTTTGTCAATGTTATTGTTTTCAGATAACTACTTCTTTATTTGGTTCCATGGACTGTTATTTTAGTATATACTCCAGCATTTTCTTTCGTGATCTTTGTGTTTTCTTACTGCCTACTGCATTGTCATGTGGCTTGTTCTTATTTTCTAATTCTGGAAGATATTAAGTTGTTTAGTTGATTTGTTTTTAAAGCAACCATAGTAAAAATTTCAATCTTAGGTCTGTTTTACACCGAACATTCCAGTGCGGTAGGGCCATGACAGTCTTGTCCACATGCCAATATGGTAGGGATACTTTCTCAATTGAGGTTCCTTTTTCCAAGATGATTCTAGCTGTGTCAAACTGCCATAAAACTAGTCAGCATAAATCCTAACAGTTCCTTCAAAATGCTGCAAATTTGACAAACTCAGTAAATTGTACTAAATTTCAAAGATACTGTGCATGGATGAAGATAACTTTCCATTAGAAAGTTTGTGTGGCAGAAACAAACTACTCACTTTGTGTGGCAGAAAACCTTGTATTATTTTTAAAAATGTATCCATTTGACATTTTATACAACTTGATTTTGCATATTGTATTTAACAGTTGCTAGGCAATATATAGTATAGTTAAATGTAGGCTTTAGATTTAGACAATAGTTAACTTTGTGAACCTTTCCTAAATACTCTGAATCTCTTTGCTTAAATGTCTAAAATGTTACTACTAATAACCACCTTTTTATATAAAATATCATAAAATAGAAATTATGTGGCATAGTCTCTTGCTCAGAACCATTTTGGAAACAATATATTATATATAGCAAATGTTACTATCCTACTACTTCATTTGAATGATAAAAGTCACTATTTTAATATATTACTTATATATACTTTAATATGTATATGTTTATATACAACTGTCTAATTAGCAAGTCAAATATGTGTAAAATGTTAAATCACATAAATTGATATTATGTGATGATTTTTCCTGTTTCAGAAATTTGTACAGATTCACTCTGAACCTTGTCTTATAGGAGACATTTAAATATTTTAGCTCCTTAAAAACACTTTCAAGTTATGACATATTTTTTTAAAAAATATTTTCTAGAGAGTGATGTAGCTCAGTGTTGATGCACTTGACTAGGTGTTCATTGTCTTACATTCAATTCTTAGTACTAGAAGACAACCAAATCAAACCAACCAAACAGAAAGAGCCATTTGTAGAAAGATACACACATGTAGGCTGTTTGGAGCTTATTTTCCTAAATATGTTATCTGGGTTTTTTGGACTTCTCTTCTTGTGATAATCTTTCCAGTTTCCTGACAGGCCCCATAAGATCTTCTCCTTTGTCCTGTATATTCATCTATTTCCTTTTGACATAGACATTCAAATTTTCTTTGTTTCTCTTTTCTAGGACCCAGTGCTCATTATTTTCTTCAACTCTTCTTTTCTAAATCTATAGCAATGTCTCCTTGCCAGCCTGTATGCTCTGTCTTTTGATGGAGTTAACAGTGCCAGGCTGTATGTTCTGCCTTTTGACAGCGTTAACAAGAGTGCATCTGCAAGCTCAGGGATGCTTGCCTTTTCAGTTCATTTTCATTTTTTTTAACCACAAATTATACCTTCCTTCTGCTCAGAGTTCTTGGACTATTCAGTTCAACTGAAACCTGCTTTCTGAAGAGCTTCCTGCGCTGCTGTTCTATAGAGTTTTCCTTACTATGAATAGGGTCAGTATACTTTAGAACATAATCATATATGAAGCCACAGAATTTTTAGTGATAGCTGTTATGGTAAGCCTTTCAGTGAAAGACTTGATAAGCAGTATTTATATAAGCCCTATGAGTATTATGCTGATTATTCAAGATAGAAATATTTAAAGAAATCTTTGGCCCTTCTTTCCTATGAGGTAGTTAACAAAACCTTTAGACTTGACTAGACTTAAAATCAATATTGCATGTTCTTATTTCAAATCAGTAATAATATGTAAGAAGAGTAGTCCAGAGTAAAGCTGTCATATATTTTGCTTCAATGTTTTCTCTTTATTTAAATTGTCTTCTGTGGAAACTATGATTCTGTAGGTATAATGTAGAAAATTAAAAAGGAAAACATTTAGAGAAATTTTATGGAAGGACAATATCTCCTTACTCTATGAAATTTGCTTTTAAAACTTTTGTTGAAAGGCAGAGTCTCAGCTTCAAAAGTACTTGCTGCTTTTTCAGAGAACCCCATTCTGGCACCCAGATGGCAGCTTACAGCTGTTTGGAACTGGAGTTGCAGGAAAATCTAATACCTCATACTGTCCTCTTGGGCAACAGGCATGCACATGATACAGCAAAGTAGATGCGAAAGATACACACAAGAGATAAGTTTAAAAAATGTTAAAAAAAATCTTTGTAAAAATTTTGTTAACTCTGATATGAAAGCAGCCCTAGCTTCTTTATTTGTCCTTGTTATGTAAAATATATATGAATTAAGTTTTATTAATTTCAGAATTTATACTGTCTAGTACACTCTTTAAAATTCATATTTGTTGAGCACAAACATGGTCTGATTTGGCCTTACTTTATGCTATCTTCAGTATAGCTCTAAGGTGGTGCTTCCTGTTGGTGGAAAGGAAGGGAAAAAGTATGGGTTTTATATAGAGAATGGTTTTAAATTTGTCTCAGTGTAAGAAAATAAATTATACTAAAATAAATGATATGATTTGTGTATGTGGAAAGTTTTCTTTTTTTTTATTCGATATAATTTATTTACATTTCAAATGACTTCTCCTTTTCTAGCCCCCCCACTCCCCGAAAGTCCCGAAAGCCCCCTTCTCTTCCCCTGTCCTCCCACCTACCCCTTCCCACTTCCCCGTTCTGGTTTTGCTGAGTACTGTTTCACTGAGTCTTTCCAGAACCAGCGGCCACTCCTCCTTTCTTCTTGTACCTCATTTGATGTGTGGATTATGTTTTGGGTATTCCAGTTTTCTAGGTTAATATCCACTTATTAGTGAGTGCATACCATGATTCACCTGTTGAGTCTGGGTTACCTCACTTAGTATGATATTCTCTAGCTCCATCCATTTGCTAAGAATTTCATGAATTCATTGTTTCTAATGGCTGAATAGTACTCCATTGTGTAGATATACCACTTTTTTGCATCCACTCTTCTGTTGAGGGATACCTGGGTTCTTTCCAGCATCTGGCAATTATAAATAGGGCTGCTATGAACATAGTAGAACATGTATCCTTATTACATGGTGGGGAGTCTTCTGGGTATATGCCCAGGAGTGGTATAGCAGGATCTTCTGGAAGTGAGGTGCCCAGTTTTCAGAGGAACCGCCAGACTGATTTCCAGAGTGGTTGTACCAATTTGCAACCCCACCAGCAGTGGAGGAGTGTTCCTCTTTCTCCACACCCTCTCCAACACCTGCTGTCTCCTGAATTTTTAATCATAGCCATTCTGACTGGTGTAAGATGAAATCTTAGGGTTGTTTTGATTTGCATTTCCCTAATGACTAATGAAGTTGAGCATTTTTTAAGATGCTTCTCCGCCATCCGAAGTTCTTCAGGTGAGAATTCTTTGTTTAACTCTGTACCACATTTTTAATAGGGTTGTTTGGTTTTCTGGAGTCTAACTTCTTGAGTTCTTTATATATATTGGATATTAGCCCTCTATCTGATGTAGGATTGGTGAAGATCTTTTCCCAATTTGTTGGTTGCCGATTTGTCCTCTTGATGGTGTCCTTTGCCTTACAGAAACTTTGTAATTTTATGAGGTCCCATTTGTCAATTCTTGCTCTTAGAGCATACGCTATTGGTGTTCTGTTCAGAAACTTTCTCCCTGTACCGATGTCCTCAAGGGTCTTCCCCAGTTTCTTTTCTATTATCTTCAGAGTGTCTGGCTTTATGTGGAGGTCCTTGATCCATTTGGATTTGAGCTTAGTACAAGGAGACAAGGATGGATCAATTCGCATTCTTCTGCATGCTCACCTCCAGTTGAACCAGCACCATTTGTTGAAAAGGCTATCTTTTTTCCATTGGATGTTTTCAGCCTCTTTGTCGAGGATCAAGTGGCCATAGGTGTGTGGGTTCATTTCTGGATCTTCAATCCTGTTCCATTGATCCTCCTGCCTGTCACTGTACCAATACCATGCAGCTTTTAACACTATTGCTCTGTAGTATTGCTTGAGGTCAGGGATACTGATTCCCCCAGATTTTCTTTTGTTGCTGAGAATAGTTTTAGCTATCCTGGGTTTTTTGTTGTTCCAGATGAATTTGAGAATTGCTCTTTCTAACTCTGTGAAGAATTGAGTTGGGATTTTGATGGGTATTGCATTGAATCTGTATAGTGCTTTAGGCAAAATGGCCATTTTAACTATATTGATTCTACCGTTCCATGAGCATGGGAGGTTTTCCCATTTTTTGAGGTCTTCTTCCATTTCCTTCTTCAGAGTCTTGAAGTTGTTGTCATACAGATCTTTCACATGTTTGGTAAGAGTCACCCCAAGATACTTTATACTTTTTGTGGCTATTGTGAAGGGGGTCATTTCCCTAATTTCTTTCTCAGCCTGCTTATCCTTTGAGTATAGGAAGGCCACTGATTTGCTTGAGTTGATTTTATAACCTGCCACTTTGCTGAAGTTGTTTATCAGCTGTAGGAGCTCTCTAGTGGAGTTCTTTGGGTCACTTGGGTAGACGATCATGTCGTCTGCAAATAATGATAGTTTGACTTCTTCCTTTCCAATTTGTATCCCTTTGACCTCCTTATGTTGTCGAATTGCCTGAGCTAGTACCTCAAGTACAATATTGAAAAGATAAGGAGAAAGGGGGCAGCCTTGTCTGGTCCCTGATTTCAGTGGGATTGCTTCAAGTTTCTCTCCATTTAGTTTGATGGTGGCTACCGGTTTGCTGTATATTGCTTTTACTATGTTTAGGTATGGGCCTTGAATTCCTGTTCTCTCCAAGACTTTAAGCATGAAGGGATGCTGAATTTTGTCAAATGCTTTTTCAGCATCCAATGAAATGACCATGTGGTTTTGTTCTTTGAGTTTGTTTATGTAGTGGATTGTATTGATGGATTTCCGTATATTGAACCAACCCTGCATTCCCGGGATAAAGCCTACTTGATCATGGTGGATGATCGTTTTGATGTGTTCTTGGATTCGGTTGGCAAGAATTTTATTGAGTATTTTTGCATCGATGTTCATAAGGGAAATTGGTCTGAAGTTCTCTTTCTTTGTTGGATCTTTTTGTGGCTTTGGTATCAGTGTAATTGTGGCTTCATAGAAGGAATTGGGTAGTGTTCCTTCTGTTTCTATTTTGTGGAACAGTTTGAAGAGTATTGGTGTTAACTCTTCTTTGAAGGTCTGGTAGAATTCTGCACTGAAGCCATCTGGTCCTGTGCTTTTTTTGGTTGGAAGACTTTCTATGACTCCTTCTATTTCTTTAGGCATTATGGGACTGTTTAGATGGTCTAGTTGGTCCTGATTTAATTTTGGTATTTGGTATCTGTCAAGGAAATTGTCCATTTCCTCCAGATTCTCCAGTTGTGTTGAGTATAGGCTCTTGTAGTAGGATCTGATGATTTTTTTTGGATTTCCTCAGTTTCCGTTGTTATATCTCCCTTTTCATTTCTAAGTTTGTTAATTTGGATACTTTCTCTGAGCCCTTTGGTCAGTCTGGCTAAGGGTTTATCTATCTTGTTGATTTTCTCAAAGAACCAGCTCCTGGTTTTGTTGATTTTTTGTATGGTTCTCTTTGTTTCTACTTGATTGATTTCGGCCCTGAGTTTGATGATTTCCTGCCTTCTACTCCTCCTGGGTGAAATAGCTTCTTTTTGTTCTAGGGCTTTCAGGTGTGTCATTAAGCTGGTAATGTATGCTCTCTCCATTTTCTTTTTGGAGGCACTCAGGGCTATGAGTTTTCCTCTTAGCACTGCTTTCATTGTGTCCCATAGAATTGGGTATGTTGTGTTTTCATTTTCATTGTGTTCTAAAAAGTCTTTAATTTCTTTCTTTATTTCTTCCTTGACCAAGGTATCATTGAGTAGAGTATTGTTCAGTTTCCACGTGTATGTGGGTTTTCTGTTGTTTCTCTTGCTATTGAAGACCACTTTTACTCCATAGTGATCAGATAGGAGGCATGGGATTAGTTCTATCTTCTTATATTTGTTGAGGTCTGTCTTGTGACCAATTATATGGTCGATTTTGGAGAAGGTACCATGAGGTGCTGAGAAAAAGGTATATTCTTTTGTTTTAGGATAGAATGTTCTATATATATCTGTTAAATCTAATTGGTCCAAAGCTTCAATTAGTTTCATTGTGTCCCTGTTTAGTTTCTGTTTTCCTGATCGGTCCATTGAGGAAAGTGCAGTGCTGAAGTCACCCACAATTATTGTGTTAGGTGCAGTGTGTGCTTTTAGTTTTAATAAAGTTTCTTTTACGAAAGAGGGTGCCCTTGCATTTGGGGCATAGATGTTCAGGATTGACAGTTCTTCTTTTTGTATTTTTCCTTTGACCAGAAAGAAGTGTCCCTCAGGGTCCCTTTTGATGACTTTTGGCTGAAAGTTATCTGATATTAAAACGGCTACTCCAGCTTGTTTCCTGAGACCATTTGCTTGTAAAATTGTCTTCCAGCCTTTTACTCTGAGGTAGTGTTTGTCTTTGACCCTGAGGTGTGTTTCCTGTAAGCAGCAAAATGTAGGGTCCTGTTTACGTATCCAGTCAGTTAGTCTGTGTCTTTTTATTGGGGCATTAAGTCCATTGATGTTAAGAGATATTAAGGAGTAATGATTGTTACTTCCTATCATTTTTGACGTTATTTTTTAAATTTGAATGCTTAACTTCTTTTGGGTTTGATGAAAGGTTACTATCTTGCTTTTTCCAGGGTGAAGTTTCCCTCCTTGTATTGGTGTTGTCCTCCTATTATCCTTTTTAGGGCCGGGTTTGTGGATAGATATTGGGTAAACTTGGTTTTGTCATGAAATATCTTAGTTTCTCCATCTATGGTGATTGAGAGTTTTGCTGGATATAGTAGTTTTGGTTGGCATTTGTGTTCTCTTAGAGTCTGCATGAGATCTGCCCAGGACCTTCTAGCCTTCATAGTCTCAGGTGAAAAGTCTGCTATGATTCTGATAGGTCTTCCTTTATATGTTACTTGGCCTTTTTCTCTTACTGCCTTTAGTATTCTTTCTTTGTTTAGAACATTTGGTGTTTTGATTATTATGTGACGGGAAGTATTTCTGTTCTGGTCCAGTCTGTTTGGAGTTCTGTAGGCTTCTTGTATATTCATGGGCATCTCTCTCTTTAGGTTAGGGAAGTTTTCTTCCATAATTTTATTGAAGATATTTGCTGGCCCTTTAAGTTGTAAATCTTCACTCTCATCTATGCCTATAATTCTTAGGTTTGGTCTTCTCATTGTGTGCTGGATTTCCTGGATATTTTGGGTTACAAGCTTTTTGCATTTTGCATTTTCTTTAACTGTTGAGTCCATGGTTTCTATGGTATCTTCAGCATCTGAGATTCTTTCTTCTATCTCTTGTATTCCGTTGTTGATATTTGCATCTCTGTCCCCTGATTTCTTCCCAAGGCTTTCTATCTCCAAAGTTGTCTCCCTTTGAATTTTCTTAGTTGTTTCTACTTCTGATTTTAGATCCTGGATGGTTTTGCTTAGCTCCTTCACTTGCATGTTTGTGTTTTTCTGTAATTCTTTAAGAGATTTTTGTGTTTCCTTTTTCATGACCTCAGCCTGTTGACCAAAGTTCTCCTGTATTTCTTTAAGAGATTTTTGTGTTTCGTCTTTCATGATCTCAGCCTGTTGACCAAAGTTCTCCTGTATTTCTTTAAGTGTTTTTTGCATTTCCTCCTTGTTGGCTTTTGTATTCTCCTGGATTTCTTTCAATGATTTTTGTGTTTCCCTTGCAAGGGCTTCTAACTTTTGATCCATTTTCTCCTGAATTTCTTTAAGTATGTCTTTCATGTGTTCCTTTACCAGCATCATGACCAGTGGTTTTAAATCCAAATCTTGTTTTACTGGTGTGATGGGGTATCCAGGACATGTTGGTAGAGGAGAATTGGGTTCAGATGTTGCCATATTGCCTTGATTTCTGTTAGTGACGTTCCTGCGTTTGCCTTTTGCCATCTAGTTCTCACTGGTGTTAGTTTGTCTTGTCAGTGCTGAACTCACCAGTGCAAGCTGCCCCTTCCCAGTTGGCCTCTGGTGCACAGCTTACCTCCTGCACTGCTTGTAGACAGGGTGCTGCTGCCCAGGCTGTTCAGATCCCAAAGCAGGCACCCGAAGGCTCCCGCTGGGGCCCGCTGGATTCACTGGAGCACACTGACTTCTCCCAGCTGGCCTCCCGGAAGCCCAGCTAGCCACTTGCAGGACTTGGAGATGTGGTGCTGCCGCCCAGGCTGATCTGGATCCGGAAGCGGAGGGAGTAGAGCTGAGGGCTTCTGCCTGAGGCCTTGCCCCAGATTGTGTCTGTGGAGCAGATGGAGCCCGTGTGCACCCCCAGGGAGTGCCAATGGTGTATGCTGCTGCGATCTCCCCTGTGTTCTGCTCACTCCGCTGGGCAGCTGATCCGCCAACCGGGCTGTTGCACACAAGGTTAGCCTGGCCGCTCAGTCCCTGAGTCCAGGCAAAAGCCTGGGAGGCCAAGGTCCGAGCAAGGTTCCCCTAGGGCTATGACTGTTAATTGGGTCCGCCAGGTGACTAGGATGGCGTGCACGCCTGTGCTCCCTGAAAGCGCCGGGAGAGTCTGCTGTGCTAACAATCCCCTGGGCGGGTTGACTCACAGATGGCCCACCAAGCCGCCCAGTCCTTGGGGTCAGTCCTGTGCCTTTTGGGGCCTAGACTCCCGCTTTGTTAGCCTCAGTCTATGCCTGTTACAGGTCTGCCCGCCAGAGCTCTCTGTCATCCTGCAGGCAAAATGGCGGCTGCGCGAGCGCAGGCTTGGGCAAAAAAACCCCTGGCTGGGTTGGCACCCCGATGGCCCCCCGACCAGCTCAGGGCCTGGGTGCAGGCCAACGCCCGTCGGGCTCAGACCACCGCGGTGTTGTCCTTGGATTATGTTTGTGTACCTCAGTCTGTCCGATCCCCGGAGTCTGGAACCAAGATGGATGCACCTCTCCTGACTGGTGGGAGGCCGAGTTCTGAAGTGGCCTCCGTGCAGGAAAGGCTCAGCACAACTGCAGCTGCTTGCCGCCCGGCTGGTCAGCGAAGGTCAGTGGTCGTGGGCGCAGGGCCTAACTGGTCCCTGTGTCGCCCTGGCTCCACTGCTGATGGCCCTTCAGCTGGACCAGCTACTGCTGCACTGACTTATTGTTTTTTTAATGAGTGTCTCAAAACCTGTACCTGGAAGATGTCTGCAGGTATGCAGACAGTTATCTTCTCTTTGATATATTCCAAGTGTTCTTACGCTAATTCTCTTAGGGTTTCTCCATGCTGATCCATTCAAATATCTCATTACTGTCTTTTCTGGAACCTTCACAGCGCCCTCACTCCACAGCTCCCCGAAAGTTTTCTATTAGCTCTTTTTTATGGTGTTAAGGTTTATTTATTTTTCTTTTCCACAATAGGTTTTAAAACATCTTCTGAATGGCTTTTCACTTATTTTCAGTAGATGTGTGTCTGGCTATCTTCAGGCCATGATTTCATTTCAGGTCTTCATGGTAACAATGGCTTCAGAGCACTCTGAAGAGGTACACCAGACATCGTACACAAGAAGCATATTCATGCTCAAAGGTGGCGAACCATCTTTCTTAGATTTTTTTCAATGTCCTCAACTTCAGCTCTTAGGAAAAGTAAAATAGAAATGAGGGATAGGTGTGTATAATGGTGACTTTTTACAGTTGAGTAGGTAGGTGCTTTCAAGTAGACATTAGCTTGGTGGTCATGTTCTTCCTACCTGCATAGGCTTCAATCCTGACGTGTTCTAGCAGATTCTTCTACCTTGGGAGTCTGATGAGAGTCAAAGATACTGTTAGTACCTTCTTTCCATCTATTCTCTGTGCTCGGCTATTTCATTTGATCATCGCCTTCTCCTTCCTCACCCTGTTTTGCTACTCTTTCATCCAGCTTGATTTACTTTTTTCTATGTTTTCAAGATTTCTTTCTTTTACCTTCCATTCTGACGAACCCACATCAGTTTATGCCTGTAATAACAGTTAGGATAGAAAAATATTCATTGGCATGCTTTTCCTGACTGTTTATACTGAAATGGAAAATTTCAATATGAACTTATTTTCCTTAGAGGTACATCTGGCTATCTTTGGGCCATGATTTTGTTACAGATTTTTATGGTAAAAAATGTCTTCAGAGGAGTAATCTTAAGAGCAACACTGGGCATCATACACAAAAAGTGTGCTCCTGGTCAGCAGGGGGCATCCATATTTCTTAGACTTTTCAACTTCCTCTATTTGGGCCCTAGGGGAAGTGAAGATAATGAAAAAGAGATGACTATAATGGTGACTCTGACCCAACCATAGGCACTGCTGGCATTTACATTGCTAGCACTGGAGGCTTCGATACTGAAAGAGGAAACTGGGAGAAATGGGGAGGAGTGGGGGAACATGAAGAATATAAAAGACAGCATTACTTTTTTTCTCATTCTGAAATAAATGCAGTACAAACCCAGTTGAGAATATTCGTGTAAAACTTTGTAGTTTATGTCGGTGGTATTTCAGTGTAATTCCTGTGTTTTATCTCAGGCCACGGAAATGAAACATGTGTTTTGTCCACCCAGAGTAGGACCAGTTTTCATATAATGCCTCCAGATATGTCATTATTCAGCTACATGAAGGTGATTAGCACTGATGAGGCACTATCAGTGCAATCCAATCTGTAATAAAGTCAAATACAGATACATGTCTAGTCCAGGTTACCTATAAATCCCATATTCAAAGGAAAAATTTTGTTGTGAGTTTATGGAAAACTCTTATATAACAAACTCTGATCTGAACTTTTAAGAAACCATTTTAAACCTTCATAGCACCAAACATGCATATGTATCCCTGGGAAAACATTAACAGTTTTAGCCAAGAGGAAGATTTTTCTAGCTTTTGGGCCAGAAGATCCACATCTCTGGAGTTCTTTGAAGGGCTTTGACTTTTTACATTCTTGGATTCAAAGAGTTCTGTGTCACACCAGAGCTCGGTTACATTACTAAACTCCAAATATGCCCCTCTTTCTAGTACTTTTATTACTTAATTATACAAGTAACACATGTTATGGTGAGAGAGAAAAAAAGCACCTAAGGTTCTAACCTTATGTGGAGCCAGCGTTTTTTGTTTGTTTGTCTGTTTTGTTTTGTTTTTTTAGTTAGTAATAGGCAGTGCTATGGGAGAGACTGTAGTAGCTAGGAGGGAGTTGGAAGACCATGGAACAAGCAAATACAAGCATGAAAGAGAGGTTCTTGCAGTTTTAATGGTTTTCCAAATGAATGACAAGTGGCGACAGGTCTGTGGGATGCGCCCAGCTGAACTTGCTGTCACTAATTACCAGGTACTTTTTCACTGTGACTGGCTTTCATACAAATTGGCTTGCTATGTGCCTACATTCAGTCAACTGCGTACTCCAGTTCAACATTTTTTTTTCAGCCCAGACAAATATTCAATACATCTGACCATCATTTCATGGCAATTGAATTCTTATTTATCTGTAGGGGCTTTAGGAGTCCTTAGCTTTGCTTCAGTCCCCACTAAGGGATATTTATGTTCTAGAGTACTGCCTCTGAAGTTGATCAATCTCATGTGTGTGATTCTTGTGTGAGAGGGTTCAGAATTGATGACTTGATGGTTGGTAGAATGTTGGACATGTGATACTATTAAAAACAGTGTTAGTTTCAAGCCAAAACCGGTACATTGCTGGGGTTTCTTATTTTCTTTTCTATACATGGTTATTTGCCTTTTCTTCTTTCTACAGTTCTGCAATCTGTCTCTAATGGACCTGAGTGAACTTACAAAGTAGAATTTAAAAATAGAAGCTTTCAAGGACAAATAAGGAAAAGAAATGTATGTTGGTAAATATTACCTGTCCTAAGGAAGTCAGAATAAAGTGTTTGATGCATCACTTGTAACTAGAATTTATACATATTTTAGATGACCATGTCCTAAGCGGAAAATAAAAAAATCCTTCCCAAATGAAATTGCTAGAGCAACTGACCATTTCCTTTTCCCTACTATCATATAATTTCCAAGAATAAAAATACCTTCTGCTATTAATTATTATTAGTGCTTTTCATGTAATCTCTCTCTATATATAATGAAATACACATTAGAAAACATCTCTTTTAAGAGCTTTGGTAAGGGCTCACATCTTTATTAAGATTCAGAATGCAGGGTCTGTGAGATAGCCTAATGGATATAGACTTGAGATTGGGTTTGATCCCAGAAAATATTAGGAGAGTACCAGATCCTGGGAATTATCTTCTGAGATTTGTTTGCATACCATGGTATGGACTATGTACCCACACATATCTCACCCCACTTGCAAGTACAAGGAAAGATGTTGCATATCATGATTTGAATAGGAATGGCTCCCATACATTCAAACATCCATGTGTTTGAAACCTTAGCCATAGGGAGTGGCAATATTAGGAGGGGTGAACTTGTTAGAGTAGATGTGCCCTTGTCGGAGGAAGTGTATCACTATTGGGATGGACTTTGAGGTATTATATATGCTCAGGCTATGTCTGACGAGGGACACAGTCTTCTGCTGCCTGTAGATCAAGATGTAGAACTCTCAGCTCCAATACCATGTTTGTCTATGCACAGCTATTCTTCCTGCCATGATGATAATGAACTAAATCTTTGAAACTGTCAGCCATTCTCAATTAAATGTTTCCTTTTTAAGAGTTGCCATGGCCTGGCATTTGCACCAGAGAGCCAGGAAACTCCACAGCCTTCTGTGCATAACCCACCAGGAGAGAATGATCGCCCAGCAGGCCTTTACTTCTGAGCACAGAGATGAGATCTCCACCTTCTCTTCGGAGGGACCAGTTTGGAGCACACAAGCCCTAAGATCAGTGGAGCAGTTGGGATGGAAGTCTTCCCTGCTGCCATAGCACCAGGGAGCCAGGAAAACCCACAGCCTTCTGTGCACAGCCCTCCAGGAGAGAGTGATCTCCCAGCAGCACTTTCACTTTTGAGCACAGAGGGAACAGCTAGGAGCACACAGGGCCTAAGCTTGCAATACCCAAGACACAATTCACATATCAAATGATGCCCAAGAAGGAAGGAAGGAGTGGCCCCTGATCCTGGAAAGGCTCAGTGCAGCAGTATAGGGGAATACCAGGACAGGGAAGTGGGAAGGGGTGGATTGGGGAATAGGGGGAGGGAAGAGGGCTTATGGCACTTTCAGGGAGGGGGGATCCAGGAAAGGAAAAATCACTTGAAGTGTAAATAAAGAATATATTGAATAAGAGAGAGAGAGAGAGAGAGAGAGAGAGAGAGAGAGAGAGAGAGAGAGAGAGCAATCCCAGAGTTCCACAACATTCAGTCCTAGTAAATCATGCTTTACTCGTGGAAAAAAAAAAAGGAAAAAGAAAAGATCATTGGAGCAGCAGCAGTTGGGACAGAAGTCTTCCCACCACGATTGGTACCAGGGAGCCAGGAGACTCCACAAGCCTTCTGTGACCAGTGGAGTAGCTGGGACAGAAGTCTTACAGCATCCATTTGCACCAGGGAATCTGGAAACTCCATAGTCTTCTGTGCATAGCCCGCCAGGAGAGAGAGAGGTCTCCCAGCAGTTCTTTCAATTTGAGCTTAGAGGAGTAAAGACAGTGGTTTACAGGCCCACAGGAGGAATAAACTCCAACCAGAGACAGCAATACCAACTAGCACCAGATGGCAAAAGGCAAGCACAAGAACCCTACCAACAGAATCCAAGGCCACATGGCAACATCAGAACCCAGTTCTTTCACTACAGCAAGTTCTGAATACCCGAACACACCAGAAAAGCAAGAGTTGGATTTAAAATCCTATATCATGATGCTGATAGAGGGCTTCAAGAAAGACCTAAATAACTCCCTTAAAGAAATACAGGAAAACATTGGTCAACAGGTAAAAACTGGTAAAGAGGAAACACAAAAATCCCTTAAAGAAACACAGGAGATCATGGGTCAACAGGCAGAAGCCTTTAAAGACGAAACACAAAAATCCCTTAAAGAATTACAGGAAAACACAAACAATCAAGTGAAGGAACTGAACAAAACCACCCAGGATCTAAAAATGCAAATAGAAATAATAAAGGAATCACAAAGTGAGACATCTCTGGATATAGAAAACCTTGGAAAGAATTCAGGAGCCATAGATGCAAGCATCAAAAACAGAATACAAGAGATAGAAGAAAGAACCTCAGGTGCTCAAGATACCATAGAAAACATTGACTCATCAGTCAAAGAAAATGCAAAATGCATAAAGTTGTATACCCTTCACAATAGCCACAAACAATATAAAGTATCTTGGGGTGACTCTAACCAAATAAGTGAAAGATCTGTATGAGAAGAACTTCAGGTCTCTGAAGAAAGAAATCAAAGAAGACCTCAGAAAATGGAAAAATCTTCCATGCTCGTGGATTGGCAGGATTAATATAGTAAAAATGGACATCTTGCCAAAATCAATCTACAAATTCAATGCAATCCCCATCAAAATCCCAATTCAGTTCTTCATAGAGTTAGAAAGAGCAATTCTCAAATTCATCTGGAATAAGAAAAAAGCCAGGATAGCTAAAATTATTCTCAACAGTAAAAGAACTTCCAGAGGAATCAGTATCCTGGACCTCAAGCAATATTACAGAGCAATAGTGTTATAAACTGCATGGTATTGGTACAGTGACAGGCAGGTAGATCAATGGAATAGGATAGAAGACCCAGAAATGATCCCACACACCTATGGTCAATTGATTTTTGACAAGGGAGCTGAAACCATCCTGTGGAAAAAAGATAGTCTTTTCAACAAATGGTGCTGGCTCAACTGGAGGTCAGCATGCAGAAGAATGCAAATTGATCCATTCTTACCTTATTGTACTAAGATCAACTCCAAGTGGATCAAGGACCTCCACATAAAACCAGACACATTGAAACTAATAGACAAGAAACTGAGGAAGACCCTTGAGGACATGGGCACAGGTGGAAAGTTCCTGAACAGAACACCAATAGCTTATGCTCTAAGATGAATAATTGACAAATGGGACCTCATAAAATTACAAAGTTTTTGTAAGGCAAAGAACACTGTCAAGTGGACAAAACGGCAACCAACAAATTGGGAAAAGATCTTCACAAACCCTACATCCGACAGAGGACTAATATCCAATATATGCAAAGAACTCAAGAAGTTAGACTTCAAAGAGTCAAATATCCCTATTAAAAATGGGGTACAGAGCTATACAAAGAATTTTCACCCGAAGAACTTCAAATGGCTGAGAAGCACCATAAAAAATGTTCAGCATCACTAGTCATTAGGGAAATGCAAATCAAAACAACCCTAAGATTTCACCTTAGTCAGAATGGCTAAGATTAAAAACTCAGGAGACAGCAGGTGTTGGCGAGGATGTGGTAAAAGAGGAACAGTCTTCCACTGCTGGTGGGAATGCAAGTTGGTACAACCACTCTGGAAATCTGTCTGTCGGTTCCTCAGAAAACTGGGCATAACACTTTTGGAGGACCCTGCAATAACTCTCCTGGGCATATACCCAGAACATTCCCCGGCATGCAATAAGGACATATGCTAGACTATGTTCATAGCAGCCCTATTTATAATAGCCAGAAGCTGGAAAGGAATCAGATATCCCTCAATGGAGGAATGGATACAGAAAATGTGGTATATTTACACAATGGAATACTACTGAGCTATTAAAAACAATGAGTTCATGAAATTCTTAGGCAAATGTTTGGATCTGGAAATATCATCCTAAGTGAGGCAACTCAATCACAAAAGAACACACATGGAATGCAGTCACTAATAAGTGGATATTAGCTCAGAGGCTCTGAGTACCCAAGACACAATTCACATATCAAATGACTCCCAAGAAGAAAGAAGGAGAGTTACCTGGTCCTGAAAAGGCTTAATCCAGCATTGTAGGGGAGTACCAGGACAGAGAAATAAGAGGGGTAGATCAGAAAACGTGCAGAGGGAAGAGGACTTATGGGACTTTTGGGGAGGGGGGAACCTGGAAAGGGAAAATCATTTGGAATGTAAACAAAGAATATAGAAAATAAAAATAAAAAAAATAAAAAAGTTTTATATCTACCATTTTATATGTAAAATTTTCCATGAAATGGTCGATTTTAACATTTGTCTATATATTTCTTGAATTTTATCTGAAATATTTTCCATTTAAATCTTCAATGTTATCTGAAAATCTTTATGATTCCACCTTCAATCAACTTAGAATTAATCTTTATGCCTATGATTGTATCTATATCATTTCCATGATAATCTTTAATTTTTTTCGATATATTTTTTATTTATATTTCATATGATTTCCCCTTTTCTAGACCCCTTCTCCCTGAAAGTCCCATCAGACCCCTTCCCTGCCCCTGTTTTCCCACCCAACCCTTCCCACCATGTTTTTCTTCTTTTTTGCTTTTATATTTTTATTTTCTATATTCTTTGTTTACATTCCAAATGATTTCCCCTTTCCCAGATCCCCCCTCCCCATATGTCCCTTTAACCTTCTCTCCACCCATTCTCCAATCACCTCTCTCCTTTTTCTCTGTCCTGATACTCCCCTCCAACGCTAGATCAACCCTTTCCAGGATCAGGACCCTCTCCATACTTCTTCATGGGAGTCATTTGTTATGCTATTTGTGTCTTGAGTATTCAGAGCTTTTGGGCTAATTAATATCCACTTATCAGAGATTGCATTCTATGTTTAACATGGTTTTCTATACATTTCTTCAATTTCATCAGAAATATTTTCCATGTAAATCTTCAAGTTTATCAGAAAAAGTTTATAATTCCACTTTCAATCAACTTAGGAATACTTTTATGCCTACCATTATTATATCTATATAAAATTTTCCATGATAATCTTCAATTCTAACATGTTTTTTTACATTTTCTACAATTTTATCAGAAATATTTTCCATATAAATCTTCAATTCTATCATAAAATGTTTCTATCCCATATTAAATTAATTTAGCAATGTTTTACATGTCTACCACTTTTCTCTTTAATGTTTCATAAAATTGTCAATTTTAACGTGTTTATCTGAAATATTTTCGATGTAGGTCTTTAATTTTATTATAAGTGTATACTTCCCTTTTCAATAAATAAATAAAAGAAAGAAAGAGCAATTTGCAAATTCATCTGGAATAACAAAAAACCCAGGATAGTGAAAACTATTCTCAATGATAAAAGAACTTCTGACAGAAAAAAAAAAAAGAGTTGCCATGGTCATAGTGTATTTTCACAGCAATAAACCCTTAAGTAAGACATAAAATGCACACAATGTTACAAAAGGACTCTGCTTTTTCAATAAACCTCCTATTTCAAATCTCCTATCATCACAGTTTTATTTTCCTTATATAAGAAATTTGTGTTACTGGAGTCTCTCGATATATTGGGCTTTTGTCTATGTTTCTTTTCTCAGTTGATGTTATTGAGAATCACTTGTTTTGTGCATTTGTAATTTGTTGATTTTCATTGCTGCATGGTATTTTATTGTTGGAATATACACAGATTATTTTATTTCAGATCTATTCTCCTGTTGAAGTACTTGTATGAAGCATGGTATATTAAAATCATGTATGAATCACCAGCTTTCCTGACTCACGGCTATGGGACCATATCTGGGAATCTACATTTTAAATGAAGTAACATGGATAATTATGTGGAAGATAAGTTGCAGAACACACTGAATGAAAACCAACATTGATAGTGAAAACTTTTCTCTCATTTCTTCACATTATTTTTTCTATACTGCATTGTGAAAGGAGGTCTTCACAGGTTCCACTGTTCCCCTGTTTGTGCACAATGTGAATCTGAACTATTCATCTTTCCTCTAATATTATATTTCCACAGTTTTCAACCTGTGGGTCATGACCCCTTTGGGTTTCACAGGGATTGCATATCAAATATCCTGCATATTTGATAACATTATGATTTATAACAGTATTAAAATTACAGTATTGAAGTAACAGCAAAAATAATGTTATGGTTGGGGATCACTACAACATGATGAATTTTAATAAATGGTTGCAGCGTTAGGAAGCTGGAGACCCAAGGTTGTATTTAGGAATAAGGGAAATATACAGTGCATCCCTCTATTGCCAGGCTCATCAGAAGACACTCCATTTGAGGCTTGGAAACCTCAAAGTTCATTTCTCAAGTATTTGCCCCACCACACTATCAATCTGTGGCTTGACGAAAGGCTCAGTCCCTTTTCAGAGCTGCACACAGATTTTCAGGTAAGATATACCCAGGGTATTCTACCTTTGATGGATTTAAAGTTAACTGCTTTGTAATTGTACCATCAAAATTCTATCATTGACACAATTCTATGCTAATGACAAGCACAAATGCTGTTATATTCACAAGTTCACTCCCTCTTAAGAAATCCTGCCATGTGTCATATCAAGAGACAGCAATCCTAGGAGCCCTTTACTGTTCTCCCTAGCATGCTGTTCTGATGCATGGATGGCTGCCTTTTCTTATTTTAATGGTTGGAGCTTGTTGATCGTTGCTAGGTTACAAGGACTCAACAGACAGGTGAGTAACTCTAGTATCCCATAGTATAGATATACTATATTTCTCAACAAATAAAAACATGACTTGAATCTACTTTTTCATTTTGAAGACACATCGATTGCTTTTATCTTCTCACATATAAACCAAACAGCCTACAAATTATTTGTTTCAAAGCAATAGGAATGTAATGCTAGGAAAATGAAGAGGCACTAGGTGTTTCTTATGTTTCTATTTGCAGGAAACTGATTTTTATGTAACCAAAATTTCTTCTGTAATTCTTGCCACCAGCTAGATAAAGTCTATATTTCTTCTCACTGAGAGAGTAGCCTTCTCTAGAAATATGAAAACAGCCCTAACTATAGATATAAATTAATCTTATTAATGAGGTCTATATGCCTTAGACTACATAGATCTAGGAAGAAATCATTTTAGTGTTTTTTTATGGGGGACAAATTGTTAGAGTTTTGATATTTGCTTTTCAAATGTCCAGTGACTTTGTAAATTACCTATAAGTAATTAATCAGAAGTGAATGTACCTTAAACTGAAAAACAGCAACTCAGAAACAAAAGAATAAAACAAATATTTTATTCTTTCCACTAAAATAAAAATTACAATGTATTGGTTATTTGTCTTTCAAATCTGACCTTTCTCTTAAGCAATTGAGCAAAGGGATGCAAATATTAACATTTGTAAGAGCAGTAACTTTTAGACTTTTACAACTTTACAGGCTTTATGTAAAAGATAACTTCAAGCTTCAACCTTCATGTGATTCACCACTTAAGGCAAAAGTCCAAGTTATAAAAAAGCAATGGGATCATCAATTAGAGTAAAATTGCAGCTCAAAAGAATTTAAATGTCTTGGACCTAGCAATGGCTCATGGAAGGACATTAAAGTCACCTTAAACTGCATGTAGTTTGGTTTTTCTTTGTCATGGCAACTTCCATCATTTTAGTAACACATAGGAGCTTTATTAGTTCTCTGGTCTAAACTATGCTATTTGGTGCTCAGGAAAGATAGATAAAACAGTGACATATCATAAAACATATCAGAACTGTGTCATGGTGTTTGCTGGTATCTCCACTGACAATGGAAGTAACTGTATTTGGGATCTCTTTTTGTGGGAGAAAACAAAAAAAGAAGGAAAACCTGCAAACACTTAGTGGAAACACTAAACTATGCTATTTGGTGCTCGGGAAAGATAGATAAAACAGCGACATATCATAAAACATATCAGAACTGTGTCATGGTGTTTGCTGGTATCTCCACTGACAATGGAAGTCACTGTATTTGGGATCTCTTTTTGTGGGAGAAATCAAAAAGAGAAAGAAAACCTGCAAACACTGAGTGGAATGTCTATCCTCTTTCTTTACTAAATGGCAACAGCTTCGTGGGCTTCACTTACTTCCTGGAGGATGGCATACTCAAGTAAGCCTGAACAAATGTAGTCTTGGGAGTAGAAGTTAATCCTGGAAACAAAGATGCTAAGAAAAGCTCGAAGAGGCAGATCCAGGATAGGACTGTGAGCTCCGGGATCTGCACAGGGCCTTATAGAGAAATTTTCTCCCCTTGCTCTGAAAGTGGATAGTAATTTAAGGGATATGCCATGTCCAGATATTATTTGGGTCTTTAGAATTTGGTATTTTCAAAACAGAAACAGTTTCACATTGTTAGACCGCAATTTTCTTAGTGTATAGCAGGAGAAATGATAAAAATAGGAAGGGTTTAAGATTCTTAACTGACTATATTGGCTAAGTGAATTTTCTTTCTCTTTTGGCATATGGCAATGTGATGATTTCCCAAAGCCTGTCTCTAAGTCTTTGTAACACATCAATATTTTAATAACAAAACAGTATTTTGAATTTGGTTTTCTTCATTGTTTTAGTTATTGAAGAATAAAAATATATTGTAATAAATATAGCAATAGATTCTCCTGTAGAAAATTTGTTACCTATTAAATACTTCTGTGTGTTTTTTCTGAGTAATTAAAGGTTATGGCTTCTGTGTCCTTATGGATCTCTTTAAAATATGGTTTAATTAAAAATACCCACCTCTGATGAGCAGACAGAGAGCCATACCAAAGATTTTAATGTAAGGAACAGTAGGATACATGATTTTATGTATAATATCTTTATTGATATAGTTACATTATACTATAAAATGTTTTAAAGCCCAGGTCAGTGAAGGCTATATATATAAGTTTAATAGTCACTCTTAGCAACTGGAGGTTTTTAACATAACATTATTTGCATATGCTTATACATCTCTGGCAGCAAGTAGGTTATCAGAGAGGATAGGAAGAGGGTGAGACTAAAAAAAAAAAAACAGGTAAGGCACAGGCAGGAAGAACTGTAATGTTGCTATGTTTTAGAGATGCTTAGTGTCTGGACATGGAACACTCAAGGACTTTGTATATGACATCCTTGTAGGGTTTCTTTATAAACAGAAAGGATGCAAAGAGGTTCTGGTGAGTCCTGCCCCTACAGAGCTGAAGATCCAGTCCTGAGGCCTCTGGCGGGAGACTTCAGGTCTCTGCTTCGGGGTTAGGAACAGCCTGGGCCATGGTGCCCTGTCTTCAGGAAGTACAAAAGGGCACCTGTGCACCTGGAGGCCAGCTGGGAGGAAGTAGCGTGCTCTGGTGAGTCTGGCCTGCAGATCTGAGGATCCAGTCCTGAGGCCTCTGGCAGGAGCCTTCTGGTCTCTGCTTCAGGATCTGGAACAGCCTGGGCCAAGGCACGCCGTCTCCAGGTAGTACAGGAGGCCAGCTGTGCACCCGGAGGCCAGCTGGGAAGAGGCAGTTTACACTGGTGAGTCCAGCATTGACAACAAGACCAACTAACACCAGTGAGAACTAGATGGCAAAGGGCAAACGTAGGAACATTACTAACAGAAATCAAGACAATATGGCAGCATCTGAACCCAATTCTCCATTAGCAGCATGTCCTGGATACCCCAACACACCAGAAAAACAAGATTTGGATTTAAAATCACTGAACATGATGCTGTTAAAGGAACACATGAAGGACATAAATAAATCTCTTAAAGAAATTCAGGGGAAAATGGAGCAAAAGTTAGAAGCCCTTACAAGGGAAACACAAAAATCTTTGAAAGAAATTCAGGAGAATTCAGAAGCCAATAAGGAGGAAATGCAAAAATCCCTTAAAGAAATACAGGAGAACTTTGGTCAACAGGCTGAGGTCATGAAAGAGGATACACAAAAATCTCTTAAAGAATTACAGGAAAACACAAACAAGCAAGTGAAAGAGCTAAGCAAAACCATTCAGGATCTAAAATCAGAAGTAGAAACAACTAAGAAAACTCAAAGGGAGACAACTTTGGAGATAGGAAACCTTGGGAAGAAATCAAGGGCCATAAATGTAAATATCAACAACAGAATACAATAGATAGAAGAAAGAATCTCAGATGCTGAAGATACCATAGAAACCATGGACTCAACAGTTAAAGAAAATGCAAAATGCAAAAAGCTTGTAACCCAAAAACATCCCGGAAATGTAGGACACAATGAGAAGACCAAACCTAAGGATTATAGGCATAGATGAGAGTGAAGATTTACAACTTAAAGGGCCAGAAAACATCTTCAATAAAATTATGGAAGAAAACTTCCCTAACCTAAAGAGAGAGATGCCCATGAATATACAAGAAGCCTACAGAACTCAAAACAGACTGGACCAGAACAGAAAAACCTCCTGTCACATTATAATCAAAACCCCAAATATACTAAGCAAAGAAAGAATATTAAAGGCACTAAGATAAAAAGGACAAGTAACATATAAAGGAAGACCTATCAGAACCATGCCAGACTTCTCACCAGAGACTATGAAAGCCAGAAGATCCCATGCAGACTCTAAGAGAACACAAATGCCAGCCAAAACTACTATACCTAGCAAAACTCTCAATCACCATAGATGGAGAAACTAAGATATTCCATGACAAAACCAAGTTTAACCAACATCTTTCCACAAACCCAGTCCTACAAAGGATAATAGGAGGAAAACATCAATACAAGGTGGGAAACATCACCCTGGAAAAAGCAAGAGAGTAACCTTCTTTCATCAAACCCAAAAGAAGATAACCAATCAAATTTTAAAAAATAACATCAAAAATGGTAGGAAGTAATAATTACTATTCTTTAATATCTCTTAACATCAATGGGCTCAATGTCCCAATAAAAAGAAATAGACTAACCGACGGGATATGTAAACAGGACCCAACATTTTGATGCATACAGGAAACACACCTAAATGTCAAAGACAAATACTACCTTAGAGTAAAAGGCTGGAAGACAATTTTCAAGCAAATGGTGTCAGGAAACAAGCTGGTGTAGCTATTTTAATATCAGATAAAATTGACTTTCAACCCAAAGTCATCAAAAGAGACTCTGAGGGGCAATTCTTGCTGGTCAAAGGAAAACTACACCAAGAAGAATTCTCAATCCTGAACATCTATGCTCCCAATGCAAGGGCACCCTCATTCATAAAAGAAACTTACCTAAAGATCAAAGCACACATTGCACCTAACACAATAATTGTGGGTGACTCCAACAATGCACTTTCCTCAATGGACCTATCAGGAAAACAGAAAATGAACAGGAACGCAGTGAAACTAATTGAAGTTTTAGACCAATTAGATTTAACAGATATTTATAGAACATTTTATCCTAAAGCAAAAAAATAAACCTTTTTCTCAGCACCTCATGCTACCTTCTCGAAAATCAATCATATAATTGGTCACAAGACAGACCTCAACAAATATAAAAAGATCGAAATAATCCCATGCCTCCTATCAGATCACTATGGAGTACAAGTGGTCTTCAATAGCAACAAAAACAACAGAAAGCCCACATACATGTGAAAACTGAACAATATTCTATTCAATGATATCTTCGTCAAGGAAGAAATAAAGAAAGAAATCAAAAACTTTTTAGAATTTAGTGAAAATGAAGACCCAACATACCCAAATCTATGGGCCACAAGGAAAGCAGTGCTAAGAGGAAAACCTCCAAAAAGAAAATGGAGAGAGCATATACCAGCAGCTTAATGACACACCTGAAAGCCCTGGAACAAAAAGAAGCTATTTCACCCAGGAGGAGTAGAAGGCAGGAAATCATCAATCTCAGGGCCAAAATCAATCAAGTAGAAACAAAGAGAACCATACAAAGAATCAACAAAACCAGGAGCTGGTTCTTTGAGAAAATCAACAAGATAGATAAACCCTTAGCCAGACTAACCAAAGGGCACAGAGAGTATCCAGAATAACAAACTTAGAAATGAAAAGGGAGATATAACAACAAAAACTGAGGAAATTCAAAAAATCATTAGATTCTACTACAAAAGCCTATATTCAACACAACTGGAGAATCTGGAGGAAATGGACAGTTTCCTAGACAGATATCAAACACCAAAATTAAATAACGATCAAATAGATCATCTAAACAGTCCCATAACCCCGAAAGAAATAAAAGGGGTCATAGAAAGTCTCCCAACCAAAAAGAGCATGGGACCAGATGGCTTCATTGCAGAATTCTATCAGACATTCAAAGAAGACCTAACACCAATACTCATCAAAGTATTCCACAAAATAGAAACAGGAGTACTACCCAACTCGTACTATGAAGCTACAATTATGATGCTACCAAAACCACACAAAGATCCAACGAAGAAAGTGAACTTCAGACCAATTTCCCTTATGAATATCGATACAAAAATATTTAATACAATTCTTGCCAACCGAATCCAAGAACACATCAAAACCATTATCCACCATGATCAAGTAGGCTTCAACCCAGGGATGCAGAGATGGTTCAATATAAGGAAATCCAACAATGCAATCCACTACATAAACAAACTCAAAGAAAAAAACCATATGATCATTTCATGAAATGCTGAAAAAGCATTTGACAAAATTCAGCATCCTTTCATGCTCAAAGTCTATGAAAGAACAGGAATTCAAGGCCCATAACTAAACATAGTTAAAGCAATATACAACAAACCGGTAGCCAACATCAAACTAAATGGAGAGAAACTTCAAGCAATCCCACTAAAATCAGGGACTAGACAAGGCTGTCCTCTCTCTCCATATCTTTTCAATATAGTACTTGAAGTTCTAGCTAGAGCAATTAGACAACATAAGGAGGCCAAGGGGATACAAATTGGAAAGGAAGAAGTCAAGCTATCACTATTTGCAGATGACATGATAGTCTACTTTAGTGACCCGAAAACCTCTACCAGAGAACTCCTACAGCTGATAAACAACTTCAGCAAAGTGGCAGGTTATAAAATCAACTCAAGCACATCAGTTGCCTTCCTATACTCAAAGGATAAGCAGCCTGAGAAAGAAGTTAGGGAAATGACACCCTTCACAATAGCCACAACTAATATAAAGTATCTTGGTGTGACACTAACCACACAAGTGGAAGATCTATACAACAAGAACTTCAGTTCTCTGGAGAAGGAAATTGAAGAAGACCTCAGAAAATGGAAAAATCTTCCGTGCTCCTTGATTGGCAGGATTAATATAGTTAAAATGGCCATCTTGCCAAAAGCAATCTACAGATTCAACATAATTTCCATCAAAATCCCAACTCAGTTCTTCACTGAGTTAGAAAAAGCAATTCTCAATCCATCTGGAATAACAAAAAATCCAGGATAGCTAAAACTATTTTCAACAGTAAAACAACTTCTGGGGGAAATCAGTATCCCAGACCTAAAGCAATACTACAAAGCAATCATTTTAAAAACTGCATAGTATTGGCACAGTGACAGGCAAGTGAACCAATGGAACAGAATTGAAGTCCCAGAAATGAATCCACACACCTATGGTCAATTGATCTTCGACAAAGGAGCAGAAAACATCCAGTGGAAAAAAGATAGCCTTTTCAACAAATGGTGCTCGTTCTACTGGAGGTCACCATGCAGAAGAATGAGAATTTATCCCTTCTTATCTCCTCTTACTAAACTCAACTCCAAATGGATCAAGGACCTCCACATAAAACCAGACACATTGAAATAAATAGAAAAGAAACTGGGGAAAATCCTTGAGGACATGGGCACAGGGGAAAAGTTCCTGAACAGAACACCAATAGGTTAGGCTCTAAGATCAAGAATTGACAAATGGGACCTCATAAAATTACAAAGTTTCTGTAAGTCAAAGGACACTGTCAAAAGGACAAAACGGCAACCAACAATTGGGAAAAGCTTTTCCCCAACCCTACATCTGGTACAGGGCTAATATATACATAGAACTCAAGAAGTTAGACCCCAGGGAATGAAATAAACTTATTAAAAATGGGGTACAGATCTAAACAAAGAATTTTCATCTGAAGAACTTCAAATGGGTGAGAAGCACCTTAAAACTTTAATGTTCAACATTATTAGTCATTAGAGAAATGCAAATCAAAACAACCCTGATATTTCACCTCATACCAGTCAGAATGGCTAAGGTTAAAAACTCAGGAGACAGCAGGTGTTGGCAAGGATGTGGAGAAAGAGGAACACTCCTCCACTGCTGGTGGGGATGTAAGATGGTACAACCACTTTGGAAATCAGTCTGGCGTTTCCTCAGAAACCTGGACATGACACTTCCAGTGGACCCTGCTATACCTCTCCTGGGCATATACCCAAAGGATTCCCTGGGTTTATGGAATAAAGACACATGCTCCATTATGTTCATAGCAGCCTTATTTATAATAGCCAGAAGTTGGAAAGAACCCAGATGTCCCTCAAAGGAGGGATGCATACAGAAAATGTGGTATATTTACACAATGGAATACTACTCAGCCATTACAAACTATGAATTCACAAAATTTTTAGGCTAATGGTTTGATCTGGAAAATATCATCCTAAGTGAGGTAACCCAATCACAAAAGAATACACCTTGAATGTAATCTCTGATAAGTGGATATTAATTAGCCCAGAAGCTCTGAAAACCCAAGACAAATTAGCATAACAAATGACTCCCATGAAGAAGTAAGAAGAGGGTCCTGATCCTGGAAAGGCTTGATCTAGCATTGGAGGAGATTATCAGGACAGAGAAAAAAGAGGGAGGTAGTTGGAGAATGGGTGGAGAGAAGAAAGTTTGTGGGACATATGGGGAGAGGGGAACTGGGAAAGAGGAAATCATTTGGAATGTAAATAAAGAATATAGAAAATAAAAATATATAATAATAATAAAAAAGAAAGGATGCATAGCTTGTACATCTCCTACTTCCTAACCTTGTAGCATTAATGTATATGTTCATAATTATCAAAGTGTGGTTGCTTGTATCTCTAGTTGATTTCCTATCTACTTATTGATTTTACAGTACATTTGTGCTACCAGTAACCAAGAGGAAGCAAAGACCATTTGAATTGATGGATGAAGAGTCAATTCAACCAAAAATATTTTCACTTGACCAAACTATTAGTCTTAAAATTTCATGGTATATTGTACATCATGGAGATATATGAATATAGTTTTGAGTAAGAAGTGGTATTAAAAAGATAGCCAAGTTTAAATTGGAAAAAATTCTATTAGAATTAAAAAGAAATTATGTAGTCTAACTTTGTGACATTTTCTATCAAACTGCTATTATTACTCTAATTTGCTAAAAACTGTCTTTGCTTGGGTTAAATTATAATCCTCGAATGGCTGTTTAATGAGCTGTTTTTGTTTAGTCTCAACACTTTATCAGTACTCACTTTTAGTTTTACTTTGTGTTTTTATATCCACTTGATTACTTTAGTTTTACTTCATTTTACTAAAAAAAAAGAATAAAAATAAAAGTTCTTAACAGAATAATTTAAGCTTCAAATATATCCCACAGTACTTTGATATTAAAGTGCTTTTAAATAAATTACAGTTAATTAAGCATGCAAACTACTTTAAAGACTCAATTTCCTACCTTAAGTGAAATAATTGTCCCAAATTGCAGATTTTTAAAGGTATGTTTCAAGGTGCTACATAAAGCTTGGTCTCTGGTGAGAAAAATGTAATTATTCCTGGAGGAAAGACTATGGTAGCAGTTGGCCGTTGTGGAACAATCAGCTAATGTTGGGGTATGAACTAGACCCTGTGCATCCCTCTGCTATACAGAGACTGACTGACGTCCTGAGATCACCCATCTGTGAGCCTTACTCTGTACCTCTATGCTGCACCCAGGCACTTCTGTACTCTCCTGATTCTGCCTCCTTTTATGGCAGAACATTCTATCCCTGCCCTTATTCCAGCCATTTCTAACAATTTTATATGTTGTATGACAGGATGGAGCTTCTATCTCCTTGTCTTTAAAAAAAATTCCTCTAATGGTGACCTATGGGCATTGCTTCATGTGTCTACCTAACATGTAGACATTTTTCCATTTAAGTGACTTTATAATAAAACGTTGTGAATCATCTATGTGACACCCTCAGCAGGACAGTGCTGGATGATTTCTGTTCTTCCTGCCTAAAGTCACACCAAAGGGGAAAGATGAAGGGTAAACCTGTCCCTTAAGGCTCATACTGTTTCCTCTTCTTCTAATATTATCTTTCAATGCTCAGTGTCTGCACTTTTTCCATACTATTGAGGTCAGTGATTATTCCTACCCTTTGCCCCATAATATAAATATTTGGGGCACATCTTAAAAGATTTTGGAACATCTTTAAGGAATTGAAGCTTTTGTCTAACCTGTTATTATGTAGCATTTAAGTTCTATGTGCTTTTACAAATCAACTTTTCTGCTATACTTGACATAATAAAATAATGAAATATAATAAAACATATGTTAAATGTAAAATTATGTGGGATTTTAGCAATGTGCCCATGCATTGTGCCTTTGATGCCTGTGGTTGGTTATTACAGCCAGGCCAAATAGCACAATTACTGATAGGTTCACTAGAAGTTTGAGCACACTCGGATTTCTTCCATGCTCTCATTTCCTTTGCTCCTTGCCTTCAGCCTGCTCTTTTGTTTTGTGCTCACTAGTGCTCTTCCAGGGAGGAATTTTTGTGCTTTTATGCACAGAACTGGAGATGACAGGTGATGGCTTTTTCAGCACACAATGTGAACTTTTTTCTTTTGTCCCCCTTTGCCGTTGCTATTGTCAGTCACCAGCTGCAATTTCTTTTTAAGTCATTTCTCTCTCTCTTACCTGCTTTCATGTTTCCTGCAGTGTCACCATGATTATGTTTCTGCAAATTTAGCTTTATTCATTTTTCTTGGGATCTATTGTTCTTTCATGAATTTGAGGACAGGCATTTTCTCTCAAATCTGAGAAAAGTCTTGTTTACTGCGTTTCCAACTGCCTTGCTTCCAGATCAGTATTTCTTTGGGGTCTTTTCTTTGGCTGGAAGTTGAAACAGTTTTTAAGTTTGAGATCTTTGTGTCTTTTATTTTATTTCAAATGTTAATCTGTTTCAATGTGCTACATTCATTTGACACACTTTTTAACCTGTTCAGAGACATTTTTTTTATTACTGATGTATATTTTTCCTCATAGAATTTCAACTTTTTAAAATGTCTTATTTCATATATTTTACTTATATCCTCTCATTGCTACTAATTTAATTATATTTTAAAGTCTCTATTAGTTTTCTAGGGCACTTTCCATATCACAGTTTGGGGGAGCTGAATAATGATAATACAATATAATTGCACCATTTTTCCCATTTTTCTTCATGACTTTTTCTTTCATTAATTGTTATTTCATGCACACCACACACACACACACACACACACACACACACACACACACACACACACATATGTATATATATTCCTAAATAGATAAGTAAATATATATGAACATGCTTAGTCCATATAATGTTACTACTATGTAAGTTTTGGGGGTTGACCATATGGCACTGGACAACCAATTGGTAAGCCTTTCTCTGAGGAAGACAGTCTTTTTCATTCACAACCTTCCTTAGATACATATAGTTCTTTATACAGAACTGAGGCTTTATGGGATTTTTCCTGTCTACTCTGGCACATCCATTTCAGCTTGTTATCCATTGCCAGGCTTGAAATTTCCTAATGGAACCTATACTGGATGTCTAAAACATTTAGCACTATAAGAATACAAGAAACAGAGCTATAGCTATAGTTCAAAATTCTAAGTCCTCCCATCCATCCTTCCTTCCTTCCTTCCTTCCTTCCTTCCTTCCTTCCTTCCTTCCTTCCTTCCTTCCTTCCTTCCTTCCTTCCTTATCTTTCTCTTCCTCTTCCTCTCCCTCTCCCCCACCTCCCTCCCTCTCTCTCTCTCTCTCTCTCTCTCTCTCTCTCTCTCTCTCTCTCTCTCTCTCTCTCCATCTAGGTTCAGGATAAAGAGCATCCTTTCCTGAGGTTGTGGTACTGGGCATGTTGAAGTCCCTCCCTGACAGAGGCATGGATTTATATAAGGCTTGTATGTCCTCTTCCTCTCCTCCTCAAGTGTTCATGGACTCACAGTGTGTCTCTTCAGAGTGTAAGTCAGCTTCCAGAATTCCCAATCAACGCTTCTTTCAAGTCTCCCCTTCTTCTATCTTGGATCTCTGCTTTCCTAGTGTTTTAAAAATGTGAGGCTCAATTTTTACTTTGTATTTGTAAATTGTACATATTCAAGGTAACTGTGCTGCTATGTATCAGTAGAGGAAGGGATTTTTGCAATGATGGCTTCCAACATGACTAGAACTTACAGTATATGTTTTCTTCTTTTGAAGAATCTAAAGTCAGTGTCCCCACACCATCATTTGGAATTTAACTATTGACTTTATGTTTGACAATCTTTTACCCTTTATATGTCTGTTGACTTTGTTTTTTATTTTATTTTATTTTTTTTTTTTTTTGGAACAGAGTGTTTCTGCATAGTTTAGGTTGGCAATCTTCTAGTCTGTCTCTCTCCAGCGCTTGGATTACAGGCACACACCATCACACCTGGCTTTCTTACCTGAGTAAAAACAATTCTCAAGTGTTTTTGTGTGTTGCTACATTCTTTCAGATTATAGGTACCTAAGTCTTTTTCGCCCCAAACTTCAGTAGCATTATTGATAATTCTAGAAATCTAAAGAAAAAATGTGTTTGTTTTTCCTCTTGCTGACCAAGTGTCAAGTGACATTGTGATTTAGCATTATCCAATTTTTCATGAGGACCATTGACGCATTAATGTTAAGTATTCCCATCCTATTTTAGGGTATGAGTTTGATGTTTCTTTAACTTCAAATTAATGTTATTTCATCTCATGGTGAGTTTAGGTGATTCCATAGATGGAAGCCCATTTAACTGTCTTTTGGGATATCACTGTGAATAGCTTCTACCATGAGGTCAGGAGGAGTAGAATTTTATAGAAAAAATATTTCTGGAGACAGGTGTGATTGAGAGTTAAACTTATTGGGGATTGTGTCTTACTCTATATTCTCTGTGTAAAGTAATATGTGCTTAAATTCCATTTCCCCTTAGGCAAGCTGACACTCATTATATAGCTACATTGCCATAAGTCTCTCAGAAATGTTTCACACTTAAGATTTTTAGATCAAAGCTCATGAACTCCACATATTAATCAATTAGAAACTAGAATGGATGTTTAACATTAGTATACTTTATAACATATCCTTTCATTTTCTTCATTCATTTCCAGATTTATTCTTGATATGAGATTTTAGTGACTTTTTTAAGAGCTAAATTTTACTCTGTGGGCATAAAATGTGCTAAAGAAAAGGTGACTCAAGACATAATAAATTGAGGGCCATATTAGAAAAAAAGTAAATACCAAAACATAAAAATCTAAGCAGATTTTACATAGAATTAGCTAGAGATTGAAGAGTACCTAGAAATTACTCACTTTACAAAAGAGAAAATATCTATTTTATTTTGAATATTTGACACACACATGATAACAAAAATAAAGAGAAAAAGATAATAAAACAATTAACACTTATGATGAGCTACCTTTTATTAAACTGTGAAGTAATAAAAAATTGAGAGAATTTATTATTACACTGTAGTGCTAAGAATAAAAATATTTTATACTAAGTATAAAAATAATGTTTTCTTAGTAACAACAACAACAACACACACACACACACACACACACACTAGGGCATCAGGTCCCAATGAACTGTAGTTACAGGTAGTTGTGAGCCACCATTTAGGTATGAAATGAAACTGGGTTCTCTACAAGAACAGTGAATATTCTGTACCATCATCACTCCATTTCCTTGTGATATATCTATATCTATATCTATATATATCTATATATCTATATATATCTATATATCTATATATCTATATATCTATATCTATATCTATCTATCTATATCTATCTATATCTATATCTATATCTATATCTAGGCAAGGAAATGTATTATTTCAATTTATGCTTCCAGGTATCAGGTAATAGTCAGTATCAGGGAAGTCACTGCAATAACTCCAGACAGAAATCTGGAGGCTAGATCAGGAGCAGAGCCCACAGAGGTATATTGATTTATCTATGTGGTTTGCTCAGCTTTTCTTCTTTTTTTATTTTTATTTTTTGCTTCCAGTTTTTTATTGGGTATTTTCTTTATTTACATTTTAAAAGTTATACCCATTCCTAGTTCCTCTCCTCTGGAAACTCCCTATCCCATACCCCCTCCCCTGCTTCTATGAGGGTATTCCTCCACCCAAATATCATCCTGAGTGAGGTAATCCAATCACAAAAGAACACACATGGTTTACACTCACTGATAAGTGTATATTAGCCCAAAAGCTCGGAATACCCAAGATACAATTCAAGACCCCATGAAGCTTAAGAAGAAGGAAGACCAAAGTGTGGGTGCTTCAGTTCTTCGAAATACTCACAAGAGCAAATATGGAGACAGTGTGGAGCAGAGACTGAAGGAAAGGTTATCCAGAGACTGCCCCACCTAGGGATCTGTCCCATATTCAGTCACCAAACCCAGACAGTATTGTGGATGCCAAGAAGAGTATTCTTACAGGAGCCTGATACAGCTGTTTCTTGAAAGGCTCTTCCAGAGCCTGACAAATACAGAGGTGGATGCTTGCAGCCAACTATTTGTCTGAGCACAGGGTCCCTAGTGGTTGTAATTTTCTGTATTAATCAGTTAAGAGCTGTGTGCATGTACATACACACACATACACACACACACACAAACATACACATACACACAGACACACACACACACACACACTCCTGATTTTGAAGGGACAATTCCCATACATATGAAAAGCATCTTGTTGTGCTGTGATGTATACCACATTAAAGAAAGCAGGCCTTGATTACAATGGTGTACTTGTTAGATTAAGATTTCAAAGGGGGCTTATGGGACTTTTGGGGAGTGGGGGGGGGGCTAGAAAAGGGGAAATCATTTGAAATGTAAATAAATTATATCGAATAAAAAAAAAGATTTCAAAGTTTTATTTTGGGTCAGAAACATTTTGTTTCTTATAACAAGTACCACTCACTTCACCTCCTTGTAATGTTTTCTGTTCCTTACAAATGGACCAGATAAACAAAAGTAATATCTAAGATGAACTACCTTTTATTATGCTGTGAAGCAATAAAAAAGTTAAGAAAATTTATTGTTACATTGTAGTACAAAGTGTAAAATAGCATTACCTTAATAACAAATTGTATACATATGAATTTATGTTAACCTTATTTCAGTGTTCTAATATTTAAGGTTGAGAATAAAAAAGCAACCCTTTATGATTCTTGATTAGCTAATATAAGAATTTCTTTTGTACCTTACTCAAGAAGATTTGTCTTCTGTTCATTCTGTCAAAAGAGCATTAGTGATTCAAAATGATAAGCAAATTCGTGAGTGTATACAAATTGAAATGACACACATTATAACTATTCTTAAAGTTAATGAACAGAGCCTTCCTATATGGTTTGAAATTATTCATCCCAGTTACAGTATTTTAAAACTTAGATCATCCTGATTAATCCTCAGAAACGTGTTTGTACTACATGTAGAAAATTCATTGGTTCGGTGGGTATTCTTTCTACCATTAAGCTTTATTTCATTGTTGATCATTTGGCATTTTGTAGTTCCTAATTTAAGCAGTTTTATTTAAATTGAATGGAGCAGAAAAAAAAATCAAAATCCCAAGTCTACTCAAATCACAACCTTGTTTACCAAAGCAGAGAAATCATTTTAATCCCTTCTCATTGTGATTGTTTTTCTGTTGAATGTCCTTCATTTCTAAATATAGTATATGAAGGATATTTTTCCAAAACAAGAATTTGTTTCTTTGCCATTTTGTTTGTTTGTCTATGGGAAATCAATGAATATACTTATGAAATAACAATAGTAACTTAGATTTTCTATTACCTTAATTTCCTTCTTTTAGAATTTTACTTAAAATAAACTTAAATTTAAAATGTCAGCACATGTTCTAACTGGAGAAAATTCAGTCTTATATTGGTTACAAAAAAGTAAGTGTGTGCCTGTTCTAACAGGTGCACAAGTCATGACTTTCACTTTATTCATGCTGAAATGAATAGGACACGTTGCCTACCTCTCCTTTCATTCAAATATGAATTAAATTTATGTAGTCATACTCCTAGGTAGACTTGATGTAAAACATTCCTTGTGCTTAATGGGCTGATAAGTCTGATGGAGTTAGCAGAGTTCATGTAAGAGAACTGAATTTTGAAAGACAAAATTAATGAGAAGTGATGAAAGAAGGTTCTTACTTGAAGAGAAAGGCATGAAGTCACTAAAGAAAGAAACACAATGGCATACTGGGAGAAATCCACATAGCTGCATTTAGCTTGAACAAAGGATGTATGTAGAGAGAGACAGATACTAACTGTCAATAAAAGTAAGTTTGAAATAACAAAAGAGAAATTTTAGAAAGGTTAATATTGAGAAAGTGTAGATGATTGTTAGCAAAAATTTAAAAAGCCAAGTTGGAAGCTGAAGGAGGACCAGTAAAGATATGATCTAAGGCAATAGCAACAGGAACATGACACAGGAGAAACAGGAGAAATCGACAGGGAAGGTGACAGAGAGTGGGCTGCTCCAGAAGACTGCATTGGCATTGGGCTGAAGAGTCAAGCCTGCTTTCTTTCTTTTTATTTTATATTTTTATTTTCTATATTCTTTGTTTACATTCCAAATGATTTCCCCTTTCCCGGATCCCCCTTCCCCATATGTCCCATAAACCTTCTTCTCTCCATCCCTTCTCCAATCATCTCCCTCCTTTTTCTCTGTCCTTATATTCCCTTCCAATGTTAGATCATTCCTTTCCAGGATCAGGACCCTCTCCATACTTCTTCATGGGAGTCATTTGTTATGCAATTTGTGCCTTAGGTATTCAGGGCTTCTGGGCTAATTGATATCCACTTATCAGAGATCGCATTCCATGTGTATGTGTATTCCATGTGTATTCAAGCCTTTCTTAAATCATTTAGGCAGGAAAGAGTACAGAAACAAAGACAAAGTAGATGAGTAAGGACATTTGTGTGTGTGTGTGTGTGTGTGTGTGTGTGTGTGTGACAGAGAGAGAGAGAGAGAGAGAGAGAGAGAGAGAGAGAGAGAGAGAGAGAGAGTAATACACCGATTGGTCTTTAACTTGTAGTTTGAAGTAACTGCAGCAAATCAAAGTAGGCATGGTCTTTAATTGCTAGATACAGAGTTCTGGAGATCAGCAAAATTCTGTGGGATAGAAAGCTGCTATATCTGTAGAAGACCTCAGATATTTTCTCTGGCCCATCCATTTTATAGAGGAGGTAGTTGTAGTCATAGTATTAGTCTTAGTATTAGTCATATAATAATATTATTTGTAGTATTAGTCGTTGTTGTCAAGGAAGAAGAAGAAGAGGAAGAAGAAGAAGAAGAGCAACGACAAGACAAAGAAGAAAAAGAATAAGAAGACACCAGAATCAACCATTCAAAAAACAAAAACAAAAACCAAACATCAGCAAAAATAGCAAAAATCCAACCCCAAACAAACAAAACAAAACAAAACAGCAGCAACAACAAATGGTGTTGGAAAAACTATTGCTTTTCCAAAGAATAGGTGTAGTTTATTATGTGTATTGGTCTCAGCACTTTATAGGACTCCTTGCTATAGTCCTATGAAACAAGTGTTTACTAAAGCTTAAATACTGAAGTAATTTGGCTGACCTGACGTTCTTTGAAGGTTCTAGAGAAATAATTTTAACTTGGGTCTTTCTGACTCAAAAGTCTGTGTTGTGGATCACTGTATTGTATGGTTTTTATTTAGATCCAGATGCTGTAAATATTTTGCCAAATTGAATTTAAATTATGTCCACTTTGCAGTTTTATGTCTTTATTTTCTGAAATAACTTCTTTAAATTTAAATATTCAACCTAAAGATTAAGTAAATACTAGATAAAGATTGATGAAAAATCATTCATTTCTTTATTCCATTTAAGCAAACGAACAGAAGAAGGTCTCTTTGGAAGTAGCAATTAAAAAGGGAAACAACTGGTACTTATATATGTAAGAGTATGAACATTCATTTTTATAAAATGACTGATTAAGAGGGTGTCGTTTCTGTTTTATAGAGCTCCATAGGTGGCAGACTTTCTAACACATTACTCATGAGTTCCACAATAAACCTGAGAAACAAATCTCTTTTCTCTCATTATGGTTTAACAGTCTGAGTCAGTTGGGCACCATGAAATATTTTGACAATAGTTTTCTCATATTAACATAACCATGATATTGAAAAATAGGGCACTTTTACTTGGATAATGTAGAAGTTTTATGAAGGAAATAATATCCACTAAAGGTGTTATATATATTTTAATTTCTGAAAAACTCCCAGGTGATCAGTTTTTCTTTTCTTTTATAAGAATAAATTTTCTTTCACAGAGACAGAAAACTTAATCAAACTATAGTTGCTCTTTAGCCAAGCTGCAACACAATTCCATTGATTAGAAATGATGAGTTACATTCATAAATTCATTAGCATTAGGAGATGAAAGAATAAGCTGCAATACTTTAAGGATAAAGTCACTTTCATAGAAGGAAAAAACCCTCTGAAGAAGGTCATACTAAAAGGAAAAAGTAAGTGCAGCATTTATCAGTTTAATTTTTCCTTTTTTATTATTAATCATTTTATTCATTTATATTTCAAATGATATCCTCCTTTCTGGTTATCCCTCCATAACCCCGCCTATCACCCCTCCCCTTTGCTTCTATGACAGTGCTCCTCTACCCATTCACACACTCCCACCGCACCTCTCTAGCATCTCCCTACGGTTGGCATCAAGCCTTCCTCCCTTCCCATCGATGTCAGGGCCATCCTTTGCTACATATGTATCTGGAGTCCTGGCTCCTTCCATATATACTCTTTAACTAGTGGTTTAGTCCCTAGGAGCTCTGGGTGGTTCATTTAGTTGCTATTGTTCTTCTTATAGGGTTACGATCCCCTTCAGCTCCATCAGTTCTTCCTCTAGCTCTTTCATTGGGGTCTCTGGGCTCAGTTCAATTGTTGGCTATGTGTATCTGTATCTGTATTGTTCAGGTGCTGGTAGGACCTCTCAGGGAACAGCCACGTCATGCTGCTTTAATCATTTTGTTTACTTACTAACAGTTCATTGCCATCTCTATAGCTCATTTACTTGTAGTTACCAACTAATAGAAAGAGTAGTAAATGTTCCATCCGTCCATCCATCCATCCATCCATCCACCCACCCTATCAGGAAGAACCTGAAAGCAGAGTGAGGTTTTTAACACTTGGTCTGATTTCATCATAGTAGGCTTCCACGTAATTCTAATAGGGATGTCTGTGTAATTGCTTATACAAATACCAAGTCAGTCTAAATATTTCATAGGCTCCATGTTTATATTTAGGCAAAATATTTTAGGAAAAGATTCACTACATTGTTTAGAAAAAAATATTTTCACATAATGTAAGAAACAAAGTGTTATTTTTTGTGTAATTTGAATACTTATTTTATAACATTTGATAGAGATTATAAATGATGTTAGGTGACAAAGAGATGTAACAATGGTGTTCAGGAAGATTCAGCAGGAGCTCTGGATTGCAAAGAGAATGTGATAGGTAGAAGAATCCATGGTGTCTTATTGTCATCAAAGTGAAGACAACTTAAAAGATAGCAGATGTTAAAAGTAGTTTCCCTTTGAATCCCTAATTGTGTTGGAACAGAGTTTGACATGAAATAGCAGATTGAGATTTTAAGACTATTTGGGGCTTTATTCAGAAAGACATCAGTGCTTTGGGATAAAAGTGAGTGTCCTTTATTCTGTGACCAGGATGACCTTGAGGTGGGGTTGTCATAGAATAAAGGAAGTACTGGAAATTATACAAGAATTTTTATTTTAAAGAAATCAAAGAATTAATTTATTTAAAAAATATCTATGCCAAAATCCGGTAAAGTTCCATTACCAATTGCTTTATAATCTTGGGACCACATGACTTAATTCAGTTGAGCAGAACTTACATTTATTGCATATTGTTAAATTCTGGAGGCCCTGATACAGGGGCGCCAGGTAGGTCAGGTTCAGTCCATGTCCTCAGGGAAGATTTTTCTGAGTAAATGCTAAGAGAAGAACAAAAATGAAGATAGTATAAACCTCAAAATGAAAATATATTGAATTGTAAGCATATTATATACATAAGCAAGAGAGGAACCAACTTGCAGAAGAGGGGCTTTAGAGGTTGTTCTCCAGGGAACAAAAAAATCTATAGGGGAAGCATAGGACTGGGAGAGGCTCATAGAGGTCAAGGGTACCAAGAAACTGAAAGAACTAGAAATCTGAGCCACAAGTGACTTAACTGAATAGTGAAATACAGAGCTGGGGACATCTAACAAAGTTGTGAAGTATCAGTGGAGGAAGGAATGCAGGGATTCATGGTCCTATTAATAGTCACATGGTTCAGAAACCAGTTAAGGGTGACTTATAGAACTTCTTGTGAATCTGTAATCTATTTTATACGTGTTGTACATCTTGACTCTTGCTATAATAAAAACAAGACATTTAATACAAAACTTCATGAGTTGGAGAAATTTGATAAGGTAATTCATGATGTTCACTCTACAAAGAAGAAGACAATTACATGTTCATAATTGGTGATGGTATTGATACATGAGTTAAAAAGATTTATCTAAATACAGTGTGCATGCAAATGGAAAACAAGGAGATACTGAAGATGGAGATACCAACATGGAAGTTATGCAAACAAAACCAGTGATGAAATAGAAATGATTTGAGAAAAAAAATAGAAGCTCACACTACCTATTTCAAATGAAGAAAAGGAGTTCCACATATGCTGTATTTAATTTACAGCATGTAAAAATCACTTAGATAAATATTCAACAGGCTGATATGCTTTAATCAATGTTACAATTTTACCATTATTGCCTATTATATTTTTTCCTGATCATTAAATAATTCATTGAAGTAAATGTCAGTCTGGGATTTAGAAGACAATGAGATTAGGAATAAGCCATTTGCTTCTGGGTCCTAGTTAATGATCTGGTAAAAGTTAACATCATCTTTGGCAACTATTTACATCCAGAGAAAGTCTAAGGAATATTCTTGGGCATTATCTCTATGCAGTGCCTACAAGGAAGGATAAAGTAACAGGTGAATCTTACTAACACATTCTCATTAGAACCAATGGATTTAGAAGATCAAAGGGCCATATATGATAAAGATATTCCAAAATCAGGATTCTGAGAAATTTTCCTTAGATTTGTTGAAAGGGGAACAGGGAAAGGGGAAAGCATTTGGAATGTAAACAAAGAATTTAGAAAATAAATAAAAAAGAAAAATAAAAAAATAAATAAGGCTGCAATGAAAAAAAGAAGAAAAGCAATTTTTGAAACAATTCTGTGAAAAAGCAGTGGGAGAAGTTAGATTATAAATGATAATCTAAACTTGGATATAAATAAAATGTAACTTAAGAAATAGAGTTGTGTTTGAGATGCTTACACGATGCTTACTGGTGAGGGGAGTAGTGATACGTGTAGGATTTGTATTTTAGCAAGCAGAGAGATAGGAGAGGATGAAGTCCAAAGATGAAAGAACCGTTTTTGTGAATTTTGGAATGGAATAGTAAGTAGAGGTAGAATGTCCTGTAGATAGTCTTAAATAACATCTCAGCCCCTTTACAAGATGAATTTTTGGTCAGGGGTTCATTGTACAATACAATTACATCATGGCTGAATGATTGCAGCTGTAGAGTATGACAGTGGCATTCTGTGCTGTCACATAGCTGGGAGATCAGACTCAGAGAGGTTGGGTTGGAACTCTGTCTATACTCTCACTAACTTTATGAACGTTAATAAGCGTGTTTTTTGGGGCTTTGAGTTTACTGATCTATTAAAAATATACAAACCCCTTTCTAAATATGTCAGATACATAGAAGTTGCTCAATTTAGCAGTTTCAGTTAGTATGTATGTACATAGGCTGTTTAAATTTTAGTAAATGTTTAATTTCATCATTAATAATAAATTATTACATTTTTGTCCTTTTTATTAAGTTATTTAACCATCCCATAAAGTTATAGTCTAGTAAATGTAGTTTGCTAGTAATAGAAGAAAAACCATTATATGTTCCCAGAAAAGATTGTTGGTTAATTGTACTCATTAACATTATAATCAGGAATAAGCAGAGTAATTACTCATAACTTTTTTTTTTTTTTTTTTTTTTTTTTTTGGTTTTCCAAGACAGGGTTTCTCTGTGTAGTCCTGGCTATCCTGGAAGTCACTCTGTAGACCAGGCTGGCCTCGAACTCAGAAATCCGTCAGCCTCTCCCTCCCAAGTGCTGGGATTACAGGCGTGTGCCCCCACTGCCTGGCCAGAACTTTTGTATTATGAACAACATGCCACAAAATATTATATGGTGCACGCAGAGGGAATAATATCTCCCTTTCTTTTATTGAACCCCCATGTACAATGGCTTGTTCTATTATCTCAATTCACCATGTGTACTTACAATGACCTTAGTAGGGCCCAGATGGTCCTCACATGAGACTGATGACAGAAGTAGTTTTCTCTGTCCTGCCTTCTTAGGCTCCTAGGGGCTTTGAAGACAGCTGTTTATTGGTCATATATCCGGAGATACATTTTATAAATCTTCATTTTGAGTTAGTAAACGGCATCCACGAGCCTATTTTGAATATCCAGGTCATCAGTTTCTCGTTTTTGTTTCCCCTCCTCATTGCACCTCTTCATGCAGAATTTCAAACAAATACCTCCATAGTAAAGTGGGTCATAATTTTATATAAGAATCTGAACTAGACACATCTAAAAATAATTGATTCCTAAGAATGAGGGCAACTGACAAGTTCTACCTGAGGCCAATGGAAAGCTACAGTACACTGATAAAAAGAAACAGAATTTTCTGATAATTCTGAGAATCTTTTTGGCTGCAGTCTTTGACTCATTCATGGACAGTGCATAGAATTCCATGGTGGGCACTAACAAGCTCTTGTATTTTGACCACATTTAGAGAAAATATACGCTGAGGTAAATTAAAAAAGAATTTTGTGAGTCTTGAAATCCTGATAATATTATAAAGCATATCTTCTCCTTCCAGTTTTTAAATGGGAAGACTATGTACTGTAAATGAAAGCTTAACCCAGAAATGTTAGGTACAAATACGATTAAAGTGGTAGTGTTCTACGGTTTGGGGTCGCTTTGCCTGCCTTCAGGACTTTCAAATCTTTGAAGTTGAGGGTTGTGTTCGGGAAGTCAGTAAAGCCATTTATTCTGTGTTCTTTTTAGTATAAAAGGATCACCTGCTAGCACTGAAGTAATTGATGTTTTCATGAATATGGAGGGAGCTTTGGAAACCTCAGGTCTAAGTGATAAATAGTAAAGTAATAGAGGGTAAACTTTTGTGTAGAAAATCATGAGCACTAGAGGTCAGTAGGAAGATCTCTGGTACTTGAGGATTGTCAGGATCAGGTAGCAAGAAAAAATATGTAGATGCATTTCCTACTATCCTATGGGGTACCAATATACTAGTAACATTTAGTTCTCTCATTGCTCTGGCATAGCTGATACCCATTTTATAGACTGAGAAATTGAGACTCAGAAAGTTAAACAAGTCACTCATGGTTGTAAAGTGGCAGAGTTTAGACTTAAACCCAAGTTGACTTAGCTCCTAGCCTAAGATGCCTTTTACTATATTGTATTCTGGAAAGAAATAGGAGAGAAACATCAGCATAGACAGTTTCTATATGTGTATTAGTTTTGTTTTGGGGAATATCTCTAAATGTCATGTCTCCTGGTAACAGAATGAAGTTGTTTGCTACCTAGATGGAATGAAGCCAGTTCCCAGTGCTTGTCTTCTTATTTCATATGATGATCTTGGGCCTCATCTGACTCATGTCTTGTCTCACTCTGGGAATGCAGCAGAACACACTAGTGAAGGGGTTTCCCTGTATTCTTGGTTGACAGTACTTTTAGTTATGTGAGATTAGGTTAGCTTCAATACAGTACAACCTATGTCTGCCAGATAAGCTTTTTTTTCCCTTCACCTTCTATCTTCCTTCAGAAAATTCTTGAGTATAAGAATACTCAAGAATACAGTGTGCACTCTCAGACTTGGAAGTCTCCTCAAAGGTTTGTCTCATGGCACCATGCCAAGAGCATCTAGATTTCCCTGCTCTGTGGCTGGACTATCAGGAAGGGCAGGATGCTGCCCAACATCTTCCATCCCCTGGTAGTTACACAGAATAGAAACTATGTAAAGCTCCCTGTAATGACCACAACATGGTGTTAGGTTTGAGGTATAGTCATGGAATAATCTAGCCTAACGTACATAAGGCCTGGGGTATGTACCTAAGATATTAGAAAAGTAATTGAAGGACTTTGAAGTAATTGAAGTAACTGAAGGAGAAGTTGGTTGGCTTAATTTTATATCTGTTTTTATCTTGACCCCAGAAACCAGGCAGGATAGTCTTTTTGTGCTGCTGAACAGGTTTTTTTTTTCCCCCTAGGAAGGGTGACATACAGTTCCTACACCACATCATATCCCATTCAGTACTCACTTTGGGAGTTCTTAAATATTTCTATTCCCCAGTTTCCTCTGTGTACAGAAGATGGATATCCTATCTACTATTCTACTGAGGTTATAAGACACCATAGCCTTGACTACTTATAGAAAACATTCAGTGGGGGCTTACCACTTTAGGGGGAGAGTTCATGAGCATCATGGCAGAGAGAATGACAGGAAAGCCTCAGTAAAACACCTCCCGCCACAAGGCCACACCTCCTCATTCTTCCTAAATAGCACACCAACTGGGAACCAAATATTACAGTGTAAGAGCCTATGGTAGGCATTCTCATTCAACACACCAGAGTGTGTCCTACGTCAGAAGATTGCTTAGATTAAATAAGATAGTACACTTAAAGTGCTATGTGTTCAATTTATGTGCAGCTTTTGTCCATGACACTTTGAGTATTCATCATTGTTGCTTAGATCACTTACTAAAGAGGAATGGTGAAAAAAATTATTGTGTTCTCTTTTTCTGTGTCTCAGGCATACTTTGCCAAGAGAACATGGTGTTTTTCTCCAGCAAGCCTAGATACAACTTTAGAATTAATTCTCCCTAAAGAGCTGTAGGCAATCTTTGGTATTTTAGAGCTGGAAATGTATTTGTTATTTCCACTCCAATCTAACACATGAAGTCCCCTCACAGTTCCACATGCGAGGAGCATTCAGGATTTGGCAGGTATTTCATTCTCAGTGAACTTATTATTCAAACTTATCAATTTTATTTTAGTCACATAACCATTCAGCTTTATTGAAATCTATTGAATAAAATTTAAAAATTCCATAGTTTTACAGAGAATCCAAAAATTATATTTACCTTGTCATATTAGCAAATGTGTATTTGCTATATGTCGCTGGGAAGTTTGTTCTTTTCTGAAGGGAAATGAAGGAGCAGTGGATCTGAGGAATGGAGAAGGCAGTGGCAAGGAAGGGAATGGCAGGATAGGAGGGAGGGGAAACTGCAATCAGGATGTAAGGTATGAGAGAAAATTAAAGAAAATGTATCATTAATGAAAAAAAGAAACATTTGTCAATATTTTATTAATTATTTTTATATACTCCATATTTTCCCTACCCAGCCAACCTCTGTCCACCCTCTGACTATTCCATAACCCAAACCTCCTCCCTCTTCCTGCCTCCATATGGATGTCCCTACCCCCCACGCCACCTGATCTTTAAACTCCCTGGGGCCTCCAGGCTCTTGAGGGTTAGGTACATCATTTCTGAATGAACACAGGCCCGGCAGTCCTCTATTGTGTGTGTGCTAGGGACTCAAATCAGCTGGTGTATGCTGCCTGTTTGGTGGCCCATTATTTGAGAGATCCTGAGAGGTTCCAGATTGGTTGATACTGCTGGTCCTCCTATAGGGTTGCCCTCAGCTTCATTCAGCCTTCCCTAATTCAGCAGCAGGGGTCAGCTGCTTCTGTCCATTGGTTGGATGCAAATATCTGCAATGACTCTTTTAGCTGTGTTTTGGGTCTTCCTGAGTGCTGTCATGCTAGGTCCTTTTTTTGTGTGTGAGAGCTCCATAGCCTCAGTAATAGTGTCAGGCCTTGGAACCTCCCCTTGCACTGGATCCCACTTGAACCTGTTGCTGGACCATTTCCTTGGGCTCCTCTCCATTTCCATCCCTGTAAATCTTTCAGACAGGAACTATTACGGGTCAGAGTTATGACTATTGGATGATCCTCCCTCCCTCATCTGAAACCCTGTCTTCCTGCTGGAGGGAGGCTCTGTAAGTTCCCTCTCCCTACTGTCAGGCATTTCATCTAAGGTCCCCCTCCCTTTTAGTCCTGAAGCCTTAAGGGCCATCAGAAAGAATGGAAACAGGCAACCTCGGAAGATAGGAGGTTTAAATTTATTTTGAAAAAAGAATTATTTCTTTGTAGATATTAATTCTCAATTGGCATCTGACCTTCAATATGAAATTCAATGTTCTTACATTTCTGACTTTGACTTCTTTTCTTATTAAGATAAATGCTTTAATACTTTTTAAAAAATAATAACACATATAAAAGCAATAACAGTAGACCAAAGAATGACCTGAACTTTCTATGAAATATTTTTGAATTAGTATACTCTCTTACAGCTCTAAATATAAGATTCTAAGGCAGCCACAAATTAAATTATGTGTAAAACAAGACAATCAGAGCTGAAGCTCCAAACCTAAAATGTCCATAATGATGGGCAAGTCTGCGTTTTGGTTCAAAACTTAAGGGGAAGCATTTGTTTTGCCCCCAATTATCAGTCTGCTTCATTTAGATAAAATTATTATTTCAAAATAATGAAAACAACAATACACCCATGTGTAGCATGTAGTTTCTACTACCCTGCTGTAAGCTCTGGGAAGACCATGCTACCAACCCAGCCCAGGTTCCCTTGGATCTGCCAATGAAAAACACACATACATTAGCCTATTTTTTGTATTATTTATTTATTTATTTATTTATTTATTTATTTATTTATTTTTAGATGGTTTCTTTATTTACACTTCAAATGTTGTGCCCTTTCCTTGTTTCCCCTCCAAAGACCCCTTATTCCATCCCCTCCCCCCTGCTCACTAACCCACCCACTCCGCTTCCCTGTCCTGGCATTCCTCTACACTAGTGCAATGAGCCTTCACAAGATCAAAGGCTTTTTCTCTCATTGATGTCAGACAAGGCCAATCTCTGCTACATATGAGGCTGGCACCATAGGTCCCTCCATGTGTACTCTTTGGTTGATGGTTTAGGCCCTGGGAGCTCTGGGGGGTACTGATTGGTTCATATTGTTGTTACTTCTATGGGGTTGCAAACCCCTTCGTTTCCTTGGGTCCTTTCTCTATCTCCTCCATTGGGGACCCTGTGGTCAATCCAGTGGTTTGCTGAGAACATCCCCCTCTATATTTTTCAGGCAAAGGCAGAACCTCTCAGGAGACAGTTATATCCCCCTACTCTGTATTTGTCAGTCAGTGGCAGAGCCTCTCAGGAGACAGCTATATCAGGCTCCTGCCAGCAATCACTTGTTGGCATCCCTAATATTGCCTGGGTTTGGTGACTGTATATGGGATGGATCCCCAGGTGGGCAGTCTCTGGATGCATTTAGCTCAACATCTAGACACTTCTAAGCTTCCCTTGGCTAACATGACCTTATCTTCACTCCCAGCTCAGCATCCTAAATCTGCCCTCAGCTTAATTACATTTCTAATCTCCTGCCTGCTCCCCCAGGCCCAATTGAGGAAACCGACAGTGACCACTTCCCTAAGATCTCACATGGCTGGTGGCTCATTCTCTTGCTCTCCGAAGCATCTCAAACTCTTTTCTGCTAGGCTGCCTCAGGGGAAACTGGAAGTCCCACCTCTTCCACCTAGCCATTGGCCACTAGCATCTTTATTGACCGATCAAGAACCAATTGGGAAACAGGACCTTCATTCATTCCCAATCAAAGCATTTTAGAACCTACACACCCCTCACACTTTTATTCTGCTTCTGGTACACATTTGACCTGATATTTAATTTTTAAAAGTGAGTATGAATGTTTTTGTTACATGTATGTCTGTGAACCACATGTGTGCCTGATTTTTGTGAAGCCAGAAATTGTCATTGGATCCCTGGTCCTGGGGTTATAGACAGTTGTGAGCTGTCATGTGGGTGTTGGTAACCATACCCAGTTTATCTGCAAGTGCATCTACTGCTCTTAACCTTTTTATTCATCTCTCTAGCTAGTGTTCACCTCTTCTTCCTCCCTCTCCTCCTCCTTCCCCTCCTCCTCTTTTTCTCACTCCTCCTTCTTCTTTAAGGGAATATAGATAAAAGACGTATTGTCTTTGTTTTACTGCTTATTTGTATACTTTCATGCTTAATGTGGTTGTTTGAACAAGAATGGCCCCCATAGATACATATATATTAATACTTATTCCTCATTGAAATGTCAGTTTGGTAAAAATTAGGAGGTGTGGTCTTACTTGGCAGAAGTGTGTTACTAGGAGTACACACTTACTAGTGTGTACAAAGTTACTAGCTTTGAGGATTCAAAACCCAACAGCACTATTCCCAGTTAGCCTTCTCTGTCTTCTCTTTGTGTTTTGAGATACAAGTTTTCAGCTATTGCTTCATTACCATGTCGCATGCTTGCTGCCATGCTTACCACCACAATGGTCATAGATTCATCCTTGGAAACTATGAGCACCAATAAACTCTTTCATAAGTTACCTTGGTCATAATGTCTCTTCATAGTAAAAGAAAAGTAAGATATTTACTGAGACTGCCTCCAATATTCAGAGCAGAAATCTGGTTTTGTTTTTTCTTTTTGTTCTTCAGGATGTTATAAAAATACATGATGATAAATTTATCTGCTTATTTTATCTTCTCAAGAGAAAAAATTAATTGGACAAATTGATATATAGATGGTAACAATGTTTGGATATGTCAGAGACATGTTTTGAAACAAATAGATGAAATGTTCCATAAGCATAAACACGATTAAATGCCTAAGTGCCAAGCAATAAAAAACCCTTATTCATTCATCACCTCTATGAGGTATAATATTTCAAAGAAAGGGAAATGGAGACTCAGGAAGTTTAAGAAATTTGAGCTCACTCTCTATAAAACAGTGGAGATAGAATTTAAATACAATGTCTGCATAATGTGACCAGACTTTTCTACTTTCTACTAAACCAAGGATTGAAAAAAAGGATTTAAAGACTCCTAACATGAAATGAAAGACCTGTTCTTGATAGACCAGAGGGGGAAAAAAGACAATCATGTCCTTAAAGTTCATTCTCTATGAGAATTGAAGCTGGTACACATCTGTTTGCACGTTTTCTTAGACTCTAGGGAAGCAAGCTGAAAAGAATGTAAATGTGATTTTGTCTACATAACCATGGATTTAAGATTTCTTTGTAAATACTAAAATTTGTGGATGATAAAGTCTCTTCAACAAAACACAGTAATATTTTCCTATAACCAAAACATGTATGTTATAAATGATTTCGAGGAGATCATAATACTCAATCCATTGCACTGCAGTGATAATAGTTAGGACATGGTACAGAGAGTAATGGTAATGAACAAATGTATTTATAGTATCAACACAGTTTTTCTTTTAAATATTTTTCTCTTACAGTTAATTGAAATCAGAGGTGTGGAAGCCATACACACTAAGTGTCAGCTGTAGTCTAAAGCGTAAGAAATCTGTGTGAAATTATGAAAGTCCTAGGATTCTTTCTATTCCAAAGTGTAAGATCTAAGACAAGGAGCTGTAAGCAACCTCAGTTTCTAGTCTCCTCAGGAGAGTTGTTAGTTACTCTTTGTCTATTCATTTTACAGCTCTCACTCTGTGCTTCTATTACAACTTTAATTGGCCTTTAGTTATGCTTAGGCAAATCCATTTCTGTGAAATAACAAAAATAAACGTTATTTTCATTTCAAAATTTCATCTCACCTTGATAATTCTTTTTTTCCTGTTGCAGATCCATCACTCTAGTCTCCATTTCTCTGTAATTTGTGTCTTTCAGATTTTGTGTTATTAGCTGTGGAATGTGACAGGTAGAGAGAAGCACAAGGTCGTTTCATGATTCTTTAAAACTGTTTCAGGAACATCACTTCCTAGGTTTTTGAAAAAAAAAATCTATATAACATGGAGTTGAATCTTCTGTTTTAAATGTCTCCTTTCCTAATTACATTCTTTCACTTGCTTGATTCTGGATAACCGCTAGAACAGATATCAATATTCTCTTTGACTGTTATACCTTTTACTTCAAAAATGTAGATTTAAAACAATACAATTCTAACCTAATTTAGGGAAGAGGGAATCAACGTAATCATATGATTTTGGGTCTTTTTGAATACCAGATCCCATAAGGGTTAGAGAGCAGAAGGAAGAAGCCGCACTCAGCTTCCTGCCAAGTGCTGCAGGCACTGCAGTTCTTAAGCCCCAGTTACAGAAAGGATGTGCTCACTTTCAGGAGCCACAAAAGGTGTAAAATCAGCATCTGTGCAGTGGCATGTTTGAAGAAATGTAGATTGACAAAAATTGCCCCCAGCATCTATGAGAAAGGATTTCTTGCAAGCACGGAGGCATGTAGGTAACCTCTGCCAGCAACTATTATTTTTCAGCTAATTTAAGAATTTAAGTCTTCTTAAAAGGCAGTAGTCTGTATTGGACTGTGGTGAAGAGTCTAGCCATATATACTAATGAAGAAAAAGAGAAAGACAAATATAAATTAATAATCAGACAAATAGAGAAGGCTATATACATCTGGGTTGTGATTTGGTAGTTATTTTGCCCAATTTGACTCTCTTTTTCTCCCCTTCCCTTTCAGAATATTATGCTTTTGTCTATTTCACTGTCTTACTTTCTGTGGATAGATAGACTTCACCAACCTATGTTCACAAAGGTGAACGTTGTTCTGGGAAAGCAGGAACTGAAATAGAATGCTATTAGAGTTGATGCTGCAATTCATGGACCAATTTCCATAACCTTTGCTGGAAGTTAGAGAGTTAACTTCCAACAACTCTTTAGAGAGTTGTTTGGTGGAGGAGACCTACAGATACAGTGATTTGGGCTTTGTATGTTTCAGGGAAGAACAGTGGACACAATATAATGGAATTGGCTGTTTCATATCATTTCACTGGTGGAATATAGAGGTCTAATGGAAAGATTAAGACAGTTTGAAGATTATTTAAAACCAAGTGTGTGTAGGGCTGCCGTAGTATAATTTAAAAACAAGCCATTGTCCTTTGTAACAGGAAAGCAGAAAACCAATTGGAAACACATCCCTTAGGGGATGATTTTGTTTCCCTAGTGAGTTTTTGTCAATTTCTTCTATGTTATTTCACAGCTGTAGTATCAACAAGTAAGTTAAACTTCACTCTACACCTCATTAAGGACATGATATATGTAAAAATGGATGATGAAGCTATAATCCAAAGGAAATATAAGATTAACCAGTTCTAGTGAAGGAAACTATATCGGTGAGCTAGTTCTTAATGAAGTTAAATTGAGGACATGACAGTTTAATAAGTGAGACTATTTACTTGGGATGATCAATGGACCATTTATAACTAAGACTTCAGAAGGATATGAAAACTCATTTCTAGTGTGGCTTCTTGGAAATTGGAACTTTTTTTTAAAACATTTTTTTATTGACTATAATCTTCATTTACATTTCAAATGCTAAAACCTTTCTCAGTTTCTCCCCTTCCTGAAAAATCCCCAACCAATCCTCCCATCACCTTGCCTTCAAGTATATGCCCCTCCACCCGACCTCCTCCAACCTTTCCTGACTTGATTTCTCTTTGTTGGGGTATCTATTGAGCCTTCACAGGACCAAGGACCTCTCCTCCCACTGTTGTTCAACAAGGAATTCCTTTGCGACATTTTTGGCTGGAACTTTTACAATTGAAATATCTGAATTGTAGCACTAAAAAGCATAACAAAAGGTTTAAAATGTTCATAGATATCTTGGAGTATCCAAAACAGTTGAAGCTAGAAAATCCTAGAAGACATAGCTATCACCAAAGTCATTAGGAATATGATATCCAGAAGGGAGCCAGCATTATTAAGATACTCTGTAGTGGCTCTCCTTTGGGAAGCATTGTTAATGGCAGGACATACTGTGAGAGAGGTTGGCTCATTAATCGAAATGGGAATGATAAGGTCCCAAAGTAACATAGGCCAGGTGGTGGTATTTAATGTCCAGATGTAATAAAGGGGCAGCCAAGTGACCTGCAGAGATTTTCAGAGACAGCAACAGAAATGACATTCTCAGGGCAAAATAATATAGCCCCAAGGGGTCCTTATGAATAGGGACAACAGAAAGAATATATATGATAAGAAGTAAAAATAGATGGGCAAAAAAAAAAAAAACCGAGAGAAAATTCTTCAAAACAAAATTAAACCTTTGTTTAGTTTGTAGAACCATACCAATGTTTAATAAAAAGAATTTTAAGTTAAAAATTAAGTATATATTGTCTATATGTATGCCTATGTACCAAGAGCATGTTGGGGTCTGTGAGGTCAAGAAAATTCATCAGAGTCCCTGGAATTAGAGTTCTAGATGGTTGTGAACTTCCATGTAGATTCTAGGAATAGAATCCTGATTCCCCGGAAGTATACCAAATGTTCTTAACTACTGAGACATCTCCCCTGTCCTAAATGTGAATCAGTTTTCAGACAGAGCTTAATGAATAGATTGGTTGCTGAGTCACTAAAATGGGGGGCTTTGGTAGAAAACAAAGGTTTGCTTTAATGAATCTCCTAGGTTTCAGGGACTACAGAATAAATTTGCACTGAGGACAAAAATATAGCCAACTAAACTCTCATCATTGTTTCTAAAGCCATATGTTCAACATATGTGAAATTCAAACCTTATGTGTATTTTTCTATTTTGGTGTCAGAGCAGTTGGATTTTTGACAAAAAATATCATGGTTTATCTGACTGAATGGATTGCTATATGACTTAGGTCTTTACTATTAAAAATAATAAAGCTGGGCGGCAGCAGCGGTGGCAGCAGTGGCGACGGCAGTGAAGCAGTGGCTGGTCCAGCTGAAGGGCCATCAGCAGTGAAACTAAGGCGACACAGGGTCCAGTTAGGCCCTGCGCCCACGACCACTGACCTTCACTGACCAGCCGGGCTACAAGCAGCTGCGGTTTTGCGGTGCCTTTCGCTGCATGGAAGCCACTTCAGAACTCGGCCTCCAACCAGTCAGGAGGGGCTCACCTCCATCTTGGTTTCAGACTCCAGAGAGATCTGACAGACTGAGGTACACAAACATAATCCAACACCGCGGGGGGGGGGGGGGGGTCTGAGCCCGATGGGCGTTGGCCTGCACCCAGGCCCTGGGCTATTCGGGGGGGGGGGGGCATCGGGGCGCCAACCCAGCCAGGAGGTTTTTTTGCCCTGGCTGGTGAGCTCGCCGCCATTTTGCCTACAGGACGACAGAGAGCTCTGGCGGGCAGAGCCGAAACTGGCATAGCCTGAGGCTAACAAAACAGGGGTCTAGGCCCCAAAAGGCCCAGGACTGACCCCAAGAACTGGGCGGCTTGGTGGGCCATCTGTGTGTCAACCTGCCCAGGAGTTTGTTAGCACAGCAGACTCTCCCAGCACTTTCAGGGAGCGCTAGCAAGCACGCCCGCCATCCTGGTCACCTGGCAGACCCAATAGCCCTAGGGGAACTTTGCTTGGACCTTGGCCTCCCAGGCTTTTGCCTGGACTCAGGGCCTGGGCGGCCAGGCTAACCTTGTGTGCGCCATTCCGGTTGGGGGATTGCCTGCACAGTGGAGTGATCAGAACACAGGGGAGGTCCCGGCAGCATACACCTTCGGCGCTCCCTGTGGGTGCACACGGGCTCCATCTGGTCCACAGACACAATCTGGGCAAGGCCTCCGGCAGGAGCCCTCAGCTCAACTCTCTCCGCTTCCGGATCCAGATCAGCCTGGGCGGCAGCACCACATCTCCAGGTCCTGCAAGAGGCTAGAGGGGCTTCCGGGCGGCCAGCTGAGAGAAGTCGGTGTGCTCAGGTGAATCCAGCCGGCTCCAGCAGAAGCCTTCCGGCGCCTGCTTCGGGATCTGAACAGCCTGGGCAGCAGCACCCTGTCTACAGGCAGTGCAGGAGGTAAGCTGTGCACCAGAGGCCAACTGGGAAGGGGCAGCTTGCACTGGTGAGTCCAGCACTGACAAGACAAACTAACACCAGTGAGAACTAGATGGCAAAAGGCAAATGCAGGAACATCACTAACAGAAATCAAGGCAATATGGCAACATCTGAACCCAATTCTCCTCTACCAACATGTCCTGGATACCCCATCACACCAGTAAAAGAAGATTTGGATTTAAAATCACTGGTCATGATGCTGGTAAAGGAACACATGAAGGACATACTTAAAGAAATTCAGGAGAAAATGGATCAAAAGTTAGAAGCCCTTGCAAGGGAACCACAAAAATCATTGAAAGAAATTCAGGAGAATACAAAAGCCAATAAGGAGAAAATGCAAAAATCACTTAGAGAAATACAGGAGAACTTTGGTCAACAGGCTGAGGTCATGAAAGACGAAACACAAAAATCTCTTAAAGAATTACAGGAAAGCACAAACAAGCAAGTGAAGGAGCTAAGCAAAACCATCCAGGATCTAAAATCAGAAGTAGAAACAACTAAGAAAACTCAACGGGAGACAACTTTGGAGATAGAAAACCTTGGGAAGAAATCAGTGGACATAGATGCAAATATCAACAACAGAATACAAGAGATAGAAGAAAGAATCTCAGATGCTGAAGATACCATAGAAACCATGGACTCAACAGTTAAAGAAAACGCAAAATGCAAAAAGCTTGTAACCCAAAATATCCAGGAAATTCAGGACACAATGAGAAGACCAAACCTAAGGATTATAGGCATAGATGAGAGTGAAGATTTACAACTTAAAGGGCCAGCAAATATCTTCAATAAAATTATGGAAGAAAACTTCCCTAACCTAAAGAGAGAGATGCCCTTGAATATACAAGAAGCCTACAGAACTCCAAACAGACTGGACCAGAAAAGAAATACTTCCCATCACATAATCAAAACACCAAATGTTCTAAACAAAGAAAGAATATTAAAGGCAGTAAGAGAAAAAGGCCAAGTAACATATAAAGGAAGACCTATCAGAATCACAGCAGACTTTTCACCTGAGACTATGAAGGCTAGAAGGTCCTGGGCAGATCTCATGCAGACTCTAAGAGAACACAAATGCCAACCAAAACTACTATATCCAGCAAAACTCTCAATCACCATAGATGGAGAAACTAAGATATTTCATGACAAAACCAAGTTTACCCAATATCTATCCACAAGCCCAGCCCTACAAAGGATAATAGGAGGAAAACACCAATACAAGGAGGGAAACTTCACCCTGGAAAAAGCAAGATAGTAACCTTTCATCAAATTCAAAAGAAGTTAAGCAATCAAATTTAAAAAATAACGTCAAAAATGATAGGAAGTAACAATCACTATTCCTTAATATCTCTTAACATCAATGGACTTAATGCCCCAATAAAAAGACAGACTAACTGACTGGATACGTAAACAGGACCCTACATTTTGCTGCTTACAGGAAACACACCTCAGGGTCAAAGACAAGCACTACCTTAGAGTAAAAGGCTGGAAGACAATTTTACAAGCAAATGGTCTCAGGAAACAAGTTGGAGTAGCCATTTTAATATCAGATAAAATTGACTTTCAACCCAAAGTCATCAAAAGAGACCCCGAGGGACACTTCTTGCTGGTCAAAGGAAAAATACAACAAAAAGAACTTTCAATCCTGAACATCTATGCTCCAAATGCAAGGGCACCCTCTTTCGTAAAAGAAACTTTATTAAAACGCAAAGCACACATTGCACCTAACACAATAATTGTGGGTGACTTCAACACTGCACTTTCCTCAATGGACCGATCAGGAAAACAGAAACTAAACAGGGACACAGTGAAACTAATTGAAGCTTTGGACCAATTAGATTTAACAGATATATATAGAACATTCTATCCTAAAACAAAAGAATATACTTTTTTCTCAGCACCTCATGGTACCTTCTCCAAATTCGACCATATAATTGGTCACAAGACAGACCTCAAGAAATGTAAGAAGATCAAACTAATCCCATGCTTCCTATTAGATCACTATGGAGTAAAAGTGGTCTTCAATAGCAACAAAAACAACAGAAAACCCACATACACGTGGAAACTGAACAATATTCTACTCAATGATACCTTGGTCAAGGAAGAAATAAAGAAAGAAATTAAAGACTTTTTAGAACACAATGAAAATGAAAACACAACATACCCAAATCTATGGGACACAATGAAAGCAGTGCTAAGAGGAAAACTCATAGCCCTGAGTGCCTCCAAAAAGAAAATGGAGAGAGCATACATTACCAGCTTAATGACACACCTGAAAGCCCTGGAACATAAAGAAGCTATTTCACCCAGGAGGAGTAGAAGGCAGGAAATCATCAAACTCAGGGCCGAAATCAATCAAGTAGAAACAAAGAGAACCATACAAAAAATCATCAAAACCAGGAGCTGGTTCTTTGAGAAAATCAACAAGATAGATAAACCCTTAGCCAGACTGACCAAAGGGCCCAGGGAAAGTATTCAAATTAACAAACTTAGAAATGAAAAGGGAGATTTAACAAAGGAATCTGAGGAAATCCAAAAAATCATCAGATCCTACTACAAGAGACTATACTCAACACAACTGGAGAATCTAGAGGAAATGGACAATTTCCTTGACAGATACCAAATATCAAAATTAAATCAGGACCAACTAGATCATCTAAACAGTCCCATAATGCTTAAAGAAATAGAAGGAGTCATAGAAAGTCTTCCAACCAAAAAAAGCACAGGACAAGATGGTTTCAGTGCAGAATTCTATCAGACCTTCTAAGAAGAGTTAACACCAATACTCTTCAATCTATTCCACAAAATAGAAACAGAAGGAACACTACCCAATTCCTTCTACAAAGCCACAATTACGCTGATACCAAAGCCACACAAAGATCCAACAAAGAAAGAGAACTTCAGACCCATTTCCCTTATGAACATCGATGCAAAAATACTCAATAAAATTCTTGCCAACTGAATCCAAGAACATATCAAAAAGATCATCCACCATGATCAAGTAGGCTTTTTCCCGGGAATGCAGGATTGGTTCGATATACGGAAATCTATCAATGCAATCCACTACATAAACAAACTCAAAGAAAAAAACCACATGGTCATTTCATTGGATGCTGAAAAAGCATTTGACAAAATTCAGCATCCTTTCATGCTTAAAGTCTTGGAGAGAACAGGAATTCAAGGCCCATACTTAAACATAGTAAAAGCAATATACAGCAAACCGGTAGCCAGCATCAAACTAAATGGAGAGAAACTTGAAACAATCCCACTGAAATCAGGGACCAGACAAGGCTGCCCCCCTTCTCCTTATCTTTTCAATATTGTACTTGGGGTACTAGCTCGGGCAATTCGCCAACATAAGGAGGTCAAAGGGATACAAATTGGAAAGGAAGAAGTCAAACTATCATTATTTGCAGACGACATGATAGTCTACCTAAGTGACCCAAAAAACTCCATTAGAGAGCTCCTACAGCTGATAAACAACTTCAGCAAAGTGGCAGATTATAAAATCAACACAAGCAAATCAGTGACCTTCCTATACTCAAAGGATAAGCAGGCTGAGAAAGAAATTAGGGAAATGACCCCCTTCACAATAGCCACAAACAGTATAAAGTATCTTGGGGTGACTCTTACCAAACATGTGAAAGATCTGTATGACAAGAACTTCAAGACTCTGAAGAAGGAAATGGAAGAAGACATCAAAAAAATGGGAAAACCTCCCATGCTCATGGATTGGTTGAATCAATATAGTTAAAATGGCCATTTTGCCAAAAGCAATATACAGATTCAATGCAATACCCATCAAAATCCCAACTCAATTCTTCACAGAGTTAGAAAGAGCAATTATCAAATTCATCTGGAACAACAAAAAACCCAGGATAGCTAAAACTATTCTCAGCAACAAAAGAAAATCTGGGGGAATCAGTATCCCTGACCTCAAGCAATACTACAGAGCAATAGTGTTAAAAACTGCATGGTATTGGTACAGTGACAGGCAGGAGGATCAATGGAACAGGATTGAAGATCCAGAAATGAACCCACACACCTATGGCCACTTGATCCTCGACAAAGAGACTGAAAACATCCATTGGAAAAAAGATAGCCTTTTCAACAAATGGTGCTCGTTCAACTGGAGGTCAGCATGCAGAAGAATGCGAATTGATCCATCCTTGTCTCCTTGTACTAAGCTCAAATCCAAATGGATCAAGGACCTCCACATAAAGCCAGACACTCTGAAGCTAATAGAAAAGAAACTGGGGAAGACCCTTGAGGACATCGGTACAGGGAGAAAGTTTCTGAACAGAACACCAATAGTGTATGCTCTAAGAGCAAGAATTGACAAATGGGACCTCATAAAATTACAAAGTTTCTGTAAGGCAAAGGACACCATCAAGAGGACAAATTGGCAACCAACAAATTGGGAAAAGATCTTCACCAATCCTACATCAGATAGAGGGCTAATATCCAACATATATAAAGAACTCAAGAAGTTAGACTCCAGAAAACCGAACAACCCTATTAAAAATGGGGTACAGAGTTAAACAAAGAATTCTCACCTGAAGAACTTCGGATGGCGGAGAAGCATCTTAAAAAATGCTCAACTTCATTAGTCATTAGGGAAATGCAAATCAAAATAACCCTGAGATTTCATCTTACACCAGTCAGAATGGCTAAGATTAAAAATTCAGGAGACAGCAGGTGTTGGAGAGGGTTTGGAGAAAGAGGAACACTCCTCCACTGCTGATGGGGTTTCAAACTGGTACAACCACTCTGGAAATCAGTCTGGCGGTTCCTCCGAAAACTGGGTACTTCACTTCCAGAATATCCTGCTATACCACTCCTGGGCATATACCCAGAGGATTCCCCACCATGTAATAAGGATACATGCTCTACTATGTTCATAGCAGCCCTATTTATAATTACCAGATGCTGGAAAGAACCCAGGTATCCCTCAACAGAAGAGTGGATGCAAAAAATGTGGTATATCTACACAATGGAGTACTATTCAGCCATTAGAAACAATGAATTCATGAAATTCTTAGGCAAATGGATGGAGCTAGAGAACATCATACTAAGTGAGGTAACCCAGACTCAAAAGGTGAATCATGGTATGCACTCACTAATAAGTGGTTATTCACCTAGAAAACTGGAATACCCAAACCATAATCCACACATCAATTGTGTGGATTGTACTTCTTGAGGTACAAGAAGAAAGGAGGAGTGGCCCCTGGTTCTGGAAAGACTCAGTGAAGCAGTATTCGGCAAAACCAGAACAGGGAAGTGGGAAAGGGTAGGTGGGAGGACAGGGGGAGAGAAGGCGGCTTGAGGGAATTTCGGGGAGTGGGGGGCTAGAAAAGGGGAAATCATTTGAAATGTTAATAAATTATATAGAATTAAAAAATTAAAAAAAATAATAAAGCCACCTTTACTATACTACCTTTATAAACTAGATATAAATCTTTACTGGTAGCAGTTTCCCATGTCAGATGCAGTGTCTTTTCTCCACTTTTACATTAATTTAAAGATGGCTCCAGCAGCAGATCCAGCCCCATTCATTTACTTTGACAGGCCATGAATGAATACTATGTGAGCCTTAATCTTGTGCCAGTATCTACTGTACTGCTGGTGAACATGACATCTAACAGCTGAGCTGACACTCTTAGGATTTTATATGTTTGTTTAGCAGTCCCACAATGCAACTCCAATTCTTTTTTTTTAATATTTTTATTTTCTATATTCTTTGTTTACATTCCAAATGATTTCCCCTTTCCCAGATCCCTCCTCCCCATATGTCCCATAAACCTTCCTTTCTCCGTCCATTCTCCAATCACCTCCCTCCTTTTTCTCTGTCCTTTTATTCCCCTCCAATACTACATCAATCCTTTCCAGGATCAGGGCCCTCTCCATACTTCTTCATGGGAGTCATTTGTTATGCGATTTATGTCTTGGGTATTCAGGGCTTCTGGTCTAATTAATATCCACTTATCAGAGATTGCATTCCATGTGTATTCTTTTGTGATTGGGTTACCTCACTTAGGATGATATTTACCAGATCAAACCATTTGCTCAAAAATTTTGTGAATTAATTGTTTCTAATTGCTGAGTACTATCCCATTGTGTAAATATACCACATTTTCTGTATCCATTCCTCCTTTGAGGGACATCTGGGTTCTTTCCAGCTTCTGGCTATTATAAATAAGGCTGCTATGAACATAATGGAGCATGTGTCTTTATTGCATGCCGGGGAATCTTTTGGGTATATGCCCAGGAGAGGTATAGCAGGGTCCTCTGGAAGTGTCATGTCCAGTTTTCTGAGGAACCACCAGACTGAGTTCCAAAGTGGTTGTACCATCTTACAGCCCCACCAGCAGTGGAGGAGTGTTCCTCTTTCTCCACATCCTTGCCAACACCTGCTGTCTCCTGAGTTTTTGACCTTAGCCATTCTGACTGGTGTAAGGTGAAATCTCAGGGTTGTTTTGATTTGCATTTCCCCAATGACTAATGATGTTGAGCACTTCTTAAGGTGCCTCTCAGCCATCCAAATTTCTTCAGGTGAAAATTCTTTGTTTAGATCTGTACCCCATTATTAACAGGGTTATTTGGTTCCCTGGGGTCTAACTTCTTGAGTTCTTAGTATATATTGGATATTAGCGCTCTATCAGATGTAGGGTTGGTGAATATCCTTTTCCAATTTGATGGTTGCCGTTTTGTCCTTTTAACAGTGTCCTTTGCCTTACAGAAACTTTGTAATTTTATGAGGTCCCATTTGTCAATTCTTGATCTTAGAACATAAGCTATTGGTGATCTGTTCAGGAACTTTTCCCCTGTGCTCATGTCCTCAAGGGTCTTCCCCAGTTTCTTTTCTATTAGTTTCAGTGTGTCTGGTTTTACATGGAGGTCCTTGATCCACTTGGAGTGAAGTTTAGTACATGGAGATAAAAATGGATCAATTCGCATTCTTCTGCATGCTGACCTCCAATTGAACAAGCACCATTTGTTGAAGAGGCTATCTTTTTTTCCACTGGTTGTTTTCAGCTCCTTTATCGAAGATGAAGTGACCATAGGTGTGTGGATTCATTTCTGGATCTTCAATTCTATTCCATTGGTCCACTTGCCTGTCACTGCGTCAATACCATGCAGTTTTTAACACTATTGCTCTGTAGTATTGCTTGAAGTCAGGGATACTGATTCCCCCAGAATTTCTTTTGTTGTTGAGAATAGTTTTAGCTATCCTGGGTTTTTTGTTATTCCAGATGAATTTGAGAATTGCTTTTTCTAACTCTGTGAAGAACTGAGTTGGGATTTTGATGGGGATTGCATTGAATCTGTAGATTGCTTTTGGTAAGATGGCCATTTTAACTATATTAATCCTGCCGATCCACGAGCATGGCAGATTTTTCCATTTTCTGAGGTCTTCTTCGATTTCCTTCTTCAGAGACCTGAAGTTCTTGTCGTATAGATCTTTCACTTGTTTGGTTAGAGTCACACCAACATACTTTATATTGTTTGTGGCTATTGTGAAGGGTGTCATTTCCCTAACTTCTTTCTCAACCTGCTTATCCTTTGAGTATAGGAAGGCAACTGATTTGCTTGAGTTGATTTTATTACAAGCCAATTTGCTGAAGTTGTTTATCAGCTGTAGGAGTTCTCTGGTGGAGGTTTTCAGGTCACTTAAGTAGACTATCATGTCATCTGTAAAATAGTGATAATTTGACTTCTTCCTTTCCAATTTGTATCCCCTTGACCTCCTTATGTTGTCTAATCGCTCTAGCTAGAACTTCAAGTACTATATTGAAAAGATATGGAGAGAGAGGACAGCCTTGTCTAGTCCCTGGTTTTAGTGGGATTGCTTCAAGTTTCTCTCCATTTAGTTTGATGTTGGCTACCAGTTTGCTGTATATTGCTTTAACAATGTTTAGGTATGGGCCTTGAATTCCTGTTCTTTCCAAGACTTTTAGCATGAAAAGATGCTCAATTTTGTCAAATGCTTTTTCTGCATCTAATGAGATGATCATATGGTTTTTTTCTTTGAGTTTGTTTATGTAGTGGATAGCATTGATGGATTTCCTTATATTGAACCATCCCTGCATTCCTGGGATGAAGCCTACTTGATCATGGTGGATGAGTGTTTTGATTTGTTCTTGGATTTGGTTGACAAGAATTTTATTAAGTATTTTTGCATCAATATTCATAAGGGAAATTGGCCTGAAGTTCTCTTTCTTTGTTGGATCTTTGTGTGGTTTTGGTATCAGCGTAATTGTGGCTTCATAGAACGAGTTGGGTAGAGTCCCTTCTGTTTCTATTTTGTGAGATAGTTTGAAGACTATTGGTGTTAGGTCTTCTAAGAAGGTCTGATAGAATTCTGCACTGAAGCCATCTGGTCCTGTGCTTTTTTTGGTTGGGAGACGTTCTATGACCCTTTTTATTTCTTCAGGTGTTATGGGATTTTTAGTTGATCTATTTGATCCTGATGTAGTTTTGTTGTCCGATATCTGTCTAGGAAACTGTCCATTTCCTCCAGCTTCTCCAGTTGTGTTGAGTATAGGCCTTTGTAGTAGGATCTAATGATTTTTTGAATTTCCTCAGTTTCTGTTGTTATATATCCCTTTTCATTTCTAAGTTTGTTAATCTGGATACTGTCTCTGTGCCCTTTGGTTAGTCTGGCTAAGGGTTTATCTATCTTGTTGATTTTCTCAAAGAACCAGCTCCTGGTTTTGTTGATTCTTTGTATGGTTCTCTTTGTTTCTACTTGATTGATTTTGGCCCTGAGTTTGATGATTTCCTGCCTTCTACTCCTCCTGGATGAAATAGCTTCTTTTTGTTCCAGGGCTTTCATGTGTGTCATTAAGCTGTTAGTGTATGCTCTCTCCATTTTCTTTTTGGAGGCACTCAGGGCTATTAGTTTTCCTCTTAGCACTGCTTTCATTGTGTCCCATAGATTTGGGTATGTTGTGTCTTCATTTTCATTAAGTTCTAAAAAGTCTTTAATTTCTTTATTTCTTCCTTGACCAAGGTATCATTGAGTGGAATATTGTTCAGTTTCCACGTGTATGTGGGTTTTCGGTTGTTTTGTTATTGAAAACCACTTTTACTCCATAGTGATCTGATAGGAGGCATGGGATTAGTTCAATCTTCTTATATTTGTTGAAGTCTGTCTTGTGACCAATTATATGGTCGATTTTGGAGAAGGTACCATGAGGTGCTGAGAAAAAGGTATATTCTTTTGCTTTAGGATAGAATGTTATATATATATATATATATATATATATATATATATATATATATATATATATATATATAATCTAATTCATCCAAATCTTCAATTAGTTTCATTGTGTCCCTGTTAAGTTTCTATTTTCCTGATCGGTCCATTGAGGAAAGTGCAGTGTTGAAGTCACCCACAATTATTGTGTTAGGTGCAATGTGTGCTTTTAGTTTTAATAAAGTTTCTTTTACAAAAGAGGGTGCCCTTGCATTTGGGGCATAGATGTTCAGGATTGACAGTTCTTCTTTTTGTATTTTTCCTTTGACCAGCAAGAAGTGTCCCTCAGGGTCTCTTTTGATGACTTTGGGTTGAAAGTCAGTTTTATCTGATATTAGAATGGCTACTCCAGCTTGTTTCCTGAGACCATTTGCTTGTAAAATTGTCTTCCAGCCTTTTACTCTAAGGTAGTGTTTGTCTTTGAACCTGAGTTGTATTTCCTGTATGCATTAAAATATAGGGTCATGTTTATGTATCCAGTGGTTTAGTCTATGTCATTTTTGGGGGGCATTGAGTCTATTGATGTTAAGAGATATTAAGGAATAGTGATTGTTACTTCCTGTCATTTTTGATGTTATTTTTTAAATTTGAATTGTTAACTTCTTTTGGGTTTGATGAGAGGTTAATATCTTGCTTTTTCCAGGGTGAAGACTCCCTCCTTGTATTGGTGTTTTCCTCCTATTATCCTTTGTAGGGCTGGGTTTGTGGATAGATATTGGGTAAACTTGGTTTTGTCATGGAATATCTTAGTTTCTCCCTCTATGGTGATTGAGAGTTTTGCTGGGTATAATAGTTTTGGCTGGCATTTGTGTTCTCTTATAGTCTGCATGAGATCTGCCCAGGATCTTGTAGCTTTCATAGTCTCATGTGCAAAGTCTGCTGTGATTCTGATAGGTCTTCCTTTATATGTTACTTGGCCTTTTTCTCTTACTGCCTTTAATATTCTTTATTTGTTTAGTACATTTGGGTTTTTGATTATTATGTGACGGGAGGTATTTCTGTTCTAGTCCAGTCTGTTTGGAGTTCTGTAGGCGTCTTGTATATTCATGGGCATCTCTTTCTTTAGGTTAGGGACGTTTTCTTCCATAATTTTATTGAAGATATTTGCTGGCCCTTTAAGTTGTAAATCTTCACTCTCATCTATGCCTATAATCCTTAGGTTTGGTCTTCTCATTGTGTCCTGGATTTCCTGGATATTTTGGGTTACAAGCTTTTTGCATTTTGCGTTTTCTTTAACTGTTGAGTCCATGGTTTCTATGGTATCTTCAGCATCTGAGATTCTTTCTTCTATCTCTTGTATTCTGTTGTTGATATTTGCATCTATGTCCACTGATTTCTTCCCAAGGTTTTCTATCTCCAAAGTTGTCTCCCGTTGAGTTTTCTTAGTTGTTTCTACTTCTGATATTAGATCCTGGATGGTTTTGCTTAGCTCCTTCACTTGCTTGTTTGTGCTTTCCTGTAATTCTTTAAGAGATTTTTGTGTTTCGTCTTTCATGACCTCAGCCTGTTGACCAAAGTTCTCCTGTATTTCTCTAAGTGATTTTTGCATTTTCTCCTTATTGGCTTTTGTATTCTCCTGAATTTCTTTCAATGATTTTTGTGTTTCCCTTGTAAGGGCTTCTAACTTTTGGTCCATTTTCTCTTGAATTTCTTTAAGTATGTCCTTCATGCGTTCCTGTACCAGCATCATGACCAGTGATTTTAAATCCAAATCTTCTTTTTCTGGTCTGATGGGGTATCCAGGACATACTGTTAAAGGAGAATTGGATTCAGATGTTGCCATAGTGCCTTGATTTCTGTTAGTGATGTTCCTGCATTTGCCTTTTTCCATCTAGTTCTCACTGGTGTTAGTTGGTCTTGTCAATGCTGGACTCACCAGTGCAAGCTGCCTCTTCCCCGTCTGTCTCCAGGAGCACACCAGGCCTCTTGCACTTCCTGGAGAGTTAGTGCTGTGGCCCAGGCTGTTCAGATCCTGAAGCAGACACCTGAAGGCTCCTGCCCAGGGCCTGCTGGACTCACCAGAGCACATTGACTCCTCCCGGCCGGCCTCCCAGGTGCCCCTCTGGCCTCTTGCAGGACCTGGAGAATTGGTGTTGCAGCCCAGGCTGTTCTGGATCCCGAAGAGGAGATATGAAGGGTCCTGCCAGAGGCCTCAGGACTGGAACCTAAGCTCCATGCTGCCAGAGCAAGCTGTGCATTCCCAGTCTGCCTCTGGTTGCACACCAGGCCTCTTGTACTTCCTGGAGACCGAGTGCTAATGCCCAGGCTGTTCAGACTAAGCAGACACCTGAAGGCCACAACTCCAATTCTTACTTCACTGCCTCACCAGTCTTCTTGCTTTTCCTGTTTCTTTCATGTACTAGAGTCTTAGCTTAATTAATGTATTAATTAATTGAGCGATTAATCAATTAAATAATTGATTAAGTAATTAATCAATTATTTAAATAATTATTATCGATCAATAATAATTAATCAATTAATCAATCAATCAATTATTTTTCTGTACTAACATTGCCTAGGTTTTGTGGGTACCTGACCATTTTCCATTCATCTTGAAGATGAGCGAGTGAGTTATATATCCTGAACCCAAATCTGTACCATCCAGTGATATATTTATTGCCTTGCCAGTAACCATCTTGTTTTCTATTCTGACTGCATAAAACTTCTCAGCTCTTTTGACTCTGTGCTAAACATAGTATACCTACTTACTGCCTCAGTTTCCTGCTTCTTCAGGATCTAATTTGAATTACATATTTGATTTTCTGAGTCCAGTTCAGTTATCCATTGCTTTCTTCACATTTTTGCCTGTATCTAACAGGTCTAATTCAGTAGTCTGGTATTTTTGTGACATGGTATTAGAAAAGATATTTGTCTATGTTAACTTTTCTTAACAAAAAGTAACTTGTCATTGTATTGTGAATAGAATATGTTCTCCAATGCCAGATGCTATGAAGGTTTTAAGACTTTACTTCACTGTTAAGGCAGTATGCTTATGTCTATAGTTCTAGCTGGAATGGCAGGGGAATCCTGTGTCAGAGATAGAAGACTCTGTTACTTAAAGGGATAGCAAGTAGAAGGATAAACATGGTCATGTCACTTTCCTGTTTCCCCAACTTCAGTCCCATGTAGATGATGTGGAGAAACCTGCATTAATGCTTTACACAAAGGAGATCAGCACCAGAGCTGAGGAGTCCTGACTTAAGAAAGTTGATATTTTTATGTAATAGGCCTATCATTATCTTCTAAGATCTTCTGATGAGTCCAGCAGGTGGGATGATATGTCTCTTGTCCCTTGAAAAGGGCCAATAGGGCATGGGCCTCCATGAGGGTCAATAGCTGCTGTGGGCATAAGACTTATTTGTATAATATTATACATACTTCTACATTCTTTCTTCAAAGAATGTCCTTCCTGTTAAAATTAATGATGCCATGATGATTAGAGCATGAGTCTGAGGATGAAGGTGTGGCTAATGTCTTAGCAAAATGGTAAACTCTGGGACTATCTGGACAGCCTTTAAGTCTGTGGGAAAGAACTCTAAAAACATGAGTTTGAAAATATATTAATTTCTCAATAGGCCAGATGCTTCAAGTTTTGCCATCCAGATTTCTATGATGGACTATAACCTGGGAACTTAATCTTAAATAAACCATTTCACACACACTCCCCAAAAATATTATATGAGGGGCTTTACAAATCTAAAGAAACAAACACAGTTCTATCAATGAAGCAGCTTTCAGAGAGATATAAAGGCAGGCAGATATAAAAGCAGCCAGACTCTTGAATTCAGGGTTAGCCTGAGACAGAGCAAGGTTAGGTTCAGGTGGGGTAGAAATGATAATTTCAGGGGAGGGTCCCACGAAGCTAGCTTATCATCTGTACTTAACAGAAGCAGCAAGATCTCTGAATTTTTTTACAATGTTTAAAAAATAAATGTGTTGGCTGTCTCCTAAAAATCAAAGGAGTGGGGACATAGAATGCTGATTCATAGAATAACCAAAAGGGAACCTGGAGTAAATGACTGGATCGATATGTAAAATAAAAGATTGGCCTTATGATATGCAAGAGATGAGCTATCCAGAGAAACATTTTAGAATAGCAAGAGAGAACTGCTTGGAGAACTGTCTTGAGCAGAAAATAGAGTTGTGTGGAGATCTCCAGAGAAAAAGCAGAACAGAGAAAAAGCAGACTGGAAAGTTGTCTTGAGCAGAATACAGGCCTCCAGCTTGAAATCACAGTGTGGATTGTTTGTTTTTACCACTCCCAAACACCCCTTCGCACAGAACCCCTCCCCAAGCCATGGTTGGTCCTTAGCAGTGTTTCTATAAAAGTCCTTGAAATGATGTAAGGGTAGTAAGTGTTTTTCATAATACAGCCATCGACGGAGAAGTGCCTCCTGATTGTCCATAAGTCTAGTAGATAAAGTATACTAGGTCAACATACAAAGACTTTGTCTTGAGAGTCACCATCTTTCATTTATTCATTAATCTTTTTTATTATTCTCTACAGCTTTATAAGGTATTTCTGACTTTTGATATTTCTTAAAGAAAATAAAAAGTATAACAGTGGAGATGAAGTCTTAAAACAGTAATTTCTCCTTTAATCTTAAAGAGTAAATTATCACAATGATTTGTTCCTCTGTAGTTAAACAGCTTGGCGGCCTTTCTTCCATCCTTCTATCTCTTGATATGATAAAGTTTTCTCTGGAGGAACTAAATTCACTGCTTCCAATAACTTCAGATCAACCATGCAAGTCTGCGAATTAAAGTTTCCTGGGATAGGACTAATATATTGTTTGTTGTTTATAAATTGTCTCTAATTACAAATACTTTTTCTGTGGCTGGTAGTTTTGAGACATGGCACTAAGAAAAATATTCTTCTTGGTTAGTGTTAGTATTGTTTATTAGTATTTTCACAGAAAGGTAAGGTGTCATTGTATAGTGAGTTTGATACTTTCTCTGATGGCAGATAATATGGAGGGTTAGCGATTTTACTTCACTTTTAAAGCAGTGCTGTTTGTATTTACTACATCAACTGATGTGAGGATTTTTGAATAGTATTTACCTAACTCTCAGTGCTTTGCTTTTATTTGGTTTACATTATAAGGAGGAGTAGACTATCCTTGTGGAGGAGGCATTGTGGTGGGACCAGCTCTTGACACTGATAATGGAACCATGGAGCTGATTGCTCTTATCTCAATGAATCAGGAAGCAGAGTCCTGATCCCAAACAGAGCATGGCAGGGCATGGCAAGGCATGGCAGGGCATGTCCTGGCCTGACAGGGAGGGGAAAGTCAGGTCAGGTCAGGTCAAATCAGGTCAGGTCAATTCCGGTCAGGGCATGGCAGGCATGGCAGGGCTAAAACTCCATGTCTTTTCTCTGGTGACCTACTTCCCAGTGAGGCCCCATGAGCTAATGATTTTGTGATATGTCACAAAATCAGCAACAATTAAGGATCAAATCATTAAACACATGAGCCTACCACGATACATTCACATTCTAATCATGGTGAAACTATTGAAACGTTTCTATACAAATTGGAATGTCAGCAGAAGTTAGGTATGGGTACACATAACTATGCTACTAGCACTTGAAAAGCTGAGAAAAGAGGGTTGGCTTGTAAATTTGAGGTCAGCCTGGGGTACAGAGTGAGACCATTTTGTTTTGTTTTCAATGTATTCAGTTTTTAAGTAGTAGCATGCCAAAACTGAATGATTACTACCTCTTCCTCTGAGTCACAGGCAGATACAACATGGCAATAACAACATCTATTTGCCCTGCCTTTTTGTAATCTTTGAATCCCTCTGAAGACTGGTTCTTAGCAGTACTGCTCATTCCCTTAAAGTTTTATAAGCATTGCTATTTGTGGCATTCTAAGAGAAATGTGGGAGCAGGAAGGTAACGAACAGTTTTTTCACCTTGAATAGGTTAACCCCTCTCAGTAGTTTTCTTGTTCCTCATGTACAGAGAGAAGACTGCCTTCTCCTTATTGACTCATTTCTAGCATATGGCTTTTCCTCCCTGTGATATGGCTATTACTCAGTGCTTTCTGAAAACATGAGCCAACTCATTTCATATTTGTTTTTCCTTGTTTGTGTTCACAGGATATGGCCTCTAAGATGTATTTCAATGTTTAAAGAAGCAAAATCTATGAACTCAAATATTAAGTGTTTTTATGATTTTATAGCTTATTATCTTTTATGTAAAATAAATTTGGCAACTAGGAATCAACTTAGATGAAAGTCAGAATTGGCTATTTAAGATAGGTTCTTGTTGAAAGAATGAATAATATATCATAAATTTCCCTTTCTGCAGAACATTTGAGCACCCCCAAATCTAGAACCCTAAATATCTTGCATTCCGATTCATTCTATTCAGCCATTAAAGTGTTGCTCAATTTCCAAACAGAAGCTTCCAAAGTTGAAAGTTGACAGGTGAGTAGTAGGTCAAATTTGACCATCACCTAGTCTAGAAATTCCTCCTACCTTAGTCTTGATTCTAGTACTCTTCTCTCTATAGAAACCCATTGCAGAACCAGTTCTTTGAATGCTGTATTTTGCTGAGCCCATCTTTGCAGGGAGTCAGTCCTTGTGGGGATGAGTCCTGATCTATAGATCTGTTTTGGAAATTTAGAATAGATCTCAAGTGTTTCCTGGCAGAACAGTGTCTTTTTCCTTCTCTTTCTCTGAAATTATCAGTTTGACGGCAAACCCAAACCAAACTGTAGTATAGCTCAGGTCTCAGCTTTCACTGTGGGTAAGGACAGGGATCTCAAACACTCAATCCTTACAGCTCTCACTTAAAATGGAAAGGAGCATGAATAATCTTTTTTTTTTTCTGAGATGTAGTGCATGAATAAGGCACTGTGCTTTTTGAGGGTGTTATTCAAAATACAAAAGGTGTTATTCACAATGCCTCTTTTGCTGTAAAAAATGCACGCTTGCTAATTTGGGCTTCAGTGGTTGTTAAAAGAAAATCTGCAGATAGAGCAAAAGGGCAAAAGGGTGACATCTGGCACAACAGACGTTCTAAGATGGTTTTGGCATAAAGCCTGCATTAAACAGCAGAGGCAGAAAAAAAATCTATTGAAATAAAGAAAGAAAGAAAGAAAAAAAATGAGGGCAATACAACTCTGACTTCCAATCTTCAGAAAGGATGCTTAAAATCAGCCTAACAGTTTTGTTGTTCTCCTGACCTAAAGTGGGCCATCACCTCAAATACAGCTCTGATAGAAAGAAGTCGATGTATCTGTGATATTTTCTCAAGCGGAGGAGTTTGAATGTTTTCATAAATTCCCAGCCACTGCACACTTGACTTCACCTTTTCACCCGAGTGAGCAATGCACAGACATGTCTACGTTATTGCAGGATCTCCTCCACTTGACTTGTGTGAACACTGGCTAAATGTGATGCATCAAGTGCTGTTTGAGGTAATAAAGAACATATTTCATCTTCCAAACAGCAGTGGCATGGAAATTATGAACCCTGGAGCTTGAGAAGAAAATAATATACTGCGAGATACAAACAAGGGACAAACTGGGATAAAGTTTCTAAATTGTGTAATTATTCAAGACACTGAAAGATAAGAGGTACTGCACAGAATTACCTTTGCAGGAGGCAGGTTTAAAACTAGCAATTTTAAGGACACCAATTTTTCTTAAAGTATATTATTTTGACTGCAACAGCTCGGCTTGAAGCTGAGTAGGTAAGTGAAGGGGAGGGAAGATGAGAGTGCCTGATTCTGGATGATCAATAACACAGTGTTTGAGAGCTTCAAGGCAGCAACTTTGCTGGATTATGAGTGAACACACTCGGGTTGGCTGTGATCTGAGCAGTCTCAGTCAGTTGGTGCCTGTTGCTTTGATACACTTGCATATCTGTGAGGGTACCCAAGCCATGGCAACAATTCTTTTAGAAATAAGCCTTTGTCTTTGGCCTTGGACCCTAATCAGTTACATAGGCGCTTGAACTTTATGGATGTACGACTTATGCCTTTGCCCCAGTTTCTCACATGGAGATGAAAGTGAGAATATTAGCTATGGCCTGACCTTGATCTGCACATGACTCCATCTCAGTGGGACTTTGGCGAGTGAATTGGGGACACAATATGGCCTTTCAAAGTTGTTTATAAATAGAATATGCATTGCCTTACATGATTTATGAAGCCAGGATTCCAGAGATTGAACAATATTTCTTGTTGGAGACTACAATAGAATGACAAATAACTGAGTGTCTCTTTTATACATCATCTGAACAAAAGCCTTCACAGGGTTCTATTGGCTCAGATGCTGAACTCTATGTTTCATTTGTTCCTAATTTCCCATTAATTCTAACACCAAAAATGCAGAGCTTGTTATTTGCCTACTTTAAGAATTATAAATATAGGGTAAAGGGGTTAAGTGTAAAGGAAATGAGATGCTGAGTCTTAATTTATAGAAGATTTATCTTGAGCTAGATAGGAACTATAGTCATTCAAATTCAGACTGATTTGGAGGTAAAAGTCCATGGATTTAGTTTATTTATTGCTTTTTCTGTCACGGTGATGACTCCTTTTATGAGAGGCCTAGTATCCTAGGACCTCCTAACTCTCTGACTGATTTGGTGTGTTGAGTATCGATATAATAATATGTTAGTGGTAGATTCCAAGTAGAGAAGGATCAGACAGGGTGAAAGTGAGCATTTGATTACTAAGAGGAAGTAGAGAAGAGGAAGGAAGTGCAGAGGCTTTTTGTTTCTAATTTTAATTCTTCTACTTACTACCCATCTCTTATTTTCCCAAATATTCTTCTTCAAAGCATCATCTACGATGGGCAGATATGGTTGGATTAGTACTGAAAAATTATTTTGTTTTGATCTGTTTTATGCAGTGCTGAAAATTAAAATGGTATTTCTGAGTTTCTCTGCTTCTTTCCACAAAGTCTTAACAGTTCTAGGTGTCGCTCTTTTGACATATCAGTAACTAGAAAGACAACATTTGGACATCAAGCTCTCTTAGAGTATGATGCCCGAGAAGAGGGAAATAGATGAGGTGAGCCCTGAAGCTCCTTAGTGTACTGCCAGAGGTACATGCCCTTACACTGCAGGCTGAGAAAACCTGCGAAGGCTTGGGGGTCTGACTGAACTGAGGAGACTAGAGCAAAAGAAGGTCAATATAACTATAATTTGAATGGTCAAATATAGAAATAAGAAAGCTTAAAGTCTGCAAAGAGAGCAGCTGTGGGTCTCACTTGAGTAAGACTGTTAGTTTATGTATGTATGAGTAGAGAGACTCAGTCTAGGACCACATTAGCCTAGTACTTCACATTCCCTCCAGCAGGAGCACAAAGTTTCCTAACACAGGAGCCCTCGGTGGACTCCTCAGACAGATCAGGTTTTCTTAGTGAGAGGGATTGTCCTAAGACGAAAATTGTTTTGTCTGCACCAAACCAATAACAAACACAATAAAACAGACTCATCAGACAGCCATCATTCAAAGGGGTTAAACCTACAAAAAGAACAGAGTGAATTGAAAACATTTTCCTGAAGGCCAGAAAAAGGTGGGCATTTATGAAAAGAATATAATAAAATCTACCATTTGCTTTTCTTTAAATTAACAATATCTGTCATCAGTGAAAAATACTACTGGCATACAAAGAGGCAGGAAAATGTTATTCATGACAAAGACAAGAAACACATTTATCAGTTATAGAAATAACAGATTATAACAAAACCCCAAAAGCAGCTTTTATAAGTACTAGACATTTACAAAAGATATAAAAAGTATTATGAAGGGAGAAGTGGAAAGTATTTAAAAGATTCAAAGTAAGCTTAATACAGTGAAAGATATACACAACTATAAATTCTAAGTACAGCTTAGTACTAAACATGTAGAACTAAATCACTGAACAAAATTCCAAATGGTTCTATCACCTGTGGAACAAATATGTGTATATGTATATGTATATGTATACTTATATTTAATATATAAATAAATTAAGTAATTATGTATAAATATGTAAATATATTACATAAATATATATATAAATATAAAACATGTTTCAAGAATAATTTGAATTCAAGAAAGTAGATGTGGTGGTGGTTGTTGAGTGGGAGCAGAGGACATAATATATAAAGAGAAATTTGGCCCAATTTTGTGTAAATTGATGAAAACTTGAGGCCATTGACTCTAAAAGCTCGATTAATAATGGGTCAAATGAAGACAAACAGCTTACCTCAGAGAATTAATACAGTTAAGGTATTGAGAATTATTCTCAAGAAATGTTAAAATCAAAGAATAAAATATTAAAATATGAGATCAAAACAAAAAAATGAATAACTGGAAGCTCAGAGTCATATAACCCCACAGATCTTCCACTGCTATGAAAGATATAATAAACTTTTAGATAGAAAACATGGTGCCAACAGGCTGGAGAGATGGATCAGTGGTTAAATGTACTGACTGCTCTTCCAAAGGTCCTGAGTTCAATTCCCAGAAACCACATGGTGATTCACTACCATCTGTAATGGGATCTGATGTCCTCTTTTGGTATGTCTGAAGAGAGCTACAGTGTACTCACATAAATAAAATAAATAAATATTTTTAAAAAAGAAAATGTGGTGCCAGTTAAAACTTGAGTCCATAAAAAATTTCTGAAGAGAGGATGAAGAGGTAGCTCAGTGGTTTAAAGCACTTGGCACATAAGCAAAATCTAAATTGATCTCTAATAGGTGGTATGGAAAAGGCCTAGACTCCCAGAATTGGGGAGGCAGAAACAGGGGATCCCTGGGGCTAGCTAGCCACACAGTCTAGCTAAATTGGCAAGCTGCAGGTTCAGTGAGAGACCATGTCTCAAAAAAATACAATGAAGAACAATTGAGGATGACACCTGATATCAATTCATACCTAAGTGAATCTCCTCCAAAAAGCTGTACTATACTACGGACACACTGTTGTACCCCTCCCAACACACACACACACACACACACACATACACACACACACACAGACATACACACACACATAGTAAATATTTTCTAGGAATAGTAAATATGCATAAATATGAAACATATTTTTGAAAATATCATATGAATAATTCTTAAAGAAAAAAAATTAAATGCAGAAATGTACATTGTACAGATTAAAACTCATGTGAGAGGAAATGTGTAAAAGAAGTAGCACAAAAGGCAAGGTGGAAATAGTTTACTACCATGATGATATTATCTCAGGAAGGCTACATTCTCAAGACTGTCATGGCATACAGGCCTATATTTTACATTGTAAATATGTGCAGAAGTTAATGGAGATGACTAGAATTATACATAATCTAAAAGAAGCAGGACACGATGCTGTGATACATCATGAAATTCCTGAAGTAAGAATTTCCAGGCTCCAATCACCAGCTGGGGACTCAGTATTCAAAACACGAGCCTTTCAGGGATATCTCATACTTAATACATACCTAATATATACTTCATATCTAATACATAAGTAATACATAAAAAGAGGAAAGAGATAAGTGGGAACAGAGGAGGAAAAGGTGAAACAAATGAACAAGGAGTATGTGATTTTCTAATTCACAGTCAGAATAAAAGTAAATGTCTGAAGCATACTAAGTAAACAAAACAAACAAACAAATAAAACCCTAATAGATAATCAGGGAAGATGATTAAAAGAAAATTTACAAATTATTCTGTCTAAATAAATCCATTTTCAAGTGTAAAGAGAATAATGGTTAAAAAGAAAAAGAATAGAGAAGGCAAGATCACATTTGCCAAACAAAATCAGAAGAAAACCAAAATGCTATATGAAAAAAAAACTGGTGATTTTTACCACTGATAAAAGAAGAGATGTTTTTAAGTTTAGATTAGGTGAATTGATGAAGTAATTTTAAATATGAAACCAATAATATTTCAAATAAATGACTCACAAACTGATAAAGTGGAAGAATTCCAGACACCTGTCCATAAAATTGAATATTTCAATCCATCTTTCTCAGACATTAACATACCAAGGTAGCCACATAAATGATATTTTCATACCAAGATAACAAAAATAAACGATGAGATAGAATTTTAAAACAAGGTCAACCCCCTTGTCATAGATGATCCATAATCAGCTCGTAACCACAGCACACGTTTCTAAGTGTACAAGAAACTTTGCCTAAGATATTCTGTGTACTGCATAATGATAGTGTCAGAAAAACTTAAGCATTTTAATTAGTTAATTAACTAATTAATGTTTTAAATATGGGTATTTTACCTGCATATGGACGACATGAATGCCTCGTGTGGGCAGAATCGAGAAAGGAGCATCAGAGTTACTGGATCTGGAGATACGAACAGTCCTGAATGACCTTGTGAGTATTGGGAATCAAATCAGTTCCTCTTGAAGAGTACCTAGTTCTCTTAACTGATCTTTGTCACTCCAATCCCATGGGCCCATGAAAACTTTTTTACAAAATTGAAATCAGGGACTAGAAATATGGGTCAGTAGTTGACAGCTGTTGTTGTTCATTTTGAGAATCCCGGTTTGCTACCCAGCACCCACACTGTGGCTTACAACCATCTATAGTTCCAGTCCTTGGCAATATGATGCCCTCTTCTGACCTCTGTGAGCATAAGTTATGCATGTTGTAAATAGATACACATATATGCATCAAAACACTCATATGTGAAAAAATAAAATAAATCTTAAAAATGAAACTAAACAAAATTTATTCTGAATACACATGAATTAAACTGAAAAGTAATAAAATTATTTGGAAATTATATTCACAAAATAAACTTCCAAGATTTACATAATGCACATGTCAGACAATTAATTAAATATAAATTGGTACTTAATGATGAATGAAATGTGCAAAAATGATTAAAAATTGAACCCCGAGAAGATGAGAATATCCTTGATAGTCCAGGTGGACCCTGGATAATCTTTTGCACTCTTAAACTACTTGCAAATCCATTGTAGTTCCTGTGGGATGAAAGACAAGAGGGAGAGAGGAATCATAGGAGGGGATGAACCTTTGGTGGTTTTGAAGATGGAAGTAGGGGTACTAGGTCAAAAAGATGGGAAAACAACCACAGAGAGATGTCTACTAGGAAATGGGCCTTCAGTTTTTTCAGCCCCAAGGAATAGAGTTTTACCAACAGCTTGTCCATAGGAAATGACTGCAAGAACAACTCAATTTTCATCAAGGAACACCCATGTCAGACTTAAGTTCAACAGAATCATAAGACACTAGTTTGCATAGTCCTAAGCTATTATGAAAAGAACAACAGATAGATAATTTGCTAATAGTATTAGAGAAGAGACATTTGAACGACTAACAATATCTGATTTGAAGATTTACTTTTAGTCTCTTCATTAACCATCACCTTTTGCATAAATGAACTTCTCTGTCCCAGACTGAGAGCCATACTAGCCTATGGGTATAAATGTCAAAACCTAGAGAGCTACTTAGTAACACATTCATTCAGAAAAATAATAATAATGTGTTCTGCCTCTTAGGTCCAAGCCTGCCCTAGCCAAAACCTTTTGACCAGTATCAGGCCTGATTTCCTCTGGTCTAAAGGGCCAAATATGCAATTTAAGAGTAGCTGGGTCTTCTCCAAGCAAAGACTCCTATCTGTTTAAAGTGCTAAGAATAAGTGACTAGTTACTTTTCAGCCATAAATGGGACAACTATGTCACTACTTCCCCTCTCAAGTCCCAGTAACATCATAGAGAAGAGGGTGGAAAAAACTGAAGAGCCAAAAGATGGGGAAAGTGTCATAAAATCCTGCAATTCAGGTATGAACCTCAACTTTACATCATGCATAAAGGAGATGCCCACAATGACCCATCTTGAACTAATAACTATTAATGATTCCTTGAGTAGAGAGAATGATTTTGACTAAATGGTAAAGCCACTGGAGTTGGAACAAGAGGTTCAGTAGGAAAGGAAGACTGCCACCAGGTAGTGATATGGGATGGTGAATATAATTACAGTACATTTCACGTGTGCATGTATATACATAGATGCATATATATGTATAAAACTATCAAACTATAAACTAATGAAAGGGGTTAACAATATAACTAGATTAATGTAAAATAATATCAGTTACAGGGTTTATTATATTCATAAAAGTAATAGAATATCCCAGAATCAGCAAGATGGCTCACAGGTCAATGTGCCAACTACTAAGCATGTTGGCTTGAGTTTGATCCCTAGATATCATCTGATAGAAAGAGAAAACTGACTCCAGATAGTTGTCCTCTGACCTCCAGATGCATGTGTAAATGCATGGATATTCAAACACATGTACACAAACAAAATTTGAGTTTAAAAAGTAAAAAACGAAAGATTTTAAAGTGCTATTTATATGAGCTACATGGATCTCAGCATCTTCAGTTATCTTAATTATTACAGTTTACTTTAGATAAAAATTGAGGAATTTTACTAGTATTTGACCTTTTAATTTAGTTGTTCACTCTCAAATGATTATAGTGGCTTTGTTATTGAAAAATACATTTTTGATGAAATATAACCATATTTTCCTATCCAGCCTTTCATGAATTTAATGAGAACAGTAGTACTGTCATTGTATATTTTTTAAATATTCTGATATTTGGTGTATTAACAGATTTTTCACTTCTCCTTCAATTTGGTGAACTGTTACATCTATCCTCTAAAACACACCATCAAGTCTTTAGGAGAGGATGACAATTAAAATCTTAAATGATGTCATAACATTATGACAAAAGTGATTTTGTCCTCTGATCACCCTGGGAAAACTTCTGGGAATCAGAGCACACAAACACATACATAGGACAGAGTATAGAAATAGGTTCTTTGAAAGAGGAATACTCCTCCACTTCTGGTGGGGTTGCAATCTGGTACAACCACTCTGGAAATCAGTCTGATGGTTCCTCAGTAAACTTGGCATGATACTACTGGAGGACCCTGCTCTACCACTCCTGGGCATATACCCAGAGGATTCCCCAGCATGTAATAAGGATATATGCTTCACTATGTTCATAGCAGCCCCATTTATAGTAGCCAGAAGCTGGAAAGTATCCAGATGTCCATCAAGGAGGAATGGATACAGAAAATGTGATATATTTACACTTTGGAATACTACTCAGCAATTAAAAACAAGGAATTCATGAAATTCTTAGGCAAGTGGGTGGAACTGGAGAAGGTCATCCTGAGTGAGGTGAAAAGAACACACATGGTATGCACTCACTGATAACTGGATATTAGCCCAGAAGCTCGGAATACCCAAGAAACAATTCACATATCAAATGATGCCCAAGAAGAAAGGCGAGTCCCCTGGTCCTGGAAAGGCTCACTGCAGCAGTGTAGGGGAACACCAGGACAGGGAAGCAGGAAGGGGTTGGTTGGGGAACAGGGGGAGGGAAGAGGGCTTATGGGGAGGGGGGATGCAGGAAAGGGGAAATATTTTAAATGTAAATAAAGAATATATGAAATAAAAAAGGATATGTTATCTGAGAATAACAAGCTATTCTTGATAAATAAAAAAAAATGACAATTTCAAAAAATTCTCCCTGTTCTCAGAGGAAAAATAAATAAATAAATACAGAGTTATCTGATTTTGGACAGAGGCATGGAGCCCATTAAGTAACAAAAGGATGATCTTTTCAAAAAATGACATATAATAATTAGGTAGCTTATTTGAAAAATGAACCTTCAGGCACTTATACCAAACTTAAAACCTTAGACAAAACATGAGATAAAAACTGGAAACCTAGGTAAAAAACACAGACAAAGGTCTTTGTGATCTTAGGTTAAGCTAGGATCTTCTGCTCAGGAATTGTAAAATGCATGAAAGATAAATGGAAATAAAAACAAGATAGGAATCATTAAAATGTTCATGTTTTATTCATGACTCATGGCTCAAGTCTGTAATTACAGAAGTCAAGAGCCTGAGGCAGAGAGTGGGAAGGAGCGGGCTACCAGCTTGGACCACATAGTGAGTTCAGGCCAGTACAACAGAGTGAGACTGTCTTAAAAGAACATTGCCCTGCCCCCTAAACATTAAACAAAATAATCCCATTTACTCTGAAGAATGCCAAGTGCTGGATAGATGTCTCATTGGGGACAGGGATTGCTATGCTGGTGTGGGCAACTTGAGTTTGTATTCCCAAAACCCATGTAGAAGCCAGACCAACTAGTTCCCTGTTTTACTTTCATTTCTGCTGCTATGATAAAAAAAAAAATAAAAAAATCCGACCAAAACCATTTCAGGGATAAAAGAATTTATTCAGCTTGCAATTTCAGGACACAATCTACCATTGAGAGAAGTCAAGGCAGAACATGAAGGCAGTACTATTTGATACAACATTATCTCTGACCAAGAAACTTTGTACACTAGCACCGTTGGAGGATTCTGCTTGCTAGCTTACTCATAGCTATTATAAACAGCTAGCTTTCTTATACAGTGTAAAAACTCTTGAGTGTCGATGTAATGGCTGGGCCCTCCTACATCAATTAACAAACAAAACAGTCACCTACAGAGATGTATGAGTTAAGTCATTCCTCAACTGAGGCTTTTGGATGAAAGTAGACTGTGTCAAATTGCTAGTGAAAGCTAACCAGAACATCCCCCCACACCCATGTAAAGTCTGCAACCATGTGTCTGCAACCCTCTTGTTCCCATGGGAATATAAAAGTCAGAAACAAGAAGATGGGCATTAAGAAGCCCACCAGCCTGGCTTGTACAGTACTAAATACTGAGAGATCCTTGCTTAAACAAGCAAGGGAAGATGAGAACCCATACAAGTGCTAGGCCCCTGATTTCCACATTCACTCCTCTGGCATGAGTATGCTTATACTCATAGCTCTCCTTAGATACATAAACACACACACACACACACACACACACACACACACACACGTACACACACACACAAGCATAGACATACACACATACTCATAAACATTAAACAATTATGAGCCCAGGGCTAGACATGGTTGGTGCATACCTATACTGCAGAATCTGAGGCTGGGGTGTAGCAAGCTCAGGACCACCTTGTCCTACAAAATGAATTCCAGGACAATCTGGGCTAGAAAGTGTAACTCTTTAAAGAAAATGAATATCATATGTCAATAGGCATTTCCATAGAAAGATATGCAAATGTCATGAAATATGCTTATCATAATGAGTGATCAGGAAATTCAAATTAACCTTAAACATAAACCCATGCGCTCAATGAAATCGATAGAATAATAGCAAATATTGGTAAGATGCACACTTCTCATGACTGATAAATATAGCTGAAGGAATGCAGTGTCATATTGCTTTGAAATGGCTGATGGATTCTCACAAAGTTAAGCAGGCAAACCTCCAAATTCTCTGTGACCCAGTGATTTCATTTTTAGCAATCGATTACTGAAAATAAAAGTGTATGCTCATAGGCTTATAAGTGAAGGTTTATAACACTAATCATAGTAGCTTTAATTAGACATCGGATGACTGTTCATTTAGATTAGTAGGCATGCAAATAATGCAACACTTCTGTGGTTGAATAAAAACAAGACAATCTCAAATATATATAAATTACCCTGTGGTAGGTGAAAAGCTAGACACAGGAAGCACAGAGATGGTTAACAGTTAAAAGTACTGCTTAGTCCCCATGTTGAGTTGTTTACAACCATTGTAACTCTAGCTTCAGGGGAATCCCATGTCCTTTCTGGTCTCTGACAGTACTTGTATCCATATACATATTCTCATGCACATGTATGCATGCACACATACACACAAACACCTAAATGAACCTAAAGGAATTTAAAAAGCTAACCATTGAAGACTTTCTATGAAATGGTTGAAAGGTGTAATTACAAAGGTAAGAGGCTAACTGTACTGATCTAGAGCCTGCAGTAGCAGCAGTTGGGGAGGAGGAAATATTTTCGAATGATGCAAAGGTTCTAAAGCCCAATTTTAATAACAATTAAAAAGTCCTGAAATCTCCTTGCACTTCATATTTATAATTGAAGAATTTTATTTTCTATAGTTGTGTTCCAATAAATCCAGTGAGAAATAAGCCTCCTTGCCTTGCAGCTATGGCTTGGGGTAAGCTACCGTGAAGTGTGAGGTTTGACTGACTGGAGTGAGACAGATGATGTGCCTATCATGCAACCTTATTTTATTTATTTATTTTTTCTTGGCATAGAGGGAGTAGAGGCATCCAGTTTATTCTGTGGTAGCACTGAGCTGAATTCGATATGTCCAGGCATTTGCTCTGTTGGTGCCAAGAGGAAGACATGGAACATCCGTTCTGCTTGGGCAGATTGTGCTAGCATGGAACTGTTCCTAAGCTGGCAGCTGCAGCAACAGTTTCTGAGTTATACAAGTTCTGTATCTGAAGCAGCTACTTGGGTGAGTGACTTCTGAGCCAGCATTAGTTTTGGGACCCGTGACTCCCCGTCTCTGAAGAACAGTACTGGTTCTGTGGGATCTTTGGAATGATTTCTTCTACATTTGGCCCAGAATCTGTTTCTTCAGATGTTTTATTCTTTAAGATACTTAACACCCTGTAGTAGAAACAAATTCTGCCCTTGAACTTAATACGGTGTAAATGATTATATAACTAGATGTACTAGATGTGTCTTTTAGGCACAGAAAGAGAAATAAGCTATGCAAATAATTGACAACCAGAACTTATTTTTAAGAGCTACCATGTATTGTTACCTCTGTTATCTTATGCTAGGTAGACTGAGTGAACAGAACAAAATGGGAATATAAAGTAGAGAGTTGACTTAATTTGTTATATTTGAAGAGATCTGTAATCATGTAACAATGAGATGGTTCCCTAGATATGCCTGGATATTCAGTTCATGCTAATTTGCTGACATGATCTGGCCTTTTTTTACTTCCTAAATCCCATCATTGACTGCTCTCCAGCTTGCTTATTGGATTGCATACAAGCTGGCCTTCTAATGGACTGTTTTTAATATGTTAAATTCCTATCTGCCTCCAGGAGTGAGAGCAGAATATTAAGAGTCCTGGGGACCTCACTTGTGTATTTTAAGTAAATTCAAGATGCAGATGCCTCACATCCAGTAATCCTCTGAAATCCTGGAGTTGTTGCTGGTGGTTGATAAATCACAAGGATGAGAAATGTTCCTGAAGGTGGAGGAAGGGCAAATGCTATTCTAATGTTTAAAATGAAAGCTGGGAAAAATTAAATTTAGAAAAGCATGGAGTAAGAATTTAAATATAATCATCTACCAGTATTATTGAATAGATGCGTTAAATGTGCTTTGAATGATTGAGAAGGGTTGTGCTGATAAGAGGGAGCAATAGTGTAGGGCAAACAAATTCAGCCAAGTAAGACATTTCATTCTTTTTGATGGCTGTTATGTGGCTACCAGATAGGAGGACTTCTAGACACACTAGCAAGGTATTTGCCGGGGCTGCAGAGATGGCTCAGTGGTTAAGAGCACTGACTGCTCTTCCGAAGGTCTTGAGTTCAAATCCCAGCAACCACATGGTGGCTCACAACCATCCATAATGAGATCTGATGTCCTCTTCTGGGGTGTCTGAAGATAGCTACAGTGTACTCACATGTAATAAATAAATCTTTAAAAAAAAGATATTTGCCAAATTCAAATAGTCTTTAACAACGAACTAGTAGGGCATAAGCTGTTCATTATATGATACAATAATCTGGTTAGTTCAGCACATCTATATGGGACCAGTTAGGGAATAATCACTGGCAGGATAAATTCTCCCTGTGACTGAATTGCCTTTGGACCCAGGTCAAGATTTGAGTCAGAAGCTCAGTGCCCTGAGCATGAATCCCAGTTTGTATTCCTTTTTTTTTAAGACATATAATCTGAAATCTTTTTTTATTTGATATATTCTTTATTTACATTTCAAATGATTTCCCCTTTCCTGGCTCCCTGCTCCCCAAAAGTCCCATAATCCCTCTTCCTTCCCCTGTCCCCCATCCACCCCTTCCCACTTCCCTGTTCTGGTATTGCCCTACACCTCTGCACTGAGCCTTTCCAGAACCAGGGGCTACTCCTTCCTTCTTCTAGGACATCATTTGATATGTGGATTATGTCTTGTGTATTCCAAGTTTCTAGGCTAATATCAACTTATCTGTGAGTGCATACCATGAGTGATCTTTTGAGACTGGGTTACCTCACTTAGGATGATGTTCTCCAGCTCCATCCATTTGTCTAAGAATTCCATGCATTCATTGTTTCTAATGGCTGAAGAGTACTCCATTGTGTAAATATACCACATTTTTTTGTATCCATTCCTCTGTTGAGGGACATCTGGGTTCTTTCCAGCTTCTGGCTATTATAAATAGGGCTTCTATGAACATAGTGGAGCATGTGTCCTTATTACATGCTGGGGAATCCTCTGGGTATATGCCCAGGAGTGGTATAGCATGGTCCTCCGGAAGTGTCGTGCCTAGTTTTCTGAGGAACCGCCAGACTGATTTCCAGAGTATAACCTGAAATCTTATTTTGGAATTTTGGGGTCTTCCTTGGCATCACATTCATTCCTTATGTTATGATTTGATTATTGGCTCTTCTTGCTTTATGCTAACATCCTTGCTGATATTTGTTTTAGTGTCTATCCTTGTGTTCTTTCAACTAAAGTGACAACCTTCTAGCTAGTCTAGGCTGTAGCTATCCCACTTCTGTAACTTTGTTTTCCACATTGTTATCAGACATTATCCTGTAGTCAAATCTGACTGTGTCACCTTGTTGATTACACATCTCAAAGCAAAGCTAAACTTTCCTCATGAGGTGACCCAGATCTATACTCATAGATGGTTTCCTATGGCTGTCTATGGCCAACACTTCCTTTCAAAGAGACCTCAGGTTCTCTCATAGTCTATGAGGACCTACGACAACTGTGCCACTTGTTGACTTTATATACAAGATGCTGATTAACCATAGCAAAACTTCACAATTCTATTTATGTGAGTTATGCCGAGTATTATGTGAAAGGCTACATTGCTTACCCAGAACAAGCTGTCTTCATCATTTATTCACTCATGACTCCATTTTGCCTAAGAAATTAAAACCAAAAGTATGTGTGTGTAAGTGTGTGTGTGTGTGTGTGTGTGTGTGTGTGTGTGTGTATGTGTGTTCATTTAAGGATGAAGGTATTTTATTGGTGTGTTTCTCTGCATGTTTTTGTGTGCATGCCACATTTGTTCCTGGTGCTTATAAAGGACAGAAGATAGTGCTGAACACTCTGAAAGTAGAATTGTAGGTTGTGAGTTTCCACCTGGCTGCTAGGAACCAAGATTAGGTCATCTGCAAGAACATCAAGTACATATACTTAACTACTGAGCCATCTTTCCAGCCCCTGTGTTTGCCTGTTGTGTACAGTGTGTATGCAGGGCTGCTGAGGCTTGAGGAGGGTGTCAAATCCCCTGCAACTATAGGTGGTTGTGAGTCATCCACAGTGGGTTTTGTCAACAAATGTTAACTGCTGAGCCATCTCTCCAGCCACCACCTGATTAATTTTAATGTCAAGTGGGTAAATAGGTGTATAAAATAGGTATACACACAATACATTTATTGATAATAAATCATTAAAGGAGTTTATTATAAAACAATTCTTTGGCATAATATACAATTCACTTAATAAAAATAAATTTGCATCCTAAAGATATAGATAGGCTTATTAGTTTTTATGTAAAGAATTAAATCTTGGCAGAGTACTTGGTACTACAGGAGGTTGAGTGTCTTAAATGTTTTTCAGAGTTGACTAATAGTTTAATTTTATAATTGTCAGTGCTGAGAATTCTATTTGCATAATTACATAGTAGAAAATGGCCAAAGTATATTTCAAGCCATTTCAGAAATTGTTATAAATTCTATCTTAATCACAAGCAAAACTTCATTTGAAATTTTCTTGTGAAATTTTAATCAACATAAATAGTAATTTTTAAAATTAATCATTTTATATAATACAATCTCATAAGACTTATTAATTTTATATACTTACACACTGAGGAATGTCTAGGAAATATTGAGTTTTAATTTTCTTTAGTTAAATTATTATCTTTCTTTAGTAAGAGAAACCTTTGTATGTTTAGTTAAACACTATCATTAGTAACATATTATAGTCATGAATCTGATCCCAGGTGGTTTAGTCAGCATTTCTCATAATTGCATGACATGATAATTTTCATAGTGTATGGTAAGGGTGTTCTGTGTTCAGACCAATGCTAGAATGGAATATCACAGTCTAACCCAGGTCAGTACTGTCAGTGACACCTCAGATTCATTACATGTTTGAGTTTAATTGAATTGGATTAATTTTTTATCTTACTACATATTGGAAACCACTGACTGTTGCCAAAATTTTGCAATCTTTACGTTCAGTTGCATGACCACACTTGGGGTTGAATATACAGTTTAAGAAGTTGGGTGAAAGTTGTCAAATTGTGCTTCCCACTCACCGCAGTGCAAATGATAATCCTTGGAATAACAATGTTTAGTAGGCATAACCCAGAGTGTGAAGCAACATAATGCAAATATAAAAAAAGATCGTACTTTTTTGCAAATATAGGAATCCAAAAATATCTTGTTTTATTGTCCCCATCCCTTCTTTTGATAACAAATCACCATTATCTTTTGATCTTTTGGCATATTATCTTAGACCCTTGGGGCGACACACACACACACACACACACACACACACAGAATGTGGTGTTTCCCTTATTTAACTGAGATCCTAATGGGAATTTTATTCAGCAACTTGATGTTCATTTTTTCTTTTTGTGATGTGACTTACAAAGTATTGTTGGTCAATATACGTAGATCCACTTCATTTCTTCTTGAGTGGAACTCAGTTGTTAGTTTCCAGCTCAAATAGAATATCTGCTTTTTACAAACTCCTATCTGCAAAACTTTTATGACTTGTGTATGGTTTCTTAAATCTCAGTGTTCTTATGTGTCATATCTGTTTTGTAATCTCTTACATTCTATTCCTAGACAAACTCTAAGATCCAAAGATAGAGACTGGATCTTGGGACACTTTAGTGACTCAATATGTTTCCTGTTGATTGACTTAGATATATTGACATTTTCCTCATAAACTCACTAATAGATAAACCAATTAATACATGGCAGAAACACTCTCTTTAGACATTCCTATTGAAATAACCGTCTTCTTTTTTCTGAACTATTTGTGTTGGTATTTGGGCATTTTGAAGGCTTTCTATTGCCTTATTGAAGCATTCTGTAATGTTTTAATGTAAAATCCACAGTAAAATACAGAAATTGGGGAGAAGTTCCTACAAGCTTAAACTCATGCTAGAAACCTCAATGGAATACCACTCTTCATAGCTTATCTTTTTTTGCAAATGGTAACTTAAACTCATTTTCAAACCCTTGTTCTCTATTACTTACTTTTCTTTTTCTTGGCTTCAGGGATTTCTTTTACTTATTCAATTCCCAGTCAGTTATGAATAAAAAGTTTAATAAAGAAAGGGTTCAAAAACTTACTTTGCTCAGTGAAACCATCTAAAGTCCCAGCCTACCTTCTCTGATTCAAATTTATTCTCTCCCTTTCTTTCAGTCTATCTTTCTCTCTTTTATTTGAGCTTGCTCTCCATTTTTGAAAAAATTTATTATTTTATTTTAATAATTATGAAAATTTTAAGAAATTGAGAATCCCTTCAAGTATATAAGTCATTCTGTCTAATAACAATATTTACAAAGAAAATTATAATTAATATACTTTATAAATGTAAGTATAGAGCACAGGATTCAGAGCACTGGTAGAGCACTTGGCTAGCATATTCTAAGATCTGAATTTGATTTTCAGAATTTGAAAGACACAGCACACAGACACACAGACATACAGATACACACAGATACACATAGATACAGACACAGACACAAATAACTTTTTGCTATCCAGTGGGGATATTCAAAGTCACACTGAAATTGGTCAGTTTTATGGTTTTCTTCTATATCTCTAACAAAAGATCCTCTTCTACCATCATATATGCAATTTTCTGAAATATACAGCCTACTACATTTTAAATATAGTTGAAAATAAGTATGTTTTTGGTGGCACTTCTATGGATGTCAGCAATTCCAAGGTTGCAGGGGTATTCAAAATGATAGAGGCTTTATCATAATATGTACAATTAGGAATGTCAATATTTTATGGAAATTTCTTCTCTTTAGGACATGAAGTAGTCATTAGTCAGGTTAGACTAGAGGTCAGAGAATCTTTATATAAAACTGTTTCCACTTTAAGTGCCACAGAAATACATGTTTTTATTAGGGAATGTCTACTTTCTTCTTTTCTTGATGTGGCAAACTTGTATTGCCCATAAATGGTCATGATAATAAGGTCAGTCCTATGGTACTTACAGACCTTTGTCATTTTGTTGTTATTATGTCAAGTCTGTTCCCACTGCTCTGAACACTGGATTGACTGACACAGCCAGCAGTGGAAGCAATGCTATGGACTTAAATTTGAGAGGATTCTTCATAGGAAGATGATATAATCTTCATTTGACTAGAACTCAGCCATAACAATGTGATAAATCCAGGGTTACATGCACAAACCACATTATAAACAATAATCACACTGAGGACTCATATGACAATTGGTGGTACTTTCTAGACAAATGATTAAGTAAGCTGTTGAGATGACTCCACACCAAATAAGTGGGGGACTGCAATTATGTGTGAAAACCTAAATATTGTTCATTTGGTTCAACCCCACCAACACCCAGAACTATGAAACAATGAAAATGAATAGTTCTTATCATTTCATATAAGTGAATTTGGAGTTTATTTTATGCAGCAGAAGATAAAAGGCTTTTGTGTCCAAGAGACAGGAGTCATTATAAAGCAAAACACATGATACTGTCAGTGGGAGCAGTTAGTAGGTGGAATTTGTAAGGTACTTCAGGACGCTTTTGGCAGAAGAGATTTTAGAGGCTGCTGGTGAATAATAATATATTATTAAAAGACAAAGACAAAGGGACCCTCATTATGTTGTTGTTCTACCTGTTGTTACACTGCAAATGTAAAATGTATCTAATAAGTTGATGGATTTGGCTAAGGAAATTTCAGGTGGAATGCTGAAAGAACCACTAGGCTTACGTATTAAAGGGCCCATTTAGCTCTTAAGCAATAGTTAAACTAATATAAAGAAGCAGCATTGGCTGGACACTGAGTAGTAGTTCACATCTATATGAAGAAAAGATAATGGTAATGGTAATTACACAGGAAAATAAAATGAGAGTGTATGGAGGTTTGGATATGCTTTGTCCAAGGAGTGGCACTATTAGGAGTTATGGCCTTATTGCAGTGAGCCTTGAGAGCCTCCTTCTAGCAACCTGGAGCTTTTGCTTGCCTTCTGAACAAGATGTAGTCCTCTTAGCTCCTCTAGCATTATGCTTGCCTAGTCACTGCCTTGCCTCTACCATGGTGATAATGGAGTGAACCTCTGAACCTGTAAGTGAGCTGCCAATGTTGTCCTTTACAAGAGTTGTCTTCATCACGATGTCTTCACAGCAATGGAAACTTAACTAAGACAGAATGTAAATGTTCTACGTAAACTGAAGAACAATTCCCTAAAGGGGTAACTATAACATATTTTAATGGACTCTCAATATATTTATATGTGATATATATTAATAATATAAAATTAGGTTATGGAGAATGAAGATACATTAGAAAAACTGTTTGTATACAGCTTAGTCCAACCCTTTAGGGGAAACTGATTCTAGTACTCACACACTACAAGGATAGCAAAATATGTAAAATCTGTGAATACTCAAGAACGTTATATAACATGCCATAATATTTACATGTAATATATGCATATCTTTGTGGGGCAAGTGGACCATGCAACCATATTAACCATACAAGGCAAAGATCTCCTTGTTAACATCTACTATTTAACATAATGGTACAAAGTGTCACCAGAATACTTAGTCAAGAAAAGGTTATAAAACATAAATTTGAATGCAATATATACTTATAATATATATATATATATATATATATATATGTCTATATATAATTATATCTGGTAATATTGTAGATGTGGTATGTGTGTATATGTGTGTGTGTGCATGTGTGTGTGTGCATTCTATATATACATTCATTAAAAATCCACACAAGCAAAAATGTCATTAACTTTGTAAATTGGTATATGGAAATAACAATGTAGAAATATTAAAAAAAAACAACACAACACAAGTTAGCTTCCCTTTCCATTTTCATTATTAACCATGAACATTTTTGAAAGGGAAATTATGAAGAATTTTGTATTTGCAAGAACATAAAAAAACAACTAAATTCTAAGGAAATACTACAATAAAAACTATAAAAAATTACTGAGATTAAAAAGACATAAATAAACTGAAAAGCATACCCTTATATGTGTACTGGAAAACTTACAACTATTAATCTGTCACTACAACCTAAATGACCCTCAGAATCCTTTGTAAGCTATATCAAAATTGTACCCCCACCAAAAAAACCCCTGAAAATTCAGATAACACCTCAAGGAATTCAATGTAGGAAATAAAATTTCTTTAAAATGAAGTTCAATATAGAAGACATGTGTGACTTTATTTCAAAATTTACCACAATATTTGTCTTTTAAAAATTGATTATTTGGAATCTTGCATCATTTACCTTTATTGTCCTCCCAGTCCTCTCACGACTGCCCAGACTCCACTGTGATAAGTCCATTTTGTGATGTCCATATACTCATTGAAGCATGGTCAAACTCCTCGTAGCCAATCCCTCAAAGGAGGATGAATCTTTCTTGTCCTGAAACCATGCTAGAAGTAATCAACTGAGGGTTGTGAGGGATGGTATTTGTTTGTCCACAGATATCAACATGGCTTCAGGAGTAGCTCAAACCATGACCATCCACATGGACTTTGGCAGTATCACAGGCTGCACCCAGCAACATGGCCACTGACCATATCAGACCATCAACTCTCTCATGTCCCTCAGTAGCTGCAAGACTACAAGCCTCAACATTGTTTCAGGTGTTTACATGTGCCACTCATATTACCATGGCTACCAGGGCACAGAGCCTGAAGATATCACCAAGGCATCAGGCAGAGAGTTCATATTTCTATAGTGATCTCGGGTTACATTGCAGACTTGGGCAGCAGTACCCACTGCAGATACTAACAATTGCACGACTTCCTAAATCAAAAGTGTTTTAGTGGAATAAGGACAGACATACAAGTAAACAGAATAGAAATATAAGATAAAATCTCCATGCGTGCAGCCAAAAGATTTTTGGTGAAAGTGTCAAAACTGTTCAAGGTGGGAAAGAACAATGTTTTGACAAATGGTGCTGGAGGACTGATTATCCATGGTAAGGACTAATCTGTGCTTATTAATTTTTGACACAAACTGCAGTCGCTTGGGAAAAGGGAATCTTAACTGAACATGTGTCTCATTTGGAGTAGACTGTGCAAATATCTGTAGGGCATTGTAGAGAGCTGTATTGGGGTGCTATGCCACCTGGCAGGAACTTGACATTGACCACGGTGCAGGTCCTCTCCCAACCTTTGAGCGGGAATTCCTGTGCTAGCTATAATCCTGCTCCAGCTAGGGTGGAGCGCTCAGACCAAGAAGAAGTACATTGTTCTCCAAGGACCTGTAGTTCCCTGAGGCACCAGCTACCTGTGGAGATGGAGCAATCGAACCAGTTCTGCAGACCTGTTTCCAGCCTTTGGGGGATATATATATATATATATATATATATATATATATATATATATTCGGAGACCTTCATTAAACTTTGAGCCTCAAACAGGAAATTTGTCTTGGCTCCATGTTTCTCTCGCTACTCCATTTGCATCCCTAGCTTTCCTTCCAGGGAAAATGGTAACCCATTTGTGGGCCACTACTTGGCATTGTCTTTATTTATAATAATGGTTATTAATGTTAGAGGCCACAGTTTACTATTGGCTGAACCACCGTTGGGCAGGTAGGTGGTCCTGGGTTGTAGAAGAAAACAAGCTGAGTAAGCCATGAGAGCAAGCCAGTAAACAGCACTCTTCCATAGCCTCTGATTTATGAGCACCTCCAGGTATGATACCAGTTCCTGCTTTGACTTATGTTGAAGATCTGTAAGTCAAATAAACTGTTTCTCCCTAAGTTGCTTTTGTTCATAGAGTTTTATCACAGCAAAATAAAGCAAAATAAAATATATACTGTACATAAATAAGTAACACAATAGACCAAAGATCTAAATTTAACTTATAAAACTAACCCTTATAAAACACAGCATAAAATATTTATGGCATTGCATTTGACAGTCAAACTGAGAATAGGCACAGGAAACCAAGAATAAATATGTTTTCCCCCAAAAGAATATATATGCTATACTTCACAGAATCAAAATGTTCCATGCATCAATATCTAACAAGAGTATAACCCATGGAATAGGAGTGTACAATTGTAAATTGCATAGGTAATAAAGGATTAATGGTAAGACTATTTAGAGCATTCATAAAACTCAACCAAAGCAACATAGAACAATTTAAAAATAGCAAGAGACTTGAACAGGTCATTTTTCCCCTGTAAAGAACATATACATGTGGTCAATAAACAAGTGAATACCTCCTAGTGTCATTTACCTTTAGAAAACCGCAGATCAAAACTACAATAACACAGCACATGACACTTATTAAATTGACTGCTCTGAAAAAAGCACAAAGTAACAGTTATTGGCATAAATATGGAAAAATCAAAACCCTGGGAACCTTTGGAGAAATGTAAGGTGGCATAACCACTATACTCAGCAATACAATAGTTCCTTAAAAGATTAAGAAAAGAATTGTTTTATAATTCAGAGATTATAAGTCTCAGAATATACTAAAACTTTTTTTAAAGCAGGGTTGTGGAAATTATGTGTAAGTTGAATGTGGTGGTATCTGCCTATAGTCTCAGCAAATAAAGAGAATTGGGTAGAAGAATTGATGATTTGAGGAAGTGTAGCTAGGTCATTTCTTTTGAAAGTGTATTCATCTAGTCATATATATATAATATAATATAATATAATATAATATAATATAATATAATATAATATAATATAATATAATATAATATATATAATGGTATTATTTAAAATAACTAAAACAACTCAAGCATACATAGATGAATGTGAAAGAAAAATGTGACATATACTTACTCTGAACTATTATCCAACATAAAAAAGAGAATGAAATTTTGGCATGTACTACAGCACAGATGCATTCTGAGAATAAGGCACTATGTAAAGAAGTTGGTCAATGGGAGACTCTTTGTCATTTTGCTTATAGCATATGCTTAGAAGAAGTAAAAATTTTAGATACATAAAGTAGAATGCTGACTTCTAAGAGACTAGGCATAAGGTGCAATAAAGTGAAAATCAGCAAGGTGCTGATTCATAGAAAATATTGGTGAATCATAAAATCTAAGTAAAAATGTCAGTCACAATTGTCTACATATAGATGAGAAGCTAGTGATGTAGCTCAGTTGAGAGTATTTGTATACAATGTACAAAGATCATGGTTTCGATCTCAATATTTCATGAACTGGGCTTGGTGGTACATGCTGGTATTCTCAGCCATTGGAATGTGACAGTACAAACATCAGAAGTTCAAGGTCATCCACATATGCATAAAGAGTTCAAGACCAACTTCAGATATAGGAGATCCTAGTCTCAAATTAAAACAATGGCCACATATTGTTTGACTCATTTATATTTGATATCCAGAATTGGTAACTCTACAAAGGTTAATAACTCTCTGGGGATATTGGTGGAAAGAGACAGATAATGAGCAAAGGGTTCCTCTTTGAAGTTAAAGAAAATATTCTAAAATTGTGTTAAGTTCATATAGCTCTGTGAATATGATAAAGTACAATACACAATAACCATCATTCATGAGTTAAATGGTCAGTATATTTTATAGAGTTGTGAACACTTTTGCTAATGTCTAAAGACATTTGGGGAAAAAAAGAGGGAGGAAAAAACATTTAAAATAGTGTTCTTGTAATATGTGTTAAGATGAGGAAACACAAGGAGCCTTTTAAACCTGGTTCAATAAGCTCCTGATATTCACCATTACCCTAATTATCCACACATCTTTTTGTAGTAGATATGGAAACTATCACTATTAAAAAATATGGGAGAAAGAACAAAAAAGCCTTAGCAAATTATCAAAATTCCTGCAGAAGCAAACCATTCCTAGTATTGTCACAGTAAACTCCATGACTGACACACTCTTCTTCAGTCATTTTCTTCCATTACAATTCTCAAATGTTACTAGATTCCTTAGATATTTCCAGGTAGACATTATTTGAGAAATTTAAACAAAGGTTCTCTTGTAGTCTGCTCAATTTCATTCACTGCATCACTGTTTGCCAAAGCAGAAACAACCCAAGTATCATTCAGCAGAGGACTGGCCGAATGAACTTGCTACACATATAAGATGTTGTATTAAGATTTTTAAATAGAGAGTCCTGGGGGCTCTGGTGGGAGCCTTCCGTTCTCTGCATCGGGATCCAGAACAGCCTGGGCTGCAATGCCACATCTCCAGGTCGTGCAAGAGGCCAGAGGGGCATCTTGGAGGCCGGCTGGGAGGAGTCAGTGTGCTCTGGTGAGTCCAGCAGGCCCCTGCGGGAGCCTTCAGGTCTCTGCTTCAGGATCTGAACAGCCTGGGCCACAGCACTTGGTCTCCAGGAAGTGCAAGAGACCTGGTGTGCACCCGGAAGCAGACTGGGAGCACACAGCTTGCTCCAGCTGCACGGAGCTTAGGTTCCATTTCTGAGGCCTCTGGCAGGAGTCCTCAGATCTCCACTTCTGGATCCAGAACAGCCTGGGCTGCAACTCTATATCTCCAGGTCCTGCAAGAGGCAAGAGGGGCATTGGGAAGGCCGGTTGGGAGGAGTCAGTGTGCTCTGGTGAGTCCAGCAGGCCCCTGTGGAAGCCTTCAGGTGTCTGCTTCAGGATCTGAACAGCCTGGGAAACAGCACCCTGTCTCCAGGCAGTGCAGGAGGTCAGCTGTGCACCAGAGGCCACCTGGGAAGAGGCAGCTTGCACTGGTGAGTCAAGAATTGACAAGACCAACTAACACCAGTGAGAACTAGATGGCAAAAGGCAAATGCAGGAACATCACTAACAGAAATCAAGGCAATATGGCAGCATCTGAACCCAATTCTCCTTTATCAGCATGTCCTGGATACCCCATCACACCAGTAAAACAAGATTTGGATTTAAAATCACTGGTCATGATGCTGGTACAGGAACACATTAAGGGCATACTTAAAGAAATTCAGGAGAAAATGGATGAAAAATTAGAAGCCCTTACAAGGGAAACACAAAAATCATTGAAAGAAATTCAGGAGAATACAAAAGCCAATAAGGAAGAAACGCAAAAATCACTTAAAGAAATACAGGAGAACTTTGGTCAACAGCCTGAGGTCATGAAAGAGGAAACACAAAAATCTCTTAAATAATTACAGGAAAGCACAAACAAGCAAGTGAAGAAGCTAAGCAAAACCATCCGGGATCTAAAATCAGAAGTAGAAACAACTAAGAAAACTCAAAGGGAGACAACTTTGGAGATAGAAAACCTTGGGAAGAAATCAGGGGACATAGATGCAAATATCAACAACAGAATACAAGAGATAGAAGAAAGAATCTCAGATGCTGAAGATACCATAGAAACCATGGACTCAACAGTTAAAGAAAATGCAAAATGCAAAAAGGTTGTAACCCAAAATATCCAGGAAATCAAGGACACAATGAGAATACCAAACCTAAGGATTATAGGCATAGATGAGATTGAAGATTTACAACTTATAGGGCCAGCAAATATCTTCAACAAAATTATGGAAGAAAACTTCCCTAACCTAAAGAGAGAGATGCCCATGAATATACAAGAAGCCTACAGAACTCCAAACAGACTGGACTAGAACAGAAATACCTCCCATCACATAATCAAAACCCAAAATGTACTAAACAAAGAAAGAATATTAAAGGCAGTAAAAGAAAAAGGCCAAGTAACATATAAAGGAAGCCATATCAGAATCACAGCAGACTTTTCACCCGAGACTATGAAAGCTAGAAGATCCTGGGCAGATCTCATGCAAACTCTAAAAGAACACAAATGCCAGCCAAAAGTATTATACCCAGCAAAACTCTCAATCACCATAGATGGAGAAACTAAGATATTCCATGAGAAAACCAAGAGTACTCAATATATATCCATAAACCTAGCCCTACAAAGGATAATAGGAGGAAAACAGCAACACAAGGAGGAAATCTTCACCCTGGAAAAAGCAAGATTGTAACCTTCTCTCATCAAACCCAAAAGAAGTTAACCAATCAAATTTAAAAAATAGCATCAAAAATGACAGGAAGTAACAATCACTATTCCTTAGTATCTCTTAACATCAATGGAGTCAATGCCCCAATAAAAAGACATAGACTAACCGACTGGATAGGTAAACAGGACCCTACATTTTGCTGCATACAGGAAACACACCTCAGGATCAAAGACAAACACTACCTTAGAGTAAAAGGCTGGAAGACAATTTTACAAGCAAATGGACTTAGGAAACAAGCTGGGGTAGCCATTCTAATATCAGATAAAGTTGACTTTCAACCCAAAGTCATCAAGAGACTCTGAGGGACACTTCTTGCTGGTCAAAGGAAAAATACAACAAGAAGACCTCTCAATCCTGAACATCTATGCTCCAAAAGCAAGGGCACTCTCATTCATAAGAGAAACTTTATTAAAGCTCAAAGCACACATTGCACCTAAAACAGTAATTGTGGGTGACTTCAACACTGCACTTTCCTCAATGGACCGATCAGGAAAACAGAAACTGAACAGGGACACAATGAAACTAATTGAAGCTTTGGATGAATTCGATTTAACAGATATATAAAGAACATTCTATCCTAAAGCAAAAGAATATACCTTTTTCTCAGCACCTCATGGTACCTTCTCCAAAATCGACCATATAAGTGGTCACAAAACAGACCTCAACAAATATAAGAAGATCGAACTAATCCCATGCCTCCTATCAGATCATTATGGAGTAAAAGTGGTCTTCAAGAGCAACAAAAACAACAGAAAACCCACATACATGTGGAAACTGAACAATATTCTACTCAACGATACCTTGGTCAAGGAAGAAATAAAGAAAGAAATTAAAGACTTTTTAGAACACAATGAAAATGAAGACACAACATACCCAAATCTATGGGATACAATGAAAGCAGTGCTAAGAGGAAAACTCATAGCCCTGAGTGCCTTCAAAAAGAAAATGGAGAGAGCATACACTACCAGCTTAATGACACACCTGAAAGCCCTGGAACAAAAAGAAGCTATTTCACCCAGGAGGAGTAGAAGGCAAAAAATCATCAAACTCAGGGCTCAAATCAATCAAGTAGAAACAAAGAGAACCATACAAAGAATCAACAAAACCAGGAGCTGGTTATTCAAGAAAATCAATAAGATAGATAAGCCCTTAGCCAGACTAACCAAAGGGCACAGAGACAGTATCCAGATTAACAAACTTAGAAATGAAAAGGGAGATATAACAACAGAAACTGAGGAAATTCAAAAAATCATTAGATCCTACTACAAAAGCCTATACTCAACACAACTGGAGAATCTGGAGGAAATGGACAGTTTCCTAGACAGATATCAGACACCAAAAATAAGTCAGGATCAAATAGATCATCTAAACAGTCCTATAACACCTGAACAAATAAAAAGGGTCATAGAAAGTCTCCCAACCAAAAAAAAAAGCACGGGACCAGATGGCTTCAGTGCAGAGTTCTATTAGACCTTCATAGAAGACCTAACATCAATACTCTTCAAACTATTCCACAAAACAAACAAACAAACAAAAAAAAACAAAACAAAACAGAAGGAACTCTACCCAGCTCATCCTGTGAAGCCACAATTTGATACCAAAACCATACAAAGATCCAACAAAGAAAGAGAACTTCAGGCCAATTTCTCTTATGAATATTGATGCAAAAATACTTAATAAAATTCTTGCCAACCGAATCCAAGAACACATCAAAACGATCATCCAACATGATCAAGTAGGCTTCATCCCAGGGATGCAGGGATGGTTCAATATAAGGAAATCCAACAATGCTATCCACTACATAAACAAACTCAAAGAAAAAAAAAACATATGATCATCTCATTAGATGCAGAAAAAAACATTTGACAAAAAAATCATCATCCTTTCATGCTAAAAGTCTTGGAAAGAACAGGAATTCAAGGCCCATACCTAAACATTGTTAAACAATATACAGCAAACCGGTAGCTAACATCAAACTAAATGGAGAGAAACTTGAAGCAATCCCAGTAAAATCAGGGACTAGATAAGGCTGTCTTCTCTCTCCATATCTTTTCAATATAGTACTTGAAGTTCTAGCTAGAGCAATTAGATAACATAAGGAGGTCAAGGGGATACATATTGGAAAGGAAGAAGTCAAATTATCACTATTTGGAGGTGACATCATAGTCTACTTAAGTGACCCAAAACCTCCACCAGAGAACTCCTACAGCTGATAAACAACTTCAGCAAATTGGCTGGTTATAAAATCAACTGAAGCAAATCAGTTGCCTTCCTATACTCAAAGGATAAGCAGGCTGAGAAAGAAGTTAGGGAAATGATACCCTTCACAATAGCCACAAACAATATAAAGTATCTTGGTGTGACTCTAACCAAACAAATGAAAGATCTGTATGACAAGAACTTCAGGTATCTGAAGAAGGAAATTGAAGAAGACCTCAGAAAATGGAAAAATCTCCTATGCTGGTGGATTGGCAGGATTAATAAAGTTAAAATGGCCATCTTGCCAAAAGCAATCTACAGATTCAATGCAATCCCCATCAAAATCCCAACTCAGTTCTTCACAGAGTTAGAAAAAGCAATTCTCAAATTCATCTGGAATAACAAAAAACCTAGGATAGTTAACACTATTCTCAACAAGAAAAGAAATTCTGGGGGAATCAGTATCCCTGACTTCAATTAATACTACAGAGCAATAGTATTAAAAACTGCATGGTATTGGCACAGTGACAGACAAGTGGACCAATGGAGTAGAATTGAAGATCCAGAAATGAACCCACACACCTATGGTCACTTGATCTTCGACAAAGGAGCCAAAAACATCCAGTGGAAAAAAGATAGCCTTTTTACCAAAATTGTGCTGGTTCAATTGGAGGTCAGCATGCAGAAGAATGCGAATTGATCCATTCTTATCTTCATGTACTAGTCTGCGATTAGATCACTTGAGACTTAGAAATGGATCTGTGTTTAACACAGGAGGAACCCAGTACAAACTTGATTCCTAATCCAAATACCCGAGTGCACTGGAAGTGAGTGTGAACTCAGGAAATTTTTGACATAACATGTCATATAAATATTAAATCTCTGGGTGGTACCAGAAGAAGTAGAAATATAATTGGAAGACTTAAGTGTAACATAACTTAACTCATCTCTCTCTATGTCTCAACTTCCCAACCATCCTTCTTATGCCATGTGGCCTCTACAGTGGGTATGCCAGGGCTGCTTTTCTAAATATCTCATCTAGTTTCACCTTTCATGCTAAAAGTCTTGGAAAGAACAGGAATTCAAGGCCCATACCTAAACATTGTTAAACAATATACAGCAAACCGGTAGCTAACATCAAACTAAATGGAGAGAAACTTGAAGCAATCCCACTAAAATCAGGCATAAAAGAAGGGTGAATACTTACAAGAAAGACTTAGCTTTTGTCTATGCCTTGGGAAGGAAAGTGGAACTCTAGCCACTTGAGGACAAGTCATAGAATATCCTTGTCCTATTCTGGCAAAGATGGTATGTAGAGTGGAGGAAGAATTATCTATTTCCTTTCGTGTAATTACCAGACTAGTTCTGCTGTTGCTCCAGCTCCAAAGCTCAGAGGGAGACTGTGCCTCTTTTCTTTCCTGAGATACTAGGGGAATCTAAAGACACAGTTAATATAAAGTTAAGTGACTGACTTCAAGAATACAGAGCACTAGTTTCTCTTAGAAAAATGTCTCTAATTGCATGTCATCTGCAACCTATGATGTTATAATTATCCCTTACTCCATTCTTAAGTTTAGTTTATAGCCAGCTTTGAAGTTTTATAATGAAGAGTTATCTTACAGTCCTCCAATGTTTCTAAAACACTAATTAAGATATTAAACAATTCTAAACACTGAAAAACTCACCAAAATCCAGACTAAAAATATCCCAAATCCCTAAAAAATATCTTTTAATGTAAGTATATTTGGTTCATCCCTATGATGTAAAACACTGGTTCTCAACATTTCTAATGTTGTGGCACTTTACTTTAGTTTTTCCTCATATTTTAGCGACACCCCACCATAAAATTATTTTTATTACTATCTCGTAAAGTAATGATTTCCTATCGTTATGAATTGTAATGTAAACATCTGTTTTTCCCCAATGTTTTTAGAAGACCCTTGTGAAAATGCTGCTTGACCCTGAAAGGGGTCACTATCCACAGGTTAATAACCAATGGTGTAGAACATGTAAATATTCTTATGCAGTTGAACAGCTCATCTATTTACTTCACAAAACACAAAGATCTTTAAAATTTCCACATTTAGTTATGTTTTGGAATTAGGTAAAATGTTTACATAGGTCAAAATTAAAATGTTTGAAATATATTCAGAGAACTATAACTATGTTCTGTTGTCATAATGGAAGCCATCTCCATCTCTCAAATAAGTAATACTAGACTACATATCTTCTGTTCCACCGAGTACTTTTCTTTTCTTCTTAAAACTATTCCTCAATATAATTTTCATGATGCAGTCTATTTTATTTCTTCTGGTGCAATTGTTGTCTTGGAGGCTTACTGTTGAAAAAACTTACCCTTTCTAGTTCTTTTTGAAATCTAGTTTCTTGGTTCAATTTAGCTGTTTTGGTACAAAACATCTCTCCATGCTGATTCAAACTGGCTTCTCTCAGCATTTGACTGAATTGTTTTGCTTGGATTCACATTAACTTTGGAAATCTGTTCTAATCTTCTATCTCATTTTCATTCTCTGGCTCATTCTAATGTCACCTGTAACCTGTCTTTGTAAAACTGTCCTGGTAAAAAAAACCTGCCTGCTCACCCTCCTCCTCCTGCCCCTTCTCTTCCTTCTTCGTTCCCCCCCTCTCTGAAATGTTCTTTTAAGTTACCTCTCTTTCCTGTCTGATCCCAGGAGAGCTGGAGTTTCTGACTCATTTTGTCAAAGCTTTCTCTGAGTTGTCACTTTGTCTGCTCCTCAATTGTATGTCACTTGCAAACTAGCTCTATTGACATTGTTTGGAACTGGAATTAAAGGTGTGCCATTTCAGCTGGATCACACAGACCTAGAAGATCTTTGGATATAAAACCTTGACATACTGCTGAATTAAAATTCCTCTACAATCTATAGTATTTTGGGGAGGATTAGCATTGACTTCTTTTTGGCTTTTGTCACTACATAATTCAACAGCTAACAAACTCAGCAAGGCCCTCTGGACAGCTCCTCATGCCCGCACAAAGTATGGTAAGGTATGTTATACTCCTTAAGGAATGAGGACTCCTTTCCCCTCGACTGTCTGCCATGAACTTCACCTGGAGCTGGGGCCACCTGTGAGCCACTTGCTCACCAGATTGTGGATACTTCTGAACTCATTGGTTAATAAATTGAGTTTCAATTTAGCATGACAGATAGGGAACACATTTTGTTTTTACAGATAAACATTAAGATCTGAAACCGTAAGTGACCATTCACAATCACTTTGAATCACTCAGGTTAGCAGCTTGTCTCTGCCATCTTTAACAAATATAACTTAATATTCTTATTACATTTTGCATATTAAAGGTATTAAATAATTTTCTTTATTATTTGTAAATAATTTGTAAAATTATTATTTTAATAATTTTGTTTGATTAACATGTAAACACTTTCCACAAGTAAGAATAGAATTCATATTCTAAAAGGAAAACAGTTTTTAATCCTCCTCCTCATTATTATTATTATTATTATTATTATTATTATTATTATTATTATTAAAAATGGTGTCCCACTGTATAGCACTGCCCTGGCCTGGAAGTCACTACATATATGAAGCCTTGAACTCGCAGAAATGCACCTACCTCTCTTTCTTGAGTGCTAGGATTAAAGGTGTTCACTGCCATGCCTGAAAATCTCTTTTTTTTATAAATGATTGAAGTTGAGATCCAACTTCAATCTATATTTTCTCATTGCTTCATGTATTGATTAATTTCATAGGCATTACAGAATACCCACTGCATCAGGTCTACATTGCTTGTATGCTTCCTATAGACCTTTTTACCAGTCTCTTCTGGGTATTCATGTATTTCATGTCATGTCAAGTGCTTTAAGGATGCGCCCCAAAAGAATGAGCCTAACAAAAGGTCGTCCTTTATTTCCTGACTCTTTCAGGCAGAAATCATTAGGTCAAAGGTATGAAAAGATATGTTCAAGTAGCCAAGGGATTCTAGGAAATGGAAGACAATAGTATTTCTAGTCTCTCAGTTATTGTTAAAGAGTATGGAAACAACCTTGCATGAACTTTCAGAAGAAGGAAGATGATTTTTCTGTGGTGAAAATATAGATTTACAAGTCAAATTAAAGACAAAATGAAGTAAACAAAAGCATACTAAAATATGGAAAGCAATGTTGAATGTCCTATGAGTCCCATGTTGTGCCACCTAAAAGGATATGCTTGTAGATTGAGTGTGGCTGGAAGGCACCGCCAGACAATGCCCTATGACTTTCCATTCCTTCCTGTATGTTTACTTAGCTTCAAATCTTTGCCTGGCATTTTATACAAGAGCAATAGGGGAGAGGACGCCCACCATTTAAAACAAACTTCAGTTACTATTGTGGTCATGGCTGCTCTGTGGCCTCACTAGATCGATAGTACAAGTCCAAATTTAATACAAAATCTATGTAAGAGTTCAGCAAGGTTCTGGTTCAAAACCTAAAATAAAATGTCTAGACTTTTTCTGACATATGTTCAAGCTACTTCTGTCTTCTGTGTTCTTCAATAAGTATTTGAAATGTTAGGTTTCATTGTTTGCACTATTGATTTGTACCTGAGACTAAGCATGGCTTAACTCTAGTTAGCATTTCATAAAGAACTGATTTGGGAATGAATAAAAATTGTCTGTCTTCTCACCACAATTCTAGTGTTTACTAGTTTTGAGAAATTATCCCTCTTCACCATCTCTCAGAATTCAGACACATGGCTGTCATTTTCAGTAGAAAGGAATGTTATATTTGGTGTTTAGTCTAAAATCCACTGCCTGTTACTTAGAGGCTAGTGTCATAAACAGTGACTTTCCTTATTGTTCTTCTTAATTAAATCAGTGAAATATGTTGAGCATAAGAGCAAGAAATATGGACACCACTTCCTTCCTTTTCCACTGCCAAGTGTTTCCATGTTAGAGTTCAGGAAGTAGCTCATTAAGATCCAGAAATCCCAAGTAATCTTAGTAGGACTATGGTCAAGAAAGCAATATATCTGGTGGAGTGAATTTGATCCTGTTTACCTTAGACACTGTAGTAGAAGCTGGTTCATGTAGCATTGACTTTAATCTAGTTTTAATATATACATTCTGTATATAGTACTGCAAAGTGGTTCCCTTTTGGTGCCAGAACAGAGGCTATCCTCTAAATGGATATACTTTGATGCAATTTTTAATTTGGATTTTTGGAGATGATGAATAAACTCTCAACAGAAAATTATTTTGGACCTGGCAGTTGCATGTAACATTAATCCTGAAGACAGAGAAAGGTATTACCTCGAAAATTCTATATTGAAATATTGTTTTTATGAAACACTAAGTTGAAACTTATTAAAAAAATCTGTGTCTTTTTCACACTTCTTAGTGTTTCTTTAAATGACTTCAAGACCTCTAACATGTCAAGCCAAAAACACAGCAAAGTTTTGAAAGATGTTTGTCACGTTATTTATTGGCTAAATTGTTCTCTAGTCTGGCCAAATCTTAAAAATGATGAAATTTCAACTCTATTTCTTGTTAAGTAGAGAAAATCAATTTCAAAATGAAGAAACAGCTTCAAGAGCAGAAGTACTTGACCACATAGCTTACAAAAGAAGCTGTAGCTGCTACTGTCAGAAGTAATATTTTAAGCATCCTAGCATGTCAGGTAGAATGATCAGTTTCTTCCAGCAAATATATAGTTCTCCAATAGTGCCACCAAATATATGATTTTCCATAGGTAGGCCTCCTCAAAAAAGATTCCATATGTTTTAAAGTTCAAGGGCTCCAGAGATTTCTCCATTTCTCAATCTATAGGAATTACTTTGGTGATCTTAGTAGAAATTCATGTATGTATTGCCTAGTGTCTCAGTCTGAGTCATAACTGAGGCAGTGTTTTAATCAAATCATGTCTGCCTTTCAAAGTAAAGGAACTTCATAGGCTTGCTATGTTGTTATTGAACACAATCCAAAACATACCTTCCCTAGGTCAGGGATCCTGTAAATTCTTATTGCATGTCCTATGACTGTTTTATCTAGAATTGATTGAATTCTTTCTTTACCTTGGAATACAGCTTTTGTTCTTAAAGCCATGGCAGCTGATTATGTTTTTCATAGTCCTATATGCTCTTGATAAGGTCCTTCTTTTTAAGGTTCTCACAATAATTACTTTTTTCATTTAAAATTTGTGCTACTCTGCTGTGATATAATTTTGCTTCTTGTATATATTTACTCATGTGCACACATATGCATATATGGGTATCATAGTCACCTTCTTCATCAAATGTATCAAAAGTACATCATGCTCACAGCCTTCATTTCTCCCCAACCTTCCCATTTGTCTATATCTAGGGAAAGAGTCCATGCCATCTGTTTACATCAGAGTTGTTGACCTCTTCAACACAGGGCTTTTTTGTCCCCAAAACTTTTCTTCTGTTTCTGTTGCGCTGCTGTCCATTAGCAGTAGCCTTCATTCCTCTAAAATCTTGGACTGATATTCTTTCACTCCATGTCCTTCCTTGAAATGTAAATAAAGAATATATCTAATAAAATAACAAAAAAAAACCACAAAAAAATTTCTGTTCCTTCCTTCAGAAATATTTTCAGGCCCTAATAGACATGCTCAACCTATGACCTATGGCTACATGTTTTCCCAAGATTACAATGAATGTGGCTCAAAACAAAATCATGAAGTTAAAACATTCTGAGATTTATTTTTGTAACTCAATTGTGCAGTTCTCAAGAAAAAGAAACTTTGTAGATGAAAACTTTGTGTCACAATGTCAAAAGGTTGGACCTGTCAGCTAGATAGTTCACTACACATTCATTTAATTGGCTATTCTCCTGAGAAATTCATTATTATTCCAGTTTGCCCCAGTTCAATGTTTTGTCTCCCAATCAATAACTATCATTTATATGACCACACCAACCCTGTAAACCTGGGCTCTACAATATGTGGTGACTGTTATTTTTAACGTGTTCTTCAGTCCTAAAAAGATAAAATAAAATCATAAGTAATTTTCATTTGCAGTCTTCAATATTTCATCCCTCTCTCTAACTTTATTCATGATAACATGAGCACCTCAAGTAGACATTTTAGTCTTGTTTTCCATTTCACGGGCATCATGGTATCCACCATCACCTTTATTACCCTTTTCCTTATAATTTTAAGAAAAAGAATTCTTTCCTAGTGGCCACGGCAAGCATCCTACCTAACATCTGGGTCTCATGACTCACTTTTGCATGCCACTACTTTACCACTGAAGTGCTTTACAACTCTAGCTCGTTGCTGCTGCAGACTATTCCCACAAACATCTAAACAACCCACATGAAAAGCCTTACCTAGAGTTACCCTGTCATCCACATTACTGGCCATTATTGTATCACATCTAAATCCAATGTGTGTATTTCTACACCAAAACACCTGGCCTAAAGAAGGTTAAAGACATACAATAAAGAGGACTACTCGTTATTTTGTTAACACCATATTCAAACCAATTGAGAAATTGGCTACACACCCTCATTATACAAAACCATAGAAGTTTTATCACTCTAAAGGCAGAATAAAATACTACATTGCTCTGAAAAATATACTTCATCCAATCTTTTTATTAAATGAAAAGTAAAAATTCACCAATTCTTCTTGTTAAAAAACAGACTGTTATTGACTCACATCATAATTTTAAAAAATAAATTAAACGTCTTTTTGTATCAAAAATGTTCTCAATTTAGGATAAGATGAACATCACTAAGATACTTATTTGTGTTGTTTATATGGTGGGAGGAGAGGAAAGTCACTTTAGCTTTAACTAAATTTAGAATACCAAGTGTTCCGAAGTATTGCTTGTTCTTAGGGGAGGTGGTGGGCATTATTCCAGAGATTCAGACAGGAAATTAGTAATGAAGGCAGTCAGCCACCAGTGGTAATGACAAGGAATTATTATCAGTTGTACTTGACATGAGAAGGACTTAAGAGAAAGGACTAGGCAGTGTGAATTGTGCTCAGTACCCAGTCTTATTCAACTTGGACTGATACAGAGTGTACTGTCAGGGGATACATTGTCCACAAGGAATGGTTATGGCTTGTGATTGAACAGCACCTTTTCTCAGACCACCGTAACTGTCCCTTTATCGATTCTCTAGGAAAGAGCCGTGGTCTGCCATTGGAAATAATGATATGAGGGCAAAGTATCACAGGAGTAAAAACAGGTGTAGTGATGGTGTTCCTATATATAGTTCACTTCAAGTTAGGGATTCCCTATACAGAATCTACTTACAAGACTGGAACAAAGAGAGGCGATACAGAGCTTGACCATTTTGCTTTGTTAGGGAGCGGGAATTGCTCAAAAAAGATGATCACACATCAAAGGATAGAAAAGTCAACTTCAAAGAGCTGATAAGGGCTCAACATTAAATTAATCAAGAACTGTACCAATCAACTGAATAAAATAGAAATCTCTGTGTTTATATGGGTATAAATTTATGAATAGATACTTTATCATGTTAAAGAAACTAACAGTGTTAAAATGCATCCACCTAAAGTACTGATTGATCATAAAAAAAAAGTCATCATGTACTTAAGTTCTGCAGACAGCACCTTAAAGAAATTGAAGTTAACATCACCAGTGATGAGAAAAATTGAAATTACATACCACCTGGAAAATGCAATGAGAAGAACGCATCATGACTTCTGAATCTTTCTGCCCACGATGCATAGCCTGAATTCAATCATGAGGAAATAGCAGACAAATTCAAACTGAAGAACATTCTACAAAACACCTAGCTTGTCATCTTCAGCAATGTCAGTTCCTTGAAAACCAAAGGGAGACAAATTGTTTCAGATTAAAGATGACTAAAGAGAACTGACAACTAAATGCATGTGATCCTGGAAAGGATGTTTGCCTAAATGACATTATTGGGACATTTGCTGAAAGTTAAACAGGCCTTTAAAATTAGGTAGGAATGCTCTCTCTACCCTTGCGCTTTCCTGACTCTGACAGCTGATCTGTAGTTAAAAGAACGTCTTTGCTTAGAGGATATGGTAGGCAATTGTTTGACACTTTGATTTTTTTTTCTGGTGTCATTGATTAAAGTGGCATTTAGGGCAATTAATTACACAGGATAATGTTTCTGTGGATTATAGATTGTTCTAAAAGAAATAAATTTAAAAAATCAGCAAATAAAATTGCAGATTAGTATTATCACACTTAATATTATCAATAGCTTAGTGACCACTTGTCACTTTGAGTTAGAAACCAATGTTATAACTTTTTCTCTCCTCCCCCAAGCTTTTTTTCACTTAATTTCAGTAGTCCTATAAAAAGATAATTAAAATCTTGTTTGGTTGACTTTGTGCCATTTGGTTTTTGTATAATCTTGGAAATTTGGTTTATTTATTAGATACTATTTATTATACTTTATTATATACTATTAGGTTAGAGGAGAAATTATACAATTGTGGTTAAGATTTAAAGAAATATTAGGTAGTGGTTATATTTTGTTATTTCAGATGAAATTTTACATTCACTGTTACCAAGTATACCCAGAACCCAAAATACAACAGAATTCTGTAGACTACCACTTTTCCTTGCCTTTATAGTCTATGTCCTAATGAGTGTCAGTCAGAAACCCAAGAGCTGTCTTGGCCTTCCTTTATTCTTCTACTTGTCTAACTGAGCACCAAATAATGTTAATTATCTTCCTTTTAGATCCTAATTCTATTTCTCTTTTGCTATAACTGCTTTCTGCTCAGTTCTTATCCATTCAATTTTCTGTCTTCTATTGAAGATAATCTTTCTGAAGTGTGAAGGTAAGCCCACTTTCTGGTGCATTTCATAAATTCATGCTCTCATTAAAGACAATGAAATTTAAGAGGCTTACAAAGGCCATTCTCTCTACTTGTATTTTTTCCTCTTTCTTTCTATTTTTATTATTATTTAATTGTATGAGAGGTTTCCAGATATTCAGTGTTTGTTATGCCCCATCTTTGCCACCCCCAAATGTTCTATTAAACTCATAGGCATTCAAAATTTACCTCCAAGAATCTGTGAACTCTATGCTGATGTCTTAACTGGAGTTTATATTGTATTGAAACAACATGACCAAAATGCAAGTTGGGAAGGAAAGGATTTATTTGACTTACATTTTCATATTGCTGTTCACAATCAAAGGAAGTCAGGACAGGAACTCAAACAGGGTAGGAATGTTGAGGCAAGAGCTGATGAAGAGGCCGTGGAAAGGTGGTGCTTACTGGCTTGCTTCCCATGGTTTGTTCAGCTGCTTTTTTTATAGAACCCAGGGCCACCAGCAAGGATGGCTCTATCCAAAATGGGTGCACCTACTCCCGTTGATCACTAATTGATAAAATGCTTTCCAGCTGGATCTCAGGAAGGTGTTTCCTCATTTGAGGCTCTTTCCTTTATGATGGCTGTAGATTATGTCAAGTTGACTGCAAACTGGCCAGTAGAGTTGGCTAGTTTCTCTGCCATCTTGCCTGTCTTTCATAGTAATCTCAAAATCTCTTAACTTCTGAATCACTCTGTTTATTTCTTTACCTCCAAACCAGCATAATGTATATATGTATAAATCTATTTGTCTTTCCTATTCTATTTCTGATTCTTAGAAAAATGTGTGAAACATGCATTTTCAAAAATGATTTTTAAATAAGTGAGTGTCTGCACCTTTATTGGTGATAGTCCTCTAGTGCTACATTATTTGAAACTCCCCTCAGCTTATGGTATATTGATTGGTATGTAAGCCCTTAGAATGTATTGTCTAGACAGTATTTATCTTCTGTTTTCCATATCTGGCTTTGGATAAAATACTCAAAAAACATTTGAAAATGAACTTGTATTTTTTAATTAACAAAAACACATATCAGATATTAAATTGATTTCAACTAATTTTTGGAAAGTAGTACACTTTTTTGTTAGTCAAAATTTTCTAAGATCTGAACTTTCTGGAGTTCTCAAGGTCTCAGCTATTTTTAAATATCTTCTGCCTCATTAAAGAGGAAAATGATTATTTTACTGTAATTTTTATTGGAAACATTTTTGTCATCTTTGGCAGTGGTACTGGAACAATTTCTCTACTCCACCTAAGATGAATGAATTATTCTCTACATATGTCCTGTAGATTTAGTATCATCTAAACTTCATATAGGACCAAATAGCAACTGTGGAATTTTATTTGACTGGAGTCAGGAACTCATAAAAACAATAAATATAAGTATAATTGATAAGTCCTTAAATATAATTCCTTGAAATTTTTTTTTATAAATCTCTGAGTTATAGCTCTGGGGGACTAGAAAGGACTTTACAAAGTTCTAGACTTCTAGAACATCTTCAGATTAAATTTAGCTTCCATGATTTTAGTTTTTGTGTTAAACCAAATATGATCCAAGCGATTAGTTATAAAATTTTAAATGTTTATGTGGTCCTAAGATTAATATCATGTGTGGTTTAGAGTGTGGAGTAAAATAAAGTACTAATTATGGGTACTTTAAGGACTTTAGCAATGAACAAATGAACATTATTGTAGAATCTTATGCAAACAGCACATAGGGGTCATCAAAGGCATTGAAATCTTTTTCTCTGGAAAAGCACAAGCCATTTTATTTAATGATCCAATTAGCTCAAACCTCTCAAATTTGAAAACTCACCATGTTCAAGAAGCAAAAGTTGTGGGCTGGAGGGGTTGGAAGTCCATTGACACTGGGGAAACTTCATAAGCAAGGGATACCACTTTGTATTCTGTTTATATAGTAACTAACCTATTAGTGGGTCTAAATGCCCTGGATGTTACATACAGAAAAAGGTGCTTAAACTATCAGAGCCATTGGAAGGAGTAAAGAGCCCACAATTACATTCTAGAATTCAAGAAGAACCTAAGCTGGGCCTATTAGTTCAGGTTTGTATTCCCAGCTTCCTAAGCCAGGAGGATCTCAAATGCAAGGCCTTTCTAGGCTTTAAAATGAGTTCAAGACCAACATGGGCAACTTAGTAAGACTTTCTCTCAAAAAAGTAAGAGAAGAACTAGTGATGTAGCTCAGTGCTGCATTATCATTTGACTATAATGTGCAAGATAAGTGCCATACATAAAAAACAATTATATAACTAGGAAAGTTCAACACATCTGTGAAATGGCTTTTACACTTATCACAGAGGTTTAGAACAAAGGGTCCATGGTATCCTTCTAGTTCCACTTTTAGGTAGAAAGCATTAGCTACATTGAATAGCAAATCATTCCCTTTGAGATGCAAAAGCAAAGTAGAACTAATCAGTAATGTGACTGACCGAAGACTGATTGCATGTGAACTCACTGAGTGCTAACTCTCATTATTATGCTGTGCTTTTGTATGCATTTACCAAAATACTTTAGTAAGTCTCAAAGGCCTGAATAGAAAATACTTATTTGGTTCATAAATAGGTTGCTTAGTAACTATTTTCTCTAAATTTCTTGTAAACATTTTATAATTTATTACAAAAATAATGTGGTTTTATTAATAAATAAATGAATGGTTACAATAGCCAAAGAAAGCAAGCAGTACCTCACTTCTGTGCAGAATAGGAAAGACATGGAATATAAAAAAAGGTAAATAAATGAATGAATGAATTAATGAAAGAAATGAACAAATGCAAACACAATAAAAAACTCTACCCATTCATTTGGAACTACAGCTATCTGGGTATCCTGTAACCCATACAGATACTAAAATATGACAAGACTCAGACAACTTGCAAAAAGTAACACATCATTTGGATGTTGTCTGTCCACAGCTTCCTACTTGAATTAAATAATCAAATAATGTAAGGAAAATGCTCTTTTCATATATCCATTATACTGTAAGGGAATAATAAAGGAAAATTATAAACACATTAGATTCAGATAAAATCTACTTTCTGAATATTTTTCCTTGGTTATTTGACTTTATGGGTTCAGAACTTGTAGAACAAAAAGTCTATTAAAATTTATCTGTAGGTCAGTGCTGTTGTTCAGTACATAGAGCGGATTATGTACTTTTTCCAGGTGCTTACTATGCAGTGAAAAAAAAATTAGGCATTGCAGAAAAACATTGACTAATGATAGGCTCAATAACATCATTTCTTGTTTTGTCACAAATCCCCTTCTGCAGTGCGACTAAAGTCAATAATGGAACAAGCTATAATTTGTTTTCTGTATTCAAAAATCATCTAATCAAGGTGATGTCTATAATTTTCTAGATCATTGTGACCAGTTTGGAAAAAGCTTCAGCACAAAATTTGAACCTTGTAATAGGATTCTACATAATATGTCCTTTTTTTTTCTTGAAATGTCATAGGTAGCCCATAATTCTTCTATTTCAGCTTTCTTGTTAGTAAAATGTAAAAGATAGACCTGTGTCACTATCTTTTATTTCCTGAGGCATAGATTAAAAGACTATATAAGATAAACAAGAAAGAAATGATACTTTTATAAGGTAGATATTATCAACATATGAGGAAATGAAGGAATAAAAACATTAACTTACAAAAATGTAGGTAAAAAAGTATCTGAACTATGCCAAGGTTCATAAACTCCCATTACTGTTTATCTTATACACATATGGGCAGGGTCATTTCTGCCTTGATTTCTTGGCTCACTTCATTCATTTCATACAGCAACTTCCATTTAGTTACCATGTCTCTGAGTAATTCTGCCTATATTGTACATCATGACCAAGAAAGTCTTCCAGAGTTACATGGCAAGGTTGTTGAAAACACACATTTGCTATGTTCTCACGTCTCAAATAGGCTTAGTAAATCTTTTGTAGGACTCAGAAATCCGTCCCTTTAAACAATCCTTAAATACTTATGTAACTTCACCACTAAGGCCCATTTGTCACTTTGTGGGGAAACCTTGCTACTTACGATTCCAGTCTACAATGACCAATGGTAAAAAATAGAGAACTACCTTTACCAACAGGGATTCTCCTCTGACCTTCTTTGGGAAGCCTGACCCTGTCCCCCACCCTCTTCCTAGGGAAGGTCAAGTAGTCCTTGGCAGACCCACAAGTACAATTTCCACTTCCCCTCAACACCCATAAAACCTTGCCCAGCAAGTACTGGGATTCCTGGGATGCCTTACCATACAAAAGAAGCAGTGTTCCTAGTACTTTAAAATCTATCCAATGAACTTTCACCCTTCCCATTCTCCAAACTTCAATAGCCCCTTTCCACCCTGAATAAAGTATATGTGTACAAATCCACCCCCAAATAAATGTATGCATATGAGCTAAGATAGTCTAAGAGAGCTATTTCAGAAAGCTGTTTCACTGAAGCTCTTCAGAAGGTCTTTGTCTAAAAAACAGGAATCACTGTGATACATGGACAAAGACTCCCTCCTTATTCATTCTTCCAGCCTGATGTGCAGCAGCCTCTGGACAAGGAACTGCAGTTGTATCCAAACATACACACCACACAACATTTTAAGAAAACTCTAACCCTGTCAATGTAGAAAGGTAAAGAAGAAAGGTACCATTCAATTACATGAGAACTGACCAAATTGATTGCTCTTGATCAAATTAAAATTATATATATATATATATATATATATGTGTGTGTGTGTGTGTGTGTGTGTGTGTGTGTGTGTGTGTATGTATGTACATTATAATTGATATACATAAGGAATGGACATGAAATTGTCACTGATCAAAAGCTATTAAAGAACTTGTTATATTTTTTAAGTGATTTTGTGTTAAAACCCAAAGGAAATACTACTTACTAACATAGCACATGACACAAAAAACAGATTTAATAGTTAAAAACAGTAATATATTTGCATTAGACTAAAAATTTTTTTGACTTTGTACTATGAAAAATGCAATGCAATCAATTTAAGGCCATCCTTCCAATCTTAGCATAAATCTTTCTGTAATCCAGTCTTTAAAACTCATAGGGGAAGGCTTTCTACTGATGCTTTGAAATCCTGAGTCTTCATCAAACTCACTATAAAGGATTACATCGATCTATCTGACAATAACTGCTAAGTTAACACCAAAGGCATATAAGCACCTTCTGTCTAATCCAAAACTAGTAACAAACTGGGAGATAGAGGTGAGTCATTGTTTTCTTCAAATTATTAAAACCATTTACAAATCTTTTGAGAAAACTCCCCCCGAAAGACTATTAAGCCCATTTACAATTAGTGTATTGTTGTATGTTGTGTACATGATACAATTGTTGGGCAATAATACCCCAAAATACATACTAGAGTACCCTTTCTTAATGAAAATAAATTGTGTGTATTGAGATATACCAGACAACTAAAGGGAATTAAGTTATCAACAAACTTGAAGATGTATAAACAAATCTTACACTAGCTAATAGTCCTTACTATAATCTATCCAACTACACTTAGTAAGAAGCTGACCCTGGTTAGTACTTAGAGTTGTCATATATGTAAGAGATTGGATCTCAAATTTCTTTCAAGAGTTCTTTTGAAGGGGTCAGGGAGGGCAGGGTAAATGGGGTAGTTTGTTGGCCTTAAAAAGGCTACACCAACGATTTTATTAGTCTCTGATGTCTGTTTCTTGACTTGATCAGGCTGACAGTCCAAGACATCAGGAGGTCAAGCAAGTCAGTTCAGCATGCCTGATGATGAGATTCACCAAGGTTGTATATTCTGTAATATACAAATCTCAAAACAAAATTTTAGTATCATCAAGATAACTTTTTTGTTTGATCCTCTGAAATCCAGTTCTTCAGGGGGCCTCCCTCTATCAAATCTGATCCATCCTACTCTGGAAGGTGTATAGACACTTACCACCTTTTCTAAAAATTCAAAGACAAAACATTTCTTCCAATTCAGCATATCATTGATCCAGTAACCAGAAAAACCTTTATTTTGATATCTCCCTCAGAGGAAAAATATAACCACAAAACTCAAAATCACACCCATTTTAAAAATTAAAACAATCCAAGTTTAATGTGTCTGATAGCTCTCATCTTTCATTATATTTAGAAAAGGTACTTTTTAGAAATTATGAAGCTATTACTAAGACTTGTAGAACTGCTTATTCAAAAGCAATTAACTAAAATTTAAAGTGAGAAATAGTTTATAGTAGTGGTGAATCAACAAGAGCAGATTTCATGATTGAGTTTATTTACATGTGTGTTCTATTAGTACATTGTAGATTCTGAGATGGAGCCTGGAGAATGTGGGTTAACTTTTCAATTTTAGATGGGGTTTACCTTTGCTTGAATTAAAAGGGCCATTATATTTTTCATTTAACCACTGTTCCCAAACATAGCTGAAGAGGGGTGTGGCTTTTCCAGTTGCCATTTGTTCTCCAACCGTGCCACTCATATCCATCTCAGCACTGTAGATATACATGATGGGAAAATCATGAGCTTGAGAACAAGATCTCACCCCTCTGTCTTTGTATAATATTGATAAAGACTGTTTACCCTGCACAGTCCTCAACAGGGTTTAGGAGAGATCAAAGGAAGTAGAACCAATGAATCTTACTTCTCTATTATATGAAGTTTCCTCCTTAGAGAGATCTGAATGAGATTCAATTTATTACAAAGACAGATTAACAATACCAATGAAGAAAACAAAAAAAGGATTTGTTTGTTAGTTTTGCTTATGAATTATCAATTTAAGTCAAATTTAGCATTTGTGTATATTAATTTTGTAGAAATAGTCTGAGTTCATGCTTTTGTACCAAACTACCTCCCTGAACACTAAAAAACAACAAATATTTATTATTTCTAATTTTGAAAGCTAGAAGTCAGGTTTTTTTTTTGTTTTGTTTTGTTTTGTTTTGTTTTTTTATGTCCTCCACACTTTTCATTGTTATCTCTGTCTTGATGCATTATTCTCTTTTAGACATTTTTAACGGGCTTTTCCTTGTGATGGTTATTCTTGGGTTTTATCTTTTCTTTATTAGATATTTTATGTATTTTCATTTCAAATGTTATCTTTGTTCCCTGTTTCCCCTCTGGAACCCACCTATCCAATTTCCTCTCCCCCTGCTTCTATGAGGGTGTTTCCCCACCCACTCACCCACTCCCACCTCACCACACTAGCACTCCCCTACTCTGGGGAATCATGCCTTCAAAGGACCAGTGACCTCTCCTCCTATTGATGCCCGAAAAGGCCATCCTCTACCTATGTAGTTGGAGCCATGGGTTCCTCCATGTGGACTCTTTGGTTGGTGGTTTACTCCTTGAGAGCTGTGGGGATTCCGGTTGGTTGATATTGTTGTTCTTAAGAAGTCACAAACCTCTTCAGCTCCTTCAGTCCTTTCTCTGTCTCCTCCAGTGGGGCAGTTTCTAAATGGCCTTTTCTTCTGAAACACTTTGTCCCTGTATTTCCTTTAGATAGAAGCAATTCTGGGATAAAAATTTGGAGATGAGTAGATGGCCTCTCCCACAACTGGGGGCCTTGCTTAACCTCTGGATATAGTCTCAACAGGTTCTCCCTCCCCCTTGGTAGGCATTTCAGCTAATCTCATTCCTATTGGGTCCTAGAAGCCTCTTGTTTCAAGGCATCTGGGCTTTGCTGGTGACTGTACCCGGGTCCCCATTCTCCATTATGACATCTCTGTTCAAATTTCTAACCCTCTGTATATCATCCCCTTCTCCTCCCATACCTGACCTCCGCATTTCCCCTTCCACCTCCTTACTTTCTGCCAAGTCCCTCTCACCCTCTATCTCCCATGAGCATTTTGTTCCCACTTTGAGAAGTTTTGAAACATACACATTTTAGTATTCCTTCTTCTTGAGCTTCATGTGGTCTGTGAGTTGTATCTTGGCTATTCCTAGCTTTTGGACTAATATCCATATATCAGTGTGTGTATACCATGTGTGTTCTTTTGTGATTGTGTTACTTCACTCAGGATGATATTTTCTAGTTCCATCCATATGCCTAAGAATTTCATGAAGTCAATGTTTTTAATAGCTGAATAATACTCCACTGTGTAAATATACCACATTTTCTGTATCTAATAGTCTGTTGAGGGACATCTGGATCTTTGCCAGTTTCTGGCTATTATAAATAAGGTTGCTATGAACATAGTGGACCATGAGTCCTTGTTATATGCTGGAACATCTTTTGTGTATATGTCTAGGAGTGGTATAGTTGGGTCTTCAGGTAGTATTATATCCAAATTTCTGAGGAACCACCACACTCATTTCCAGAGTGGTTGTACCAGCTTGCAATCCCACCAACAATGGAGGAGTGTTACTCTTTCTCCACATTCTAGCAAGAATCTGCTGTCACCTGAGTTTTTCATCTTAGCCATTCTGACTGGTGTGAGATGGAAACTCAGAGTAGTTTTTGATTTGCATTTCCCTGATAACTGAGGATACTGAACATTTCTTCAGGTGCTTCTCAGTCTATCAATATTCCTCAGCTGAGAATTCTTTGTTTAACTCTCTACCCCATTTTTAATAGGGTTATTTGGTTCTCTGGAGTCTACCTTCTTGAGTTTTTTTATATATTAGATATTAGCCCTCTATTGAATGTAGGATTAGTAAAGATCTTTTCCCAATCTGATGGCTGCTGTTTTGTGTTATTGACAGTGTCCACTGCCCTACAGAAGCTTTGCAACTTTGCAACCATTTGTCAGTTCTTGATCTTAGACCATAAGTCACAGGTGTTCAGGAAATTTTCCCTTGTGCCCATGTGTTCAAGGCTTTTCCCCACTTTTTCTTCAATTAGCTTCAGTGTATCTAGTTTTATGTGGAGATACTTGATTCAGCTGGATGAGCTTTGCACAAGGAAATAAGAATGGATCAATTTGCATTCTTCTATATGCTAACCACCGGTTGAACCTGCACCATTTGGTGAAAATGCTGTTTGTTTTCCACTGGATAGTTTTAGCTCCTTTGTCAAAGATGAAGTGACCATGGTATGTGGGTTCATTTCTGGGTCTTCATTTCTATTCCATTGGTCTACCTCCCTGTCTCTGTGCCAATATCATGAAATTTTTAACACTATTGCTCTGAAATTCAGCTTGAGATCCTAGATAGAGATTCCCCCAGAAGTTCTTTTATAGTTGAGAATGCTTTTCACTATCCTAGGTTTGTTGGTTATTTCAAATGAATTTGCAAATTGCTCATTCCACCTCAATGAAGAAATGAGTGGGAATTTTGATGGGGATTGTATTGAATCTGTAGTTTTCTTTAGGAAAGATGTCCATTTTCACTATATGAATTGTGCCAATCCATGAGCATGGGAGATTTTTCCATCTTCTGAGATCTTCTTTGATTTCTTTTTTTCAGGGACTTGAAATTCTTGTTATAAGGATCTTTTGCTTGCCTGGTTAGAATCACACCAAGTCACATAATATTATTTGTGACTATTGTGAAGGGTTTCATTTGCTTAAATTCTTTCACAGCCTGTTTTGTCTTTAGAGTAGAGGAAGGCTATGGATTTGTTTGAACTAATTTTCTATCCAGCCACTTTGCCGAAGTTGTTTATCAGGTTTAGGAGTTCTCTGGTGGAATTTTTGGGGTCATTTAATTTTACTATCATATCATCTGCAAATAGTGATTGTTTGACTTCTTCCTTTCTAATTAGTATTACTTTGATCTCCTTTTGCTGCCATTTGTTCTGGCTAGGATTGCAAGTACTATATTGAAGGGGTATGGAGAGAGTGGGAAGCCTTGCTCATCCCTGATTTTAGTGGGATGGCTTCAAGTTTCTCTCCATTTAGTTTGATGTTGGCTATTGGTTTGCTTATATTGCTTTTAGGATGTTTAGATAGGAGCCTTGAATTCTTGATCTTTATAAGACTTTTACCATGAAGGGGTGTCGAATTTTGTCAAATGCTTTCTCGTCATCTAATGAAATGATCACGTGGAGGTTTTTTGTTGTTGTTGTTGTTTGCATTTGTTTATGTAGTGGATTGTATTGATGGATTTCTGTATATTGAACCATTCCTGCATCCCTAGGAAGGAGCTTACTTGCTCATGAGTGATGATCATTTTCATGTGTTCTTAGATTCACTTTGTGAGAATTTTATTGAGTATTTTTGCATCAATATTCATAAGGCAAATTGGTCGGAGGTTCTCTTTCTTTGTTGGGTCTTTGTATGGTTTAGGTATAATCATAATCGTTGCTTCATAGAACGTGTTGGGTATTGTTCCTTCTGTTTCTATTCTATTTTGTGGAGTAGTTTGAAGAGTATTTGTCTTAGGTCTTCTTTGGATGTCTGAGAGAATTCTATACTAAACTTATCTGATCCTGGTTTTTTTTGGGGGGGGTTGGGAGACTTTTAATATCTGCTTCTATTTCTTTAAAGGTTATGAAACTGTTTAGATGGTTTATCTGATTCTGATTTAATTTTGGTACTTGGTATCTGTCTAGAAAATTGTCCATTTCATTCAGAATTTCCCATTTTTGTTGAGTATAGGCTTTTGTAGTATGATCTGATGATTTTTTTTTTTTAAATTTTGTTCTATTTCAGTTATATCTCCCTATTCATGTCTGGTTTTGCTAATTTGGGTACTGTCTCTGTACTTTCTTGTTAGGTGGCTAAGGGTTTATCTCTCTTGTTGATTTTTTTTTTAAAGAACCAGCTATTAGTTTTGTTGATTCTTTGTATGGTTCTTTTTGTTTCTACTTGGTTGGCTTCAGCCCCGAATTTGATTATTTCTTGCCATCTACTCCTCTTGGGTGTATTTGCTTCTTTTTGTTGTAGAGATTTCAGATGTGCTGTCAAGCTACAAGTGTATGCTCTTTCCAGTTTCCTTTTGGAGGCACTCAGAGCTGTAAGTTTTCCTCTTAGCACTGCTTTCATTGTGGCCCATATGTTTGGGTATGTTGTACTTTTATTTCTTTAAATTCTAAAGTCTTTTTTTTCTTTATTTCTTCCTTGACCAAGCTATCATTGGGTAGAGCAGTGTTCAGCTTCCATGTGTATGTGGTTTTCCTGTTGTTTTTGCTCTTATTTAAGACCAGCTTTAGTTATAGGTGATCTGGTAAAATGTATGGGATTATTTCAATCTTTGTCTATCTGTTGAGACCAGTTTTGTGGCCAATTATATGGTCAGTTTTGGAGAAGGTACTGTGAGGTGCTGAGAAAAAAGTATATTCTTGCTTTTTACTATGAAATGTTCTATAGATATTTGTTAAATCCACTTGGTTCATAACTTTTGTTACTTTCACTGTGTCTCTGTTTTGCTTGTTTGTCTTTGATCTGCCCATTGCTTTGAGTGGGGTGTTGAAGTCTCCCACTATTATAATGTAAGGTGTGATATGTACATTGAGCTTTAGTAAAGGTTCTTTTATGAATGTGGGTGCCCTTGCATTTGGAGCATAGATGCTGAGAATTGAGATTATCGTGGTAGATTTTTCCTTTGATGAATATGAAATGTTCTTCCTTATCTTCTTTGATAACTTTTGATTGAAAGATGATTTTATTTGATATTAGAATGGCTTCTCCTGCTTGTTTTTTGGGACCATTTGCTTGGAAAATTGTTTTCTAGGCTTTTACTCTGAGGTAGTGTCTTTCTTTGTCACCTAGGTGCATTTGCTGTATGCAGCAAATGCTTGGTCCTGCTTATATATCCAGTCTGTTAGTTTATGTCTTTTTATTGGAGAATTGAGTCCATTAATGTTAAAAGATATTATGGAAATATGATTGTTGCTTTCTGTTATTTTGATTGTTAGAGGTGGTATTATGTGTGTTTGTCTATCTTCTTTTGGGTTTGTTGAAAAAAGATCAATTTCTTGCTTTTTCTAGGGTGTGATTTCCCTCTCTGTGCTGGAGTTTTCTATCTATTATCATTTGAAGGGCTGGATTTTTTTGAAAGATATTGTGTAAATTTGGTTTTGTCATGGAATATCTTGCTTTCCCCATCTATGGTGAATGAGAGTTTTGCTGCGTATAGTAGCTTGGGCTTGAATTTGTGTTTTCTTAGGGTCTGTATTACATCTGCCCAGGATCTTCTGGCTTTCATATTCTCTGGTGTAATTCTGATAATTCTGACTTTATATGTTACTTGACCTTTTCCCCTTACTGCTTTTAATATTCTTTCTTTTGTTTTGTACATTTGGTGTTTTGACTATTATATGATGGGAGGAATTACTTTTCTAGTCTAGACTATTTGGAGTTCTGTAGGCTTCTTGTATATTTATAGGCATGTCTTTCTTTAGATTAGGGAAGTTTTTCCTATAATTTCGTTGAATATATTTACTGGTTGAAGATAGAACATTTGAATTAGAAATCTTCGCTCTCTTCTATACCTATTATCCTTTGGTTCATTCATCTCATTCTTGGATGAATGAGAATCCTGGTTGTTTTGGATTAAGAGCTTTTTGCATTTTGCATTTTCTTTGACTGCTGTGTCCATGTTTTTATGGTATTTTCTGTCACTAAGATTCTCTCTTCCATCTCTTGTGTTCTGTTGGTGATGCTTGCATCTGTGATTGCTGATCTCTTTCCTAGATTTTCTATCTCCAGGGTTGTCTCCCTTTGGGATTTCTTTATTGTTTCTACTTCCATTTTTAGATCCCAGATAGTTTTGTTCAATTCCTTTACCTGTTTTCTTGTGTTTTCCTGTATTTAAGAGACTTTTGTGTTTCCTTTTTAAGGTCTTCTAGCTGTTTACTTGTGTTCTCTTGTATTTCTTTAAGGGTGGTATTTACTTATTTATTTACTTTTTGAGACAGAGTTTCTCTGAGTAGCTCTGGCTGTCCTGGAACTCACTCTGTAGACCAGGCTGGCCTCGAACTCAGAAATCTGTCTGACTCCCAAGTGCTGGGATGAAAGGCATGTGCCACCACCACCAGGTGGGGAGGTTTTTGTTGTTGTTGTTGTTGTGTTGTTGGTTTTTTTTTTTTTTTTACATCTTTCTTAATGTCCTCTATCATCATCATGAGTTGTGACTTTCAATCCAAATCTTGCTTTTCAGATGTGTTGTAGTAGTCAGGACTTGTTGTGGTGGGAGTACCATATTTTGAAGCCAAGTAGCCTTAGCTTTTGCTGCATAGGTTCACATGCTCGCCTATCACCATCTGGTTCTCTGTGGTGTTGCTCTTGCTCTCCTTTCAGGAGCTTGTCCCCACTGTGGGCCTGTGAGCTTGTGATCTTAGGTGTGTCAGCTCTCCTGGGAGACCAGTTTTCTATGGACAGGATTTAGGTGTGGAGAGCTTTGTTGCAGGGTTAGGTTTGGGGCTCAGATGGAGACAGGAAGCATCCTGTCCCCAGTTGCTCTGAAGTTCGTGTGTCCAGTGCGTTCCTGGAGGGTTCCTCTTTGGACAGTTATTGGAGCAAAAGTGATGGTCTCATGTGTGATCTTAGGAATGAGTGATAACACTTCTGAGAGACCTGCTCTCGATGTGTTGCATTTGGTTTCAGAGAGCTATGGTTTGGGACTGACTTAGCTCTGGTATGCAGATGGAGACCCCAGTTTTGTTGTTGTTGTTGTTTTCTTGGTAAGTCCTTTTTTCTGTGTTTCAGATGAACTATATCATGTTGTTACTTGTTACAGCATGGCCTTGTTACCTCCAAAATATACCACTGCTAATATCAATATGATGTTAGTTAGGAATCCAGCTTGTAAAATCTGGGGCATGCAAATATTTAGTCTCAATTCAGACAGTTGGCTTTAATGCTCTTACAACAAAACAAACAAAACAATGACAAAACCTCTAGAAATATTAAAGATTTGAATATTAATGATTTCAATGTGAGAAGTCTCGGCATTTACTTAAGTATAAACAGATTGCATGTTAACATTTTATTTTGCACATGCATAATCCTAAGCACATACTTTTTTTAGTGAAACTAAAGCATTAATCATTGTATTCATTTATGTTCAAGAGATTAAGGAAAGTCTTTATTGCAGAATCAAATAGTAGATTCACATATCTATATGTCAACAATACTCTTATTTTACTTTTCATTTGAAATATTTAGTTTAAATTTTTATTTCTCTTTTATATGTAATCATTTTTTATTCAACCAATAAGTAAGGTGAATTCTTTATATTTGAGGCAACATTGGTTCTTCTTTTTGATGCTTTGCTCTTATTTTCCTCTCACATTTGAAAACAAGATAGCAATACATTGGTCATAGTTAAAGCTGGATGCCAAGGCTTAGAAGATTCCTCATTAGTGACGAGGCTAGCCCCCTTGGCTGCCTGATCCCCACCCTAAGGAACGCTTCTGTCTAGAAGGAGCACGAGGGTGTTTGAGAAGAGCCCAGAGCTGGAAGTATTTCATATCCCCATGGTGGTTCTTTAACTTTATGTTTGTCCTTCTGTTTCTAGGGTCACAGCTCTATAATAATACATATGATGTTTAGTGCTCAGCACTGAGTCCTCTTTTTAGCCAGGCAGTCATAGGCTATATAGATTTTTAGTAGATTTATGCTGCTTTAATATCAGTGTGTTCCCATAGATACTGAAATGTTATCATATTTATTTGTGTGGCGCCTGTGAAATACTCCTACAGTCATGCATCTGGCATAGGTTTCTAAAGTTCCCCTTCGCATCCCCTTGCTGTACATAGGTTAACATCCATGTTCCAGTGTAAATGAGAGGCAGAATCTGGCATGTCTGACTTAGGATGCTTTGTGAAATTCCTCACAAATCTTCTAGAGTATGCTATCTGTTGCTCTTCATTATTTATTCCCAGTCTCTCTTAAGAGTCATCATAGTATAAATAGTGCCCAGTACAGCAAGTCCATCTTTGACAAACGTCAGAAGATATTTCAGAGTAGGGGGCTATCCTCCATCTTCATTCATGAAATAATAGACTATTAGAATCTATTGAGGGAGTCTCTTAAAGGGAGAGACTTTTTGATTATTCTTTTTATAAGTCAACTAGTCTTTATGTTTATAGTAATATTATTCCAAGGTCTTCATTATAGACTCTGTATGGTTGTTTCAAACCTTGAATAATGAAATATTTCATTCTACATTGAAAACAAATGTGCATTTGCCAAAATAATGATCTGTGTCATTTTTCTTCTAATCACAGTAGTCTTAACACTTCCTGTTTTAATATCCCAACAAGTTTAATTATTGTGCTCTTCAGCTCTTGAGCTTTTCATTCATTTTCTTAATAAAAATATAAAATTATTGGACATTTAATATCAGATTAGGACACATTATCAAAATATCTATCATCATTCATTATTATTTTTCAATAATAATTGACACAAAAATAATTCTGCACAGCTATGCAGATTTTGGGTCACTTGTCTATGTACAGTTTTTATGTGGTAACCAAAGCTGTTGGGTAATGAGGATAATGACTTTGTCATGTCCAGAAAGCAACACTACACAACATTCCTCTCCTTCCTCCAGGCCCTACATTCATTCTGGCATCACCTTTGTAGTTTTCTGAGCCTTGGTAAGAGTCGGTCTAGATGTCCCATTTAAACCTGAATACCCAGTCTTTCCTCTGCATGTCCACCAGCCATCCATTGTCCAGTGACATCTGCCTACTGCAAAAAGATTCTCTGACTATTTTTCATTACTTATTTCAGGTGCGTTGTTGAGATTTAGAAGATATTATAAAAGACTTAATTATTGATAGACTAGAGGACCATTTTCCTCACTTCTCTTTTTGGATTACTTATAGTCATATTTAAACTTACTTTAGCTGATGTTACAAAGCAATAAATGAAAGAGTCATGAGTTCCCAAAGGAGCACTATCATGTCATTTATTTATATTCTCCATAGAGGTTTGGGTTTTAGATATTTAGTAATTTCCTATAGTCTAGATCATCAGGATGGTAAACACCGTGTATAGTGGCCTAATATCACTGGTACTTATTGGTGCTTTCTATCAGTCTTGATCCATGACTTATTCAGGTACACATTTTTATCATTTTATATTATTGTGTATTTATTTTTAGTGAAATGAATATACATTAAGTGTATATTTTCACAGATGATTTTATATACAGCACACATTGTAGCAGGCTAAGATAGGTTTTTATTGCCAAAGAAGGCTTCTTCATGTATCTTTATAGTCAATATTACTATTATAATATCATTAAGTACAGATTAATAATTAAATAATGAATGTTGTAGAACATTACACAGTGTCTCATAAAGTATATCCTGTAGTATCTGAAAGCTATGTATAGGTTTTATTTTCATTAATGAAATGATATGTAATATAAAACTGATATTTTCTGGACAGTAATTTGGATTATTTATCCAACAATACTCCATATACTCATTCTTTGTTATAAGCACTGTTTATGGTTTTGGATTATTGTTATCATGAGTTAAATTGTTTTAAAAATTTGTAAAATGTATCTCTGTTTCTCCCTTTTTTTAGTGCATCCATTCCCCTTTGACATGTGTCTATAAGTGTAATATCTAGTTATAGAGGCAGAAGATTTATTTGATTTTATGAGTCAGTCTCAGGGTGCTCCATAAACTAGCTACACTATTTTATATTCTCATTAGCAATGCAAAAATTTCAGTTCCTTCAAATTCTTGCCTCCCTTTGGCATTGCTATTCTTCTTTATTTAATTTTACACTCGTGGGAATATTAAGTGGCACAACTATTTAATAAAACAGTATTACTGCTCCTCAAAATGTTCAACATGTAGGTAATACATTGCCCAGAAATTCTACACCTTGGTATGTACTTGAGAAAAATAACTACTACATTTCCACATGGAAAGTTGTATATGTATCTTCACAGCAGCATTCATCATAATTATGCAAAAGTGAAAACAACATGAATAGCTATCAACTAATAAGTGGATAATAAAATATAGTTATATCTTTATGAAGAGTTTTAAAGAAAAATATTTCAACATGGGTAAATTTTGGCAAATATGTGTCACACTATAGAAATATTGTGTGGTTCCATTAATATAATACGTCCTCAGCAATTTATAGTGAGGGACAGTTGAGTTACATAGTAGAAGGCTAGGAGAGAGGATGAGATGAAATGAGAAGTGGCATTAGTAGAGGGACACAATGTTTTAAATTGTCACTGCAGCCTCAGAACTCCATGAATATATTATAAATTATTAAACTACATAGTTTATATGAATGACTTGTGAGAGATAAGAATTACATCTCAAACTCTTTAGAAAGAGGTTTTATAAAGAAAGAGTAAAATGTGCAAAGTCCTTGAGATAAGAGTCTTCATAGTTTAGCTGAAGAAAAATGAAAAAGATTTGTGGCTTTTAAGTGACGGGGAACCCAGCAGCAAAAATCATAAGAGGTGAGATCAGAGAAACAGACAGAGGCCAGGTTATATAGGGTTTTATTGCAGCCTACAAACCATGAGATTTTTATTGTGACTTTCCTACAAAGTGCAACAAGAGTTCTGGTCAGAGTAGCAGGAACACAGGAATATTTTATAACAGCTACTTTACTACAGACTGAACAGGGAGAACATAAGATGCTTTGGCAGAAATCTGCATTCTTTTGTGCATAAGATGACAATGAATATTGTGACTTGGTGAAAATCTTGACTGTGCCTTGATTGGTAAAACTAGAACTTACCAAAGGAGCAGATGTTTAATGTGAGGGACAGAAAAGCATTTGGGAGAACTGTAGATATATGATCTATGTGTATATAGATCATAGATCCAGTTCATAGTACAGAAAACACTCACATTTTAAAAAAGATTTTTATTTTCTATATTCTTTGTTTACATTCCAAATGATTTCCCCTTTCCCAGATCCCCCCTCCCCATATGTCCCATAAACTTTCTTCTCTCCATCCCTTCTCCATTCACCTCCCTCCTTTTTCTCTATCCTTATATTCCCCTCCAATGCTAGATCAATCCTTTCCAGGATCAGGACCCTCTCCATACTTCTTCATGGGAGTCATTTGTTATGCAATTTGTGCCTTGGGTATTCAGGGCTTCTGGGTTAATTAATATCCACTTATCAGAGATTGCATTCCATGTGTATTCTTTTGTGATTGGGTTAACTCACTTAGGATGATATTTTCCAGATCAAACCATTTGCCTAAAAATTTTTTGTGAACTCATTGTTTATAATTGCTGAGTAGTATTCCATTGTGTAAATATACCACATTTTCTGTATCCATTCCTCCTCTGAGGTGCATCTGGGTTCTTTCCAGCTTCTGGCTATTATACATAAGGCTGCTATGAACATAATGGAGCATGGGTCTTTATTGCATGCCGGGTAATCCTTTGGGTATATGCCCAGGAGAGGTATAGCAGGGTCCTCCGGAAGTGTCATGTCCAGTTTTCTGAGGAACCACCAGCCAGACTGATTTCCAAAGTGTTTGTACTATCTTTCAGCCCCACCAGCAGTGGAGGAGTGTTCCTCTTTCTCCACATCCTTGCCAACCCCTGCTGTCTCCTGAGTTTTTGACCTTAGCCATTCTGACTGGTGTAAGGTGAAATCTCAGGGTTGTTTTGATCTGCATTTCCCTAATGTCTAATGATGTTGTGCACTTCTTAAGGTGCCTCTTGGCCATACGAATTTCTTCAGGTGAAAATTCTTTGTTTAGATCTGTACCCCCTTTTTTGATAGGGTTATTTGGTTCCCTGGGGTCTAACTTCTTGGGTTCTTTGTATATATTGGATATTAGCCCTCTATCAGATGTAGGGTTGGTGAATATCCTTTCCCAATTTGATGGTTGCCGTCTTGTCCTTTTAACAGTGTCCTTTGCCTTACAGAAACTTTGTAATTTTATGAGGTCCCATTTGTCAATTCTTCATCTTAGAGCATAAGCTATTGGTGATCTGTTCAGGAACTTTTCCCCTGTGCCCATGTTGCCTAGGGTCTTTCCCAGTTTCTTTTCTGTTAGTTTCAGTGTGTCTGGTTTAACATGGAGGTCCTTGATCCACTTGGAGTGAAGTTTAGTACATGGAGATAAGAATGGATCAATTCGCATTCTTCTGCATGCTGACCTCCAATTGAACCAGCACCATTTGTTGAAAGGGTATCTTTTTTCCACTGGATGTTTTCAGCTCCTTTGTTGAAGATCAAGTGACCATAGGATTCATTTCTGGATCTTCAATTCTATTCCATTGGTCCACTTGTCTGTCACTGTGCCAATACCATGCAGTTTTTAACACTATTGCTCTGTAGTATTGCTTTAAGTCAGGGATACTGATTCCCCCAGAATTTCTTTTGTTGTTGAAAATAGATTTAGCAACCCTGGGTTTTTTGTTATTCCAGATGAATTTGAGAATTGCTTTTTCTAACTCTGTGAAGAACTGAGTTGGGATTTTGATGGGGATTGTGTTGAATCTGTAAATAGCTTTTGGCAAGATGGCCATTTTAACTATATTAATCCTGCCGATCCAAGAGCATAGAATATTTTTCCATTTTCTGAGGTCTTCTTCTATTTCCTTCTTCAGAGACATGAAGTTCTTGTCGTATAGATCTTTCACTTGTTTGGTTAGAGTCACACCAAGGTACTTTATATTGTTTGTGGCTATTGTGAAGGGTGTCATTTCCCTAATTCTGTCTCAGCCTGCTTATCCTTTGAGTATAGGAAGGCAACTGATTTTCTTGAGTTGATTTTATAACCAGCCACTTTGCTGAAGTTGTTTATCAGCTGTAGGAGTTCTCTGGTGGAGGTTTTTAGGTTACTTAAGTAGACTATCATGTCATCTGCAAATAGTGATAATTTGAATTCTTCCTTTCCAATTTGTATCCCCTTGACCTCCTTATGTTGTCTAATTGCTCTGCTAGAACTTCAAGTACTATATGGAAAAGATATGGAGAGAGAGGACAGCCTTGTCTAGTCCCTGATTTTAGTGGGATTGCTTCAAGTTTCTTTCCGTTTAGTTTGATGTTGGATACCGGTTTGCTCTATATTGCTTTAACGATGTTTATCCATAGACCTTGAATTCCTGTTCTTTCCAAGACTTTTAGCATGAAAGGATGCTCAATTTTGTCAAATGCTTTGTTTTGCATCTAATGAGATGATCATATTGGTTTTTTTTTTTTTTGAGTTTGTTTATGTAGTCGATAGCATTGATGGATTTCCTTTAATTGAACCATCCCTGCATCCCTGGAATGAAGCCTACTTCATCCTGGTGGATGATCATTTGATGTGCTCTTGGATTCGGTTGGCAAGAATTTTATTAAGCATTTTTGTATCAATATTCATAAGGGAAATTGGCCTGAAGTTCTCTTTCTTTGTTGGATCTTTTTGTGGTTTTGTTATCAGCGTAAATTGTGGCTTCATAGAACGAGTTGGGTAGAGTTCCTTCTGTTTCTATTTTGTGCAACAGTTTGAAGAATATTGATGTTAGGTCTTCTATGAAAGTCTGATAGAATTGTGCACTGAAGCCATCTGGTCCCATACTTTTTTTGGTTGGGAGACTTTCTATGACCCTGTGTATTTCTTCAGGTGTTATGGGACTGTTTAGATGATCTATTTGATTCTGATTTAATTTTGGTGTCAGATATCTGTCTAGATGTTCAGGATTGAGAGTTTTTCTTGTTGTATTTTTCCTTTGACCAGCAGGAAGTATACCTCAGAGTCTCTTTTGATGACTTTGTGTTTGAAAGTCAATTTTATCTGATATTAGAATGGCTACTCCAGCTTGTTTCCTGAGACCATTTGCTTGCAGAATTGTTTTCTAGCCTTTTACTCTAAGGTAGTGTTTGTCTTTGACCCTGAGGTGTGTTTCCTGTATGCAGCAAAACGTAGGCTACTGTTTACTTATCCAGTCGGTTAGTCTATATCTTTTTATTGGGCCATTGAGCCCATTGATGGTAAGAGATATTAAGGAATAGTGATTATTACTTACTGTCATTTTTGATGTTATTTTTTAAATTTGATTGGTTAACTTCTTCTGGGTTTGATGAAAGAAGGTTACTATCTTGATTTTTCCAGGGTGAAGTTTCCTCTTATTATCCTTCGTAGGGCTGGGTTTGTGGATAGATATTGGGTAAACTTGGTTTTGTCATGGAATATCTTAGTTTCTCCCTCTATGATGATTGAGAGTTTTGCTGGGTATAGTAGTTTTGGCTGACATTTGTGTTCTCTCAGAGTCTGCATGAGATCTGCCCAGGATCTTCTAGCTTTCATAGTCTCAGGAGAGAAGTCTGGTGTGATTCTGGTAGGTCTTCCTTTATATGTTACTTGGCCTTTTTCTCTTACTGCCTTTAATATTCTTTCTTTGTTTAGTACATTTGGAGTTTTGATTATTATGTGACGGGAAGTATTTCTGTTCTGATCCAGTCTGTTTGGAGTTCTGTAGGCTTCTTATATATTCATGGGCATCTCTCTCTTTAGGTTAGGGAAGTTTTCTTCCATAATTTTAGTGAAGATATTTGCTGGCCCTTTAAGTTGTAAATCTTCACTCTCATCTATGCCTATAATCTTTAGGTTTGGTCTTCTCATTGTGTCCTGGATTTCCTGAATGTTTTGGGTTACAACCTTTTTGCATTTTTCATTTTCTTTAACTCTTAAGTCCATGGTTTCTATGGTATCTTCAGCATCTGAGATTCTTTCTTCTATCTCTTGTATTCTGTTGTTGATATTTGCATCTATGTCCCCTGATTTCTTCCCAAGGTTTTCTATCTCCAAAGCTGTCTCCCTTTGAATTTTCTTAGTTGTTTCTACTTCTGATTTTAGATCCTGGATGGTTTTGCTTAGCTCCTTCACTTTCTTGTTTGTGCTTTCCTGTAATTCTTTAAGAGATTTTTGTGTTTCCTCTTTCATGACCTCAGCCTGTTGACCAAAGTTCTCCTGTATTTCTTTAATTGATTTTTGTGTTTCCTCTTTATTAGCTTTTGTATTCTCCTGAATTTCTTTCAATGATTTTTATGTTTCCCTTGTAAGGGCTTCTAAGTTTTGATCCATTTTCTCCTGAATTTCTTTAAGTATGTCCTTCATGTGTTCCTCTACCAGCATCATGACCAGTGATTTTAAATCCATATCTTGTTTTTCTCTTATGATGGGGTATTCAGGACATGCTTTTAAAGGAGAATTGGGTTCAGATGCTGCCATATTGCCTTGAGTTCTGTTAGTGATGTTCCTGCATTTGCCTTTTGCCATCTAGTTCTCACTGGTGTTAGTTGGTCTTTTCAATGCTGGACTCATTAGTGCAAGCTGCCTCTTCTCAGCTGGCCTCTGGTGCACAGCTGACTTCCTGTACTGCCTGGAGACAGGGTTTTGAGGCCCAGGCTATTCAGATCTAAAGCATACCCCTGAAGGCTCCTGCCTGGGGCCTCCTGGACACACCACAGCACACTGACTCCTCCCAGCCGGCCTCTAGGGTGCCCCTCTGGCCTCTTGCAGGGCCTGGAGATGTTGTGTTGTAGCCCAGGCTGTTCTGCATCCCAAAGGGGAGATTTGAAGGCTCCCGCCAGAGGCCTCAAGACTGGAACCTAAGCTCTGTGGTGCCGACCCACCAGAGCAAGCTGTGTCCTCCCAGTCTGCCTTCAGGTGCATACCAGGCCTCTTGCACTTCCTGGAGACCGAGTGCTGTGGCCCAGGCTGTTCAGATCCTGAAGCAGACACCTGAAGGCTTCAAGGCTCCCGCAGGGGCCTGCTGGATACACCAGAGCACACTGACTCCTCCCAGCAGGCATCCCGGGTGCCCCTCTGGCCTCCAGGAGCTGGAGATGTGTTGTTGTAGCCCAGGCTATTCTGGATCCTGAGGCAGAGATGAACATTGACTTTTTATTGTAATTTCTTCGGAGTATAACATTTCATTTGGAAAAGGAAGCAAAGCACTTTGTTTTGCAGAGTTGTTTATAGTTTATATAAAATAGGACACATATTTAAATAAACACAGAGAATAGTCTTAACCTTGTTGATGCAAGAAATAAACTAGCCATGAAGTTCAAATGGTTATTTTACATACATCGTAAAGATTTTAGAGAGAATGCTGTAGCTCCTTGTCACAATCTTATGTTTTAGTGCTGTTGTGAGCATTTGTGATTGATCACATCACTTCGTCTTAGTTCATTTTATTTTTAGGTCACTTTTTAGTAACTGTTTAGACTTTGGGAAATTTTCTGCTGAATGTTTTGCTAGCAATGTTTATTGTTTCATGTGGTGGTTTGTTTATTTCTTTCAATGTTTACATATTAAGTAGACAAATCCAGGTAATTCTAAATTAAGCCTTCATTCTTTTCATCTCATCACTTTGTAGCTGGCCGATGGAGCAATGAATTTGTTTTTAAATAACGACTTTTTAATGTACAATTTACCTTTGGAAAAAAGTGCCAACAACATTTAGATTATATACTTTACATGTCTGTCTAGTGTGCCTTCTATATATATGCTTTAAAGGCTGAAGAAGATGAGAATAGTTGGCTGGATGCAAAATGCATTAGGTAGATCTAGCTGTAAAAATCACAATGAACTATACCTGGCTCATTTGTGGTTTCTTTTGGTAGTCCATGCTTAGTAGCATCATTAAACTACTGATGTTGAGTTGTGACCTACAATAAAAGTTCATGTTGTGATCATTAAGAGTATCATTGAGGTAAATAAAGTTTTTAAATATTCCAAACAGATAGACCACTTGAGATTTTTAGTGACAATGTACAAATCCATGTGCATTCCCTCCTGCCTGCCTCCCTACTTGTCCCATCCTTCAGCATTATCTTTCTAGTTCTTTGTGTCCCAAGTGACTGGACTGGGGAGTGTTCCTTTCAGTGCTATTCTCACTTTTAATGATTGCAAGGAGTTTTCTAACTCCCAGAAGTGCTGATATTATTGACTAAAATTCTCATCCACAAGAGACTTTGTAAATCCGATGATCTGGCCTTTATTCTTTCTCCATGGGTCGGGTATAACCTTTGCAATCAATCACACCATGTAGCTTGCTTTAATTCTGCCTGCCAACATATCTCCAGGGGCTTCTTTCCTGAGTTCTATTTTTATGTCTATATAGGGAGCCCTCTTCAAGGATAGGGAGAATGTAATGGTAGGTTGTGACTCCCTGGGTGTTCAATCAAAAACTTGGAGTGCTTCTGTTCCCCTTGCAGGGATAAACAGGGCTGGGGGAAATTTCAATGGCTTGCAAAGGGTTTTAACTAGAGCTTCAAGTCAGCTGCAGAATCAATCCTGCAGCCTGATGACAGGAATTTGGAGGTGAATACTAAATAAGGAAGAGCAAAACTCTAGGGAAGACAGACAGCATGTGGACAAAGGAGGCACTGTTCTTTTCTTTGCTGAGAAAGTACTGAAACATGCTTCTTACATGTTGCTAGGGGCTGCAGTTGAACTATCAAAAGTGCAAGAAAATCTTACAGCTGCCTGCCTGTAATGCACTCCCCAAAAGCTCAACAACACTAGCAGGAATCCTGTTGTTTCCTTATTACTCACTTGAGTTTTCATCATAATGGAGATAAGATGAATTTCCTTTAAGAGATGCCTTTATGACCAATGACCTACTTATCACTGAGCGAGCAGACTAAGATTCAAATTTCTTATCATGTACCTCAGGGGAAATCAGTTATTTATATAGAACTTAATCCTGCATTTAAATCATAATCTGCTCTAAATTATATGCTATGTATCTTAATTATTAAAAATTAAGAATTACAAATTAATATAGAGTATGTATAAGGAAATGGCAATCAAATGAATACAAATTTTGAAATAGTTTCTCAGCACCTCTATCTCTATAAAACAATAATCTAATAGTGTAGGAGAGATTGCATTGTTAGTGTCTTTCATTTATTTTAATTTATGTGAGTTTATCTAGTTATAAATAATTCTATACATATATAATTTTGGTAATGGGTACCCAAATGTTTATTGTAATTTTTATTTTTTAACAGTCACTATGAAAGGATGGGTTGGGTACCTAGCCTGTGAACCTTTTAAACATAGACGTTGTGTGACTTTAAAGTAGATTTTCTTCTTAGCCAGAAACCCTAGAATGCTTGGTTCCTGCTTTTTACAGGAAGTCCCATTTCTTCAGGGCCATTATGTCTATTTACCTGTAATTCTTCAAGGGAAGGCAAGTGGGACAGTAATGGACTAGCTTGACAGGTACAATAACCAGGTAATGGGACATTGAAGTTTTGTCACTAGCATGAAAAAGTAAGGAGAATAAAAGAGTAGCAAGTGTTTCAAAGGTATTTGTATGATTTTTTTGAATAGTTACAATATATATATACTTGGAAATATATCAGATTTCATCAACATTTCCTAACCTAGTATTTTACTCTAAAATGAAGCCCCTCAGTTAATGGGCATTTAAGGTTAAAGAAGCCATATTGTTTCTTTTTGTATATATAAAATTACTTATTGATTATCTTCTCATCAGTGATCGTAAGTTTCTCTATATAGAGACCTGAATAAATCACCCATTGCAAATTTTCAATGCTTAGACGACTAGAGTTCTATTTCATGTTTTCTTCAATAATTTGGACATTCTGTTTGAAAAGGGAAAACTCATATCAAAGTGTTCTGTCCTGTCTAGATGTATTTGAACATTTCATTAATAGCTATTTTTATTGACTAAGTTGTATGAGATGATGTTTTAAGTAAACTGGATCACATAAATATTATTCTAATTAATTTTGCACATTTTAATCTAAAATTTTATGTAGAATATCTTGTTTTCAAACAGAAGTGCCTTTGTATATTCCCTATGTTGTATAACTATCATTGCCATTTAATTTCATAATACTTCCATAATATCAAAATATCAAAATAATCCTATGTAACTTTATACCTGTTATCAGTCAAACTCAATTCTGATTGTTGCTACTCTACCCCTATTGCATCATCTTCTTTAAACTTTAAAAACAGTCTACTTCCTGATTATAGATATGTCCACTTTGAACAATATAAATATAATTTAAAAATTATATTATGGCTGCCTTTTCTTAGCATAAGTTTTTGCAAAGTTAAACTTTTTTCTATCATGTGAGTATGCTCAATGTTCAATTTTTAGTTGATGTTTTTTAAGGTTTTTGTTCAATATTGAGTTGTATGCATATGATACATTTTTATAGTCAAATGAGCTTTCTATTGTACATAATGGTAAGGCTCTTGACTAACATTGACTATTCTCTAGATAACTAACTTTTGAATTATTTTATGAGAAATGAGAAATTTTGAAAGCTATGTAAGAGGGATATCCTAGCTCTCTTCATTTGAAATGATGTTTAGGGAAGATATGGGTCAATTGAATTTTTACTTTCAGTGAATAAAGAGAGTGTCACTTGAAAGAAGTTCAGTTGAAGACCAGATGAGTCAGCACAGTTTTAGCTTTCTGTGGCAGATTTCCACTGTTGGCTTATCATATAGAAGAGACAAGATATTTTGGTAGCAACCAAATCTCTGAACTATTTAGTTCAATAATAGTCTTTATAAATAACATACAGTATTTTTCTCAAAAACAATACAACCATCTTTAGTGGTTTAGGCATCATGGTAGAGCTGCATCCTCTAAGATATGGTACCATTTATTACTAATTAGATCGTAATAGATAGCCAAGAATAGGATACAAAAGAGAAACCTTGGATATAGCATCACAAAAACAGATAACTGGGTCAGTTATAGTTTACATCTTAGAAATTATTCCTGGTCAATTTTGTTTTTCTAATGTTATAAACAGGGAGAATCTTGAGTTGAATGTTTATATTTCCATGGTTACAAGGTTGAACAGAAATATAAAGAATGATGATAAACCAGAGGTATGAGATATCCAGCCATTTGTGAAGCAAGGCCCCTAGAAAGGGAGATTCAGTTGCCGTTGCTCATTGTCAGAAGAAAAGAGTAGATCAGGAGCCAAAAAAGGTCTACAAATGACTCACGGGACTCTCGTTTTTCTCTGGGTTCACAGTGCTTCACATCTACCCTGGCTCTTGTTTTGTGAATTTCTTCCCAGTTTCATAAATTAAAGTCTGCTCCTTAGTAGTTTTTCCTTGCAGCTAACTTGTGACAAAGGCACCCAGAGTAACTTATATCAGTTTATCTCCATTTTATATTTTCTATAGATAAAGTGATTTACTTTATTTTTTGAGGAAAACAGGAAACAATAAACTCATTAAATGTTAAGTACCCTTTAGTGAAAAGAGCTAAAATATTATGACTTTTGTTTGATCTAATTCATTACTTATTTAAACATTTAATTGAAATTACTTATATTTGAGTTATTAGATATTGCAGACTATTTATTCAAAATAAAAATTAAAAAATCATATTCTTATGATTATAAACTGTTTATCAGTTTTGATTTACAATTGTTTTCAAATATTTTGTTTTCATAGTGGTAGGTAGGTAAATGATTTTTTTGTGTCTTCTTCATAGATAAAACAGAGGCTTTTATCAAAGTATAAAGATGATTAAATTTACTGACATAAACTGGTCTAAATCATTCAATATAAATTTATTTATTTTTATTGTCTTTGCTCTTAAAAACATCTATTATAATACATTGTAATAGTGGTCAGTTACAGTAAACTTTAAACTCTCTAAACCACCAAACTCTCTCCCTGATGGCTTTCATAGTGCTTGAAGGTGCTGTGTAGGCTGCTGTGGAAAAAAGATTTCAATGGTGTTACATACAACCAGACTCTGAATCTTGTAATATTGAGCTGACAGGCAGGATTTATCCACTAGTAAAACAGTGGCAAGGTTATTTTAGGGTGTAACCAAGTGTGACCTTGATTTGATTTGAGGCCTACTGCTCAAGAAAGAATTCATTCCTTCCTGTAAACATGGTCAAAATCCAGGGTTAGGGAGTATAATGCCCTAGGAATGAACCTACTGTTGTTTTGAAAAACGGTCAAGTTGTCAATCTGCCTTCTGTTTACTTTTGTTAATACACATAGATTTATGCTACTCTCAACCTCAGTGACAGAAGCTTCTTATAGCACTGGCAATGGTTAAAACAGAGACTCATAACTTTAAAGTGCTGAGAATAAATGACTGTGAATAGTCATCTGTAGAATGGATATCTACATCAATCTGTTCCCCCTCTCCTCCAAGACTCAGAGAACATCATAGAAGAGGAAGCAGAAGAATGAGAAGTGCTATGAACTGCTATCTTCTTGATATGACTTCACAGTTACTCACATGAAAAACTTGCAGCAGCTGTTGTGATCTGTACAAGATTAAGCCAGTTAAAAGTGAAGTGGGGCCAGATGGTGGTGGCGCACGCTTGTAATCCCAGCACTCTGAGAGGCAGAGGCAGGCGGATTTCTGAGTTCAAGGCCAGTCTGGTCTACAGAGTGAGTTCCAGCACAGCCAGGAATATATAGAGAAAGCCTGTCTCGAAAAGACCAAATCCAAAAAACCAAAAAAGAAAAAAAAGTTCAGTGGGGGTCTGGAGAGATGGCTCAGTGGTTAAAAGCACTGACTGTTCTTCCAGAGGTCCTGTGTTCAATTCCCAGCAACCACACAGTATCTTACAATTATCTATAATGGGATCCAATCCCCTCTTCCAATTATTTAAATAAACAAGCAAACAAAATAAATAAATAAATAAATAAATAAATAAATAAATAAATAAATATTTAAAAAGTCCAGTGTGGATGGGAAGGAGCTACCTGAGAGCATTCTGAACTGAAGAACTACTGTAAGTTGATGTGAACTAGAGAAGGGAAAGTCACTTTTTTTATGAGGTGGTAGCTCATGCTTCTGTAGATGACCACATACCAGGGCACACAGGGGAATTATCAATTAGACTTAGTGGTTTAAAGTAAATATATACATAAATAAAAAAAGAGAACATGGAGTTTGTAGGGAGATGTGATAAAACGCCTTGGGAGGACTTAGGGGTGAATGGGAGATTGAATTTTAATTAAGATATATTGCATATTTATATATAATTTTCAACAAATAAATAAAATATTATTTAAAAACAATGCCATTGTAAATCAAGTAGTGTTCAACATCTATAAACATTGTCTATTGTTTATAAATAGTTATAAATTGTTATAAATGGATTTGTAGATAAAACTATAATGACTTGATTTCTTACCCATCAGAATGGTTGCTATCAGAACATCTAAAAATGCTGGCCAAGAATTGGAAGAAAAGTAATTCACTCATATTCACTATAGATGAGAATATAGCCCATTTACAGCCCTACAGTGAGAACAATTTAGAATGTTCTTAATTACAAATACAACCACTCTTATGTACATATATAATCTTATAATCACAATAGGATTCCATCCAGATAAGTTGTCATTTGTGATAATGATAGGTGGGCATGTGTGGTGATCTGAATCCTCCCATGGGCATGCAAGGCCCATGGGAAGTGGCACTATTAGGAAGCATGGCTTTGTTGGAGTAGGTGTTCCTTAGTTGGAGGAAGTATATTACTGATGGGCTTTGAGGACTCCTGTGTTCAGGCTCCACCCAGTGTGGAAAGATAATCTCCACTAGTGCTTGGGGAAGAAATAGTCTTTTGCTCTTGCCTTTGGAACAAGATGTAGAACTCTTCCAGAATCATATATGCTTGTATACTACCATGCTTCCCACCATGGTGATAATGGACTGAACTTCTGAAACTGTCCAATTAAATGTTTGCATTCATAAGAGTTGCCTTGGTCATGGTATCTGTTTGCAGCAATGTAAACTCCAAAGAAGACAGCATGGAAAAATTATATTGAGTAAATCAGTTCCCCAAAATATACCACATGAGTTAACTCACACAAAGAACAGAAGACATTCGATCTTACAAAAGTTAAAAGTAGAAGTAGGAGATAGCTCAATTGATAAAGTGCCATGTAAATTTTTTAAAAAAGCTGAATTTGAGTCCAGAACCTGTATAAACATCTTGACCTGGTGATGTATGCTTGTAATCTCAGGGACAGAGTGATAATGAAAGGTGGATCTCTAGGGCTTGTAAGTCAGCCAGTCTTTCTATACTAATGGATGAATCCAGGTCCTACTGAGAGACTCTGTGTCAAAAAATAAGGTAGTATTGTGAAGATGTCTCAGTGTATAAATTTTCCCAGTGCTATAAAAGCCTGGGGACCTGAGTTTGATTCTAAGCACACATGTCAAGGTTCAGCATTATGGCATGCATCAGTAACCCCAACACTGCGAGGCAGAGACTGGAGTATCCCGAGGGCTCACCAGCTAGTTCATCTAGGTAATTAGTTAGCTTGGCTTTCAAAGAGATCCTATCTTAAAAATAAAATGGTGTCTATGAGATGGCTTGGAAGGTAAAATACCATTGTCACTCTAAGTTAGGGAGATAATGATTAAAGAACACTCCCAAATGTTGACTCCTGTCTTCTCCACATGCAGACACATATGCATACCCACATAGAAATATCATATACACATGTGCATATTACATATACTCTAGCCAATATTCATATGCAAATGTCTATCACACCTACGTAGACAGTAGCACCTGAGGTACAACTGAGGTTTTCTAGCCTCCATCTTCTTGCAAAGACACATTCACACACACACACACACACACACACACACACACACACACACACACGTGAATTCAGAAAGATTTTAAGAACCAGAGGATTGGGGAATTTTCTGTGATATTTTGTCTTTTAATAAGGCCAGAAGCTACACTCATATAGTCTCACTAACAAGACTGTCAAACAGGAGATAAACAAGAATAACAATGCTTAAGTAAACAGGGGAAAGCCCATGAGACCTCACAAAAAGCTATAGGCAACTAAGGAGTGCTGAAGGGTAGGGGAGAAGTAATCTTACAGATGAGAGAACATACCGATTGTTTATCCAATACAAAATGGTCAGTCCTGAAAGTGCACTTACAAGCAACATTATAAAAATGGAGTCAACTGGATGTAATAATTAATATATAAAATAGCTATCAATTTAAAAGACAACAAGGAGAGGTATATGGTAGTGAAGAAAGGGAAGGGAGAAAATGATGTAATCGTAAAAGAACCTCAAATAGGAACAATAAAAATTGTAAAGAAAGTATAAAATTAATTCTCATATTAATGATTAATTTATAGGTGATACACACACACACACTTGGGAACATAGTCATAGTTTTTCACAGACTCACAAAATTATAATTCATTATCTGTACTCCTAATAAATAATAAACACTAGATAAGAAATAGTTATTGATGAAGAACTGTACTCAATATTGACTGACGGCCTACTATATGCTCATCACAGTGTGCAGGCATGGTAAAAGCACAGAAGGCACATGTTTGTTGCCTCAGAGAATTGAGTGTTATACAAAGAGAAAAATTAAAATACTTCTTGTATTCTTTTCACCAATTTGAGGAGTTTAGTTTTGTCAGTCATTGCTTATTGTCCTATTTTCAGTTCCCTTCGCTATCCTCACATTTTATTTGGAATGAGAAAATAAAGCTATACTGCTATTACATGTGAAAAATGCCTAAGGAAGAAGCCTGGCTCATTCTGGCGATGCACAACTTACAATTCTTATGTAACAGTTCTACACTCCTGGTATGACTGAATGGCCACTGACACAATAATACATGTTTAGACAATTGCCTGAGTGATAATAGCAGCTTTTAAAAGTTTCTGGACCAGATTTAATAAAAGAATTTATTATGTATTGAAGTGGAAGTTTCTGGATATGTCAAGTGATGCAGACTCATGTGGTGTTTTGCTGATGCAGACTCATGTGGTATTCTACTAAGGCAAGACCTGTGGGAGGACACGTGATGTCTGAAGAGAGTATAAATAGGACTCTATAGACAGTGACAGTGTGCCTGCATAGCGAGCCTTGCAATGCTTCACTGATCTCCAGTCTTTGACTCTCTGATCTCCACTTTGTTAAGAGAGGCAAGCACCTAAAGAAATGTTCAACATCCTTAGTCATCAGGGAAATGCAAATCAAAACGACCCTGAGATTTCACCTCACACCAGTCAGAATAGCTAAGATAAAAAAACTCAGGAGACAACAGGTGCTGGCGAGGATGTGGAGAGAGAGGAACACTCCTCCACTACTGGCGGGGTTGCAAGCTGGTACTACCACTCTGGAAATCAGTCTGGCAGTTCGTCAGAAAACTGGGAATGATACTTCCAGAGGACCCCGCTATACCACTCCTGGGCATATACCCAGAGGATTCCCCAGCATGTAATAAAGGTACATGCTCCACTATGTTCATAGCAGCCCTATTTATAACAGCCAGAAGCTGGAAAGAACACAGATGTCCCTCAATGGAGGAATGGATACAGAAAATGTGGTATATATACACAATGGAGTATTCTTCAGCCATTAGAAACAATGAATTCATGAAATTCTTAGACAAATGGATGGAACTGGAAAACATCATCCTAAGTGAGTTAACCCAGTCTCAAAAGAACACTCATGGTATGCACTCACTGATAAGCAGATATTAGTTCAGAAGCTTGGAATACCCAAGACACAATTGACATATGAAATGATAGTGGCCCCTGGTCCTGGAAAGGCTCAGTGCAGCAGTGTAGGGAAATACCAGAAAGTGGGAAGTGGGAAGGGGTGGATTGGAGAAAAGGGGGAGGGAAGAGGGCTTATGGGACTTTCGGGGAGGGGGGATCCAGGAAAGGGAAAATTACTTGAAATGTAAATAAAGAATATATCAAATTAAAAAAAAGGAAAGAAAAAAAAAAGAGGCCCTCAGAGAACTCCTGCCGTCCAGGCTAGTCCTGGTCGCTCTTGCTGACTCATGCCAATCCAGTGGAGGTCTGACTGTTTCTACCGGATCATGCTGCCACTGCTGATTTGGGTTTAGTATCCTGACACTACTGCTTTGATCCTGACAAACAGAGATTGGAAGGAATCACCTCAAAGAACTACTTTAAAATAGGTCCACATCCCTTTGTCTGAATTATTATCTTTTCTCCCCTGCCCTTTTGGATGGTGGGCTAGAAAAGGAGTTGAAGCATTCAAGAACCCTTATTAAAAGTAGGCTTTAAAGAAATCTAATCCTACATGTATTTTTAAATTTTGGTTATTATAAAATCTTATAAATTATCTTAGAGAACTGATTATATTGATTATACTGATTATATTGCTTATGGGTAGTGACTGGTACTGCTTATGGGTAGTTTAAATTAATTGGAGTCCACAATTTAGCTTCATAAGGAAAGAATCACATTTTCTATATTTATTATATAATTTGATTTCAGCATGGGATGTATTTACTGATCAGCATTATTTCATACTTTGTCTTCAATTTGATGATATCCAAACAGTGAAACAATGACAGAAGAAACAGTGCATGTTGTAGGGCTGCTATTATTTATCTGTAACTTACATCTTCACCCATATCTCATAGACAACATACCAGTGTCATCCCTAAAGTACCAGAAGCTAAATAGCAGAAATGAATATTGAACAGGAATTCTAGAGACTAGTATTCAAAAAATAAGATCAGCAGTATCAAATATTAAACATTTGATATATATGATATGACATATATATATATGACATCATATCTGGTAAAAAACCAAATCACTGTATTATATCAACTATTACTGCTATTTTAGTAAGCAGATAGAAAATATCTAAGTAATAACTTAGTAATGTGATATATTCAGGATCTTCTAAAGGGAGTCCTCTGTACAAATTTTAGTTGCAAATGATGTTTTATTTGCCCTTTGTTGTTGATAAAGCATGTTCACCAAAAGCAACTTAAAGAAAAAAATTTTATTGGCTTTCAGTTCTAGAACACAATCCATTAAGGTGAGTTAGGGCAGAAATAAAAGGTAGGAATTTATAAACATGTACCACAAAGGAATGTTGCTTACTGGCTTGCTCTCTTGCTCATATTAAGCTAGTTTTATATATATATATATATATTCCAGAACCACCTGACAAGGGATTGTGTTGTCCACAGTGGACGTGGCCCTCCCACATCAATCATCTCTCACAGCCATGGCCACATGCTTACCAGATCTGGGCAATCTCTCAGTTGAAACTCCCTCAGATGACTCTAGACCATTGGTTCTCAATCTTCCTAATGCTGCAACCCTTTAATACAGTTCATCACGTTCTGATGAACTCTCCTAACAATAAAATTATTTTTGTTGTTACTTCATAGATCTAATTTTGCTAGTTACGAATCATAATGCAAATATCTATGTTTTCCAATGGTCTTAGGTGACCCCTGTGAAAAGTTCCTGACCCCACAAAGGGGTTATGACCTGCAGGTTGAAAACTACTGCTCTAGATGATGATAAATGGGTAATGCAAGTTAACTAGGACAGGAGGGATTATTGAGAAATTTTACCGGGGTTATCCTGGTACTGTTCCAGAATTTGAAAAAATAAACAGTTAATTATCCTCACATACAAATCATATATTACATAGATCTAGAATAGAATCAAATTCAGTTAACATTTAACTTTAGAAGAGACATGAATAACACTCTAGGTATTCTTGAGCAAATCTAAAACAAACCAAAAAAGAACAGAATCCATATTTTAGCCTAGATATTGTCGTCCTGTAAGGAAAGACAGCTATCTACTTGTAACTAGTATTTTTAAACTATATCAATGTTTTGTGAAAAAAATACTTAGGAAAGGATTGTAATTGAGTAATGAATTTTAAGAGAGACAAAAAAAAGAAAATTAAGAAAAGCAGAAAATTTCCAATGAAGCTATCTTCTTCAGATGTATGTCAATAAACAAAAATATGTAGTGTATTTGAACACTAGGTGGTACTGTTTGAGGAGGTATTGAAACCTTTTGAAGGTGAACCTTGTCTTAGGGTTTTACTACTGTGAAAAAACACCATGAAAAATGCAGTTCTTATTAGGACAACATTTAATTGGGGCTGGCTTATAGATTCAGAGGTTCATTCCATTATCATCAAGGCAGGAGCATGGCAGTGTTCAGGCAGACTTGGGGCTGGAAGAACACAGAGTTCAACATCTTCATCTGAAGGTACCCAGAAGACTTACTTCCAGGCAACTGGGTCTTAAAGGCCATGCCCACAGTGAAACATTTCCTCCAACAATTTCCTCCAACCTCTAAATGGGACCAGTTCCTAGGCCAAGCATATTCAAACTACCACGGAGTCTTACTGGAGGTAGCACATCCTTGGGAATGAACTTTGATAACTTACAGCCTTTGCTCAAACCTGCCTTCTCTCTCTCTCCCAGTGTGGATCGAAATATCCTGCCACCGTGCCTCCTCCAACATTACGGTTGCACTCTGTGGAAAAATACCCTTTCCTTTGTTCCTTAAGTTGTTTTTGGCTGTAGCATTTTATTGTAACACTAGAACAAGAGAAAAGCAATTAGTACACTGAATACAGAATTGTGAAGAAATAGGTATAATTATCTTGCCAAGCTATTATGAGCTAAACTTCATAATGCTACTTAGTATCTATTTTTTCTGTAATTTTTCCTTCTTAAAAATTATTAAAATGTTTTTGACATTTTTATGTATGATGTAAGATAAACACTGAATTTTATCTTTATTTCAAAGGTGATATTGATCTGTGCCAATATTGTTTACTAAAGAATTTTTCTCAAACTGTACTGAAATATCCAGTTTTCATGAGAAAACAAAATACAGACACTGTGGCCCATTCTTAGATTGCATTATGTGGTAGAACTTTTTACTTGGCTTTTTTTATTCTGATATCATTTAGATATAATATTGCAATCATTATCAACTTTTTAGAAAGGAGGGTGTTCTGTGGTTTTAAATTATCTTTAGGAACTTAATGTGCATGAATTCTAAAATTGTAGGATCGAACCACAAAAACTGAAGTTTGACATGCAAGATCAGCAAATTTATATAACATTTATTGGTACACATGATATTTTTATGAAATAATATAGAACTTGTTAAAGTTATAATTTATAGTTAAAGTTATAAGTTATAAGTTAATTTATTTTAACTTAGATTGTTGCTCTTATTGCAGTCATTGCCATTTTTCATCATTCCAAACCTATGTAATGAACATGGTGTTTTTCTCCAACAATACAGCCGTGATTCACATTACCAAGTCTTACTGTTGACCTATGCTTTCATCAATGAATCCACCACTACCACTCCATCCACATCTTCCCACCTCTGCAGAGAAGGAATTGTGGAATAAACTCAGAGCCGTGAGTAACATCCCACGTCCCTTGTTTTGAGACATCTTTCTGGGACTCAGGCTTGCCTTAAGTTCACTGTGTTGCCCAGGCTGACTCAATTCTGATCCTCAGTCTCACCTTTCCAATTGCTAATATCATGTTTGTGCCATCACAACTGGTTATTAGGTATTTTACAACAGTAGTCAAATTTGTGTGTCTAGAATGTTCTTTGTGGGTGTTACATTGGTTTCTAATACTAAAGTTATGCATTCCTTACAAAATGAGTGTATTGCTCATCACTTTTGACAATCTAATAGATTAATTAATGTGGAATTTACCATATAATTTAGGCATAAATTAAGAGTACCTGCCTCTTCCTTTTCTGACATTTCTGTTAATCTTAGACCACTTATATAATACATATACTATACTTATTTGAATTTTATTTTCTTACATTTGATTATTATAATTTTTAAAATCTCCATGGTATGCACTCACTAATAAGTGGATATTAACCTAGAAAACTGGAATACCCAAAACATAATCCACACATCAAATGAGGTACAAGAAGAAAGGAGGAGTGGCCCCTGGTTCTGGAAAGACTCAGTGAAGCAGTATTCGGCAAAACCAGAACGGGGAAGTGGGAAGGGGTGGGTGGGAGGACAGGGGAAGAGAAGGGGGCTTACGGGACTTTCGGGGAGTGGGGGGCTAGAAAAGGGGAAATCATTTGAAATGTAAATAAATTATATCGAATAAAAAAATTAAAAAAAAAGAAATGTAAATAAAGAAAATATCCAATAAAAGAAGAAGAAAGAAAGAAAAAAAAGTATATTTTATTGTGATCTGCTAATGATTGGTATTTTAATATTTACTTTATATTGTCATTCTTTTTTTCTTGAGCAGTATAACAGATTAACAAATTTCTCTGCCTAAAGATCTGATTGATGTAATTATGAAGCACATCATCATTTCTTTGAATATTATCCTTTGTTTTGGCATCTGTGTTTATAACTCTTGTTTTCACATTTTCACTTCCCTTATCTTGGTATACTCTTTAAGTCTAATAACATTTAAGCATACCAGTTTTGTTTTGATTAAGGGTACTTATCTGTCTGCTATAATTTGTGATTAAAAAGGTTTTTCATATGACTCTTGTTTTGCAGGAATTTTAAGATTTTTATATTTCCAGTCCAAAGGTCAACAATAGATAAACTTCTTAGTGACAAAGAAATTGCCAGTTTTAATGATTTTTTATTATTGTGTTTCTTTATTTTTTTATTTTGTATTTGCCGCTTCATTTACTTACATCTCAAATGATATCCTAGTTCCCAGTTACCCCTCCAGAACACTACCCATGCTACATCCGCCCCATTCCCCCTCTCCTTTGCCTTCATGACAGTTCCCCCCTCCCCACTTATGCCTCACCACTCCAACATCCCCCTACACCTGCACAACAAACCTCCACAGGACCAAGGGCCTCTCCTCCCATCAATGTCAGATAGGCCATCCTCTGCTACATATGTATCTGAAGGCCCGGAGCCCTTCTTGGAGCCTCCCTGTACACTCTTTGGTTCATGGTCTGGTCTCTGGGAGCAGTGTGGTCAGGCCAGCCAACATTGCTCTTCCTGTGAGGTGGCAATCTACCTCTGCTCCTCTAGTTCTTCCACCACTTTCCCTCCTAGGGTCACTGAGCTCAGTCTGATGGTTGGAACCAAGCATCCACAACTGCACTGGTCAGGTGCTGGCAGAGCCTCACAAAATAAATTTTTAATTCATTATCCATCTTAAATTTTCTTACATCTATGTGCATTGTGTTTTTCTAACATTATAAGAATCTAGTTTTATAATTACACATGAATACAAATGAATTTATGTTTCATATCTTATATATAAACTTTATATTTTAATGTTTTGATATATAGACTATATGATTATTTTTAATTTAACTTTGTATTTTATTACACTTTGTGTATTAAGTATTTTCAGCTACATGCTAATTATATTTTCCATCACAATTTTACATAGGAAATTACTTTTCTTTTAAATTAGTCCTAAAATACAGGATTTCTTTCTATATGTTCTTTTCCAGTCATGTTTTTATCATCACCCAATACCCTGTTTGTATTCCTTCATCTCCTCAGATCCACACTCTCTAATAATATCATTGAAGCTTTTTTTTTTATTGCTTAGTACCTCTTTGTCCACTTTATCTTCTCTTTCTCTCAGCTATTTTTTGGTCAATGGTATGTAAGTGTCTTTCCTGTAACATATTTATTTCTACTTTTGGTGTTTTAGTCTATAGCTAATCTTTACAACTCAATTATACTCTGATATAGTTTAATATCTGATGTCCTCCATTTCATTACTTCAATTTCACATGATATTGACTTTCATTCATAAATATTTTCTAAATTACTTGTTTGCAAGTGTCCCACTTTCTGTTTCCTACCTGTCTTAATTGGATATTTTTATACTTTTACAAAGAAAGCTTTATATCCAATAAAAAATAAATAAGCACATTCACCCTAAATTTTCAAAAAGTTTCTTTTCCCCAAAGTTTGCTTTAGGAAAATTTTGTTGTTGTTGTTGTTGGATTTTTTTAAAAATTTTCCTGCTATTTCTTACACTTCACTCTCTTGAGTTTGAGTTTGGCAAGTTCTCATGACACTACAGGGCATATGATTTCTTTCTCTCCTTAAATATTACTATTACTATTTTTTTTTACATACTGGCTACAGTTTCCCCTACCACCCATCCTCCTTCTCACTTCCCCTCTGATCTCTCTCATTCACTTCTCCATTTTTCTTTAGAAAAGGACTGCCTTCCCAAGGATATCTACCAAACACATCATATCAAGTTGCAGTAAGACTAGACACCTCCCCTACTTTTTATGGCTAAATGAGACAACCCAGTATGAAGAAAATGATCCCTAAAGCAGGCAAAAGAGTCAGAAGCAGCTGCTGCTCTCAATGATAGGAGCTCCGCAAGAAGATCAACCTACACATCTGTTACACATGTGCAGAGGGCCTAGGTCAGTCTCGGGCAGGCTCCCTGGTTATCAGTTCAGTCTCTATGGGCCCCTATGAGTCCAGGTTAGTTGATTCTGTGGTGTCCTTTATTTTGGTATCCTTGAACCCTTGGCCTCTTAAAATCCTTCCTTGCCTTCTTCAGCAGAATTTTCTATGCTCCATCTAATGTTTGGCTGAATGAGACCTCTCTGGTTACAATTGGCCAGGGCACAAATCTACAAGTATAATTCAGTATTATTACAAACCATTTCATTGACTTTTCTTTTACTCTATCCTAGGTCACTGGGCTATCTAAACTCTGGATTCTAGTCCTTCAGGCAGTTTCAGGCATCCGTTTCTCTTGAGTTAGGGATCTCAACCTGGACCAGCCACTGGTTGGCCACTCCCACATGTTCTGTATCACTTTTACCTCAGCACAATTTGTAGGTGGGACAAATTGAGATTGAAGGTTTTATGGCTGTGTTGGTCTCCCAGTGGCACCACTGGAAGTTTTGCCTGCTTATAGGAGATTGCCAGTTCAGGTTCTCCCATTACTAGGAGTCCCTCTTGTAGATTCCTGGAAGTTTCATTGCGCTAGGTTTCTAGCTTGTCTCAGAGATGTCCTCTGGTTTATGTGGCCTCTCTCAGTTCTCTTTCCCTCCATCCTCTCTCTACCTGATCCCTCCTTTTCCCATTTTCTAACCCATCTGCACTATTCTATTTCCCCTTCCCAGGGAGATTCATGTGTTGCCCCTTGAGACTGCCTTGTTACTTAACTTTTCTGGGTTTGTGGATTGTAGCATGGTCACCCTTACTTTACAACTAATATCCACTTATAAGTAAGTTCATACCATATTTGTCTTTCTGGGTCTTTACCTCACTCAGGGCGAATTTTTCTAATTCTACATATTTCTTTGCAAATTTCATGATTTTTCTTTTAACAGCTGAGTAATTCCTCCATTGTGTAAATGTGGAATATTTTCCCTATCCATTCTTTGCCAGAAGAACATCTAAGTTGTTTATAGTTTCTGACTATTAAAAATAAAGCTTCTATCAACATAATAGTTGAACAAGTATACTTGTAGTATGATAGTGCCTCCTTTGACTAAATGCTCAGGAGTGGTACAGCTGGATCTTGAGATAGACAGATTATTAATTTTCTGAGAAATCCCCATATTGATTTCCAAAGTGGATGTATAAGGTTCCACTCCCACTGGCAATGGGACTTTTTTTAATTTAAAGCATTTGGATATGTCATGTTGGTAGTTTAAAGTAGGCCATGTCAGGATTTAGCTAAAAAAGGCATCAAATCCATAGATTGAGCCTTCACCAACTGAAGTCTGTTGTTAAAATCTTAAATTGGTATAGTATTAAACCTGCCTAAATATTGAGAATTTTTGCATACACACATGTTCTCTTAATCTAATTTTGAAACTTGGAAGACATTCATAACTGAAACAGGAGAATTCCAATGGGGTAAATTTTTTTTAAAGTCTGTTTGTCCTTTCAATTGCATCAGTTGATTCTCATAGTTTGTTACTGTGTGTGTATTTGTGTAATCCCTCTTTTTAGATTTCCTAATACAGGCTAGAGTCATTTTTGAAGACAGATCCTCAATTAAGGTCATGGCACCACCAGGTTTGCCTGTGAGAAAACCTCTGGAGTACTTTCTAGTGCCCGTATCACTGTGTGTAGTAATAGCTCTGGAAAGGTGTGTAATGGTTCTGTAAGAAAACAGATTGAGCAAGCCTATAAGCAGAAACCCTCCGTTGGCCTCTGCAGCAGCTCCAGCTGCCTGCAGGTTCTTGTCCTGCTCAAGTTTCTGGCCTGTCTTTCCTCAGTGATGGACTTCAAACCTTAGAGTTGTAAACCCTTTCTTCCCCATATTGTTTTTGGTTATGGTGTTTTATCATAGAAATAAAATCCCAATAAGACAACAATATCTTATATTCTGGTGTCTTTATTATTTGAAGTTAATACAGCACTTCCAATAGAATTTTGACTAGTATTATCAACAATTTTATTTTGATAATCATTCTTTTGATATATATATATATATATATATGTATATATATATTGATATATATTCTTTTGATAGTCATCTTTCTTTGTATTGTCTGAATTTCTGGACCTACAGTTTAATGTTTGAAAGTTTTTCCACTATGGTTGCTTCAGAGGTTCTTTGTCTGTCTTTCTTCTCTTTCTGGTGCTCATGTGTGTGTTCTGTTGGGTTATTATCCTATAGTTCTTGGTAGTTCTTTTTTCCTCTTTACGTTTGAATTTCAGTTTAAGAAAATTCCATTAGTCTATTTCAAGCTTATAACATCTTTCTACTAGGACTCTTGTTACTTTTCCATACAGTAAGTTGTAGAGGAATTTTAATACAGCAAGAGATGTATGGCTAGGGTCACATCTAACAATCTATAATGTCTGTGTAATCTGGCTGGAATACAGACAAGGCACCCATCTTTAATTCCTATGGTTGGAAAACAGAAACACATTTGGTACACACCTCTAATCCCAAAGAGTGGTGTTGAATTGAGGGTGAGACAAAATGATGAATCAGAGACAAATTTAACAGAGTGAGTCAGAGATAGGATCGGACCAACTCTCAGGAAGAACAGCACAGGAAAGAGAAGCTCTCTAAGAACAATACAAGAAACGAGTAGAAGTGTCTTGGGAGCCAGTACAGTGAATGTAGGACAGTGAGCTGAGTTCATTAGTGAGTTCATGTAGTTCAGGGCAGGTCAGCAGAAGCAGTTAAAGCCAGAGAATATGAAGGAGCCAGATAATTAGAACAAATTGCTAGAGTTAGTTTGAGAACAAGCAGAACAATTCAGAAAGAAGCTGAGAGAAGATAATTTGAATCAGTCAGCTTGAAGAGAAGTTTGAGCCAGAATAGCTGAGTTGAACAAGCTAGCCAGAGTTCAGAAGGAATTAGCAAAGGTAATCTTATTCTGCAGTAAGCCTCTTGACATGAAAATTACATCTGGAAAAGAAATGTTATATTTATAGTAAGTATTTGTCCATTAAGCTCATGGATTCCATCTTCTGTGAAATTGGCACAATGATATTTTCTGTTTTTACTGCCTTTTTAAGAGTTTCCCTTTTGGTAGAATTATTAATTTGCTCTTGAGGGTTTTTTTGTGGGGATTTTTGTTGTTGTTTTGTTTGTTTATATTTATTACATTATGGTCTTCACAGTATTTTTCAATGTATTATATTATCTGTATAAAAAATCTAACATGAGTGTCATGAATTAGGTTCTAATTATTTCTCTTCAGATTGCTGAACTTGTTCTTATTTCTAATTCTTAGTATTTCTGACGTTTAGCATGCATTTCAGTGTTCTTTAAAGCTGGATATATTGTACAGAATAATAGAAGCGGAGGACAATAAATTTTTATTTGAAATACATATGTTTATTTATCTTGCAGTTGTCCAATATTTACTACTTATTGTAGTTGTGGTTTTATATAGGTATGAATCTGACCTGAGTACAGAAGAAACCAGGTGAAACTTGAAGGTCCTTGTGACCTGGAATAGCTAATTTGACTGTGGTTGTACATATGATGGATGGTAAGAATGTCAACAATTATGGAAAATAATATTTCATAGTGGAGAAATGACCCAAAAAGATTAAAAAGAAAAGAGATTTTAATAGCCCACTAGGCACCAATTAAACATAGTGAGACTTTTTTGGTCATTTATCTTGCATACATCCTCTCAGAGAAATTCCATTGGCTTCTTATCTATCAAACATGCTGTTTTCTTACAGGTAACTCTGATGGGGAGAGTTTGTCAACCTTTTTACCCACTGGTTTCTTTTATATACAAACACATAATTATATACACAGAAATTATACACATAATTAATAGTAATAATGAATCTTTAAAATATGTTAATTTTGATGTGTCTCTTTCTTAGTACCCTTCTTCCCCTTTTCCCCAGCCACAACTCTCCATCGACACCCTTGGTCCCACAAGTCATTTTGGGGAGCTAAAGGATGATGATCATCATTATATAACTTCTGTGCTGATGGAGGGGCACAGTCCTGCCTAAAAGGAACCATAAAACACCTTTTCTATCTTATCTATCATTTGAAGAGAAGGTGTTGAAATATATGTATATATATATATAATTAGCTGTAGGCACTGTAACATAGGGGATTTAGTTTGAAATTATTATTTATCCACTTGTCTCTGCCTCCTGAATGTTGGGATTAAAGGCATGCACTACCACACTCAGATTGAAGACACATTATTTTAAAAGTTAAAGGAAAAATGTCTAGGGGCTACAGAAATGGATCAGCAGTTAAATATAATTGTTGTTCTTGCAAAGGACCCAGGCTTGAGTCCCATAACCAACATGGTGGCTCATCACTATCTGTAACTCTAGTTCTACAAGATCCAATGCCCTTTCCTGGCTTCTTCATGCACTAAGGTACATGTGTCATGCATGTGGACAAAGTGTATAGTTTTTCATCTAGTATATCCTAATTATGTTTTTCCTCCCTCTATTCCTCTCAGTCTTTTACCACCTTCCTCCTATCAATTTTCTGGAAGACCCCTTTTCTGTCTCTTCCTGGAAAATAAACAGGTTAATAAGAGATAATGATAAAATATAATATATTTTAGTATAATATGTTATAATATAATATAATAAGAAAAAGCAAAAGCAGATAAATTGGAAGAAGACATAACAAACAGAACTCAAAGAATACAAGAAAAGGTAGAAGAGATATAGGTAGAAATTCAGTAGTGTGCACAGTAAATCCTGTAAATTCACAAAACTAGAAGCCATAATGTATGCAAAAACCATTTTAGATATTGGACAAATGGCTAAAATAAAAGTGAACACACACACATACACACACACACACACACAAACAAACAAATAAAATGAAATAAATCTCACATGGCATTATAAGACAAGCAACCTTCAAAAATACCATTGATATAATTTTCTATTGGCCATCTACTGCTGGTCTTGCAGTCTACCCTTAAGAGTAATTTGTTTCCCCAGTGCGACTCCCTTGGAGAAACCTAATTTCTCATTTGCAAGTGGTTTTTGAATGGAAATAGCTTCTGGATTAGGAATGGGGATGTGCGTTGATCAAGTGTGCATTGATTTTTCTGTATATAGAAGGCATATTTGTTTAATATTTTCTAGCTCTCATACTCCTCTGCCTGGTTCTCTAGGTCTGGAAGAAGGAATTTGGAGAGATCATTTTATTGGTGAGTGTTTTGACGTCTCTCACTCTCTGCATATTGTCTAGCTCTGGATCTCTGTATTTGTTCCAGCAGCTGCAGAGGATATCATTGCTGATGATCATCTTTTTTTTCTTAATTTATTTACATATTTACCTTACCTGGTTTGCCCCCTCCCAAAATCCCTATCCCATCCTGCTCCCCCTATTTTTATGAGGATGTTCTGCCACCTACTCCACTCCCACCTCCCTGCCCTCAATTCCCTTACACTGGAGCATCTATTAAACATTCATAGGACCAAGGCCCTCTCCTCCCATTGATACCTGAATAGGCCTTCATCTGCTGGAGGCATGTGTACTCCTTGATTGGTAGCTTAGTCCCTGGGAGCTCTGGGGGATCTGGTTGGCTGATATTGTTGTTCTTCCTATGGGGTTGCAAACCCCTTCCGCTCCTTTAGTCCTTTCTCTAACTCCTCCACTTGGTACCCTGCACTCAGTACAATGGCTGGCTGTGAGGATCCTACTCTATATTTGTAAGGCTCTGGCAGGGCCTCTCAGGAGACAGCTGTATCAGGCTACTTTCAGCAATTGTCTCTTAGCATCCACAATAGTGTTGGAGTTTGGTGACTTTATCTGGGATTAATTCCCAGGTGGGACAGTCTCTGGAAGGCCTTTTCTTCAGTCTCTGCTCTGCACTTTGTCTCCATATTTGCTCCCATGAGTATTTTGTTCCCCTTTCGAAGAAGAACCAATGCACTCATCCCTTGGTCTTCCTTCTTCTTAAGCTTCATGTGGTCTGTAAATTGTATCTTGGGTTTTTGGAGCTTCTGGGCTAATATCCACTTATTAGTGTGTGCATATATCTTGTGTGTTCTTTTGTGGTTGGGTTACCTTACTCAGGATGATGTTTTCTAGTTATATCCATTTGTCTAAGAATTTCATGAAGTCATTGTTTTTAATAGCTGAGTAGTACTCAATTGTGTAAATATTCCACATTTTCTGTATCCATTCTTGTGGGGAAGGGCATCTAAGTTCTTTCCAGCTTCTGGCTATTAGAAATAAGGCTGCTATTAACATAGTGGGTCATGTGTCCTTGTTATATGTTGGATAATCTTTTGGGTATATGGCCAGGAGTGGTATAGCTGAGTCCTCAGATAGTACTATGTCCAGTTTTCTGAGGAACTTCCAGAATTATTTTTAGAATGGTTGTACTAGCTTGAAATCCCACCAACAATGGAGGAGAATTCCACTTTATTCTTTGCCAGCATCTGCTGACACCTGTGTTTTTGATCTTAGCCAATCTGACTGGTGTGAGATAGAATCTCAGGGTTGTTTTGATTTGCATTTCCCTGATGACTAAAGATGTTGAACATTTCTTTAGGTTCTTCTCAGCCCTTCAAATTTCTTCAGTTGAGAATTATCTGTTTAGCTCTTTCCCCGTTTCTTAAAAGGGTTATTTGATTATTTGGAGTCTAACTTCTTGAGTTTTTTGTATATATTGGATATTAGCCCTCTGTCAGATATAGGCTTGGTAAGATCTTTTCCCAGTCTGTTGGTTGCCATTTTGTCCTACTGACAGTGTCCTTTGCCTTTCAGAAGCTTTGTAGTTTTATGAGGTCCCATTTGTTGATTCTTGATCTTAGAGCATAAGCCATTGGTGTTCTGTTCAGGAAATTTTTCCCTGTGCCCATGTGTTCCAGACTTTTCTCTACTTTCTCTTCTATTAGATTCAGTGTATCTGATTTTATGTAGAGATCCTTGATCCACTTGAACTTGAGCTTTGTACAGGAGATAAGAATGGATCAATTTGAATTCTTTTACATGCTCATTGCCAATTGAACCAGCACCATTTATTGAAAATGCTCTCTTTTTTCCACTGGGTGGTCATCTTGACATTTTAATGGGGTATCCTCTGGACTCAAACACCCATAACAATACCTCCAGAGGCTTTAAATGTGTCTTTGCTCTCCTAAATTATTCCTTTTACCTTGGGCTTTCCAAAAATACTTCTCAGAATCTGAATGTTGGAGCATGCTGATCTCTAAGCCCCTATTATTGTGCTGACACATGGTTTGTGGAGTCACACAGTATGTGAACAGTGAGTATTAAAAACACTAATATTAAAAATGCAATTTAGTAGTTTAGTGTACCTGACTTCAACATTGATGTTTACAAAGTTTCATAGTGACTATTCTATAGATTTCTCATGTCCTTCCCTATTTCATGGTTCTTCATTTTTTCTTTTTACTTTCTATGTTATCCATTTGCATCTAATTAGGTAAATTTTTAATTTTATGTATTTTGTATGTATGTATGTATATATGTATGTATGTATGTATTTATGTATGTATGTTTGTATGTATGCCTGCAGTAGGTTTCAGTGGAAGGAATGTCCCTTTCCTGACAGCTTCATATAGAACTTTCTTCTAGATAGAAGGTATTTATTATGGAGAATGTCCTAGGCTTGCATCTGAGTGGTTTCTTTGCCCCTTCCACAGCCATTTTCAGATTGTCAAAAAATTCTCTATTAGAGACTGTGTAGGATTCTAGGGAAAAAAGCAGATCAAAGTTTGTTTACTCTTGTGTTTTCCCATTTTCTATTTGTTTATAGTCAGCCTCTAGCAGGTCATCATAATCATACTCAAAGATTAGGACTCCAGTGGCTTCTTCTCCAGATAGGTAGATTCCAATTGCTATTTTTTTCCTTGAGGCAATATCTCCCTACTTCTTTGATTTGGGGGTAGTATGTCTATTACAACCTCAATTCTCTGGAGGACTTATAAAATGTTGACATTTATTTTGTATTGCTTTTCCTCTATGAATAAGTGTGATATATTCTAAGAACTTTGCATATTAAAACCTGCATTCATATGTATGCATATATATCTACAATAAAAATGAATGAATAAAACAAAATACATATCATCTTCTTACTCTTTGTTTTTGTTTATGGTCTCATGGCTATGAACTGTAAATAACAAACTTAATTTAATAACTACTTATAGATTTACTTTTAATTTTATGTATTTTGTCTGTCTGTCTGTCTGTCTGTATGTATGTATATATGTATGCATATATGTATGTATATGTACCATGTGCATGCAGTGTCTACTGAGGCGAGAAGAGGGGCATTAGATCCTGTGGGACTGGATTTTCAGAGGGTTTGAAACAGTATTGAGTGCTGGGAATTTAATTTGCATCTTTGGGAAGAGGAAGCAGTGCTCTTAACTGCTGAGTCATCTCTTCCATCCCCCATGAACAGTTTTTATGTTGATACTTTTTTTATTCTTTATGCTATAGCCTCCATGTTCTTACTAAGCACCTCAAATGTTGAAGGTTATCTGCATCATTAGCCATATTGCTTTTACGTTAAGTTATACTACAAGAATAAAAGAGGTAACCCAATCACAAAAGAATACACATGGAATGCAATCTCTGATAAGTGGATATTAATTAGCCCAGAAGCCCTGAATATGCAAGGCACAAATTGCATAACAAATGACTCCCATGAAGAAGTATGGAGAGGGTCCTGATCCTGGAAAGGATCGATCTAGCATTGGAAGGGAATATAAGGACAGAGAAAAAGGAGGGAGGTGATTGGAGAAGGGATGGAGAGAAGAAGGTTTATGGGATATATGGGGAGAGGGGATACGGGAAAGGGGAAATCATTTGGAATGTAAACAAAGAATATAGAAAATAAAAATATTAAAAAAAATAAAAAAAAAGAAAGAAAACAGAAAAAAAAAGAGAATCCCTAGGGCATATCCTAGATTCAAAGAGTATTGGGGGCACCAGTACTACTTAGCCAATTATAATACAAGTATTTCCTCTCTCATATTTTTTGTACATTATAAATCAGTCAATGGTTTAATTGGATAATTTTCCTTCATGTCTCTCAAAGTCTATAAAAAAATCCTCTTTATTGAAATATAGGTGACTATTCCATCGAAGAATAAACTTTCAAGTTCAGATGCTTGTTGTTGATCCAGTTCTTGCAAACTGTTCATCTAAGGGCATCAGTTTCTTAAGTGATGCTGGGCCAGAAGGTTCCCTCACTTCCTTGCCAAGCTGTTCTCTAACACGGTATCTACAATCCTCACTGTAAACAAGATAAGAATACCATTGAGAGGCTATTAAGGAAGATTTCACATTTCATTTATGAAGAACTGAATCCATTACAGTATCCTATTTATTAAAAACAAACCACTGAGTTTCCGTCGTTATTTAAAAAAAAAAAAAAACATGGGTCAGTTAAAAGCTTACATATCAAAAGCTGAACATTAATGGACACTCTCAGATGTGTGCCTACCAGATTAGGCATGCTGTGCTCTACATTAGTATGGGTGAGTAAATTAGATTAACCATTAAGTTCATCCTATGTTTTACTTCTTTATGCTGTGAAATAAAGTTACTATGACAAGGTGATATTATCAGTTTAGAGTTTTGCACAATTATTGTTTTTCCTCATCCTGAAAACATTGCAAACTAAGCAAAAATTCTTACATGCAGGGAGGGAAATTTAGATCCAGCATAAGTATCTACCCAGTTAGAACAAATTACTATGTTTTCCTTGAAAAATGTTTGGTGATGTAATCAGTGTACCTAAGAATAGCTTTGTAGTCTCCCTGTGGAATGCTATTATGCTAGGGAGAGACTAACAATTAATAAGTTGCTGAATTCATGATACTTTTTAAGTACTGTGACAAAATACTCAATAGAAACAAGTGACTGAATCAGAGTTGTTTTCCCTTAATCTTTCAGAATATGTTAGTTGATTATATTGGGGAAGACATGATGGTAAACACAGCTCCATCAGTAGTGGTAGGGACTTGCAACGACAGCTGTTCACATGGTAGATAACATGAAACAGAGAATGAGGGCTGAGATGGAACATGGTAAAATAAGTGACTAGATCACTTATTTCTTACAGCTATGCCCTACCTACTAAAAGCACACCCCTTTTAAAATAATGCCACAAGGGGGATTAGCCCTCTAAAACAGGAGTGTGGGGTGAATTTAAAACAAGTTTGCTCCTGGCTCACTCAAAGAAGCTCATGGACATCCCTTAGCTCTGAGCCCTGTGAAATAAAAGAGTATTTCATAATTCTAATACATAATGGTGCAATATAAACATTCTTATCACAAAAGGGAGAACTGGAATGATATCAAGGGAAGATCAGACAAAATAAAACTGACCTGTTATAGGGCAAACAACAAATGCTGTAATTTAGAACACTGTGGTTCTTTTTTTCCACTTCTTCCCTTGTGGTGTCCAGATGGTGCTGCACATCAAGTGGAGAAAGATGGAGTGGACGAGATCTTCCCTTGGGATGTCTGGCCACTGATGTACACTCAGAAGGAAAGGATGGAGCAAATTCCAGACCAGGTGGGTCAGCAGGGTTCTGGTCTGGCAGTGAACACCAGGAGGAAGAATTCTCAGAAGATTTCTGTGTTAAAGCTCTTCAGTGTTACAGCTCTTTTACACAACAACTTTCTTACACAGTAGTCATGAAACAGCTTGCATGCTTTATTGAGTGAACAAGGACTATATAAACTCAGAAAGTTGGAAGGGGTTCTTCTGAGAGTGATGTTTCATTGGCTGAGGTTTAAGGCTCTGGGCATGGAAAGTTGGTCTGTAATTTCTGCCAAGGATTACCTGACATTCCTCAGGTAGTCTGTTGGGTTGAACTTCTTATGTAGGTACTGAGACCTGCGAGACTTGTGACGTCATACAAGCAGCAATTAAGGCAATGTATAGGTTTGTTGCCAAGGCAACAGCCGCCGTTTACCCAGAATTCCATAGCCCACCTTTATCTGTAATTACATCACCACCGATATATAACTGGGCAGCGTTTCTTCCCCGCTCTCCTTTTTCTTTTCTCTTTCTCTCTTTCCTTCCCACCCACTTCCCCTTCCCCATCTTAAATAAAGTCTCATGTGGAACTGTTTGGCCTGGTGTATCTCATTGCGGCCCACATCTCCACTGCATCCCCTCGGCCTGCAAGGCGAGTGAGCGCATGAGCAAGCACAGCGAGCAGACAGGACATTTTGCACAGAAACCAACATCCTAGATAAGATCGAGAAGTGGAAACCATGCATGGAAAAGGAGTACTCCATTTTGCTCCCAGCTCCAAGGAGTTATCTGGACGTGGTAGAATTTGACCCTAACTAGCAGGATTTCCCAACAGAACATGGGATGTTGTTTGAGTTCTAACAGGTTGACACAGGTTTTCTCTACCACTCTGCCATTTCTCTCTTAGGCTGCCCCATTTGGTGCCTGCACCTTTTTCACAGTCCTAACAGCCCCAATATCCTAGAGTATCTATTAGAACTTAAGCTATTATTTCATGGCCTCTTCAAGTTGTGTCTACCCAGAGGTGTCTCTGTGTAGTATATGTTGCTTGGCTTTGTTGCATCTGGGCCCATTTGGACACACAGTTTTAGCAACCTTTCAGGCCCTGTGACACTGAACCCAGAAGAGTACTTTGTTGATATCCTTTTTGGAAGACATCCAAGTAGAACTTTGTTTTCAGACACTCTTTTTAAATGACATTGTCATCAAGCAAGTTTAAATTTTCACTCTGTAGTGAAAAGACCTCTGGAGTCTTTAAGACACCTTCATTTTGCCTTGGGGGCAGTGAGTAGATTGCCTTCAAAGGTATTTCCCTCCAGCAATTACGGTTGTGATTTTCTGCTTCACATTGTCTCTGGCTTTAAAGGTGCCATGTTCCTTTCCTTGCCAGACTACATACTTTTCATTTCATTCTGCCTCACATTTTGGTCCTGACTCATAATAGAAAGCTTCTAAAAGTAGCCATGCAGTCTCAGCCTAAATTGTATACTGTCTTGTAGCTCATTTGTCAAAAAGGTATTTGTTTTACATTTAACATCACCCAGACTTCAGGATACATACAAAACAGCCAGACTCTTTCAGAATACAACATAAATGAAGATTAGCCAGATTCCTGGTGGAATCCTTGTTCCTATCTTCAGCACCATGTGTGCAGGCTTTACAACCAATGTTGCTATCAACACTCTATCATCTCTTGTCCTTTCCTTTTCCCACACCCCTTTTCTCTTCCCCACCATTTTATCCTTAGTTCTCATCCCCTACTATCTTTTGTTACCCCCCCCCCCCCTTTCCCCATATATCTCTGTCCTGGGGCTAGTGTCTCCTAGTTTCCTTGATCATAAGAATTTTCTATTCACTGGCCTTTGGTCTCCGGTCTTATATCATCTATTCTCTAGGTACTCACATCTTTCACCTGGCTGAATTAAATTAAATTATATTACTTCCTTGGTTCTGATGCCTTTAAATTTTGTGTAAGGCATGTCATAGGCACCCCTGTGTCTTCAACGAAGTGGCTTATCTTTGAGCGAATCAATCCCCAGCATTACATGTACAAACCCCTTTAATAAGTCACCAATCAATTGCCTTTCTCCTACCACCACCTGCTTTGTTTGTGTGTCTCTGGAGAATTCTAAATGATATAAAACTTTTAGAAGTGTTACTATTTTTAAGGCTTAGATGAATTCAGTGATACATTCCTTTCTGCCTTAGGATTACTTTTTAATATTAAAGTACATACTCCCTCCCCATTTTGCACTGATACAAATAGTGAAAATTATTTTCACATGTATAAAATATTTTTCAGGGTCAGACTTTGTATTTTTTTCATAACTTGGATCTAGATGAATGTCTAAAAGACATGAAAGGTGTTGAAAGGATATTGGGGCTTCACAGTTGATGTGAAGAAAGTTATATTTTTGAAGAAAATCTGTTTCTGTTGTTGTTTTGTTGGCTTTCCCACAATGCCACATACTTTTTAGTAGAGAAGTAAAGCTATGCAGACAAGAAGTACTTGCTATGAGACTTTGGTATTCTTTGAAATCTATCCAATATTTATACCTCAATTTTCTACTGTCCTCTAAATGTCAGAGAAGTACTATAAAAAACACAGGGAAGTTAAAAATGGGATTTATATTTAATTTACCCACTTGTAGTATCAGATATATCTTTGGTTTTGGACAATTTCTAACTTTCAGTGAAAAGCAACAAAGTATTCTTTTTGACAATATTGGAGATGGTCCCCATTCATGCCTTGAGAAGGGAAAGCCCAATCTCATCCCTTATATTGTCTAGTTTATCCAGTAGAGTTAAAACTGTCAGTTATCCCATATTCTCCTCCTCCTCCATTTTATATTTCTTAGTAAATTTTAAATTGAAATGTTAGTATGTTCTTTGCCGTAGCTATAATCTGAGCACTCACTCTTAGTACACAAATATGCTTGCTTCAAATTCATATTGTGGAATCCTAACACTAAGGCAATAACACTAGGAAGTGAGGTCTTCTGAACTAATTCGGTAGATACTTAATGGATGGCATCAGTGCTCTTATAAAAGAAGCCACATATTTGAAGGGAGCATGCAAGGTTACATAGGAAGGTTTGGAAGCTGGAAAGGGAGGGTGGGGTGAGCAATTATATTATGATCTTAAGAAGAAGAAAAAATAAGTAGCCTAGAAGAAAGTTACCTGGAAAGGTTATCTTGTTCCTTGTTCTTTATACCATGTAAAGGCATTGGAAAGAGACACCATCCACAATGAAGTGTCACTTATTGAAAATGCTATTTTTAGTGCCTTGATTTTAGACTTTCCAGCCCATAGAACTGTAAAAAATAGATGTTTGTTGTTTATAAGTCACCCAGTTTACAGTGTCTTTTTGCTGAAGCATATGTTGTCACTTAAACCAATAGATACCCAACTCTGGATAAGACCAAGAGGAAAAAAATCTATTTTCTAATCATATATTATTTTATAATGCTATCCTATATATGATTGGTCATTAGATTATTAATGCTTTCAAATATTTATGCTTTATGAAACAGGTTTAGTTTAAAGTTAAGTTCCAGTTCTCTGGATTAACTTTCAGTGCTCAAAACTGGGTCATTTAGGTTTGGTGAGGAAAACAGATATTCTTTATGCATCCCAAGAATCAGTGGCTTATTGTGGAAATGAAGGCTGGTACAATTTTGTGGACCGCTGATTAATATTTTGACTGCAAACTGCAGTGGGAGGAAAGGAGAAATTCTGTCATCAGTCATACCATTCTGAAGCAAAGGCGTCCACACAAAGGAAATACCATTTGGGCTATCTCTGACTACAGGGAAAACACAGAGGAACCTCACAAGAAGGCCAGAGGAAGCTCCACTATCACTGGAGTCTTCATGCTTGGGCACAATATCCTCCAAACAATAGCAGCTTCTATGTCATTTCTACAGGACAACTAATTCATGAGGAGCCATTATTGCTAGGGTACAGTGTGAAATCAGAGGTCAGAAAAGGGATCTCTTCAATAAAGGATATAAATATTCATAGCAGTACAGTTTGCATATCCCTAAATCAAACCTTTGAAATCCAAAATGCACTAAATTCCAAAGTTTTTTAGGGGGGAAGGGAGACAGGAGGGGTAAAAAAAAAAACTCTCTCAAACCAGCACCAGATATTTAGGGTGGATTGCAATCAAAACAACAGTGCATTAAAAATGCATACATTTTGCATATTGTCAGATTGTGCATTTGACATATATTTGACGAAGGAATCTTGTATTTAGGAGTATATATGTATATTTACATACATACATATATTTGAAAATCCAAAAAGAATTAAAAATCTGAAATATTTCTGGTCCCTATAATTTGAAAAAAGAACAAATAAAATGAATTTGTCAAGTTGTTAAAAGAAAAATTTAGGTCATTTGTACTTTTAAGATATGATGATTTTTAAACATACTATAGTCTTCTTTAAAAACACTATAATATAATTTTGATTATATTATGGTACAGAATACAGATTTGACTAAGCCTTATTTTTTACTTCAAAATTTCATATCTTTTGCTGTGAAAAAAAATCCAAGAAAATAAATTAAAAGAAAAAAGTTTTATTTTGGCTGGTGGTTTGGCAGTCATCCTGGCAGATATAAAGTACTCATCTAGAGATGTATTCTTCATGTGACCAGTGTTCAAGACATTTTCTTCATTAAGAGGCATTACTTGCAGTTGTTCTCTTCTGTTAACAATCAATGCATTTAATCTTTGTTTAAAGAGAATACCATGATACAATTTGGAATACATAAACATAACCTCAAAAGGTTAAAATTACTAATAATTTTAATAGGCCTCCAGCTTGGCAAGTTGTTTAAATCTTTGCGTCTAAGATGATTTATATAAGAAGATATACACACACACATATATGTGTGTATTTAATTGTTGTCTGTTCTTAATAATTAAAATGTAAAAATAGGCTCTATATAGAGCTACCTAAATGCCACTCTTTCTATATCTCTTATTTGCTTAAAATTGGCCACAAAGATTTTATTGGTACGAATTCTTTGACATATGACATCTACCTCTATGACAAGAGATCAAATTAAAAAAATCAGGGAAATTTCTGGTGACAAGAGACAGTTAAGATTAAACTACTTATCAGTGATGTCTTAAGAAGATTTTGTTCAGAGATGTTAGGTCTCAAATAAATCCAGGACAAATGGCTGAGGTTCCCATTTAATATATCATAGAGAATGCTAGCCTCCAGTTTCCCCTAGTCCCAAATCACAAGGACCTGTTAAGGAGCCATTCAGGTTGACATGCCCCACCCCCTACTCTCAACCTCTCCAGAACATAAGCTTCACTTTCCTTTAGCTTTCCTAACTCTTATATAACCCAACCTTTTTTGCTACCTGGTTGTAATCTCTTAACCTGTTGGTGTTCCTGGGCCCTAAGTCCTCGGCTCTTGCCTCCCTTCTCTCTTCACCCCCTTTCTCATGGCCTCTGTCTTAGTTAAGGTTTCCATTGCTGTGAAAAGGAGGCATGACTATGAGGAAAATATTTAATTGGAGCTGGTCTATAGTTCTAAGGTTTAGTTCATTATCATTATAGCAAGAAGCATGCAGCATGTAGGCAGTCATGATGCAAGAAAAGGATCTAAGAGGTCTATATTTTGATCTGCAAGCAGAAGAAGGAGACTGTTACAATATGCCTAAGTTGAGCATATGAGAACTCCAAGCCCACATGCAAAGTGACATCCATTCTCCACCAAGGCCACAGCTCCAATAATGCTACTCCATATTGGCCAAGCATACAAACACATGACTCTAAAAGGGTTCATTTCTATTCAAACCACCATAGACTGGTTCAGTTTTCTGTTGTGTTTCAGTCTAGGTGCTTCCAGATGCTTCTGGCTATATTCTCCCTCATATCTACAATAAACCTTCTATTCAGTCACACCTTGGGGTGGCCATGTTTTTGATTTTTCCTTTAAGAGATCAGGGTTGAAGTTGTCAGATTGAAAAATGAAGCCATGCTGAATGAACATGGTGATGATTGCTGATAACCTCAGCATTTGAAGGGCTGAGTTCAGAGAATGAGTTTGAAAAGTAGCCTGGGTTTCCTAGAACAAACCTACTTCAAACTCAACAACAAAAGAGAACTATTCATACCAGTCCTTTCAAAAGTAGCAAGAGCCAAAATGGTAAGCACAAATGATTTTTATTGCATGTTTCTGTCATTAAATGAATTTCTTCTCACATTGGTATTCTGGATAGGTTTATGGCAACTTGAAACAAGCTAAAATCATCTTTAAAAAGGAACTTCAATTAAGAAAATGCTTCCATAAGATTGGGCTACAGGCAATTGTGTATGGCATTTTTTTAAAATTAGTAATTCCTGTGGGAGGGTCCAGCCAATTGTCAGAGGTGCCACCCTGGACTGGTAGTCCTTGATTCTATAAGAAAGAATGGTGAGTAAGTTATAGAGAGCAAGCCATCAGCATTTCTCCATGGTGTCTACATCAATTGCTGCCTCTAGACTCCTTCTTTGCGTTAGGTTCTATCTTGACTACCTCCGATGATGAGCAGTGATGTGGAAATATAAACAGAAAAAACAATTTCCTCCCTCAACTTGCCTTTGGTCATGGTGTTTCATCCCAGCAATAGTAAACTAAATAAACAATTTCCTCTTCAACTTGCCTTTGGTCATGGTGTTTCATCCCAGCAATAGTAACCTGAACTAGAACATTTGGCTCTTGCTTATATTGTACTTATGGTATTTATTTCAGATGTATTTTACTTTATCTTTTTACATTTTAGTGAAATATAGTAGTGAAATATAACAAACAAAGAGCAGAAAAAAAGCAACTTTCCTTATAGGAGCAAATATATTACAAAGAGATACTTGTACCCTTCCCCTTGGCTACTATTAAGTCCATACACCCCATGACACTGGCATTTCTTTAGGAATCTCAAAATGGAAGCAGTCAAAACTGAAGCCTTGTTCCAGCCAAAGGAGAATCTTGACTCCTAAAAAGATATTCCAGTTAGTCGTGTCAATTTGTCAGATTATATTGAAGGAGAGACTGATGATAAGGTAGACCTAGGGCTTGGAAGCTCACTGGCTCCCTTAGTCAATCTTCCTAGTGTGGGCACACTGAATACGTTTCTGCTCTTATCATCACTTCTTTCGTTAATTGGTTTATTGGTGATGTATGCATAGATATCTTGGTAGTGTTCCCAGGGCCTAAACATTGATTTTAACAGTTACCTTGCCAGTTTTAATGTCTTCTACACATGCTCATATAGCCCTATTGCTGTCAAAATGTGGCAACCATGTATACGACTGTGGGGCTGGGTGATAGAAGAAGTCCATTGACTGCTTATCATCTGAAAATCACAGTGAGAAGTCATATATCTCACATCTTTCCCTTTAGGGCCATTCTTGTCTCCAGTGACATAATTTCCTCTAAATATATCCAACCTATTAAGAATTCTATCATTATCCAAAGTTCCCAAGGATTAGCAATCAAATATTTAATTTAATATTGAGTTTGTTGAAGAATATTCTATATCTAAACTATAAAAAGGTACTTCTGTACTTCTATAAACCAATGAATGAGAGAGAATGAACATTATGAAGTATGCTGCTTATTCCAAAGAAAGAAAACAGGACATGCAAATGTATGAATTCTGAATTATAAAGCATTTTTAGGTAGATTTGTATGGCTCTAAAAGGATCTCTTAAGGATTCAGAGATGGTAGGAAAGATTAAGATAAAAATTAGTAAAATGTAAAAAGGAGATTAACTGCTATATGAAATAGAAGCAAATATAAATTTGTTTCATATATAATTATTTTGTTAAATGTATTGGAAAAGTTGGAGTGAACCAAATCTAGAGATGGAAAGCTATACTGGGTGGCAATTACCATAGACTAGGCAAATGTTGTAAATGTCTTTAAAGAAAGGAAAGCAGAATAAATAGGAAATTCAAAAGATTCTGTGGATGATGAATATAATCTAGAGAGGAGCAGGGGAGATAATATTCAATGAATTAGTGAATTCTGGCACAATTGATAAGACATTAATTGGAAAGACGATTGGTGGCATAGGTGCTTATAATTTTTTTTATCATAACCAAACTGTGGAGAAGTATTAAGATTCTTTTGCTGCTTTGAAATTGAGCTATTTTAAATTTGCCAAATGTACAAAATGTTCCCATGCCTTCATGATACGCAAAAAGAACATAGTTAACACTGTCAAAATAAAAGCTGGATGTGTAAATTTAGCTGTTCCACATGACCTTTCAGATCTGTCAATTAGAAAATGCTTGTAAATAGTATGTCAAAAATGTCAGAAAATGTAGACAAAAGAGTAAGAAATTTATAGACTCCATATGAGCTATTTGCTTTATGGAAGTCATAGCTGGTTCCTATTTTCATTTCTTTGTTCTTTCCAATTTTTTTCCTTTCCCACTTAATTTACATAACCTGAGCTCGCATGCTATATGTCTACTTCATACTTTTCTTATTGGCAGGGGCCAAGTAGTTTTGGCCATCAGAATGCTATAAGAACATGCCAGGAATCTCCCAGGCAGTACCAAAAGGAAACAACAGTACCATCCTTACATACTAGCAACCCTAGGTTAGGATTAATAGACTTGGGTTTTTGTCTTTGTTGTGTCACTTTGGCAGGTAGCTAATTCTACTGAGACATCAGTTCCATTATCTGAATGTCTGGTTATCTTTATTTTTCCTACTTTTTAAGAACATAATGTTAATATTTATTATTTATACCACCATGTATTATGGCTGATGCTCACAGACTTATGTGTTAAATGTTTGGTTCTTAGCTTATGACTTTATTTTCAAAGTTTCTGGACATGTTAGAAGAAAGCATGTTTGGGGAAAGTAGTCACAGGAGCATGTCCTTGGGAGATGTGTCTCATGTATAGTCTTTTCCTTGCTTTCCTAGATCCCTGTCTTCTACGTTATGGGTAGGCTTTGAAAATGGCTTCTATCAAATATGTTCCCACTCATTATAGATCTAGAACCAGTGATATCAAAGGTAGAGATTCGAAATCCCTGAAACCATGAGCCAAACAGAGCCTTGTTTTCTTAATCTATGAGTTATTTTTGTTTGTTTTTCACAGTGAAGCAAAAACTGATTAATACAGCCTGTTGGCGCATATGTGGTCCCAGTTTCTAGACTGGCTGAGATAGGAGGATTTCTTGAGCCTAGGATTTGGAAATGAGCCCGGACACTAGATGAAGTGGCAACCTCAAAAACAAACAAACAAATATGCCCTTCAAGTGAGAACAACAACAAATAACAACAAAATCCTAACAAGAAACAAAAGCCAAAATCTTTTTTTATATATTTTTTACTTTTCTATATTCTTTGTTTACATTCCAAATGATTTCCCCTTTCTCAGTTCCCCCATCCCCATATGTCCCATAAACCTTCTTCTCTCTACCCATTCTCCAATCACCTCTCTCCTTTTTCTCTGTCCTTGTACTCCCCTCCAATGCTAGTTCAAGCCTTTCCTGGATCAGGACCCTTTTCTTACTTCTTCACGGGAGTCATTTTTTATGCTAATTGTGCCTTGGGTATTCAGAGCAAAAGCCAAAATCTTAATGAACAGAGAACAGTAACAAAAACATACCACCATTTTAAGCAACATTGTAACTGTCTATTGACTCCGTGAAAGTAAGCATTTTATCCTGTTTATCTTTCTATTCTCAACAATAGTTTTAGCACCAACAATTTAGTAGAGACGTAGCAAAGTGTGTTTAATAAAGACTATACAATTAACAAGGATATAAAGAGAATTTAAGTACTGGTGGAATCAAAATGCTGCCAAGAAAACTATAGTTGGGCATGGTGTTGCACACCTTTAACCCTAGCCTCAGAAGGTAGAACCTGATGGATCTCTATGAGTAAAAGGCCAGCATGGTCTACAAAATGAGTCCGGGACAGCCAGAGCTTTTTACACAAAGCAACCCTATGTTGAACACTCCATCCCCCGCTTCCAAAGAAAATCTACAATAGTTGACAATCAATCAAATACCAAAAAGTAAGGTTAGAAGAATACTATAAAATTGGTAGTAAATATAGCAGTAAGTTTGACTGTTTTAGCTCCAGTAGAACAAGTCAACACTTAGAAGGCAAAGGTTGCCTTAACCCCAAGGAAAAGTGTTTTGCTCTGGCCTACATTCTATTTGAAACAGTTTGGGGACTTACCATGCTGATAATGATGTGTACGGAATTATTTTTCAGTCACTGGTTCTGGATTGTTTCCATTTGTGAGGGGGTGAGTGGTGGGACAATAAATACTTGAGGACAGAACTGATTCTAGGCTACTCTACTTTACTTTTTATTGAATATTTTATTTATTTACACTTCAAATGTTAGCACCTTTCCCAGTTTCCCCTTTGCAAGCCCCCTAACCCATCCTCCCACCCCTGCTTCTATGAGAGTGCTCCTCCACTGACCCACCCACTTTCTCCTCACCACCCTGGCATTCCCCTACACTGAGGCATACAGCCTTCAGAAGACCAATGATTTACAAAAACTGAAAAATGTACATAATATTTTTCTACATAATGTTCTTATTAGCACCACTGAACTAATTTTAGAGATCATAAGGAATCATTTCCAGCACGCATATGAATAACCTCTATTCTAAAACTTGGAGCTAAGTTAGTGCTTCTGAGTGACCCATGGAGGCATGAGGTTATATCACTAGCCTACTGTTATGAAATATCACCTCTTCATCTTTCTATGAAAACCATTTTGAATTTTGATGTTCAGAGACACATTAATGAATAAATGACTGATTAAAAACAATTGTTGAATTTCTACACTTTCTGAAAAATTTGCAAGACTAAAATTTTATATGTGATTAAATTTGTGATGTTGTGGAGAATTTATAGCTAGTAATTGATCCATGAATGTTCTATCAAGGTCTATATCTACAACAGTTTTCTCAGTCTTTTGATTTAGAAAAATGGGACTCCCAATTGCTTTTTTATTAGATTTGAGGTTCACTCACAAGTGGGTAATACATACCTGGACCTGGTAATATACACCTTGTTTATACCTTAGGATGTCACAGGCCCTACGGGAGAATCTGTTACTGATATTTTACTAAATATACATGTAGTCAAACTGACATTTATTTTTGTTTTATGCACAAACTGGTGTGGATCTAGCTTTGCTGTAGTCAGAGAATCTTCTGATTACAGTTGGCATCCATTGATGGAAAGACACTTAACTTACTAGGATGTTGAAAATAAGTGCTGAATAATAATTCCTAAATGGGGGCATCCTTATCACTTCCTCCAAGGTCAAAGAACACTATGGATGAGGGGTAGAAAAGTTATACAAACCAGAGGATGAGGAGAAATGCTGTTAGGATGCTTTTCTGTGACCATGACCATGACTATGACCACTGCAATTTACACAGCATCTATGGATATCCTCTCTGTATAATACTTGCATGCCCAGACACAAATATGAAAGTAAGGGTCAAGCAACTGCGAAGCAGATTATCAGGAGTGTGAGGGAGGACAGAGGGAGGACAGAGGGAAATAGGAAGGTGTAGTGGCTTTTCTTGGTTGTCAACGTGACTATATCTGGAAAGAACTACAATCCAGAATTGGAAGGCTCACCTGTGATCCTGATCTTGAGGCTGGGAGATACAAGCTTCTGACATGGACATTGGCATAGAGATCTTGAGGCACAGTGGCTGTGAATCCCAGGAGACTAATGCAAGATCTTTGAGTTCAAGGTCATCTGGGACAGAGCAAGTCTCAGATCCAGGTGTGGTCATGCACACCTTTCATCTGGGCCACACCTGCTGAAGACATACATAAAGACATTGGAAGAAGGAAGGTTTTATCTTCTTCACCTGCTTCCCTTGTGGAACTGAGCAGATCTTTGGACTTCCATTCAAAGCTGCTGCTGACCATTGTTGCGAGTTGGACTACAGACTGTAAGTCATCAACTTATATATAAAGATGACCTTACTATATAAAGATGACCCATAAGTTTTGTGACTCTAGAAAACAGTGACCAATACAGAAGGTGTAAATGATCAGATATACTGTGCACATGCATGGAACTGTCAAAAATGTGATGGAGTCGATGTGGTCATAGTGTCACAGTCCTACAAATATACCACATTAAAAATCAGTGAATGTAAGTTATTTATATATAAAATTTTCATTTGATTACTAGGATTTCAAACAACGCAAACATAATCCACAAAGCTTTGGAATCTATACTATTTTCTAGGGGGACTAAGGATTTTGAGGGCTTCATACCTTTTTGCTTCTATTTTCAATAAGAAAATTTAAAACTCAGGCATGGTTACCAGCCATGGAGTCTCCTTTCACACCCTGTGGAAGGATATCCTTTTCTATCACTTCTTGAATATTTTTCATGAAAGGAATGGGAAAATGTGAGGTGGCAACATTGGACCCAGCTACTAAAAAAATTTATGCTTATTTGAAGCAAAAATCATCTCATTATAGAGGCATGACACTCATTTATTTACCATTGGTCAGGGCATGACTGTCTTTATTTTGCCAACTTTAGTCATCATATTCACAAGCAAATAAATACCAATATATATACATGTAACTAGGCAAGTATTGTAAAGCATTTACTATATGCTAGGGCTAATCCTAAGACTTTCAGCTTCAATGAGGGTAAAAAAAAAAAGTTTTGGTTTCTAGTAGGTGCTCAATAAATGTCTGCGAACTGAGTGTTTTGCATATAAAAATGAAACTAAGGCAAAAAGTTTAACTATTCACGGTCATATAGTTATAGTAAGGGGTGGATCTGTAACACAGGCAAGCCTTTAAGAGTTTCTTTGCAAAATTTAAATAATTAAAGCAGCTGGCCAATGACTTGTATTTCAGATAGGATATACTGAGGGCCCAGAAAAAAGATGGGTAATCCTATAAAATCATCTTGTTAATTGAAAGGTAAAAGTACAGTATATTAATCAAGAGGAGATATTACTTATTTAAGATTCCTGTGCCATATGAAGGAATACACCAAAAAGGTCCTGTAGGCTTAGATTTTTCAAAACCTACTTTAATAGGGATTCTCAAACACTTCAAACCTCCTGCTCTAGCCCGCTGTCCAAAGGTAGGGGAGAAAAGATATTAAATTGGACAGGGGGTGGGGACCTTTTTTGATGTAGTGCTTTTGTTTTTCAGGATACCAGCAGTTCAGTTCAAAAAAGTCACCAAACAGCAACAGAGGTATGATCAGAAGCAGAAGCATCCAGGACCTGCTGGAACGTCAGGAGTTTTTACTATGCCTCTCTCAATGAAGTGAAGATCAGCAAAGGCAGGAGACTAATGAGGCATTCAAGGCTAGCTATGCAAGCATGCCATCACTGTCCATTGAGTTCTGTTTATACTCTCTCCAAACATCACATGTCCATTCACAGCTCTTGCTTCAGCCAAGCACTACTGGAGTCTGCATCACATGACACAACCAGAAACTTCCACTTTGAGGTCCAGGGAGTCCTAAGCTAATACTGTTTGGATATAGAGAAATGTTAAAGCCCATTTGATGTAGAATTAAAACATTTGTATGATTTTTAGAGATACATGTATTTATAAAAGTTTTTGACAAGGAGAGTGAGATTACTTTAATTTTCAGATTAGAGAACATGATGATTCCTGACAGTATGCACTTATTTCTTTAGTTCAGTTCCAGGAATGATGTTATTCCTTGACCAATGTCTCCTTCCTGGCTAATTTCATGTGTTTTACAAGAAGCTATTACTGCAGATACTTCTAATATTATGGGTTTTCAGAGATCATTTATATTAAGGATTGGGGAGTACTTGTGGACTTCATTGTGAGAGGTTCATCTATTGTTCTGACTCAAAATAAGACTTGTGGGGTAGCCATCAGTGTCTGAGCTTTCTGCTTTGTAATTTTTGTAATCTCTTGATTGCTCATGTCTGCACATTACTGTAGAAGTCAATTCTTGGAAAGATAGTCGATTTGTTTAAATCTGATTTAACAATATGATTTACATGTTTCTTTTTTAATATTTTTATTTTCTATATTCTTTGTTTACATTCCAAATGATTTCCCCTTTTCCGGATCCCCCCTCCCCATATGTCCCATAAACCTTCTTCTCTCCATCCATTCTCCGATCACCTCCCTCCTTTTTCTCTGTCCTTATATTCCCCTCCAATGCTAGATCAATCCTTTCCAGGATCAGGACCCTCATCATACTTCTTCATGGGAGTCATTTGTTATGCGATTTGTGCCTTGGGTATTCAGGGATTCTGGGCTAATTAATATCCATTTATCAGAGATTGCATTCCATGTGTATTCTTTTGTGATTGGGTTACCTCACTTAGGATGATATTTTCCAGACCAAACCATTTGCCTAAAAATTTTGTGAATTCATTGTTTCTAATTGCTGAGTAGTATTCCATTGTGTAAATATACTACATTTTCTGTAGCCATTCCTCCTTTGAGGGGCATCTGGATTCTTTCCAGCTTCTGGCTATTGTAAATAAGGCTGCTATGAACATAATGGGGCATGTGTCTTTATTGCATGCTGGGGAATCCTTTGGGTATATGCCCAGGCGAGGATTTACATGTTTCTTGAATGGTTAAAAGGTTAGTATTTTGGATGTGCCCTTGCCTTGCAGACTACTTGATATTTTCTTTTACTTAGTAACAATGTCACTGACTGAGACTCAAGAAGGACTTTTGATTCCTTCTATTGGTGGATGTCAGAGAATGCAAGAAGGAAAGAAAGTTCAAGTAAAGCTGCTCAATTCTGAATTCACTCACCAGGATGAATACTCAATTTTCTATACCATGATGTCTAGCAAATAAGGGTAGAAATGTCTGCCAATATTGTATGTTAAGTGTAGAGACAAAGCACTCAAAATTCAAAGCATGGATCCCTGTATCAAAATAAGTTATATATTTCTTCTGCTTCAGCCCTTCATGCATAAAAGCGGATTATCACAACAAAGTCTAGTTCTTCCTAAGTAGTTTTGTTTTTGATGCTGCACATTTCAAGGGCATGATTTCCAAGCTGAGATTTTGATTTGTGTGAGTAAAATTCAGCGAAGACCTCACAGAGTTTATGTGACTTTATAAAAGTTGAGATCATCATTTTTGACACTTGTGAAAACTGAATGGCAGTGGAATATCTTTTACTTTTTTAATCTTGGAAGATAATAATTAGGCTTTGCTGATTTGAATGGTCTGTATTAGAGAACTAATCTGTGTTGTTAATAATCTTTAACTGTAAAGATAGCTATAATTTATTAAAAACTGAGCAGTTATTGTTCAGTGTTCCAAGAGCTTTATGTAGAATATTTAACTTAATTCTTCTAAAGAGATAAACACATTATTTTGTCTTTCATTTGAGGAAAATAAGATATAAGAAAACTAAATATGTTTGCTTATAGTTGTATCATAATTGCTATGAGCCAAACATTCCAGATTGATTCCAACATGGGAGACAAACCAGCATCTGAATGGCTATGGTACCTCAGAGCTAAACTAACTTAAACTATACTAAACTAAACTGAACTGACCTGAACTGAACTGACCTGAATTGAACTGAACTGAACTGAGCTGAACTGAACTGAAGGACTGCTTCTACAGGTCAGGAAAGAGTGAATGTTTAGTTCAGTGATACAAAGGCTGAAAGATCAAACAGACAATGTTCCTTAACCACTCATTATGGGGAATATGAAATTAATTTTGATCCACCCACCTCTATTTTCAACTCATAAATACAGGCTACAATTTAAGGAATATTCTAGAATGGAGACAGGAGGAGCAGTAGGAAGGTTGGTTATGGGCCTTTTGTTCATTGACTTTGTCTTCTTCTCATGTTCCTTAGTGATACTCAGTTATTAAACACCTATATTATTTAACAATAGGAATCTTAAGATATGTAGTATAAAATATGTTACTGTCTCAACCTTTACTCAAATGGGAATAAAAATAAAGAATTCAAGTAAAGAATATATGAGTATATCTTTTAAAAAATTTAAGAAATATAAACCAGAGCAAATCTATTTATAGCTTAGTAAACATTCCCCTTGCATAACACACATGGTTATATTGCTTTTTACCAGCACATATCATTCATTCACATTGTAAATATACATTTTTTTAAGCTTACACATTTTACAGTCAAAATTTTACGTTCATATATGCTTTTTTACTTTTGTAATATCTGCAATATTTTAATTTTTTGTCTCTCCTAAGTAATTTGTTTTTATTAGAAGCAAAGGCGAATGCCTATCAGTTTAGCAAGTGGATGTTTTGCATTACATTTTAATGTTGCTTTGGAAACAGACAAGCTGGGTCTGTCACTGTCATTTATTGATGAAGAAACACTGATAAGGAGTTCCTTCTTTTGTAAATTTCAGATAAGCTGTCCTCCCAAAGACATCAAGATAAGAAGAATCAATGTACACAGTCATTTTGACAGGCCATGCTCTCCTGTTAGTTTACCATCTGCTCCAGAAGAGAAAACTATCAGATACTTTTGTTGATAATGATGAACAAGAGAGGGAGTCTTGGGTTGGTATCTGAAGACAGCCTGTCAAGGCCCAACAAAAAACATAATCACCTCTTTTTAATGAATGTCATTACCCTACAGGGAGAGTCACAATGACAAGCCATTTTTTTAGTGTGTTTTGAAGTCCTTGTTAATGACCAAATTTTCAGCCTCCACCACACATCTGCACAGGATTTCTTGTTTCACTGAAGTACTCTAAAATCAATCTTTCTTTCTTTCTTTCTTTCTTTCTTTCTTTCTTTCTTTCTTTCTTTCTTTCTTTCTTTCTTTCTTTCTTTCCTTCTTTCTTTCTTTCTTTCTTTCCTTCTTTCTTTCTTTCTTTTTTCTTTTTTTTGTATAAGGATGCATATGTGTGGGTGGGTGTGTAAGGATGAATTTTCTTCCTTTCTTCCTTTCTTTCTTCCTTCCTTCATTTCTTTCTTTCTCTCTCTTTCTTTATTTCTTTTGTTCTTTCTTCTCCTCCCCTTCTCCTCTCCTCCTCCCCTCCTCCCCTCCTCTTTCTTCTTCTTCTTCTTCTTCTTCTTCTTCTTCTTCTTCTTCTTCTTCTTCTTCTTCTTCTTCTTCTTCTTCTTCTTCTTCTTCTTCTTCTTCTTTTTCTCCTTCTCCTTCTCCTTTTCCTTCTCCTTCTCCTCCTTCTCTTCCTTCTCCTCCTCCTCCTCCTCCTCCTCCTCCTCCTCCTCCTCCTCCTCCTCCACTCTCCTCCTCTTCCTTTTGTGAAGTTGAGAAAATAAGATCTTTCATTAGTGTGAAACTTGCTATATAGGCTGTGCTGGCTGACCAGAAAGTCCCAGAGTTCTACCATCTCTTCCTCCCAAGGCAGTGTGATTCCTTTTTATGACTATGTTTTGAAGCATATCCTATTTGAAGTAACAAATCCATTGCTGGGTAGGAGCTGTAGTGGCTAAAGTTATGTTTTAAGTTTAAATCACTGTACTTAAGAGTTCTATAAAACAATAACAACAACAACAACAACAACAAAATGCCTCTAGCCTATAAGCCACACTTGCCCACAGAGAGGTAACTTCCTGGAATCCTGTGAGCTGTTCATATAAAATAACAAGCTCAGTGTTTTCCCTTTTGTAAATAAGCATGAACACAGCTTGACACATCTTTACACAGTATAGAGGCAGGAAGTATGTCGGGACAGATGTATGCTAGGCCCTGACTAGATTAAAATGTATAAAATTATTTTTGATTCTCTTCATGTAATTGCCACCTCTGAGGCTAACTGCCTCCATCTACTAAGCCTAACTAAGATTAGTCCTGGAAGCTTCTGGGCTCCACACAATTTATTCTAGGCCTAGACTGTTTTCAGCCTCTGAGACTTATTGCTGATTAAACTCACATTTTCTAGCCCTTTCTGAATTCTTGTTGGCTGATTCAACTTAGCTGTTCTGGCTGTAACTCATCTCCAAGTTGACTGATTCAATCTGGCTTCTCTTGTCTTCTCCTGAACGAATTACTCTACTTGACCTCACACTAACTTTGGCAATATTTTCTAATCTTCTGGCTTCTTCTCATTCTCTGGTTTGTTCTGTCTTCACCTGTGTCTAGCTTATTCTATCTCCATAACCTGCCTCTCTATAACTGTCCCAGTAAATCTGCCTCCTCCTCTTTGCACTGTTCTTTCTTAAGTAGCTTCTCTTTCTTATTTCTTCTCGTGAGAGCTGGCCATATCCTATTCTGTAAATCTTTCTCTGATCTGTCATGCAATTAAACATCACTTTTAAAAAATAAGGGCTTCCTTCTACAGACTAACTTTATCTTCATTGTCTGTGATTAAAGATATACACTAAGAGCAGATCTGTACCCCTGCCAGAGGGATTAAAGGTATGTGGTAAGGGCTGAGTCCCAGCTCAAAGAGTAACAAGTATTTTTTTTTCTTTTTCAGTAAATAATACAATATCATGCTTGATAGTGTGATCAGATATCTTGTAACAAGAGTGAGAAATGCATAGCCTTCTGGTTTTTGCTTTTGTAAGTCCCTGTCTAATGTAATTCAGTTCAATACTCTGGAAATCCTGGATATGGACCTAACTAATATCCATTGTCCTGGCCAACATTTCATATGGATTGCTACAAATTTGACTCAAACATTGCAGTAAAATTGTAGTTAAGAAAAGCTGGACCTTGGATCTGGGATTCTTAGGAGATGCACACCTTGAGAAAGTTCTAAGGCTCTGAGGTATGCATTTGTTTTCTGTGGACTATCAGAGAGAATTACCATGCTGAGAAAGGCAAGGAGCATGTTTGGAGGTCTCATCTTGTAAGTCACAGTAATCTTCTATGATAAATGGTTCTTCTGGGATCCGGAACTGAGACAAAGAGAGGACGGACAGGACTCTATACTTTCACATCCATGGCAAAAAATGAGATGTCAACTGCCTGCTTGGTTCTGGTTGTTTGGAAACTGGGAGCTGAGATGAATATTGATCAGAGCCAGTGAAATGTCATAAAATTTTGTCTGTTTATCCAGGTGGGTCTGTGTTTTCAGGTGTGTCTATAAGTTTTGTTGCAAACATGGGACATGGTCGCCAAGGTGGAAATGGGACAGGCTCATGCTCTCTGACTTGTCTCTTTTAACTGTGCAAAATTTCTGTATTCTGTGTTTACTGGTTTTTTTCTTCTATCTCTGCTGCTATTGTCCACCTGATTTTGTGAGCCACCTGATTTTGTGACAGGGTATAAACCAACAACATGTCTTTAAGATATTTTGGATTAGGATGGAATTTTGTATGAAAGCTCTTGTCCTAAGAACAAAATCATAAAAAGAAGATTTATAAAAGACATGCTTTAAAAACAATGCTTGTATTAAAAAGGTATTAAAGCCTCATCTCAATGCGTTAATATAAAAGGACACCTTTCATGCTGACCTGAGCATTGTAAGAACCAACCAGGTTGTATTGATTTAAAGGCATGAAGGGGTCATCGAGAGCAGCTGAGGCTTGGCATTGTATGACAGGTCTGGAATTCCTATAGAGAGCCCAGGAGAAGCTATTGCAGTGTTGGAAATTCCAGTGGCATTTCCATCAGCAAAAATAGCTGTGACACAATGATTATATTATTTAATGTGCTCACAATTATGCTCATGGTCATAATTTAAATGTAATTTATATATAAGAATGGCTTTATTTATCCTCTTGTATGTGCTTTTAAGGTTAAGCATAAAAATGCAACAAAATGGATCTGATCAGTGCCTAAAAGACATATTGAATGTACTGGTGAGGATGGAGCAAGACAGACAAACTAGACCCCTTGGAGGATCTCAGAGGACTGTGACTGAATCCTAGATATTGAGCAATGCATTATTTGCACTGGTGCAGTTTGGTTGTCTTTGACCAGATATGGTTGTGCCTCAAAGATCAACACGGACTAAGGTTGGTCTTCAATACCAACAAAAACAACAGAAAACCCACATACACATGGAAGCTGAACAGTGCTCTACTCAATGATCACTTGGTTAAGGAAGATGTAATGAAATAAATTAAAGACTTTTTAGAATTTAATGAAAATGAGGACACATCATACCAAAACTTATGGGGCACAATGAAAGCAGTGCTAAGAGGAAAACTCATAGCTCTAAGTACCTCCAAAAAGAAACTGAAGAGAACATAAGCACACCTGAAAGTCCTAGAACAAGAAGAAGCAAATACACCCAAGAGGAGTGGAGGGCAGGAAATAATTGAACTCAGCTGAAATCAACCAAATAGAAACAAAAAGAACTATACAAAGAATGAACAAAACCAGGAGCTGGTTCTTTGAGAAAATCAACAAGACAGATGAACACTTAGCCAAATTAATGAGAGGGCACAGAGACAGTATCAAAATTATTAAAATCAGAAATGAAAAGGGAGACATAACAATGGAAACTGAGGAAATCCAAAAATCATCACATCCTACTACAAAGTCCTACACTAAACAAAATTGGAAAATGAAATGGACATTTTCTAGACAGATACAAGGTGCCAAATCTAAATCAGAATCAGATTAACCATCTGAACTGTCCCAAAACCCCTAAATAAATAGCAGCAGTCATTAAATGTCTCCCAACCAAAGAAAGACCAGGTATAGATGGGTTTAGAGGAAAATTCTGTCAAATCTTCAGAGAAGACCTAATACCAATGCTCTGCAAAGTATTTCACAAAACAGAAAGAGAAGGAACACTACCCAATTCATTCTATGAAATCACAATTATGCTTATACCTAAACCAAAGACCAAATAAAGAACTTCAGATCAATTTCTCTTATGACCATAGTTGTAAAAATACTCAATAAAATTCTCACAAATTGAATCCAAGTAAACATCAAAATGATCATTCATCACAATCAAGTAGGCTTCATCTCGGGGATGTAGGCATGGTTCAATATATGGAAATGCATCAATGTATTCCATTATGTAAACAAATGCAAAGGGAAAAAAACACACATGATTATTTCATTAGATGTTGAAAAAGCATTTGGCAAAATTCAGCATCCCATCATGTTAAAAGTTTTGAAAAGAACAGGAATTTAGGGCCCATACCTAAATATAGTAAAAGCAATATACAGCAAACCATAGCCAACATCAAACTAAATGGACAGAAACTTGAAGCAATTCCCCTAAAATCAGCTACTAGCCAATGCTGCTGACACTCTCCCTATCTATTCAATATAGTATTAGAAGTTCTTGCTAGTGCAAGCAGAAAACAAAAGGGGTCAAAGGATACAAATTTGAAAGGAAGAAGTCAAACTATCACTATTTGCAGATGATATGATAGTATACTTAAGTGACCCCAAAAATTCTTCCAGAAAACCCTTAAATCTGGTAAACAACTTTAGCAAAGTAGTTGGGTGTAAAAATTAACTCAAACAAATCAGTATCCTTCCACTACTCAAAGGGTAAACAGGCCAAGAATGAAATTATGGAAAGGACACCCTTCACAATGGTCATAAATAATATTATATGCCTTGGTGTGATGGTAACCAAGCAAGTGAAAAATCTGTATGACAAGTACTTCAAAGAATGCAATCAAAGATTTCAGAAGATGAAAAAATTAGTATGCTCATGGATTGGCAGGATTAATATAGTAAAATTGTCCATTTTGCCAAAAGCAGTCTACAGATTCAATGCAATCCTTATAAAAATTCTAAATAGAATTAGAAAGAGCAATTCTCATATTCATTTGAAATAACAAGAAACCCAGAATATCGAAATCTATTCTCAACAATAAAAGAACTTTCGGGGAAGTTACCATCCCCAACCTCAAGCTATATTTCAGAGCAGTAGTGATAAAAAAACAAAAAAAACAAAAAAACTGTATGGTATTGGTACAGAGACAGGCAGGAAGATAATTGGAATAGAACTGAGGACCCAGCCATGTACCCACATATCAATGGTCACTTAATATTTGACAAAGGAGCTAAAACCAACCTGTGGAAAAAAGACAGCATTTTAAAGTGTCTTAGATTCCAGACTGCCATATCTGGGAATCTATCCTGTATACAGTCAGTAAACCTAGAAACTATTGTGAATGCCAAAAAGTGCTTGCTGACAGGGGTCTGATACAGCTTACTTTTAAGAGGGGGTCTCTGCCAGTGCCTGACAAATACAGAGGTGAATGCTTTCAGCAAACCATTAATCTAAGCACAGGTTCTCCAGTGGAGGAGCTAGAGAAAGGATCCAAGGAGCTGAAGCAGTTTACAGCCCCATAGGAGGAACAACAATATGAACCAATCACTACCCCTAGAGATCCCAGGGACTAAACCACCAACCAATGAGGACCCATGGCTCCAGTCTCATATGTAGCAGAGGATGGTCTTTTTGGACATCAACAAAAGGAGAGGCCCTTGGTCCTCTGAAGGCTTGATGTCCCAATGTAGGGGAATGCCAGGACAGGGAAGTGGGAGTGGGTAGGTTGGTTAGCTGGAAGAGGGGGCATAGGACATGGAGTTTCTGAAGGGGAAAACAGGAAAGGTGATAACATTTGAAATTTAAATAAAGAAAATATCTAATAAAAAAAGAAGAATGCAAATTGACATATTCTTATCTCCTTGTACAATGGTCAAGTCTAAGTGGATCAAGAACCTCCACATAAAACTAGATACACTGAAATTTATAGAGGAGAAAGTGGGGGAACAGCCTGGATCACATGAGCACAGGGGAAAATTTCCTGAACAGAACACCAATGGCTTATGCTCTAAGACAAGAATCAACAAAAGGGACCTCATAAAATTGCAAAGTTTCTATAAAGCAAAAGGCAATGTCAATAGGACAAAATGGCAACCAACAGATTGGGAAGAGTTTTTTACCAATCCTACAATCAATAAAGGGCTAATATCTATTGTATATAAAGAACTAATGAAGTTAGACTCCAGAAAATCAAATAACCCTATTAAAATTGGGGTACAAAGCTAACAAAGCATTTCAATTGAGGAATTTGGAATGATAAAGAAGCATCTAAAGAAATGTTCAACATTCTTAGTCATAAGGGAGATGCAAATTTAAACAACCCCGAGCTTTCACTTCACACCAGTCAGAGTGTCTAAAGTCAAGACCTCTTGTGACAGCAGATGCTGGCAAGCATGTGGAGAAAGAGGAACACTTGTTGGTGGGGTTGCAAGCTGGTGTAACCACTCTAGAGAGCAGTCTGGTGGTTCCTCAGACAATTAGACATAGTATTGCCTAAAGATCCAGCTATACCACTCCAAGGAAAATACCCAGAAAATGTTCCAACATATATCAAGGGTACTTGCTTCAGTATGTTCATTGCAGCCTTATTCATAATAGCCAGAACCTGGAAAGAACCCAGATATCTTTCAACAAAGGAATGGATACAGAAAATACGGTACATTTATACAATGGAGTATTACTCAGCTATTAAAAACAATGAATTCATGAAATTCCTAGACAAATGGATGGAACTAGAAAATATCATTCTGAGTGAGGTAATCCAATCACAAAAGAACACTCATAGCATGCACTCACTGGTAAGTGGATATTAGCTCAAAAGCTCAGAATACCCCAGATACAATTCACAGACCACATGAGGCTCAAGAAGGGAGACCAAAGGGAGAGTGCTTCGGCCCTTCTTAGAAAGGGGAGCAAAATACTCATGGGAGCAAATTTGGAATCAAAATTTCAAGCAGAGATTGAAGGAAAAGCCATCCAGAGACTGCCCCAACTGGTGATCCATCCTAGATACAGTCACCAAACCCAGACACTATTGTGGATGCCAAGAAGTGATTGCTGAAAGGAGCCTGATATAGCTGTCTCCTGAGATTCTCTGCCAGAGCCCAACAAATACTGAGTCAGATGCTCATACCCAACTATTGTGCTGAGTATGGAGTCCCTAACGGAGGAGTTAGAGAAAGGACTGAAGCAACTGAAGGAGTTTGTAACCCCATAGGAAGAACAACAATATCAACCAGCCAGATACCAACTAGTAGACATGGAGGCACCCATGGCTCCAGCCACATATGTAGCAGAGGGTGGCCTTGTCAGGTATCCATGGAAGGAGATGCTCTTGGTCCTCTGAAGGTTCGATGTCCCACTGTAGTGGAATGTGAGGATGATGATGCAGGACCAGGTAAGTTGGTTGGGGAACACCCTCAGAGAAGCAGGGGGAGGGAGGATGGGATGGAGGGTTTGCAATGAGGGGAGCAGTGAAAGGGGATAACAGTTGAAATGTAAATAAAAAAATCCAATAAAAATAGCCAAAAGTGTATACTTAATAAATAGCCATCAAATGTTTTAGAGATCCACCTAATATGGCATTTTAAAATGTTTAATGAAAAAGGTTTCCTGTGATAGACAGAAGTGCTAACTCCCATCATCAATTCTAAGATCTCCAAAGAAGATAGAGATCACAGACCTGGATTGTCATGAAGCTGAACAGTTAGAAAAACTGTTGCATAACCTGCCTGCTCCTAGGACCCTGCACAAACTGTGGACGCTGTTGAGTTGACTGTCCAACTATGTCATGGTAGGCCAATTTTTCCTAGTTCCTCGTTCGAAGTAAAATCTTTCAGACCTTCTTGTTCTAGCAGGCAAAGGCCTATGCTATCCTGTGCATCGGCTGCAAATGCAATTCTGGCCTGTAACAGCTAAAGACCTATTATCCTTTACGACCAAGATGATGGAAGCCTACTAGGGTTTCTTTCGTTTGTTTGTTTGTTGTTTGGTTTTTTGAGACAGGGTTTCTCTGTGTAGCCCTGGCTGTCCTGAAACTCACTCTGAAGACCAGGCTGGCCTCAAACACAGAAATCCGCCTGCCTCTGCCTCCCAAGTGCTGGGATTACAGGCGTGCGCCACCACACCCGGCTCCTACTAGGGCTTCTAGGGTGTTAGTAAGTCTCTGTCAGTCTATTTTATCCAAAGGACATTTGATTTTTACTTCCTGCTATAATTCTATTATAATTCCAGCTATCCTTCTCAGATCTCAGATAATGTTAAGGCTTAAACGTAGCTTTGTAATCTTGACAGTGCCAGGCACTCATCTTCTCCCCCAAGGTTGCAGCTTCATTGTAAGTGCATATCATATATGAAAAGCGAGCCTTGCTTTTCTAGAGTTATTAGGTCTCCTGATGAAAAAAGGTAAATTCACAGACAGATTTGCCTTGCTAACAGGCTTTTTACTGCCACTTTGCTTAAATGAATGGATAAAAACCTGGACCAAAGCAATCTAAGGGGAAGGAAAGTATGCTCCTTAGGTTTATATTGCTTTGATGTCTACCGTGACCAAAAGCAATGTTGGGAGGAAAGAGTTTATTTCAGCTCACAGTTGTTGCCCATCATGAAGGGAAGTTAAGGCTGGAATGTACTTATCTATCTGTAGTGTTCTGGACATTTCTCCATCATTCACCAATCAAGAACATGCCCCACAGGATTCCCTAACAGGTTATTATTGTGTGAGGACTTTCTTGGTTGAGGCCACCTTCATTCAGATGACTCTAGCTTGTACTAAGTTGGCCGAAGAACTAACCAATACAAAGGAGCTCATTTTGTCTTACATTGTGAGGTTCCAATATATCCTGGTGGGGAATTCACAATGAGAGGAGCTTGAGGCATCTGGATGTACTCCATCCAAAGTCAAGAAGCAGAGGACAACAAATGAATTTGCTTAACTCATGTCTTTTTTTAAAAATATTTTTATTCTGATTTTATATTATAATTAGATCATTTCTCTCTTCCCTGTTCTTTCTCCAAACCATCCCATGCAATATATGCCTCTTCTCTTTCAAATTCTTAGCTTCTGTTTTCAGTAATTGTGGTTACATGTATACATACACACACACACACACACACACACACACACACACACACACACACACTTTTTATGTAGTTCAGGTTCCCAGTATGAGAAATAAAGCTATGTGCCATCTAGGCTGGGCAGGTCCTCTCATGTTAATTAACATAGCCAAGATAATCCCCATGGGTAGCCCAAAGGTCTGTTTCCCAGGAGATTCTGCGAAAAATAGAATCAAGTAGGTAGCATTAACCAGGAAGGGGGATATCATTTGAGATATAAAGAAATGAAATGATTAATAACAATAGAAAAGATTAACCATCATATGTCGAAAAGTTATTTTGTTATTCCGCAATATTTCTTCTTTCACTTGTATTAGTTCTATTCAAGGGCAAATATAACAATAAAAGTAAGAATAATTTTTGGTGTCTTTGGGGAAATTTCTAGTAGAGCTGATTAATTCACTATTTTGTCCAAATATTTGGCATATCGACACATATCCCTGGCTGGGCTGGGAAAAAGCTGTGTCTATGATTCAGTCCTTTAACATGAACACAGAAAACAACAATCAACTTGAAGAAGACCCATCCCAAATTTTCTCTAATTATTAATATAAATTGATTATAGTTTTGTGAACCTGAATTTTATTTAGCTTTAATTCATCTTTGATAGTACAAAGGAAGAAAACAGATCTTCCTGAATTATGTATCATGCTCTTCAATAAGAAGGAGCCTCACACAATGTAATGGCTCCTGAAACTCCACTAGTCTATTTTGAAACATCTAATTATAAACTATTGTGAAAATAAGAAATTTGTATTATACATATGTATCCGACAGCCTACAATTAGTTTAGAATTTCTAATCAACATATGTTTTGTTTAATGGATAGTGATTATAGTTTATAATTTAATTGTGTATAATTTAAAATGCTCAGTTATCTTTTTAATCTTAGGAATAAAAGTAAGCATTTGTCAAGTATAAGAGGATTATGCTTTTATACTTTTTGTCCAGCATTACAAACATTATTATAAAATAAGTAGTAACAAAATAGCTTTCTTTTGATAAAATTTCTGAATATTTTTACCATGTGTATCTTGCCTTTGTGTTTATGAATATGACTATTTTTTCATATGAGTTATTCATGAGTAATTTTTCACAAAAAAGGAATCAACAGAATAGAGAACTATGGTAGCTGCTATGAGCTGCATTAATTAGACATAATTTTACTTGAGTTGTTATTCAGAATGCTTAGATTTCATCAATCTATCCTAATTAAAAGAATTGATTTGTATAATCAGGTTACAGAATGAATTAACTTTTAAATCAACTGGTACCTGACTATCCTTGCATACTCTTTAATTTTATGTAATATTTGATAAGCTCATAAGCTATTGTCTCCTTGCTGGTCTTGCCATATACATTATAGGTAAACTTCTATGGTTAAAAAAACCACTGTGTTAGAAAGCATAAAGCATATAAAATTTGTCCTTTCATTTAGATCCCAAATGAAACAATCATATCTATGACAAGTCCTTCAGTGTGTTCTTTATTGCATCCTTTTTCAGAAAATCCAGTCTGAATGGAACTATTGTGTTAATATTTATAATACAAAGATAATATTGTTAAGATTTGTAAGAATAAAAATACATTCAGTAATTTTTTGCACATACACCTTGGTATGTATGGCCTAAATTGCATTGTTTGCAGGGTGTATTGTTTTAAAAAGAAAATAGATCCATGAGTTACAAAATGTAAGTAAAGAGACAGTGCTGTGTTTTATGCTGCCTGTATGTTCCCTAAAAGTAATGTATTAAAATGGATCACACATGTGCATACACACATACACACACACACACACACACACACACACAGAGAGAGAGAGAGAGAGAGAGAGAGAGAGAGAGAGAGAGAGAGAGAGAGAGAGATCTTTTATATAAAAGATTAAAAGATTTGAGCATTGCTTGATTTTGGTGTCTATCGGGGCCCTGGCACCAATCTCCTGAAGATGGTGAGAGGTAATTGTATTGTATTAAAGACAAGAGAGATTTTACAGTGTGATTCAGTTAAGGATTTTGATATGGGAAGATGATTCTTGATTACTGATGTGGGATCAATGAACTCAGGAACGTTTTTCTAAGTGAATTGTCAGATAGAAGATGAAAATGATAATAGAAATGCTTGAAGAGATTTGAGTTGGCCCTCGATGATCCCTAAAATGTCAGTGGTGTCTTGGTTTTAGAAAGTGCAAGCTAACAAATTCACCACCAAAGCTTTGAGAAATGAATCCATTTCTTCCAACAGCTTGATTTTGAGCTGAGGAAGACACATGGCAGACCCCTAGGTTACACAGGCTTTTCTGCTTGATAAGGTTTGAAATATCAAGGCTCTTTCTGAGTAGACGATGCAGGGAGGAATACATAATCAATCTGAGTTGTTCTAAGATGATAGATAGCACTTTGTTACTACAGCAATTAGAACCAAATACACCAATTAATGACAAGTTCAACAATATGCCAATTATAACTAGTAACCGCAAAGAGTTCAAATAAATTTACTCTGTTATTAAGTGACAGCAGCATAGGATTTTGGGGGGAAAATCTTCAAAATTTAAAATGTTTATAAGACTGTCTCTGCTCTTTGCTTATTTTAGTGGTATGAAACTTGCAGCTTAGATTCAACCATCATTAGGTCGGGGTGTGCCATCCACAGTCAGACAGCAGTATCTTCTCTATGAATACATTTTTACATACTGTCTGGTGAGGGATGGGTTGACATTTTCTTCTTTTTATCAATATCTGGCCCAATATATTATCTACCAAAGTTTGGGAATGTACTATAAATTTAACCTCTCATTCCTAAATCAGCATCTAATAATTTCAATATTTTAATTCAAGCTTTGGATTTTAAGTAGATTAAACTCCAGGAAGCAAATGTCAGAACTGGATTGTACACTGATCCTCAAATGTAGCCACATTTATAAACAAATCAGTTTTTCTACATGAATAAAACAAAATGTGGCATTTATGTATCATGTTATGTTGATCTTTATCATCTATGACACAGTCTTATTTTTTATTTAATTAAATATTTTCTCCTTCCATTGGGTCACTCCAGCCTGCTTACTTTTAACCTCTCCAATCTTTTTACTTTTAACCCATTATTAATTTGGAAGAGATAATATATAATAGTTTTTATTTGCCTAATAATGATAAAAACCATATGATATTTAAGTAGGAATGCTGCATTTTTAGTGACTTGCCTGTGTAAGTTTTGTTTTGCTTAAATTTTACTGTATTATTTTTAAATTTTGTTAATTAACTATTTTATCTATTTATACTACAAATGTTGCTCCTCTCTTGCCCCCCTCCCAGAGTTCTTTACCCCATCCACTCACACCTTTGGAGGGCATCTCCCTTCTCTGGGGCATCAAGACTTTATACATTAGGTGGATCCTCTCCCACTGGGGCCAGACAAGGCAGTCAATCCTCTGCTACATATGTTCCAGGGACCTCAGAACAGCCCATGTGTGCTCTATGCTCTTTGGTTGGGTGGTTAGTCTTTGGAAACTCCAGGGGTCCAGGTAGGTTGACACTATTGGTCTTATGGGGTTGCCATCCCCTTCAGTTTCTTTACTCCTTCCCCTAACTCTTCCATAGGGGTTCCTGACCTCAGTTCAATGGGTGGATATAATTATCAGCATTTGTCTTAGTCAACTGTTGGTAGAACCTCTCAGATGACAGCTGTACTAGGCTCCTGTCTGCAAGCACAGGAGTAGCATCAGTAATAGTGTCAGCGTTTGGTGCCTTACCATGGGATGGGCTGGTCACTTTTCAGCCATTCCTTCAGTCTCTGCTCCATTTTGTCCTCGCATTTCTTTTAGACTGGAATAATTCTGGGTCAAAAATGTTAAAGTTAGATTAGTGTCCTCCTTCCTCTACTGGGGGCCTTGTCTAATACTGGAGGTGGTCTCTTCTGGTTCCATGTCTCCACTGTTGTATATTTCAGCTATAAAGTCACCCACACTGAATCCTGGGAGCCTCTCACATCGCAGGTCTCTGGGAATTTCTAGAGGTTCTCTCCACTCACCACCACAGACCCTCCACCCTGGCAGCTGCATACTACCCTTCATTCTCCTGGCTCTCTGGGCTTCTCTTCTGACTCTCTACTAACTTGATCATGTCCTCCTTTTCTCTTCCCCTATCCCACCAAGACCCTCCTCCCTTCCTTTGCCTCCTATAATTATTTTGTTCCCTCTTCTAAGTGGGATTGACACATCCTTACTTGGGCCTTCATTCTTGTTTAACTTCTTAGGGCCTTTGGGTTATATCATGGGTATTCTATACATTTTGGCTAATAAACACTTATATTACTGTATTATTCTTAATCTTTCCAGAATTTGTCATTAGTCTTCTAATCTATTTAATCAAATCTAGATCATAGTTATGATTTGTTTTAGCTTATGTTGTACATAATGCATTTCTTTTACATAGGCTTATTTAAATATTTCTTATATTTTTAAAGTATTAATTTCATTCAGTTTCTAATTTTCATTCAGATGTTAACTGGTGAAACCAGCTGTTACTGTATGGAATATATCTATTATATATTTGACTTTGTCTAATGACTGTTTCTTGCTAGACAAGACAGGTTTTTTGTTTGTTTGTTTGTTTCAACTTTATAACCTATTCTTTTTTATGGTTTCTTCAGTCCTTCTTAGCAGAGTTAACAAAATACTCTCAGGAGCAAATATGGAGAAGAAGTGTGGAGCAGAGACTGAAGGAAAAGCCATACAGAGAGTGCTCCACCTAGGGATCTATCCCATATACAGTCACCAAACGTGAACACTTGTGGATTCCAAGAAGTGTATACTGATGTAGCTGTCTCCTGAGAGGCTGTGCCATAGATTAACATATATATGTTCATAGACAACCATTGAACTGATCAACTAATCGTGTGGTCCCGGATGGAGGAGTTAGAGAAAGGACGGAAGGAGCTGAAGGGGAAGAACAACAATATCAACCCACAGGAAGAAGAACAATATCAACCAACCAGAGCTCTCAGGGTCACCAATCAGGGAATACACATGGAGGGACCCATGGCTCCAGCGGTATATGAAGCAGAGGATGGCATTGTTGGACATCTGTGGGAGAAGAGGCCCTTGGTCCTGGGGAAGGTCCTGGGGAAGTTCATCAGTGTAGGGGAATGTGAGGGCTAGGAGGTGTAAGTGGGTGGGTGGGGCACAATCTCATAGAAGCAGGAGGAGTGGGTATGGAGTAGTGGGTTTCTTGGGGAAGGAGATTGGGAAAGGGGATAACATTTGAAATGTAAATAAATAACATATCCAATTAAAAAGAAAAGGTGATCTCTGCATATGCATATAAAAACAGTAGAATTGATCATAAGATATTGGGAGTCTTCTGGAAAGAGCACTTGTCTATTTTTTTTATTAGATAGTTGCTTTATTTAACTTTTCAGAGTGGTTTTATCAGCGTGTAATGCCTCCAGCAATTGAGGAGTGTTCCTCTTTATCTACATCCTGTCCAGCATCTGCTGTTCCCTGAGTTTTTGATCAATCGTAGCCATTCTCACTGGTGTGAGGTGGAATCTCAGAGATATTTTGATTTGCATTTCCCTGATGAATAAGAATGTTGAAAATTTCTTTAGGTGTTTCTCAGCCATCCAGTATTCCTCAGCTGAGAATTCTTTGTTTAGCTATGTACCCCATTTTTAATGGGTTATTTGGTTCTATGGAGTCTAACTTCTTGAGTTATTTGTATATATTGGATATTAGCCCCCTATTGAATGTAGGATTGGTAAAGATATTTTCCCAATCTGTTGGTTGCTGGTTTGTCCTATTGACAGTGTCCTTTGCCTTATAGAATCTTTCCAATTTTATGAGATCCCATTTGTCAATTTTTTGATCTTAGAACTTAAGCTATTTGTGTTCTGTTAAGGAAAATTTTCCCTGTGCCCATGTTCTCCAGGATCTACCCCACTTTCTCTTCTATTAGATTCAGTGTATCTGGTTTTATGTGGAGGTCATTTATCCACTTGTACTTGAGCTTTTTCTTTTCTCTTTTCATTGTAACCTGCCTCTGAGAAATAACCTTCAAATTGGCTAATAAAATCAAACCAACCCAGATCAAACTAAACCAAACCAAAGCAAATCAAATCAACCAAACCATCAAATACTTAAGACACTCATTCTGACAGGTGTCATAGGAAGGAATTCTTTGGCTTTCCTTCATACTTTGCAATTCTATCCACCAATACATTTGACAGAAAGGATCTTCAATGCTGGGCAAGTGGGGATATTATGAGATCAAGTAGCAATTCTACAGTAGGTTTTACAGATTACAGAAGTAAGTTAGAAAATAATGCCAGAATAATTTAGATATTCACAGATAATTGGTCTGATTTCTGGTCCTGGTTCTGGTCCCAAAGTTATCATCTTTGAGTGAACAACAATGACAAATACCAAATCAAACTGAAACCAAACAAATGAATGCTCACATTTTTGGGTGCACATTTATCTTTAAAGTTGACATTACAGGACCACATCTGTGATGGTTTGTATAATCTCAGCTCTAGCAGTGGCACTGTTGGGAGGTGTGGCCTTGTTGAACTAGGTGTGCCACTGTGGGGGTGGGCTTTAACACTCTCATCCTAGGTGTCTGGAAGTCAGTATTCTGCTATCAGCCTTCAAATGATTCAGAACACTTAGCTCTGCCTGCACCATGCCTGCCTGGATATCTCCATGCTCTTGCCTAGATGATAGTCGACTGAACCTCTGAACCTGTAAGCCAGCCCCAATTAAATGTTGTCCGTATAAGAGTTGCCTTGGTCATGTGTGTCTGTTCACTGCAGTAAAACCCTAACTAAGACAGCAACCATATGCCAAACTCGAGGCCAGTTGCTTCATTGTGCAGTTAGCTAGAGAAATTGAAAGCAAATAGTGCATGGCGTAGTGGAATTTATTGAGAGCTACTAATATATTTTATCAAACAATTCAAACATTTTCACTCTACATCTCAAAATCATTATGTTGGGATTCCTGGTTTGGAAAAGTGCAATTTGATGGCAACTCAAATATTTAACAAAAATGTTTTACCCAATGGATTTAATAAATTCTGTTCAAATTTAAATATGAGTTTTACTAATGCATTTTTTCTTTTCTGTCATGACTAAATAAATACTTAAATACATATCTTTTAAGTGCCTCTGCAAAGGTGGTCAGATTTTAGCTTCTAGAGCAGTTCATCTATTTTTATTTGTACATGCATCTTATGAACAATCTTCTTCAAGAAGGCCAGAAAGGGGGACATTTGACGGCATTTAAAGAACAGCTTCTGCCTATACCTAACAATAGAGACTATAAATCTTTTCTGGAACCCTGTGATTTGCCAGTAGTAACTATCAACTTTAGAGAATCTAAATGGGAAATATACATGCCTTTGTGGGATTATCTTGGTTAAATTAGTTGAAGTGGGCAGACTTGCCTACTGTGAGAGGCCATGGCCAGGATGCTGGAAGGTATAAATGTGGAAAGGGGAGATCATTGTCAAAATGTGGAAACATGCAGTCGTTGTACTCTGCTTTCTTACTAATAATGTGATATGATCAACTGCTTTTAGGTTTTGTTGTTTGATTTCTTTTCTTTGATGGATTGCACACTTAAATTGAGAACTACAATAAACTTATCATTTCAGTTTCTAGAGTTATGTAGTTGGGGGAATTTTTACCTAAACAAAACAAAACAAAACCCCCAAAAACCAACAACCAAAAACAAAATTAAAAAAACTAATTTTTTTTATTGTGTTGATCATTATCTCTATGTCTCCTCTAATGTTCTCTACTAGCAAATCAGTTTTTCTAAGACTTGAAATCTTGACCACCTGGCCCATAACCTGAAGGCAGATCCTTAATAATTCTGTTATCTATAGGTTAAGCTATTTCTATTTCATGCCTTATAATGTGTTGCTGTTTTATAATGCTGCTGAGTACCTATATATGTATTTATGGTGTATCTAGTTTTGGCAGTATACAAAGCCAAAGAGCAAACATGAACAACTTAACATGCATTATCATTTTGACTCAATAACAAGTAATTCCATCCTTTTTGCATTTATTCACATTCACTATTACATTAAATCAAGGACGTTTAATATGTCTATGACCTTGAAACTGCTTTTGATCATTTTGTAAAATGTTTGAAGAGAATTACAATATGTAGACACTGCTTCTTGGCAGGGATTGCTAATTTTGGCATTATTTCCCTATCAAGGCTATCTTCTGGTACATTTAGTCACCTTCTTTATGAGTCAACCCTAGAGGACTCTAGGTTTCTCCTGACCTTATAGGTAGCTAGATTTAGTGAACTCTCTTCAATAATTTGGATTTAGGCAGCATACTTTAGGGCACCACATTTTGCCTCCAAATTATTATAGTTCATCTGGATTGTAGCTGCATGGTGTTCCTAAACAAAACATGCCAGTGCATTATTCTTTTAAAAAGATTTAGATACTGTCTTAGTTAGGGTTTCACTGCTGTGAACAGACACCATGGCCAATGCAAGTTTTATAAAAGACAACATTTAATTGGGCTGACTTACAGGCTCAGAGGTTTAGTGCATTGCCATCAATGCAGAAACATGGCAGTGTCCTGGCAGATATGGTGCAGGGGAAGCTGAGAGTTCTACATCTTCATCTGAAAACTGCTAGTAGAAGACTAACTTCCAGCCAACTAGGGTGAGGGTCATAAGCCCACACCCACAGTGATACAGCTACTCCAACAAGGCCACACCTCCTAATAGGATCACTCCCTGGGCCAATCATATAAGAACCATCACAGATACTAAGTTTAAAAGAAAAAAAAGAGACAATCCCAATGCTAAGAGAAAGAAGGAGCTATTTTCCAATTCTACAGAAAAAAAGCTTAAGGCTGGAGAAATGACTCAGCAGTTAAGAGCATTTGTCATGGAAGGATATGAACCAGTTTTGATCCTGATGTCACACATTCAGATCCCATTCTTTCTCTTTGCATCCTCCTTTCTTTAACCCCTCCATTGTGTAAATATACCACATTTTCTGTATCCATTCCTCCTTTGAGGGACATCTGGATTCTTTCCAGCTTCTGGCTATTATAAATAAGGCTGCTATGAACATAATGGAGCATGGGTCTTTATTGCATGCTGGGGAATCCTTTGGGTATATGCCCAGGAGAGGTATAGTAGGGTCCTCCGGAAGTGTCATGTCCAGTTTTCTGAGGAACCACCAGCCAGATTGATTTCCAAAGTGGTTGTACCATCTTACCAGCAGTGGAGGAGTGTTCCTCTTTCTTCACATCCTTGCCAACACCTGCTGTCTCCTGAGTTTTTGATCTTAGCCATTCTGACTGGTGTAAGGTGAAATCTCAGGGTTGTTTTGATTTGCATTTCCCTAATGACTAATGATGTTTAACATTTCTTAAGGTGCCTCTTGGCCATCCGAATTTCTTCAGGTGAAAATTCTTTGTTTAGATCTGTTCCCCATTTTTAATAGGGTTATTTGGTTTCCTGGGGTCTAACTTCTTGAGTTCTTTGTATATATTGGATATTAGCCCTCTATCAGATGTAGGGTTGGTGAATATCCTTTCCCAATTTGTTGGTTGCCATTTTGTCCTTTTAACAATGTCCTTTGCCTTACAGAAACTTTGTAATTTTATGAGGTCCCATTTGTCAATTCTTGATCTTAGAGCATAAGCTATTGGTGTTCTGTTCAGGAACTTTTCCCCTGTGCCCATGTCCTCAAGGGTCTTCCCCAGTTTCTTTTCTATTAGTTTCAGTGTGTCTGGTTTTACATGAGGTCCTTGACCCACTTGGAGTGGAGTTTAGTACATGGAGATAAGAATGGATCAATTCACATTCTTCTGCATGCTGACCTCCAATTGAACCAGCACCATTTGTTGAAAAGGCTATCTTTTTTTCCACTGGATGTTTTCTGCTCCTTTGTCGAAGATCAAGTGGCCATAGGTATGTGGATTCATTTCTGGGTCTTCAATTCTATTCCATTGGTCCACTTGTCTGTCACTGTGCCAATACCATGCAGTTTTTAACACTATTGCTCTGCAGCTTCTAATCTCTGTTAGGTCAGCTCACTAAAAGTTCTGTATTTCTGGCATATACCCAGAGGATTTCCCACCGTGTAATAAGGATACATGCTCTACTATGTTCATAGCAGCCCTATTTATAATTGCCAGATGCTGGAAAGAACCCAGGTATCCCTCAACAGAAGAGTGGATGCAAAAAATGTGGTATATCTACACAATGGAGTACTATTCAGCCATTAGAAACAATGAATTCATGAAATTCTTAGGCAAATGGATGGAGCTAGAGAACATCATACTAAGTGAGGTAACCCAGACTCAAAAGGTGAATCATGGTATGCACTCACTAATAAGTGGATATTAACCTAGAAAACGGGAATACTCAAAACATAATCCACACATCAAATGAGGTACAAGAAGAAAGGAGGAGTGGCCCCTTGTTCTGGAAAGACTCAGTGAAGCAGTATTCGGCAAAACCAGAACGGGGAAGTGGGAAGGGGTGGGTGGGAGGACAGGGGAAGAGAAGGGGGCTTGCGGGACTTCCGGGGAGTGGGGGGCTAGAAAAGGGGAAATCATTTGAAATGTAAATAAATTATATCGAATAAAAAAAATTTAAAAAAAAAGAAAGAAAAAAAAAAAGTTCTGTTTTTCTTCTTTGTAACACTTTAACAAATTTCCCTCTACAGTAGGTCCTAGGCAACATGTGACCCATTTGGTAATGGTAAAGATTAATTTTAGATTTTGAAGAATTTCATATAAGTAGAGTCTTGTGACATATGCTTTTTTTGTTGTCTGTCCCATTTGGACCAGTGTCCTTCCTACCTGTAGCAACTTTCACTTCTGTCTATCATTGATAGTCTGTCCTGTAGAGTGCTCAGTGAAGGTACTCTTTGTGTGTCTTCAATTTGGATACTTTTGATTAAAGTTCCTATAATTATCCTTATGTGTTTTGTCTGGATGATTTATTCATATAGAAGAATTTATCCTTATAAGTATGCTGGAATAGAATATTAAATATGTAAAGTCAACTCTATGAAAAAAAATTGTCAAAATATTTCCCTCAATCACCTTATCTTTTGTCCAGAGGAGTATGAAATTTCTATTTGTTCCTCATTCGTGGCAAAGTTGATGTTGTTCATATTTTAAATTGTAGTATGTTACATTAATGTTTCTTCTTGATTTTGTAATTTGCATTTTCCCAATGACTAGGCATGTTGATCATTCTCATACATACTTTGCCAGTTATATAAATGTAATTTTTCTTCTTTCTTTAGTGTAGTTTGAAGAAGGAAGAGTTTTATTTTCATGAATTTCATTTTACCACATTTCTCTTTTTATTTATGGTCTCTGAATCTTAAAATTTCTCTTCCTATTTTAGCAATATAATCCCTCTAGAAGTTTATAGAACATCCTTGACTTTTAGGACTTCAATATAATTTGAATCAATTCTCATAATAGCTTGCTTCAGAGTAATTTGTTAATAAGACTTTAAAAAAAATCCTTTTAATTCCCTTAGAAACTGTGTTAGTTGTTTTCACCATTTCAGCTACCAAACACTTGACAAAAAGCAATTTAGGAACAGGTTTTATTATTGCTTCCAGTGTTGGGAGACCTGGTACCTTGGGCTGTAGCCTGAGTGCAGCAGGTGCTCTCAGCCATCCATATAAGAGGAAATGACAGCTCCAAGCTAGGACTCCTGAGCCCTCCCAAGTGCCCTTGTCTAACAGATGAGTCTCACCTCTTAAGAATGGTTCCTTAGCCTCTCCAAACAATGACACCAGCCGGTGACCAAGTACTCTAAAACAGGACTTCCCCCCCCCCCCCCCCCCCCCGTAGGATTATTTCATATGCAAACCACAACAAACCACCTGTTGCATAAGATGTTGTACCTATGTACTTTTCTGGACTCCATATTGTTCTAATGACAAATATAAAAATCATTAAGTTCATACCGCATCTACTTAATATATCTTGAGATCAAGTGATATAAGTCAACTTTGAAAGCATGTGCTATAAACTTCCAAGTTTGCTTAATGTCTCGACTCTTCTGAATCTTTAAAGTTTCCATATATATTAGGTAGTTTGGTGTTTAGTGCTTTAAAACTGTTAGTGTTTTAGTCAGAGACTGACATCTCGATAATATTGAGCCTTAATAATCTTGATCCAATAAATTGGCATGGAATTTCACCACCTCAGGCTTTTTTTAAAAAAATCTTTTAATGGGAGTTCACAGGTGTCATTGCCTAGGCTTTAGATGTTTTAAAATGATTTATAACTATTTCACATTTTTATTGGTATTTGCAGTAGTATTAAAAATTTAAAGTTTATAGAATTAAAACTGTTTATTCTTGTGCACTTTTGAGACCTTAGTAGATTCACTGAGGACTAATACAAGTCTTGTAGCTTTCATATGAACTCTGTCTTAAGACTTTAATTTAGTGTAGTCAGGCATGTTGCTGCACACCTTTAATCCCAGCATTCACTCAACAGGCTAAGCCAGGGAGACCTCAGTATGTTCAAGGTCAGCCTAGTCTATGTAGTGAGATCCTGGACAGCTAGGACTATATATAGAGAAAACCAACCTTAATACCCCTGTCCCTAAAGATGAATATCTTTTTGTTCTGTTTTGTGCTTTTGTTGTATATTTGTTCTCTTGCTTATTTATAATAACTAGACCTTCTAGCAGAAGTCTGAATTGATATAATGAGAACAAGCTTTCCATATCTTTCTCGAATCAAGAGAAAAACAACCTTTCACTGGTAATTTGGGTGTTAGCTGTGGCTTTCAAATGCTGTCTTCTGCCACTGAAGAATTTGATTTCCTTCATTGATTGTCAAGAAAATTATTGAAATAAATATTTGGATACTTGGTATAGACATATCCATATATGTTAGGTTGATTGCATTTGCTCTTTTTATTCTGATAAGAAAATTTAATCATATATGTCCCTTGGAGTTATGAAACAAATGCCACTTGATCAAGATAAGATTTTTTTTCATATTTTGTTCCTTAAATTTGATATTCTCTGAAGGTATTTGTATTTGTAGTCATAAAAAATATTGAGTAGTTCATTGGTTTCTCTTTTAGTGGTATTCTTTTCTGATTTTGTTTTTAGGTCATCTGTGAATTTAGTAGTTTTAGAAGAGCTTTCTTTTCTTATCTGTTTTGAACTTCTTTTTCATTGTTCGTAGCATACACGTGACGCTCCTCTGGTCTGAATGGTGGAAAAATTTCAATTCTATTTCAGTTTTTTAATAGATATATATCAGTAAGTCCTTACCACAATATTGTTTGGTTTCAGTTTTAACAATTGTACTTTTCATATAATAATGTACGTTAAATAGGCAGAAATTTGTTTAACATATGGCTGGTATTTATTAAGTCTATAATGTCATTTTAAAATTCTAGATATATATCAATTGATATTAGTACCTTTAGTGCTGAATCTAGATAGGGATTAATCTATTTAATGATTTTAAACAAGAATTAGTTTTGATTTCAGTAGCATTTCTTGATTTTTAACATTTCTTTCCCTTATGCTTATTTAATTGTTTAATTTGTTCTTTTGCATGCTTGTAAAGATGAAAGTCTGAAGTCAGCAAGATTACTTAACAGGTAAAAATGCTTACTGCCATGCATAACACCCTGCACCCAACCCCCAGACTCACATGGTGGAAGGATTAACTCCTATAAATTATCCTCTGATATTTACATCTGAGCATGCATGTATGTAAATACACTCACATGTGCATACACATTCATACACATACATACATATACATGCACAGACTATCCACAAAAATAAACAGATAAAGACTAAAGATTAAAGGTGAACAAACTGCTCTTAGATAATTTATATTTTTAGTATATTTAATTAATTTTCTATGTAAGCACTATTTGCATGTTGTATGTATAAAACATATTCCTCCTTAGTATTTGTTAAATGTATTTTATAATGTCCTCTGTGACTTCTTTGATCAGGAGTCATTTAGGAAAGTGATGTTAACTTTCAAAATATTTAATGATATCCCGGGAAACTTTAAAAAAAATCGAGTTAATCATGTCAGTTTGAGAACCTACTCTGTGGGAGGTAAATCTTTTTGTAATTATTAAGGCTTCTTGATGGTCCAGCAGCTGGCTTAACTAGGATTTTTAAATGCCAGATGCTCTTGAAATACATTGTACAAAGATGTTTCATGAGTATCAACTAGGTCAAACTGCCTTTGACCTAGTTGACAGTTGACAAAGTAATTCAATTAATTTTTACATGATTTTCAAGTACTTATTTCTGGGATGGTCAGACATTTCAGTGAGTAAAAGTGCTTTCAGCCAAAAGTGACAACCTGAGTTAGATCCTTGGGTCCCACATGGTAAAAGTAGAAAAACTCTTGCAAATTGTCCTCTTACCTCTACACAAATACTTTGTGTCATGGTACCCTCATGTCTTGCCCCCCACAACTATTATTAAATAAAAGTAAAAAAGTTTTAAAATTGCAATTCACTGATATATAAATGTTAGAGATTTTATTAAAATATTGTGAATATATTTATATTCTTTAGTGGTTTGAAGCAGTGTCCCTAATATGCTCAGACACTAGAACACTTGCTTTCCAGTTATTGTCACTGGCTTAGGAGGTATGACAAGGACCAAACTTGGCTTGGAAAAGGGGTCCTGAGGAAAGGGTGTTTGGGAGTGACTGAAGAAGTGACTTGAAGTTAGTGATGGGTGCAAGCTGCCAGCTCTGTGATCTGCTTGAGACAGCTCTCTAGACATCTAGATAACTCAGTTCTTGCACACTGAATCCCAGTCTTTTATTTACATATCAATTCAATTAATAGGGTTGTTTGGTTTTCTGGAGTCTAACTTCTTGAGTTCTTTATATATATTGGATATTAGCCCTCTATCTGATGTAGGATTGGTGAAGATCTTTTCCCAATTTGTTGGTTGCCGATTTGTCCTCTTGATGGTGTCCTTTGCCTTACAGAAACTTTGTAATTTTATGAGGTCCCATTTGTCAATTCTTGATCTTAGAGCATACACTATTGGTGTTCTATTCAGAAACTTTCTCCTTGTACCGATGCCCTCAAGGGTCTTCCCCAGTTTCTTTTCTATTAGCTTCAGAGTGTCTGGCTTTATGTGGAGGTCCTTGATCCATTTGGATTTGAGCTTAGTACAAGGAGACAAGGATGGATCAATGGGGTACAGAGTTAAACAAAGAATTCTCACCTGAAGAACTTCTGATGGCTGAGAAGCATCTTAAAAAATGCTCAACTTCATTAGTCATTAGGGAAATGCAAATCAAAACAACCCTGAGATTTCACCTTAAACCAGTCAGAATGGCTAAGATTAAAAATTCAGGAGACAGCAGGTGTTGGAGAGGGTGTGGAGAAAGAGGAACACTCCTCCACTGCTGGTGGGGTTGCAAATTGGTACAACCACTCTGAAAAGCAGTCTGGCGGTTCCTCCGAAAACTGGGCACCTCACTTCCAGAAGATCCTGCTATACCACTCCTGGGCATATACCCAGAGGATTCCCCACCATGTAATAAGGATATATGCTCTACTATGTTCATAGCAGTCCTATTTATAATAGCCAGAAGCTGGAAAGAACCCAGGTATCCCTCAACAGAAGAATGGATGCAAAAAAATGTGGTATATCTACACAATGGAGTACTATTCAGCTATTAGAAACAGTGAATTCATGAAATTCTTAGGCAAATGGATGGAGCTAGAGAACATCATACTAAGTGAGGTAACCCTGACTCAAAAGGTGAATCATGGTACGCACTCACTAATAAGTGGATATTAACCTAGAAAACTGGAATACCCAAAACATAATCCGCACATGAAATGAGGTACAAGAAGAAAGGAAGAGTGGCCCCTTGTTCTGGAAAGACTCAGTGAAACAGTATTCGGCAAAACCAGATCAGGGAAGTGGGAAGGGGTGGGTGGGAGGACAGGAGGAGAGAAGGGGGCTTGCGGGACTTTCGGGGAGTGGGGGGCTAGAAAAGGGGAAATCATTTGAACTGTAAATAAAAAAAATATCGAATAAAAAAATATAAAGTGACAAAAAAAATTCAATTATTACTGGAGGTTCACTTTTGATTACCCTACAAATCAGCATTTTATGATCTTATCCCTTTTTTAATATAACAAATGAATTTAGAGATCTGCTTGCCTTTGTAAGACCAGACAATAAATTAGCTGGGTGGTATCTTGCCTGAGATCACCATTCACTAAATATCTATCTCTTTCCTTAATAACTGACAAGCTAGCTCATTAACGAAGTTAATTAATGAAGTCTCTGTTCTTTTAGGTCAACAAAGTCCCTCATACAATTTATATTGTATCCTTATATTTTGCATAGATGAGAAATTGTATATTATTGAGCTCATGTCTTCAGAGTTCTTTTCCACAGCCTTAAGGGCTGCCCTGAAGGTCAAAGCATTTATTATGTTGCTGAGGAACACATTCTTGTGACCAAGCCTGCTTAGTCAGTAAACTGGTTGACTCCTGTGCAGGAGTGAGCATTAAAAAGAAAAAAGCCGATTAGACAACTTTGTAACATGATCCCAGTTAATTTTGAGACTGAAGGCAGGTTTAATAATTTCCAATCCACTCTTATATGATTTTAATTACATGCAGGTGTTAAGATCGATAGTAGTACAATGAGGAACAAGCAAGACAATAAATACAAATAGTCAAGGTAATAAGCAAAGTCCTGTGAAAGTTGTTTATAAGAGCTTGTCTGAAAGATGAAAATACCTGAACCTACTTCCTTGTCCATGCCCAAAATCTTGCCTGAAGTCTGCTTCTTTTGTTCTACTCTAAGATTAAAATTCTTGCCTTAACCTACTTCCCTATTATAGCCTAAGGTTAGATTCTTGCCTGAACTTAACTTCCCTACCATGCCCTAAAGTCAGATTCCTGCTTGAGCTTACTCCCTTGTCCTTGCTTAATGTCAGATTTCTGCCTGAGCCCATTTCCTTGTCCAATGTTAGGCTCCTGCCAGGTGGTGCAGCACTGCAGTAAGGATCTCTACATTCTTGCCTCCCAGACTTATGCTATTTTTAATTATAGAGTTATTAACCTTAATAGAGAGAGAATTCTCCGAAGAAAGAACATGAAAATATGTGCATTATTATACAAACCAGCCTTATACCTAGCAACTATCAACACTTGTGGGGGCCCACACATGCTGTCCCTTCTAGAGCCATGCAGGTGCTTGACAGAGGTGCCCTGTGCCTGAAGGTGATTTTGATATTAAAATTTTTGTGCCGCTTTTAGTTTGCCTTCTCTGCTTCATACTTGTGTTTGAAGATATGAGCTCTAGGATTGGTTTTCCTCATGCCATTACTGCTACTTGCTTCTGTTCCCTACCATGACAAGTTTTTACCTCTTCCAAATAACAGTCCAAATAAATTCTTCTTTTTATAAGTTGCCTTAAATTATGTGAAAGTGTTCCTGCATACAATGAAGGAATCCTCACAAAGAGGTAAGAATGAAGACCTGATGTAGAAAACCTGAATCGGGCTTTGGAGAGGCTGATGCCAGTCAGTACATTATCAGCACATTTAAAACACAGTATCATTTGGCAAAAGTTTTCTAGGCAACAATCAGTCCAATCAGTCCAATATTAGGTACGTAATTAAGCTTAAGATTTCACTACATAGAAACTCTTTTACATGTGACCATAAGGATGAGCTAAAAGGCCTAGAATTTAGTAGGTGTATCTGACTACATATGATAGGATAAAGGTCAGCAGTCCATAAAGTATGTGTGACATTTTCCCTGAGGATAAGTGATGGTCTAGGGAAGAAAGAGTTTGGGATAACTATTCTGGACTGTTTGGGTGAGGTCTAGTTCATTTTGTGTAACCCAGGCTGGTCTAGAACTTGTGATTCTCTTGCTTCAGCTGCCTAAGGGTTGCTATTACAGGCATGCACTATTGTGTCCAGATTTTATTGGCTATAGGGGAAGAGACAAAGTACAGTTTTGTCTTTTGCACTAGTTTGTGGAGTTTACATATTTTTGTCATCAACTCAGGAAAAACGAGATCCTTGGCTCCAATGCAGAAGAGAATTTCACAGTGAGCCAATATATCTCAGGGTTGGAATTTATTAAAGGACATTTTAAATATAGCTTTTAAGCATGGGAGTTATTAAAAGGAAAGATATGATGGCTACTCCTGGTTGTTAACTTGCCTGCATCTGGAATGGATTACAATGTAGAAATGGAGGGCACACCTGTGATCTTGAAGTTGGAATACAAAGGCTTCTTCTGAATTGGATCTTTTTTTTTTTTTGATATATTCTTTATTTACATTTAAAATGATTTCCCCTTTCCTGGCTCCCCACTCCCCAAAAGTCACATAAGCCCTCTTCCCTCCCCCTATTCCCCCATCCACCCCTTCCCACTTCCTTGATCTACTATTCCCCTACATTGCTGCACTGAGCCTTTCTGGAACCAGGGACCACTCCTTCCTTCTTTTTGGACATAATTTGATATGTGGATTGTGTCTTGGGTATTACAAGCTTCTTGGCTAATATCCACTTATCAGGTAGTGCATTACCATGAGTGTTCTTTTGAGACTTGGTTACCTCACTCAGGATGATGTTCTCCAGCTCCATCCATTTGTCTGAGAATTTCATGAATTCATTGTTTCTAATGGCTGAATAGTACTCCATTGTGTATATATACCACATTTTTTTTGCATCCATTCCTCTGCTGAGGGACATCTGGATTCTTTTCAGCTTCTGGCTATTATAAATAGGGCTGCTATGAACATAGTGGAGCATGTATCCTTATCACATGCTGGGGAATCCTCTGAGTATATGCCCAGGAGTGGTATAGCAGGGTCCTCCGGAATTATCATGCCCAATTTTCAGAGGAATCTCCAGACTGACTTCCAAAGTGGTTGTACCAACTTGTAATCCCACCAGCAGTGGAGGAGTGTTCCTCCTTCTCCACATCCTTGCGAACACCTGCTGTCTCCTGAGTTTTTAATCTTAGCCATTCTGACTGGTGTGAGGTGAAATCTCAGGGTGGTTTTGATTTGCATTTTCCTAATGACTAATGATATTGAACATTTCTTAAGGTGCTTCTCAGCCATCCGAAGTTCTTCAGGTGAAAATTCTTTGTTTAGCTCTGTACCCCATTTTTTAATAGGATTATTTGGTTTTCTGGGGTCTAACTTCTTGAGTTCTTTGTATATATTGGATATTAGCCCTCTGTCAGATGTAGGGTTGGTGAAGATCTTTTCCCAATTTGTTGGTTGCCAATTTGTTCTTTTGATGGTGTCCTTTGCCTTACAGACACTTTGTAATTTTTTTTTTTTTTTTGTAATTTTATGAGGTCCCATTTGTCAATTCTTGATCTTAGAGCATAAGCTATTGGTATTCTGTTCAGGAACTTTCCCCCGGTACTGATGTCCTCAAGGGTCTTCCCCAGTTTCTTTTCTATTAATTTCAGTGTGTCTGGCTTTATGTGGAGGTTCTTGATCCATTTGGAGTTGAGCTTAGTACAAGGAGATAAGAATGGATCAATTCGCATTCTTATGCATGCTGACCTCCAATTGAACCAGCACCATTTGTTGAAAAGGCCATATTTTTTTTCCACTGAATATTTTTACCTCCTTTGTCAAAGTTCAAGTGGCCATATGTGTGTGGGTTTATTTCTGGATCTTCAATCCTATTCCATTGATCCACTTGCCTGTCACTGTACCAATACCATGCAGGTTTTACCACTATTGCTCTGTAGTATTGCTTGAGGTCTGGGATACTGATTGCCCCAGAAGTTCTTTTACTGTGGAGAATAGTTTTAGCTATCCTAGATTTTTTTGTTATTCCAGATCAATTTGAGAATTGCTCTTTCTAACTCTATAAAGAACTGAATTGGGATAGAAACAGAAGGAACACTACCTAACTCATTCTATGAAGCGCAATTATGCTGATACCAAAACCGCACAAAGATCCAACAAAGAAATAGAACTTCAGACCAATTTCCCTTATGAGCATCAATGCAAAAATACTCAATAACATTCTAGCCAACTAAATCCAAGAATACATCAAAATGATCATTAACCGTGATCAAGTAGGCTTCATCCCAGGGATGCAGGGATGGTTCAATATATGGAAATCTATCAATGCAATCCACTACATAAACAAACTCAAAAAAAACCACATGGTCATTTCATTAGATGCTGAAAAAGCATTTGACAAAATTCAGCATCCTTTTATGCTAAAAGTCTTGGAAAGAACAGGAATTCAAGGCCCATACCTAAACATAGTAAAAGCAATATACAACAAACTGGTCGCCACCCTCAAACTAAATGGAGAGAAACTTGAAGCAATCCCACTAAAATCAGGGACTAGACAAGGCTGGCCCCTCTCTCCATATCTTTTCTTTTACTTTATCTTTTCTTTTCTTTTCTTTCTTTCTTTTTTTTTGTTTTTTTTGTTTGTTTTGTTTTGTTTTGTTTTTGAGACAGGGTTTCTCTGTATAGCCCTGGCTGTCCTGTAACTCACTTTGTATACCAGGGTGGCCTCTCAGAAATCTGCCTGCCTCTGCTTCCCAAGTGCTGGGATTAAAGGTGTGCGCCACCACTACCCGGCTCCATATCTTTTCAGTATAGTACTTGAGGTACTAGCTACAGCAATTAGACAACATAAGGAGGGCAAAGGGTTACAAATTGGAAAGGAAGAAGTCAAACTATCACCATTTGCAGATGATATAATAGTATACTTAAGTGACCCAAAAAAACTCCACCAGAGAACTCCTATAGCTGATAAACAACTTCAGCAAAGTGGCAGGTTATAAAATCAACTCAAGCAAATCAGTAGCCTTCCTATACTCAAAGGATAAGCATGCTGAGAAAGAAATTAGGGAAATGACACCCTTCAAAATAGCCACAAGCAGTATAAAGTATCTTGATGTGACTCTAACCAAACAAGTGAAAGATTTGTATGATATGAACTTCAAGTCTCTGAAGAAGGAAATTGAAGTAGACCTCAGAAAATGGAAAAATCTTCTATGCTCGTGGATTGGCAGAATTAATATAGTTAAAATGGCCATCTTGCCAAAAGCAATCTACAGATTCAATGCAATCCCCATCAAAATCCCAACTGAACTGGATTTGACATGGAGATTCTGAATCACAGTGGCCATGAAACCTTAGGCTCAGGCAAGGTCTTACATGCATTTAATCCTATGAGACTGAGGCAAACAGATCTCTAAGCTCAAGATTAGCCAGGAACAAAGCAAGTTCCAGATCTAGGCTTGGTGGTACACACTTTTAATCTGAGCCACATCTTGTTCTGGAGGCTTACACATTAAGGACATTGGAAGAAGGAAGACACACTCTTCTTTACCTGCTTGGACTTACTTGGCAGCACACTAGGTGGAACCTACTTCTCCAAGATTCCATCTTATACAAAAAAACAGGTGAAACAACTGGCATTGTGGGACTGAGTCTACTGGATTTTTGGATTTCCATTTAAAGCTGCCCACTGTTGAGTCAGATTACAGACTATAAGTTATTACAATAAATTCCCTTAATATATAGATGCATTCCATAAGTTCTGTGACTCTTGACTAATACAGAAGTTATTAGGAATAAATCAAGATGTATTTGACAGTATAAATGTATGATTCTTTAATAGTTGAAACCTTCACTGTCATTAGACATACATATATGATTTTGGTAGATTTTAATGCTATTATCTTTGACTGATTACTAAGGAGCCTAAATGGGATCATATGGAGTTTCCTGCAGAGCACATGATAAGACTACAGTTGATAAATAGATCACAGGGATGTGGGAATGTAGAATATATTTACTGTAAACAAAGTCAATATTGTTGGAGATTTCAAAAATATGTCTGATAAAAGTAATGAGGCTACATTCCAGGTCAACTATATTCTGACCTTAAGTCTGACTCATTGAATTTTAGTATAAAGTAGATATGAAAAGTAGTATTTCCATGAGTACCATTTTCCTAGCAAGTGTCAATTGTGTGGATTCAAAGCGGGCAAGAGGCTTTGACCAGATTTCAGGTGGAGGAGCTCCCTTCCTGTGATTCATGAAGTTACTGTGTCTTTTAATTCTGAATCACTTATCATTCACATTTTAGTTAAACGTTAAGATTTAAATACCATATAACTTATCCATGTGACCAGCTAACTATTCTGGAACATTCCATGCTGGAGGCATATCCATTTCCTTGGGGAAACACTGTTCTGGAGAGCTTCCCTTAGCACTTGATAGCACACATTGGCTGATATCATAAATCCCTCCTTTTGTTTTTTTGTTTTATTTATCTGTGAATTACTTCCCCTCCATTTGGATCATAACACTCTACATGATTTTTGTTTTAGCACTGTAAAATTCTGCCTAGTTTTTCCTAATTTCTAGTATTCTTTTTATGAAGTCTCTAGTTATTTTTTCTTTGCTCATTTGTATATTATATTCCATTTAAAAACATTTAAATGTTTTACTTCTGTTTTTTAAAGATTTACTTACAATATAACATTACCATAGGGGTTGTAATACACATTACAGATACTAATACTTTGTTGATATTACTTCAGTTCTCTGTTCCCCCCTTTCCATGAACTTTTCATTCATAGTATTCCTCCTTCCACTTTATTCTTTAATCTTCCCCACCCCACCCCCTTAAAGCCACTTTGTTTTTTCAAGTATCAGGGACCCCATATTGCTTCCTTATTGTTATCCGCATTTAGTCCCATACTCATAGTTAACAGTTAGAGGTAAGGGTAGATGTATGGGAAAGAGAACAATGTGTTCTTGAAAAAGTACAGATATAGATCATAGGGATGTGGGAATGTAGAATTTATTTACTGTGAACAAAATTAATAATTTTGTTGGGGATTTCAGACAAATGTCTGAGAATAGTAATGAGGCCACACCCAAGGTCAGCTATACTCTGACTTTAAGTCTGGCTCATTGCTACCATGCTGTCTATCTTTCTGAGCCTAAATTCTCTTACTTAATACATCTGCTATGTCTGTCCACTTTCTTCTATGTTTTTATTTTTGGCTTAATAAGATCCCATTATGTAGGCATACAACACCTTCTAGCTAGGCTAGGCTGATTTTAGTATATGCTGTCATTGGTTTCCTGACTGGGATATGAAGAAATCTCAAAGTAAATTTAAGTTGTACATCTTGGATGACTTTACAAATCTTGAACTGATTTTACAAATAATTACTGGCTATTTGTATTTCTTAATTTAAGTACTGTCTATTAAGTTCATTGGCCAATTTACTGATTAAATATCCCCATTTCTCTGTAATTACTTTTAGAGTTTTTCTCTTTTTGGATGATGGCATATCTTGGCCTTGGTGTGCTTTAATTCATAATGTATTTTCTCTGGGTTTTCAGGCATTTGAATTTCTAGGTAATATGAGTGTATAACAAATCTGGGGAATCTTGTTATTTAAATTTCACAATAGGTTTTAAATGTTCCATGGATCATGGTGGCCTTGGTCAGTTTTCTTTTTCTTTTTTGTGTCATCATTTCCTGCTTGTGCTTCTGTTTGGATGTTGTCTATTACTAGATCACCAGAATTGCTCATATATCTTATCTCTGACTCATTTCCTACTAAAGAGAGGCAGTGAACTCTCCCATCACTCATTCTGGTTGAGCTTTAACTTTTTTTCTTTTCTTTTTTTTTAAATTTTTTAATTTTTTTAAATTTTCTGTATTCTTTGTTTACATTCTGAATGCTTTCCCCTTTCCTGGTTCCCCCTTCCCATCAGTCTCATAAGCCCTCTTCCCTCCTCCCATTTCCCAATCACCCCCCTCCCATTTCTCTGTCCTGGTACTCTTCTACAATGCTGGATCAAGTCTTTTCAGAACCAAGGCCCTCTCTTTCCCTCTTCTTAGGTATCATTTGATATGCTAATTGTGTCTTGAGTATTCAGAGCTTCTGGGCTAATTAATATCCACTTATCAGTGATTGCATTCCATGTGTGTTCTTTTGTGATTGGGTTACTTCACTTAGGTTGATATTTTCCAGTTCCAACCATTTGCCTAAGAATTTCATGAATTCATTGTTTTTAATTGCTGAGTAGTATTCCATTGTGTAAATATAACACATTTTCTGTAACCATTCCTCCATTGAGGGACATGTAGGTTCTTTCCAGCTTCTGGTTATTATAAATAAGGTTGCTATGAACATAATGGAGCATGTGTCTGTATTGCATGCTGGGGAATCCTCTGGGTATATGCCCAGGAGAGGTATAGCAGGATCCTCCAGAAGTGTCATGTCCAGTTTTCTGAGGAACCGCCCAACTTATTTCCATAGTGGTTGTACCATCTTGCAATCCCACCAGTAGTGGAGGAGTGTTCCTCATTGTCCACATCCTTGCCAGCACCTGCACCTCATAAAATTACAAAGTTTCTGTAAGGCAAAGGACACTGTCAAAAGGACAAAACGGCAATCAACAAATTGGGAAAAGATCTTCACCAACCCTACATCCAATGGAGGGCTAATATCCAATATATACAAAGAACTCAAGAAGTTAGACCCCAGGGAACCAAATAACCCTATTAAAAAATGGGGTACAGATCTAAGCAAAGAATTTTTACCTGAAGAAATTCAGAGGGCCGAGAAGCACCTTAAGAAATGCTCAACATCATTAGTCATTAGGGAAATGCAAATCAAAACAACCCTGTGATTTCACCTCACACCAGTCAGAATGGCTAAGGTTAAAAACTTAGGCCCCTACTTGTAATAACACCATAACATCAGTAATAGTGTCAGGGCTTGAGGCCTCCCTCTGAACTGGGACACAGTTTGGGCCTGTCACTCATCCACCTTTTCCTCAGGCTCTTTTCCATTTTTCTTCTTGTAGTTCTTTCAGACAGGAACAGCTCTGGGTCAGAGCTTTTGACCATGGGGTGGCAACTTCTTGAAGCCAGATCTTTCTATTGAGCTGGACTCTACAAGTTCCTTTGAGTCTTTAGAGTCTCACCTCCCAGGTCTCTGGTACCTTCTAGAGGGTACCCTCACCTCCTACCTCACAAGGTTGCCTGTTTTGATTCTTTCAGCTGGCCCTCAGCACTTCAGTCCTATTCCCCACCCCAGTCATCCCCTGCAATACCTTATGTTCCTCTCCTTCCCTCCTTGTCCGTCTTCTGACACAGGTCCTCCTACCCCCTTCCTGTGAATGCTTGTTTTCCCTTCCCAAGTGGGATTGAGGCATCCTTGCTTGGGCCCTTTGGCTTGTTAGCCTTCTTAAGTTCAGTATCCTGGGGATTGCAGTCTTAACTTTAAGGTGTGAATGTCACAAACTCTACAATCTGGTCCAGTTATTCACAAATCTCTACTCTGGATGTTGGGTAATTGAATGCCTTCCAATCCAGTCCATGCTTTGGGAATTTGTTCATTTTATAGCCTTTCATTACTTTTTGCTTGCTGTATGTACTTTTATGCTACATTTGATGGCTTAGTATATAAAAACATGCTTTAGGAAAAAAATTCCTTGAATGGTTCAGACTAATTTTTTTCTTTCAACCTTACAATTCTTGGTATTTTCCCAGAAGATTGTGATTACCTCACCAAACGTAACCCTGAGGGGCCCAATAGGCTTTCCTTTGGTGCTGAGTTCCTCCATGAGAACTGATGTTCACAATGATACTTTAGGTTAAAAGGCTAGGGATGTTGAACAGCTAGCCTCATTTGATTTCCTTCTGTCAGGAATAAATTTCATCTATTTTCACCCAGAAGAACAAGAGTTGTGCTGGATCATGTTATGACAACTTCACAACCTATAGTCATCTGAGATGAAGGAACCTCAATTGAGGAACTGCCTTCATAAGATCTGGCTATAGAAATCAAGCACTTAATTAGTGATTGATAGGGGACAGCCTATCCCATTGTGGATGGTGATATCCATGAGTTTGTGGTCCTGGGTTCTATAAAAAAGCAGACTGAGAAAACCACAAAGAGCAAGTAGGTAAGACGTTTCCTTGGCCTCTGTGCCAGCTCTTACCTACAGGGCTCTTCCCTATTTGAGTTCCTGTCCTGACTTCCTTAGTGATGAATAGGGATATGGAAATCTAAGCCAAATAATCTTTTTCCTCCCCAACTTGATTTTTTTTTTGCCATCGTGTTTTATTGTAGAAATAAAATCCTTAACTTAGAATGAACCAAAATATTTACTCTAGTATAATAAAAGTCTTATGAACAGTTTTTAATTCCTTTTTGGTAATTGAACAGTGTCCTGGTTAAAACGTATGTCTTAGTCAGGGTTTCTATCCCTGTACAAAACATGACAAAGAAACATGTTGGGGAGGAAAGGGTTTATTCACCTTAAACTTCCACACAGCTGTTCATCACAAAAGGAAGTCAGGACTGGAACTCAAGCAGGTCAGGAAGCAGGAGCTGATGCAGAGGCAATGGGGGGATGCTACTTACTGGCTTGCTTCCCCTGGTTTGCTCAGCCTGCTCTCTTATAGAACCCAAGACTGCCAGCCCAGGGATGGCACCACCCACAAGGGGCCTTCCCCCCTTGATCACTGATTGAGAAAATGCCCCAGAGCTGGATCTCATGGAGGCACTTCCTCACCTGAAGCTCCTTTCTTTGTGATAACTCCAGCCTGTGTCAAGTTGACACACAAAATGAGCCAGTACAACTTATATAAGCACATACATAGAAATGAACTCACGAGTAGCTGGTCCATCTGAAGGGCCATCAGCGGTGGAACCAAGGCGACACAGGGTCCAGTTAGGCCCTGCTCCCACGACCACTGACCTTCGCTGACCAGCCGGGCGGCAAGCAGCTGCGGTTCTGCGGAGCCTTTCGCTGCACGGAAGCCACTTCAGAACTCTGCTTCCCGCCAGTCAGGAGAGACTCACCTCCATCTTGACTCCGGGCTCCAGAGATCGGTCAGACTGAGGTACACAAACATAATCCTAGGCCCAACACCGCAGGGGTCTGAGCCTGACGGGCGTTGGCCTGCACATAGGCCCTGGGCTGTTCGAGTGGCCATCGGGGCGCCAACCCAGCCAGGAGTTTTTTTGCCCTGGCCTGCGCACGCACCGCCATTTTGCCTACAGGACCCAGAGTGCTCGGGAGGGCAGAGACTGCTAACAAGCGTAGCCTGAGGCTAACAAAACGGGGGTCTAGGCCCCAAAAGGCACAGGACTGACCCCAAGAACTGGGCGGCTTGGTGGGCCATCTGTGTGTCAACCCGCCCAGGAGGTTATTAGCACAACAGACTCTCCCGGTGCTTTCGGGGAGCGCGGATGCGCACGCCCGCCATCCGGGTCACCTGGCAGACCCAATTAACAGTCATAGCCCTAGGGGAACTTTGCTCGGACCTTGGCCTCCCAGGCTTTTGCCTGGACTCAGGGCCCGGGCGACAAGGCTAACTTAGTGTGCGCCAGCCCGGTTGGGGAAATCGGCTGCCCTGCGGAGTGAGCGGAACACAGGGGAGGTCACAGCAGCATACACCTTCGGAGCTCCCTGGGGGTGCACACGGGTTCCATCTGGCCCACAGACACAATCTGGGGCAAGGCCTCAGGCAGAAGCCCTCAGGTCAACTTTCTCTGCTTCAGATCAGCCTGGGTGGCCGCACCACATCTCCAGGTCCCTCAAGAGGCTAGTGGGGGCTTCCGGGCGGCCAGCTGGGAGAAGTCGGTGTGCTCCAATAAATCCTGCGGGCCCCAGCGGGAGCCTTCAGGTGCCTGCTTCGGGATCTGAACAGCCTGGACAACAGCACCCTGTCTACAGGCAGTGCAGAGTGTAAGCTGTGCACCAGAGGCCAACGGGGAAGGGGCAGCTTGCACTGGTGAGTCCAGCACTGACAAGACCAAGTAACACCAGTGAGAGCTAGATGGCAAAAGGCAAACGCAGGAACGTCACTAACAGAAATCAAGGCAATATGGCAACATCTGAACCCAATTCTCCTCTACCAGCAAGTCCTGGATACCCCATCACACCAGTAAAACAAGATTTGGATTTAAAATCACTGGTCATGATGCTGGTACAGGAAGACATGAAGGACATTCAGGAGAAAATGGATCAAAAGTTAGAAGCCCTTGCAAGGGAAACACAAAAATCATTGAAAGAAATCCAGGAGAATACAAAAGGCAACAAGGAGGAAATGCAAAAAACACTTAAAGAAATACAGGAGAACTTTGGTCAACAGGCTGAGGTCATGAAAGACAAAACACAAAAATCTCTTAAAGAAATACAGGAGAACTTTGGTCAACAGGCTGAGGTCATGAAAGAAAAAACACAAAAATCTCTTAAAGAATTACAGGAAAGCAAAAAAAGCAAGTGAAGGAGCTAAGCAAAACCATCCAGGATCTAAAATCAGAAGTAGAAACAACTAAGAAAACTCAAAAGGAGACAACTTTGGAGATAGAAAGCCTTGGGAAGAAATCAGGGGACAGAGATGCAAATATCAACAACAGAATACAAGAAATAGAAGAAAGAATCTCAGATGCTGAAGATTCCATAGAAACCATGGACTCAACAGTTAAAGAAAATGCAAAATGCAAAAAGCTTGTAACCCAAAATATCCAGGAAATCCAGGACACAATGAGAAGACCAAACCTAAGGATTATAGGCATAGATGAGAGTGAAGATTTACAACTTAAAGGGCCAGCAAATATCTTCAATAAAATTATGGAAGAAAACTTCCCTAATCTAAAGAGAGAGATGCCCATGAATATACAAGAAGCCTACAGAACTCCAAACAGACTGGACCAGAACAGAAATACTTCCCGTCACATAATAATCAAAACACCAAATGTTCTAAACAAAGAAAGAATATTAAAGGCAGTAAGAGAAAAAGGCCAAATAACATATAAAGGAAGACCTATCAGAATCACAGCAGACTTTTCACCTGAGACTATGAAGGCTAGAAGGTCCTGGGCAGATCTCATGCAGACTCTAAGAGAACACAAATGCCAACCAAAACTACTATATCCAGCAAAACTCTCAATCACCATAGATGGAGAAACTAAGATATTTCATGACAAAACCAAGTTTACCCAATATCTATCCACCAACCCGGCCCTAAAAAGGATAATAGGAGGACAACACCAATACAAGGAGGGAAACTTCACCCTTAAAAAAGCAAGATAGTAACCTTTCATCAAACCCAAAAGAAGTTAAGCAATCAAATTTAAAAAATAACGTCAAAAATGATAGGAAGTAACAATCACTATTCCTTAATATCTCTTAACATCAATGGACTCAATGCCCCAATAAAAAGACACAGACTAACTGACTGGATACGTAAACAGGACCCTACATTTTGCTGCTTACAGGAAACACACCTCAGGGTCAAAGACAAACACTACCTTAGAGTAAAAGGCTGGAAGACAATTTTACAAGCAAATGGTCTCAGGAAACAAGCTGGAGTAGCCATTTTAATATCAGATAAAATTGACTTTCAACACAAAGTCATCAAAAGAGACTCTGAGGGACACTTCTTGCTGGTCAAAGGAAAAATACAACAAGAAGAACTCTCAATCCTGAACATCTATGCTCCAAATGCAAGGGCACCCTCTTTCATAAAAGAAACTTTATTAAAACTAAAAGCACACATTGCACCTAACACAATAATTGTGGGTGACTTCAACACTGCACTTTCCTCAATGGACCGATCAGGAAAACAGAAACTAAACAAGGACACAATGAAACTAATTGAAGCTTTGGACCAATTAGATTTAACCTATATATATATAGAACATTCTATCCTAAAACAAAAGAATATACCTTTTTTTCAGCACCTCATGGTACCTTCTCCAAAATCGACGTTATAATTGGTCACAAGACAGACCTCAACAAATATAAGAAGATAGAACTAATCCCATGCCTCCTATCTGATCACTATGGAATAAAAGTGGTCTTCAATAGCAACAGAAACAACAGAAAACCAACATACACGTGGAAATTGAACAATACTCTACTCAATGATACCTTGGTCAAGGAAGAAATAAAGAAAGAAATTAAAGACTTTTTAGAACACAATGAAAATGAAAACACAACATACCCAAATCTATGGGACACAATGAAAGCAGTGCTAAGAGGAAAACTCATAGCCCTGAGTGCCTCCAAAAAGAAAATGGAGAGAGCATACATTACCAACTTAATGACACACCTGAAAGCCCTAGAACAAAAAGAAGCTATTTCACCCAGGAGGAGTAGAAGGCAGGAAATCATCAAACTCAGGGCTGAAATCAATCAAGTAGAAACAAAGAGAACCATACAAAAAATCAACAAAACCAGGAGCTGGTTCTTTGAGAAAATCAACAAGATAGATAAACCCTTAGCCAGACTGACCAAAGGGCACAGAGAAAGTATCCAAATTAACAAACTTAGAAATGAAAAGGGAGACATAACAACGGAAACTGAGGAAATCTAAAAAATCATCAGATCCTACTACAAGAGCCTGTACTCAACACAACTGGAGAATCTGGAGGAAATGGACAATTTCCTTGACAGATACCAAATACCAAAATTAAATCAGGACCAACTAGATCATCTGAACAGTCCCATAAAGCCTAAAGAAATAGAAGGAGTCATAGAAAGTCTTCCAACCAAAAAAAGCACAGGACCAGATGGTTTCAGTGCAGAATTCTACCAGACCTTCAAAGAAGAGTTAACACCAATACTCTTCAAACTATTCCACAAAATAGAAACAGAAGGAACACTACCCAATTCCTTCTACGAAGCCACAATTACGCTGATACCAAAGCCACACAAAGATCCAACAAAGAAAGAGAACTTCAGACCAATTTCCCTTACGAACATCGATGCAAAAATACTCAATAAAATTCTTGCCAACCGAATCCAAGAACACATCAAAACGATCATCCACCATGATGAAGTAGGCTTTATCCCGGGAATGCAGGGTTGGTTCAATATACGGAAATCCATCAATACAATCCACTACATAAACAAACTCAAAGAACAAAACCACATGGTCATTTCATTGGATGCTGAAAAAGCATTTGACAAAATTCAGCATCCTTTCATGCTTAAAGTCTTGGAGAGAACAGGAATTCAAGGCTCATACCTAAACATAGTAAAAGTAATATACAGCAAACCGGTAGCCAGCATCAAACTAAATGGAGAGAAACTTGAAGCAATCCCACTGAAATCAGGGACCAGACAAGGCTGCCCCCTTTCTCCTTATCTTTTCAATATTGTACTTGAGGTACTAGCTCGGGCAATTCGACAACATAAGGAGGTCAAAGGGATACAAATTGGAAAGGAGGAAGTCAAACTATCATTATTTGCAGACGACATGATAGTCTACCTAAGTGACCCAAAAAACTCCACTAGAGAGATCCTACAGCTGATAAACAACTTCAGCAAAGTGGCAGGTTATAAAATCAACTCAAGCAAATCAGTGGCCTTCCTATACTCAAAGGATAAGCAGGCTGAGAAAGAAATTAGGGAAATGACCCCCTTCACAATAGCCACAAACAGTATAAAGTATCTTGGGGTGACTCTTACCAAACATGCGAAAGATCTGTATGACAAGAACTTCAAGACTCTGAAGAAGGAAATGGAAGAAGACCTCAAAAAATGGGAAAACCTCCCATGCTCATGGATCGGTAGAATCAATATAGTTAAAATGGCCATTTTGCCTAAAGCACTATACAGATTCAATGCAATACCCATCAAAATCCCAACTCAATTCTTCACAGAGTTAGAAAGAGCAATTATCAAATTCATCTGGAACAACAAAAAACCCAGGATAGCTAAAACTATTCTCAGCAACAAAAGAAAATCTGGGGGAATCAGTATCCCTGACCTCAAGCAATACTACAGAGCAATAGTGTTAAAAACTGCATGGTATTGGTACAGTGACAGGCAGGAGGATCAATGGAACAGGATTGAAGATCCAGAAATGAACCCACACACCTATGGCCACTTGATCCTCGACAAAGAGGCTGAAAACATCCAATGGAAAAAAGATAGCCTTTTCAACAAATGGTGCTGGTTCAACTGGAGGTCAGCATGTAGAAGAATGCGAATTGATCCATCCTTGTCTCCTTGTACTAAGCTCAAATCCAAATGGATCAAGGACCTCCACATAAAGCCAGACACTCTGAAGCTAATAGAAAAGAAACTGGGGAAGACCCTTGAGGACATCGGTACAGGGAGAAAGTTTCTGAACAGAACACCAATAGCATATGCTCTAAGAGCAAGAATTGACAAATGGGACCTCATAAGGTTACAGAGTTTCTGTAAGGCAAAGGACACCATCAAGAGGACAGATCGGCAACCAACAAATTGGGAAAAGATCTTCACCAATCCTACATCAGATAGAGGGCTAATATCCAATATATATAAAGAACTCAAGAAGTTAGACTCCAGAAAACCGAACAACCCTATTAAAAAATGGGTTACAGAGTTAAACAAAGAATTCTCACCTGAAGAACTTCGGATGGCGGAGAAGCATCTTAAAAAATGCTCAACTTCATTAGTCATTAGGGAAATGCAAATCAAAACAACCCTAAGATTTCATCTTACACCAGTCAGAATGGCTAAGATTAAAAATTCAGGAGACAGCAGGTGTTGGAGAGGGTGTGGAGAAAGAGGAACACTCCTCCACTGCTGGTGGGGTTGCAAATTGGTACAACCACTCTGGAAAGCAGTCTGGCGGTTCCTCCGAAAACTGGGCACCTCACTTCCAGAAGATCCTGCTATACCACTCCTGGGCATATACCCTGAGGATTCCCCACCATGTAATAAGGATACATGCTCTACTATGTTCATAGCAGCCCTATTTATAATTGCCAGATGCTGGAAAGAACCCAGGTATCCCTCAACAGAAGAGTGGATACAAAAAATGTGGTATATCTACACAATGGAGTACTATTCAGCCATTAGAAACAATGAATTCATGAAATTCTTAGGCAAATGGATGGAGCTAGAGAACATCATACTAAGTGAGGTAACCCAGACTCAAAAGGTGAATCATGGTATGCACTCACTAATAAGTGGTTATTAACCTAGAAAACTGGAATACCCAAAACATAATCCACACATCAAATGAGATACAAGAAGAAAGCAGGAGTGGTCCCTGGTTCTGGAAAGACTCAGTGAAACAGTATTTGGCAAAACCAGAACGGGGAACTGGGAAGGGGTGGGAGGGAGGACAGGGGAAGAGAAGGGGGCTTACGGGACTTTCGGGGAGTGGGGGGGGGCTAGAAAAGGGGAAATCATTTGAAATGTAAATAAATTATATCGAATAAAAAAAAAGAAAAAAAAAGAAATGAACTCACAATGCTTCTTTTAAGCTCTGAATATGAGTGCTACACCACTGTAGAATTTGCAAATCATGCTTGAAACAGGAAAAATGAGTCAAATATTTCACACTTTTATCCTCTCCTACTCAGACTGTTTAGTAGACTGGAGATCAAATGGACATGTATTTGTAGAAAATTTTCTTGGCATTTGTAATAGAAAACAATTTAAATAGAAATAGACAGGCTGGCAACTATAGCATTTAAAACTCATAGGAGGCTGATACCTGCAACCTCACTTTATAGGAGAGAAGTCGATGTCATCACATTCTGATTCGATTCTCTGATCAGTTAGATGTGGCCTTTTAAAAATATTTATATCACTTCTGCCAAGTTTCATGATGTCTGTCTAGATATCTGATTACAGTTTGACTCTGTTTTAGCCTATTACTATACTTTGAGTACCAGTATATTGTTATTTTTAAGGTTATGTGTTAGGATCAATTAAACCATGGAGAAATTTTAAATATTGATTTTTCTTTAGATCATTTCTCTAGGGATAATGTAATCAATAAAAATAAAAAAATCTTTAGTACATTTATCTAGAAATCAAATTGCTGAATTGGAATAAATCTAGAGATAATTTAACCTGTACATTGTGATTTTGGCCTTTGAACTGATGTCTATGAGTATTATCTTTCAGCCTCTGACCCTTTAGAGTCAATTTTAATTAGGATTTCAAACCCAGTTAACGCACCATCCTATCTATAAAATCTTTTCTGACCATATTAATCTACATTGATGCTTTGACCTGTGAATCTCCATACTATTTAATGACCTTAATACTACTGATTATATGTTCTCTCATTAAATCTTAGTATATCATTTACTCTATGCTGATTATTAGGTATCTGCATTTACTAGAGCTAGATGAAGGAGAGAATATACATTGATGAATTAAATAAAGTGGTTGGGAACTAAACATTCAGCAAAATACACACAATGTATAGTGGTGTGTATATGTTCTTCAGTGGAAAAAGTTTGGGCTCTATAAAAGTGTGGGACTTAGCTAGTATTTTGATGGTTAGAGAAATCTCTTCCATAAAGAGATAAAATACGAAGAATTTATTTATTTATTTATTTATTTATTTATTTATTTATTTATTTATTATTTATTTTTTCGAGACATGGTTTCTCTGTTTAGCCCTGGCTGTCCTGGAACTCACTTTGTAGACCAGGCTGGCCTCGAACTCAGAAATCTGCCTGCCTCTGCCTCCCAGAGTGCTGGGATTACAGGCGTGCGCCACCACCGCCCAGCTCGGAGAATTTATTTATTTGCAAGTTTTTTTTTTTTTAAATAATAAAGTTTGTAGAACTCTAAATGAAAAATTAGAAGTCAGAGTGTTAGAAAGGCATTGGTAAACATCTGGGCGACTTTAGGCAATCAAGGAAGTGGATGCGAGAGAGATTTGAGTCCACAGCGAACCAGATATTTGTAGAGTTGGGTTTGGGGAGGAAATAAGGTGTCAGTTCTATGGGACCTCACAGTCACACTGTTGAGTTAATTGTGGTCTCCTGTCCTTAGAAGTTGGTCACAAATATTCTGAATGGAAATGAGTCCCAGAAGGCAGACCCCATTATTTTAATAGGTGAAGGACCTAAATCTTTATATAAGAAGCAAAGACAAATGTTACACTGGTAGATCTTCGGTTTCACTGTATGATTATTATAAAGGTAGATTTTTTTTTTTTTGGTACACAGTCTTAAAGATTCAGAGTCAGATTTATTGCATTTTTATGAGTTAACCAAAAGATCCTTCTGGTTTAAGGAGTGAGGACTTCTCTCTGATAAACACAGCTCTCAGTGGTCAATCTTTCATTTTCTTTCTTTTCTTAATGTTACTAAAAATGAAGCTTAACTGGCAAAATACGTGCATCAGGCATGTAGTTCATGCAGTGGATTGAGGTATAAGATATATCTGTACCACACAATTAAATTTGGGGTACAGTTTAATATGAATTAAAGTCGAGTGATTGAATTCAGCCACTAAACTTTAAGTTATAAAAACTCTGACTTGCATGGCCCTACTTCATAAAACAGGTTGCAATATGAGTTCTTTGGGAGTCATTAGCTGCCCCTTAAGATCTACTCATCCTGCATAGTGTTTTGCATAGTACTTGCCAGACAGTAGGTGATTTATAAATGTTTAACGCATGGATGGATGCATTAATGAACATTTTTCTGATTTCTCTTATCTTGTTCTAAAATTTCTAAACACACTTATCACCTTCTACCAACCAGCTCAGAGGAGAGGCAAGGTCTTGAGAGCTGTAATAACTGATGTATTGCCTCTTGGAATAATTTGAATAAAATCAAATCTGGAAGATGACAATGATTAACTCCAAGAAAATCATCTTCACATTGTATCCTTGGTATGAGTACTTCATGATACTTTGCAATATGGATTCACATAAAAGAAACAAAAATGCAGTGCAACATATAATATTTCTTTTTAACTGGAATTTGAGCTCCTCAAGGGATGCACTTTATTTATATTTCATATGGGCAGATACACCCACTGCATTTTTTTGTGTGTGTTAATGTTCAAAAGATTTCTGTTCAACTGATTTGAAAGAAAAGTATCACAAGGATGATACTGCAAACACTCTGTGTAGATTCGGGCAATGTTGAAGTAAAGAAGTGTCTTAATCATTCTGAGTTCTTATGTATAGATACCTCCTTTTCTTTTTGAAATAATAGACACCAGAGTTGACTGCATAAATACCTAGAGGAAAGAAGGTTTTCATATAAGGACAAGGATTTAGGTTAGACACCAGGACAAATAACAGATGATTAGATACTATGTTTGAGCAACATCTGTTGCAGGATATCTGATCACTGTGAACCTCAAGACTGTATACTGGAAAAACCTGTCTCTAGTTGAGGTGTGGCTCAGCCTTAGCACACATCTTCAATCCAAGAATGTTGCAGGATATTTGATCACACTGTGAGACTGTGTACTGGAAAATCTTGTTTCTAGTTGTGGTGTGTCTAGCACACACCTTTAATCCAAAAGCATTCATTTGTATTGTAAATATGATTAAGTGAAGTCAACTATAGGTCAAGGGATGGAGCAAGCAACCAGTTTGACAGAACTGTGAACATAGAAAAAAAAAAAACAGAGAGAGTTAGGGGAAGTCAGATGATAGATAGACACACAGAAAGTAGAAAGGACATTGAATTGTAAAAGTTTTTAAGAGTGTGTGGCAAAGGAGAACTGACTCTTTCCTTCTGGGTTGTCAGTTGAGAAGGAAGATCAGCTGGGTGCTCTCTCTGCCTCTCTGAGCTAGCAGGCTTTCACACCATCACCTGGCTCCCGAGTCTTCATTTGGTAAAATGGAATGATTGGGATTTTGTTTTAAAAACAGCACTGACCATCTGGGATTATGGCCATTTTAACTTCCAATAACTTAATGCCATTAGTGGTGGAAAGAGGCAGTATTATACACAAAAATCTTTTTTAGTGGCCACAAGACCTGATGTAAACATGGGAGTTAATATACAATGAATGATCTTATCAGTGAGAGAAATGAGAGTGGTAGTCCAGGGACTTCCAGTGGAAGTCCATTCCATATCTGGAATGACTTAAAGCTGGCCCAATTTAACGCAGAGTTAATCTGGTGATTTTGGCAACAGAAATATAATGACAAAATATGAGGCAGGGTCCACTCTGAACATCTGAAGGCAACATTTGGCCATCGACTTTTATATTGCAGACTGAGCCACACTGATAGTCAAGAGTAGCTGACTCCAGCTCAGAAGAAAACATTTTGTTCAAAAAGAAATTACAAGATGTTCTTTTTCCAGGACTTCTGTCTTGGGCTAAGATTGAGGCACTTTTAATCAGGACAAATTGACATACAATTGATGTTGAGTCAGTGTCTGAGAAATCATGACAATAAATATAAAGATCTCTGGTTAATCTCACTTTCCTGCCATGCTGATGTGGCAGTCGCTTTCAGCATATATGGGCAGATGCAGATGGTACCTAAACAGCTCAGTTAAAGTCCACTTGATTTGATCATATTTTGAGGCTGGCCTTACTTGATTTTATTTTTTTCCTTACTTGATTGTAAACAAGGCAGTAAACATAAGCAGTATTAGTTTCTTGGTGGAGAAACACATTGTTCTGACAGCCTGGGTACTATTTTACAGAAAAGCTTCTCTGTTTGGATCCTGTTAACCTTGTTTATTAGGAACATTTTCAGTTTCTCTTCTAGAACATCTTAAATGGATGAATTTGCGTCAGCGGGTGCCTGGCTCTTCATCAGTTCTTTCTAAATTTAATTTTCCTGTTTTCCCCCTTGCTCTACTGGGCCCTTCCTTAATTATCAGATTATAGCGTTCAGCATGATTCCTGGAATTGTTCGTTTTTGTCAAGCTGAAAGAACACAGACCACTGATATGTGTAATGCTGTACCTTCTCGCTTAATGACTCTCCAATTAGTGTACCAGTCAATCTTGAGACTAACCAGAAGGCAGGCTTCCCTTCTTCCCAATGCGCGGCTATCTTTCACTGTTGACTTTCTTCAGAAACTATGAAGCCGTGTCTTAGTAAAATTGGCAGTTGTATAATATCCTGTGCATATCAGATTGAGGTTAACTCCCACATTGAATGTATTTGTTCTAATCTCCTTTTCTAAACAACCCAGTGTACACAGGTCTTTCTCTGCCTCTCACCTGATAAACTTTAATTCTCATCATAAGATAACCAGGTGCTAGGATGCCCTGGGGCTGGAAAGTAACTTGGTTCAAAAATGCAAAGCAATATGTTAGGACTGAGTCAGAGATATGCAACCCCTGAATCCACAGAGGAGCTAGGATTAGAAGGGTGTAAAATTGAATTCGCTGCTATACTGCTGTGGTTTAGAAATTACTCATGGTTTTATCATTAAACTTGAGATTTGGAAGTAAAGTATGATGAAAGAATGAAGCACACATGTAAGCAAAGGAGAACTTCCCTCCTTTGTGGCAACTATGCTGGTACATAACATTTATAATACTTGTGAAACAGAATTCTACCAGACTTTGCAAGTCTATAGCTGAGACCAAGGTGAAAAAGCTATGCCTTGACTGAGCACGTGGCTACACTGACAGTTAAGAGATTCTCAAGTTGAACAAAGTAAAAATGAACAATTACTAGAGTTAAAGTGCTGCTTGTACTGTTTATTGCCAAGCATGGCTGTGCTTGCTACATGACACAGAATGGCCTCGAGAAATAGCTGACCCATCAGGACATGTCAACAACCTCACATGTCAACTCTAACATAGCTCTATAAAAACTCTATAAGCTGTAAAATATCGCTTGCTGTACTGGCTGGTTTTGTGTGTCAACTTCACATAAGCCGGAGTTATCACAGAGAAAGGAACCTCCCCTTGAGAAATGCCTCCATGAGTTCCAGCTGTAAGGCATTTTCTCAATCAGCCCATTGTGGGTGGTACCATCTGTGGACTGCTAGTCCTGGGTTCCATCAGAAAGTAAGCTGAGCAAGCCAGGAGAAGTAATCCTATAAGCAGCACCCCTCCTGCCTCCAAGTTCCTGTCCTGTGTGAATTTCTGTCCTGACTTCCTTTGGTAATGAACAGCAATGTGGAAGTATAACTTGGATAAACCCTTTCCTCTCTAACTTGCTTCTTGGTCATGATGTTTTGTAGAGGAATATAAACCCTTACTACAACACTTTGCTAACCTCACCTCGTGGTTTTAAATAAGAGAATATAAACTGGACCAGGGACTGAAGCCTTTCAGGATCTGTCCAGACTTCCATCATCTCTCTTCCACTCCATTTTCTTATTGCAGAATGGTTCCTACAGAATTCTATGCTTTCTATCAAATCACACCTTCTAGTAAAGGGGTAATACTCCAAGAAATATGAATATCAAAGAGCCACATCACATCCTTACTCATATTACTTCCCCATGTCAAGCAACAGTGCAATCTACAGCTACTGTCCATTGAATTTTTCTTTACTTATCAGTAAGCTTAGAATGTTGTTTAGTAGGAACAGATCAAGTACTTAATGAAAACAGCTGGGTAACATGAAGTATTTCACTGCATGATGAAAATTGCACATGTAAACATGCTAACCTATAAAATATAAAACACAAATTATGTTATCTTGGTGACTATTCATAAAGATTTCAATGCTTTTTGGTCTGCTTTTCAAATACAGCCTGCATAATATATGGAACAACGGTAAAAATAGTGCTAATATTATAAAATGTAAGCCTTGGTATCAATGATGTTCAACAATAGATAAGTCATGGTGACAAACTGAGAAAAATATCAGAATGGAAGGAGAGAATGAGAAAAGTGTTTTAATACTCACTTTTTTCTTACTGAAAATAGGTTTTTTTCATATAATGGCATAGTCTAAGTACAGTTTCTACTTCTCCACTTCCTTCCAGATATTTTCCCCATTTCCTGCTATCTGAATCCTACCCTTTCTGTCTCTCTTTAGAAAGCAAACAGGTATTATCTAAATATTATTGTATTTATTATCTAAATAACATTGTATTATCTAAATAATAATACAATACAATAAAATAAAATGTATGAAATATCTCAACCTATAAGGGCTAATAAAAACTGAAATTCCAACCAGAAAGCGTACATGGGATGGACCTATGTCCTCTGTAAATTTGTAATTATTATGCAGCTGAGTCTTTATGTAGGACTCCTAAAGCAGGAGCAAGCGCTGTCTCTGATTATATCACCTGACTTTGGGTCAATTTCCCCTGATAGGGATGCCTTTTCTAGTCTCAGCAGAAGATCAACTTAGATTTACTGAAACTTGGGATGACAAAGCTGGTTGATATCCATAGGAGGCCTCCACTTTGCTGAGGAGAAGGGGAGGGGAGAAAGAGGAACTAGAAGCAGAGGATAGATGGGAAGCTGCAATTGGAATGTAGAGTCAATAAAGGACATAATCAATTAAAAAGTAAAACACAATGTAACTGACCATCTGAAAAAAATAAAACAAGTGTGACAAAACAAACAAATGGCAAAAATAGAGGCAAAGGAAAAGCCCAAGAAACACACATAGAATATATACATGTTCACACACAAAGACATCCATTAAAGGCATAATACCAGAGACCACATTATATATGCAAAGAACCTGTATTGAAGGAGAAGAACAAGAAACAGAGAAAGAAGAAGAAGAAGGGGGAGGAGGAGGAGGAGGAGGAGGAGGAGGAGGAGGAGGAGGAGGAGGAGGGGTAGGAGGAGGAGGAGGAAGGAGGAGGAGGAGGAGGAGGAGGGGGAGGAGGAGGAGGAGGAGGAGGAGGAGGAGGAGGAGGAGGAAGACATGACCTGGTAAAAAGAGTCAAAGACCCTCTAAAGAAACCATTGAGTTCATTTTGGGTTTGCCATATACTGCTGATCATGAGGCATGTCCTTAAAAGTAGTTGTATCTTCAATGATAACTTATTTGGAAAAAAAAACAAGTTTGCTTTTGCAGCAGTTATTATTTGAGATAGATTCTGGGTTAGGAGTGATGGCTTGCATCTACTTCTCCCCATTAGTCTCAGACTTATGCAGGTTTTTTGAAAACTGCCTCAGTCTCTTGTGTGTTCATATATGTATCAGTCCTATTATGTCTAGAAGGCCTTGGCTTTTATGCTCTTTCTTCTTCCTCTTTTATAGGTATCCCTAAACGTTAAGGAGAGCTATTTGACAGGTATGGTCAATGTAGGATTGAGTTTTTCAAGGACTTGTCTTTCACTTTCTATACATTTTCTAGCTGTTCATCTCTAACAGCTAATTAATTGTTCCCATTTGCTGCTGGAGGAAGATTCTTTGATGATGGGTGAAAAAGGCACTTATCTATGAGTATAGCAAAATATCCTTAGGAGTCATTTTATGGCTGTGTTCCTTTAGCAGAACAGTAGTAATTGTTTTCTCTTAGGTTCCGGGCCTATCTGGCCTCAGGCTTTTGGCCACTTTTAATGGAGGGGATTTCTAGATGATATATCAGCTAAAAACATGTGGCTGGAGTTTTATTGTTGTTTACTATCACAGCTTTTATATGTCAACGTACTGTCTCCAAGTAGCACCTCTACACTCTTCCTATGTGTGTGTGCTTGTGTGTGGTCTATTCAGTTGTATCTGCTTGTGCACATATATATGGAGAAGGCCATGGCTTGATATATATATATATATTTCTCACTTGTTCATACATCTTAATTTTTTGAGATAGGTGCAGGAGCCCATCACCAGCAGGGTTCAAAACCTGAAGAAGGATTTGTAGAATCCATGAAAGAATACTTGGAAAGAGTTTAGTTCCATACCCACTGGTACTGAGGCACCTCAAGCAATCTTTATTTATACATCTATTTCTTCACAGCTGAAAAAGGTTTTACATTTATCGTCTCATTTTCTTACATAGAGTCTCTTTTAAGAACTTCCTATATACAACAATAATGTACAAATTGTACTTATCCCTTCCTTCTCCTCAATCCTCATGGTTTCCTGCTACCCCATGAACTGTATCAAGAACATGGAAACACAGTTTCAACCAAGCAGTTAATAACTAATCAAGCACATTAGTTCTTAATCAAATGACCATGGCTGGCAGCAATTGTGGGTACAGTATAGAAAGTTGATGGATTAAATACCTAGAAAATTATGAGTTAATTATTGACACCTATCATCTCCCCACGTTCCAGTCAGGAAATATAATTCCTCTAATGTCCAGGGATCTTGGCAAATCAGTAACTTGAGTCAGTTCCTCATCTTTGCTTGGCTAATCCTTTAATATTCCTTAAAAGTCTTGGGACCAACTCCAAGAAGACCTTTCTAACTTTCTGATAATTATCTAACTGTTGTTTGGACAGGTTGGTGGGCAAATTATTGTCAGAACAAAGTTTCTATTGGGAGAGAATATATGGTCATCAGCTGATATAACTATAGCAGGCCCTCATGTTGATTCAACCACATCATGATTAACAAACAGAGGAATAGTAAGCTGTTCCACTCTCATGATTTTCAGCAACAAACAATAGTGAATCATGGCCTGAGCTTTCTTTTCCTGATTCTGGGAAAGTGTTTGTCATAGACAAAGTAAAAGTGAAAACTGCCAATTGCAAAGCTAAGAAAGAAAATGAAAGGCAATAACAAACAAAGCATTCCCTTGAAGGAAGGAGAGAAAATCCCGCAGGATTATTCTCACAGGTCCCTGCCATGGGGAATCTGACTCCCTAGCCCTTGCCATGAGGATACCCTCGTGAATCACACTCATGCACCTTTCCAAGCAGAGCCCTGGCCACCACTAGACTTTCACTGAACATAAATCTCACAAGTTCACTGTTTTGGTCAGAATGGCTGGACAGCAGTTCCTAGGTATCTTCTTGTCTCTCTTTGCTGATACTGAGGTTAGAGGTAAAGGATGCTCAAGTTCTTAGGCTGGGCTAGAAAGCCCTTTATGCACTGAACCATCACCACACTCCATAAGGAATTGTCAAGGCAACCTCAGGTTATGATTTCTCTTTTGTTTTTCCCCTGGCAGAATTGGGGATTGAATCTAGGCAAGCAGGCAAGCACTTTAGCTCTAAGGTTCAGACCCTCCTTTCTTCATTTAAAAAGCACAAAGCACATACTTGAATTTTACACATTCCTTCTGGATATTCAAGTATAAATATATTGGAAAATGCATCTAAGTGATCAAATATGAAGGGTAGAAGTTCCTGATAATTTCATCGTTTAAATACTGTTAATAATTTATTATATTTTATCTAATTTCATTCTCTCTTTCTCGTTTTCATAGCCCCTTGCTCTCCAAATGTTTTGATTTTCCTTTCTCCCATTATTGTGTGTATATTGAAACACATATAAGAGAATGAGTATATACTCGCTTTTCATGTATATCCTAACTGAAAATATGCATAAATACATAAACATATATGATATATATACATACATAAACACATATGTATGAATATTTGCTTTTAAGTAATATATTAAATAATATTGAATCTTTTGCTATACTATATGTAGTATATGCTATACTATATGCACACACACACACACACACACACACACATATATATATATATATATATACATATACATATATTAAGTTGTATAGATGGGATCTCATCACTCTTTAGCATAGGTTGGCACTGAGTTCTACTCCCTCTGCCTTGGCCTTTTACATGCTTGGATTATAGGCTTGCAGCATCTCCCCAGTTATAATCTATATCTTCAAGTTTCAAGTAAAGGTAAATTGAAAAATACCGTCTGTAGTTGCATGTGTATGCTTCCTATATATACTTGTTAAAACCACTGGGAAATATTGTAGAGACGAGCTTTATCTACAACATCTAATGGGTCATGCAATGACCAATATAGTATTTTGTGTAGTTTTAAGAAGTAAGTTATGGCATAATCAGTTCAATGAATTTGTGATGAGTGAGAGTTTAAAATGACTCAAAATAGAATTGGTTCACAAAATCAATTTAATATCCCTGGATAGAAACTGCTTCAATCATTGCCAGATAAATCACTAAGGTGTTAACATAAACCAAAAGAGCAGAGAGTCGTCGGCTTAAGAACTTTATATCATTTAAAGTTTCAACCCATTATCCTTTCCTTGAAAGTGCCCTCAGGCTCTCAAATCAATTGTGGGTGGTTTAAAAGATTTAAGTTAAGGGTGATACATTAAACAACAAGCAAACTTAACCATTGCTATCTTAGTTTAATTAATCTCCTTATTCTCTATATTTTAGTTCATATATTACCTGAACAACAAATCAATCAGTCAGTCAATCAATCAATCAATAAATTAACCAATCAATCGAAAATTCTTTTGAGTTATAATGTTATCTCATACAGGAAAGATTAAGGACTTGAAACTTTCAAATTCTTAACAAATATAACCCAATTGAAAGTTAGGTGTTTTATGCCTGCTCAGTGGAAGATTTTTCAAATCTGTGAGAATTTCCAACTCTTTTAGAAGCTGAAATTCTCTCAGGAGGATGAAAAATTTCTTCATCACTCATATATATCTATATATCTGTCTATCTGTCTATTTCTATCTCTATCTCTATTTCCCTTTGTGTGTGTGTGTGTGTGTGTGTGTGTGTGTGTGTGCTTATAAGTGTTGCCTTTGTCGTGGTGTATTTTCTTTTTTTTTAACTTTTTATTTTCAATATTCTTTGTTTACATTCAAAATGATTTTCCTTTCCCGGTCCCTCCCTCCTCATAAGTTCCCTAAGCCCTCTTCCCTCCGCCCATTCACCTATCACCCTATCACCCCCCCCATTCCCTTTTATTGTACATTGGAAACTTTGATTATTAGTAATTTGATGAGTACATTCATTTGTTCTAAGAATATTGATCAGTTACTTGCTCTGTGTCTAATATTATGGTAGATAAATGAAAACAGGAACATCTTCCTGTCAATGATCATTCTTTTGGGACATTTGATCACATAATCAAAATGAAATAACAAATATGAAACATGTTGGAGAGGGCAGTGTTTAGAGTTCTACATTCTGATGAGAGAGTGCTGGCATCATAGTTTCTGAGTGATTGGAAGATGAGTTAGTGCTAAACTAAAAGCATGTTTAAGAAAGAGCATTGTCATGGAGGCAACTGAACAGTGGGGCTAGCCACTCAGGGTATATGATCCGATCACATTCTTCTCTTCAAAAGATAGTCTTGGCTTCAATGAATACTTTGGAAAGCTTTCTACATCCCAACAGGGTGAGTCTTCTAGATTGATGATGAATTTTATTCTGTAAAATAAGCACCAAGAGGGAATACAAAATAATTATATAAAATATTGTTAGAACTGTCTGATAATACAGTGAATGCTGTCATTTACATGAGTATTGTTCTCCAAGAGCCCATATGTTAACAATACTGTGGACCTTTAAGAGGCAGAGGCTAATGAGAGATCCTTTCACTGTCATCATGTCTAAGGGATTGGTAAGGCCTAAGCCAGGCCTTCCTTTCTCTGCCCTGGTTGGAAGAGTGTTTTACTTTGACCATTCCTTCATGCCTGGATGTAATAAAGTAGAGGAACAGTCACCTCCCAGTTTGAGTTGGGCCATTTCAACTGTGAATTCCTGTAGTGATATAGTAAAGTAAGCCTTTATTTTTTTTGAGAAGTTATTACCCAAATATTTCAGTATTGTAAATAGGAGCTAACATGATATTGTATTGATGACGAGGATATACGATTTAAACAAAAATGGGCTAGGAAGATGGCAGAGTGAGTACACTGCATTCTGAGTAAGCACGAAGGTATCAGTTTGGATACTCAGCACTAATATAAAAAAACTGGATGTGGCTGTGAATACTGGTAATCCCAGTGCTGGGGAGGCAGAGGCAGGGAGAGTCCTTGAGCCTACCAGCCAGCCAGCTTGACTGAATCAGGAGCTCCAGGTTTAGAAAGTATGGTGCAGAGAAATTGAAGAAGTTACTGGGCATCTACCACTGGCTCCTACACATGTACACATAAATATACATGTATTCTTGAATATATATGACACATGCCTACGTGTATGTGTGTATACACACCAAAGTAAATAAGAGCAGAAACATGATGACTACTTCTATTTTAAAAGCCCGTAAGATGAATTTTATTTTATAGATCCATAACTTAAGACCTTGTAGGAAAGACAAACCATAAAAACTTCAAAAAATTCTACTCAAAACAATGTATAGGGTGCGTGTTTTATACATATACCTATACATATATATACACACATACTATATATATGGAAGTCTTGAATTTGAGAGTGAGAGTAAGGATGGAACATAAAAATCAAACTGGAACGTAAGAACAAGGAGGGACAAGAGGAATGAGAGGGGAGGGAATAAATTATGTATTGTAATTAAAATGTAAGCCAATCCTCATAAGGAAATATTTGGGAAAGGGAGAGAGAGTGAGAGTGAGAGTGAGAGTGAGAGTGAGAGTGAGAGTGAGAGTGAGAGTGAGAGGGAGAGGGAGAGGGAGAGGGAGAGAGGTTGAAAGAGAGAGAGAGAGTAAAGACATTGTGGTGCTGTCCTAATTGAATTTCTACAGCTGTTAATAAACACCATGACCAAAATCAACTAAAGGAGAAAAGGATGTAGTGTATTTGACTACAAGAGTCTATCGGGTTAGGAAGTCAGTGCAGGAATCCAAACAGGAACCTGGCGGCAGGAACGGAAGCAGAGATAGTAAAGAACAGCTGCTTATTGACTTGCTCCCCATGGCTTGTTCAGTCTTCTTTCTTATACCTTCCAGGATCATCTTAACAGGGATGTTTACCATCAATATTGTGCTGGGCTTTTCCATTATCATTAATCAAGAAAATACCTCAGACTTACCCACAGATCAATCTGATGAAGGCATGCTCTAAATTGACATTCTTCTTATCAGATATCTCTACGTTTGTAAAGTTGTCAAAATCTAACCTGCACAGGCACATACCTGTGAACACGGTGCCGTGTTTTCTGAAATCAAGTTCATGATTTTATGTAATATTACTCACTAAAAATCCAAACAATCCAAATCAACAATAACAACAAAAGCTGAGAAATACACATAAATGTTATCAGTTGTTAGTACAACAATGGTCTTTGTTTAAGAATGCTTGAGTTCTAAATTAAAAAGAGAAAACAAATAATGTACATAAGTTTTTCAAACAGAAAAGTACTTTGAAGAAAAATAAAGCTGTGTGATAGAAAGTGACTGAGGGTGATAATTCAACAGCAAGGGCTAAAACTCAGAAACAGGATCATGGCTGTTCAAAGACAAGAAACGATGAGGTGAAGAATGTTCTGAGTAGTGATAAATTTAACTGTGAAGAAAGTGAGAGGAATAAGGGAAGTTGATCAGTTGATGACTGAAGTGGAAACAAGAGGTGATGGATAACAAATATTCGAGCCTTGATTTTAATCAACACTGCAGAGGAAGTAATTACTTCTTATGAGTGTCTCCTCTATCCTAAAGCATTCACCTCCATCTCTCCTCTGAGGTAGGTCATGGTTCTCATTCACCAGTGTTTTCAGAGCTCTGAGCTCTGGTCTAGTAAACCCCATTCTACTTGCTATCTGGCTTCTTAATGCTAGTTTGTAAAAGGATGACTAAGGTCTTGGTCTTTTCTTTCTCACATTTTTCTTTTCTCACATTCTCTGTTTACTTCTACAACAGACTAACACATCATTTTATAACTGATATGACTTCAGCCTCAAGAGATTTGCTTTAATGGTTGGAACTAGAGTAAAGCCTGTGAAAAGCAGAGGGTCAGTAGAAAAGTCTGAAAAAAGGGCAGGAGGTTGTAGTCTCACATTTTCTCATGGAAAGTCAAATCATGAAATTTTCATTTTATGATATAGACTCTTCTAGCTCTCAACTTTGTTAAGTGCTTTCTTCATATTGCCTGAGATAGAATTGTTCTTATTCCTTTATGGAAAAATGAATGATGCCATCCATTGCACCACACTGCCCTGTGGCAGCCTGCTTATTTGTCATAGCTTAGATCATCCTAGGAGCAAACTTAGAATAAGGACTGAGGTAAGACTGAGAAGCAAGTGACAGCATATGAGTAGGGAACTGGCCAAGAGCAGATAAGCTTAAAGGCCAATGAAGAATGCTGTCTTCACTGCAGGTTATTCACTATCTTTCAGTTAATTTGATTTAAAAGAACATTGTTTAGTGGTAGGCCTTTTATGATTTTGAGCTTCAAGTCAGCTAAGTTTCCAAGTAATACTCATTAATACCTTGCATACCACTGATATGAGGCCAAGGACTCCACATGGTTATCTGTGAAGCAACTATTATTTATTTAGTTTAAAAAGATTTACTCCTGAGCTTGGGCATCTGTTTCCTTGTTTACACTTAAAGAGTCGAGAATAACCATGAGATGGTTTGTATTCATTTGCTAATTACTTGAGTCATTTTAAATCTACAACTACAGTCTAAGACAACATGTATTTTATCTCAAGAGAAAGACTGTCAGTCTCATTAAGCTCTGTTTACTTGGAACTGGCTTTTCAATAGAACCATGGGAAGTGTTTTGAGGCATATTCCTATTGCTGTTTGAAAGTCCTGCAGCTTCACTGTGTCACAGTCTATAAGTTGAGAATTTATGATGGTATAAAAGAAACAGCTTGGAATAGATTCACTGAATTAATTTTGAATTTTGATGCTTTGTAAATCTAATTGTATGTTGGATATACTATGATGTTGCTGACCAGTGCTATTGAGTAGCATCTCCTATTGGCTGTGTACAAAGGAGTATAAAGTTCCCATACCACTGTCCTGTATTTTCACTTTATTATTTTTATCATTATTGGATGTTCTTGATATATGCTTTCTTTATGTATCCCTAGATACCTAGATGTCCTAGAACTCCCTGTGTACAACAGGTTATCCTCAAACCACATAGCTCTACCTGTTTCCATCTCCTGAGTACCTGGTATAGCATCATGCACATCATGACATTTTTCAACATACTGGTATATAACTGCATCAAACTTCAAGGATCATTTGCAGAAAACATGATCAAACAACATGACTATTCTACGTAAGATTGTGGATAAAATACAAGGGATAAAAAGTGTTTATGTATTTACATGTTAGTAGGGGAATCTGCATGGACAGAGTGCTACATTACATTATGCATTATATTGTTATTAAGCAGAAAAACAAATAAATAAGGTAGACCTTAGTATTTAATGGAGAAACTCAGTAAACCTAAATAGTGAAAAAAAATAATTTTAGGGTTTAATTTTAAACTCTCAAACAAATGGACAGAGTGAAATGCAATGCCAAGATAGCATCAGTTCTTTGTTCAGAATAAGCATTTTTGAATAATAGTGGCAAACATGAGGACATAATATATTTAGTCTAAATCTATGAAAACATTTCATTCTCCATTTCTTACAAGATGAGGAGAATATTTTTGAGGAAAGTTTATAGGAATTTAATTATTCCCCAGAGTCTCATAGCTGCCAAACAGTTCACCGCTCCTTTAAATTTAGTTCTACTCCCTGAGGAGAAGTAATGTACCACTTTTGGTCTATGTTTTAATGAAAGGAAGGATTTCATTAATGTCTTTTTCTTAACTTTACTCAAATGAATATGTACAATTGCTGATTTATACTACTTGAGTTTCATAAAGAGTAGGAAAAAGTTGTGGAATGAAAATTTTATCTCATTATTGAATGAAATGCTCAACAATGTACAGAAAGCATGAATTTCTCTTAGGGGAATATCAATCCAATGCTCCACATAGTTCCGTTACCTGAATGTGAACTTGTGTTTTCTATCATCAAGTCCTGCGCTGAAGGGGATACTCAACAAAATTATCAGTGTTTGAATGGGGGGCAGGTAACAAGAAATAGAGCTTCTTTTTTTACAGAAACTGTGTTCAGACATTACAATACCCTTGAGAGTTATTTCAATAATCTCAGCTATACTTAGGATCCTCTCAGCCTTGTTTATAAATGGGAGAATGATAGGTAATTGTCATGTCTATCATGTCATCTTATTAGATATCATGTCTGCACTAGAGTCTTCCTCATGTTTCTTTCCATCCCTTTAGGAGGACTTTGAAGAGCTGCATGTCCATATTCATACCAAATGAAGAAACCAAAACATTTTCAGATTTCAATTTGGTTTTATATTTTGGGATTATAGCAACATCTTTAAAAGAAAATTGTAGAAATAGAAAAAATAGGAAAACATGGCTGGGGCTACTCAGAAAAAAATACAATGCTTATGTTAAAGAGAATTCCTACAGTATTTATTTAGGAAATTACTATTTATAACTCTTCAACCATCTTCCAAGAGCAGAATGATTTGCAGCAAGTCATCGCTCTTCTTCCTTGGCTCTGCAGCATCCTCATCTAGTTTCCTGTGAAGGGGCCTTTGGTATCATTTGTAAGATGATAATTTTTTTCATGGAATTTTAAAACGCAAGTTTATATAAAATGCTTATTTAATCCACAAATTTTTTTTTTTTGTGGTAGATTCTGGCAATGATCCAGAGGTGATGAGAACATAGATTCCTTTCAGGAACTGAAAAGGTAAGGGAGAAAAGCAAGTGGCAAGTAGAAGTTAAACCAGAATGTGTGTGGGCATCAGCAGTTTCCTTAGTTCCAGAGAAGAATGGGTAAGTTAATGTGAGCAGACTACTGAAAGAAAGGCATTTAAAAGGGCCATGAAAGGTTTGGGTTGGAAAAGGTTATTTCAAGTAGACTTATTTAAACAGAGGCAGGGGGACTGGTAAGCACAGAGATGAGAGGAGGTGATGTACTCTCTGGTGTATGGAGTTTTGAGACAATATAGTGGTAAAAAATATCCTAGCAAAACTGATCACATTTCAGAGGAACTGAAAGGAGGCTGATTTCCAATGTAGTAGCGACCCAAGAAGATATCCCTTTAGAGTAATTGCAGGAACCATGCATGTTCTAAGATAGCATCTCTGAAAGGCAGAACTAGGTAGAAGGCAATGGAAGTCTTGTATCTGTGGGTAGTCTTACAGCAACATCTTTGAGCCTTGATAATTTGCAAGGAGATATTTATTTTCTAACAGGTCTTAAGGCTGGAGACTCTGAGAGGAAGTCTAATCAGGGTCTCTGGCTGCCTCATTACTGTTAAAGTTTAAGCAAAAGTTGCCCAAAACTGCTCATTCCTCCTCTTAAGTGACACATTTTTATTCCTTCTACTCCAATTCCCAGAAGTAAAGGCCTCTCCTGATCTATGAACTCCTGAGGTTTCCAACTCCTACATAGCTAAAATGATAAACAAATACCAACAATGTTTTAAGAGAATAAACTTTTTCCCATCAAGTAAAATGGTGACATGAATGTGGTGGTTTGAGCTACAGTACAGAGAAGTCTGCCCAGAGGCTAGGACACTGTAAGTGACATAATATGCTTCAACCGGAAGCAGCACAGCTTTACAAGTCTATAATCCAGTTTTAGAAGGGCATTTGTGAAAGCTGAAAAGGTTATAATTTTTATCCAAAGAGATGTAAAAGGGAAGAGATTAGATCTCTTCTTTGTTTTTCGTTTAGATAATTTAAATACTCTCATTTTTCTCATAGGCTATTACTGTTGGAAATGTGGCCCCAGTACATCTTCAGGTATTCACAGCATTAATGTGTCAGCTCAGGAGAAGAATATAGGTTTTATATTTGTATAGATTTCTTAATTTCTGTGAAGACCCATGAAGTAATCTCCTGGTCACATTTTGCCTGTGCAGAAATCTCATTTTCTTTGTTCCTTCCTAGCACTGATCATTGTATTTGAGCTGTATTTTACAGTGACACACAAAAAAACAGAGGCTATTGGGATAGGAATCCAATGGCAGTAATTCAAGTGACATTGATTGAGTTGCTATAGGCATCTATGAAGAAAACACCCATTTGAATTGTTCTGGCACTAATTAAAGTTTTGCATTTAAATGTTTATGGTTTTTGAGCAAGTGAAAGAAAGGTCTTAAGATGTCATTCTACAACTGTGAACCTGAGGATTAGAAATGATGACTTTTGCCATAAGTTTTTCTTATAAATATATTTGTATGTGGTTAATGATTGGGCTAAATCTATTTCTGCTACTCTGATATAAAATCATCATTTCATAAAAGTTTCTATTTAAAGATAGTCTGTAAACAGTCCTTTACACTTCAGCTTAAAGTCACAGGAATTCTCTTATCAGTATAATTATTAACAGAAACTAATATTCAAATAAATTTAGTGTTTAGTACCTTACTCATATATCCCATGAGTAAAAAATTTTGAAAATAAACTATTTCTTATATAAAATTTCACACTAGACATTTATAAGTTCACATATTCTCTTATAACTTTATTATTTAAGGGTAGAGATTATATTCTTTTCCCCTATGGCATTCATAACACTTTTTAACTATTGAAGAAATTAGTCCTTCCTGAATGTATGAGTTGTACATATTACAAGAGAGAGGAAAAGATAGGTTGGAATGCAGGTTAGATGATGATTAAGTTGAAGTTGAAGAAAGAGAATAAAGAGAATGCAACATACTGAATTGAGTTGTGTCCTCCCCAATCTCATGTCTCCATGTAATATGTAATATCTGTAATACGATATTAAGTAGAAATTGGGTCTTTATGAACTTAATCATTTTGAGTTATACTAGATTAGGGTAATATACCTGGTGTCCATTTAAGAAGATATGATTCTCTTTTTTGCATTTTATTAGATATTTTCTTTATTTACATTTCAATTGTTATTCATTTCCTTGTTTCCCATGATATAATGCAAAAATAAAATTAAAAAAAAAAAAACCTGGAGCAACTGATTACATTTCAGAGGAGTTGGAAGGAGGCTGATTTCCAATGTAGTAGTGACCCAAGAAGATATCCCTTCAGAATAATTGCAGGAACCATGCATGCTCTAAGATAGTATCTCTGAAAGGCAGAACCAAGTAGAAACAGTTCTGAGAATATGTACATGCTTAAGTAAACAGTAAAAACCTTTAATATTTGGTTATATTCTACATAGACACAGCAAAGAGCTCTTAGCAGCATTTCATATCGATTCACCAAATTCTGAAAGTTAGCACTATATAAATGAATGTTGTGCCTGATATTACATATCCTTATAGAACTCAAGTGGTGAAATTCTTTTTTTTTTTACTAATAACATTTTTTAATTATTTTTATTTACATTTCAAATGATTTCCACTTTTCTGGCCCCCAACTCCCCGAAAGTAACATAAGCCTCCTTCCCTCCCCCTGTTCTCCCATCCACGCCTTCCCACTTCCCCGTTCTGGTTTTTCCCTATACTGCTACACTGAGTCTTTCCAGAACCAGGGGCCACTCCTCCGTTCTTCTTGGACATCATTTGATATGTGGATTATGTTTTGGGTATTCCAATTTTCTAGGCTAATATCCACTTATTAGTGAGTGCATACCCTGACTGATCTTTTGAGACTGGATTACCTCACTTAGTATGATGTTCTCCAGCTCCATCCATTTGTCTAAGAATTTCATGAATTAATTGTTTCTAATGGCTGAATAGTACTCCATTGTGTATATATAGAACATTTTTTGCATCCATTCTTCTGTTGAGGGATACCTGGGTTCTTTCCAGCTTCTGGCTATTATAAATAGGGCTGCTATGAACATAGTGGAGCACGTATCCTAATTACATGCTGGGGAATCCTCTGGGTATATGCCCAGGAATGGTATAGTAGGATCCTCTGGAAGTGATGTGCCCAGTTTTCTGATGAACCACCAGACTGATTTCCAGAGTGGTTATACCAATTTGCAACCCCACCAGCAGTGGAGGAGTGTTCCTCTTTCTCCACCTGCTGTCTCCTGAATTTTTAATCTTAGCCATTCTGACTGGTGTAAGGTGAAATCTCAGGGTTGTTTTGATTTGCATTTCCCTGATGACTAGTAAAGTTGAACATTTTTTAAGATGTTTCTCCACCATCCGAAGTTTTTCAGGTGAAAATTCTTTGTTTAACTCTGTACCCCATTTTTCAATAGGGTTATTTGATTTTCTGGGCTCTAACTTCTTGAGTTCTTTTTATATATTGGATATTAGCCCTCTATCTGATGTAGGGTTGGTGAAGATCTTTTCCCAATTTGTTGGTTGCTGATTTGTCCTTTTGATGGTGTTCTTTGTCTTACAGAAACTTTGTAATTTTATGAGGTCCCATTTGTGGTAGCACATGCCTGTAATCCCAGCACAGAGGCAGAGGCAGGCAGATTTCTGAGTTAGAGGCCAGACTGGTCTAGAGAGTGAGTTCTAGGACAGCCAGGGCTGTACAAAGTGGTGAAATTCTAAGGCTAGAAGTTTTGGTATTGGAAGTAGGGTCTTCTGTGAAATAATTAGATTGTATCTATAGTTACTAATTTCCAAAATGAGAATCGAACTTTATAATTTTGAATTAATGATTAAAGTTGAAGGGGGCATGGGAGACATTGGAGAGAACAGGAAAGGAGAAACATAATATGGTACTCATATATAAACATAAATGATAGTCATATGTTAAATTATAAAAGAATTGGCAAAATGTAGGAGAGTGAACAATTTTTATATATTATACCTTTACTTATAATCCCATGTCTTAGCATGTAAAGGGGTTGAACTTCTGGCACCTTTATGAAAATACATAATGAGTCACCGCCCCTTTCTGTTGGATGTGGTAGACTTGTGACACATCTGTCATGGAGTGGGCCCTTCTTTCTGATACTCTCTACAAAAACTGACAGAATCAGTGTATTCGAGAACTGACACGAGCAAGGTATTTGAGAATTGGTAAGAGCAGGTCATTTGAGAACTGGCAGCAGCAGGGCATTCAAACAGGCAGAAGCAGAGCATTCGAGAACCAGCATCAACGAGGCATCTGAGATCCATTAGCACCAGATCATTTGAGAACAAGTAGCCTGCAGGGCATTCCACTCTTGCCAAGTCTGCCAGAGAGAAGACCCTGATACTTCCTGGAGAATCAGCTGTTTGCAGGGCATTGGACAGAAAGAGAATCCCAGGAGTATAGAAGCACAGGCTGCCAGGACAGAGAAGATAGAGACAGCAATACCAGCTAACACCAGAGATAACGAGATGGCCAAAGTCATATGCAAGATCATTACCAACAGAAACCAAGGCAGCATAGCACCAAACAGATTGGACCATAGCAGAAATTCCCCCCATCACATAATAATAAAAATAGCAAATGCACCAAACAAAGAAAGAATATTAAAAGTAGTGAGAGGAAAAGGTCAAGTAACATATAAAGGCAGACCTATCAGAATTACACCATACTCCTCACTAGAGACAATGAAAGTCAGAAAAGCCTGAGCAGATGTCATACAGACCCTAAGAGAACATACTTGTCAGCCCAGACTACTATACCCAGAAAAACTTACAATTACCATGGATGGAGAAAATAAGACATTCCATGACAAAAGCAAATTTACACAGTATCTTTCCACAAATCCAGCTCTGCAAAGGATAATGGGAAGAAAATACAAATACAAGGCAGCAAACCACATCATAGAAAAATCAATCAGTTAATCTTTCAACACACCCAACACAAGATAGCTACACAACCAGAATTTCACCTTTAACTAAGAAGATAACAGTAAACAACAATAATTTTTTCTTAATATCTCTTAAAATCAATGGTCTAAATTCTCCTATAAAAAGTCATAGACTAACAGACTGGATATGTAAACAGGACCCAATGTTTAGCTGCATATAAGAAACCCATCTCAGTGACAAAGACAGTCACTATTTAAGAGTCAACAGTTAGAAAGCAATTTTCCAAGCAAATGGTCCCAAGAAACAAGCTGGAGTGGCCATTCTTATATCAGATAAAATTGACTTTCAACCAGAAGTTGCCAAAAAAGATACAGAGGGACACTTCATACTGGTCAAAGAAAAAGTCTACCAAGGTGAACTCTCAATTCTGAACATCTATGCTCCAACACAAGTGCACCCACATTCATAAAAGAAACTTTAATAGAGAACTCGGCCTCCCACCAGTCAGGAGAGGTGCATCCATCTTGGTTCCGGACTCCAGGTATCGGACAAACTGAGATCAGCCTGGGCGGCAGTACCACATCTCCAAGTCCTGCAAGTGGCTAGCTGGGCTTCCGGGCAGCCAGCTGGGAGAAGTCAGTGTGCTCCAGTGAATCCAGCGGGCCCCAGCGGGAGCCTTCGGGTGCCTGCTTTGGGATCTGAACAGCCTGGGCAGCAGCACCCTGTCTACAAGCAGTGCAGGAGGTAAGCTGTGCACCAGAGGCCAACTGGGAAGGGGCAGATTGCACTGGTGAGTCCAGCACTGACAAGACAAACTAACACCAGTGAGAACTAGATGGCAAAAGGCAAACGCAGGAACGTCACTAACAGAAATCAAGGCAATATGGCAACATCTGAACCCAATTCTCCTCTACCAACATGTCCTGGATACCCCATCACAACAGTAAAACAAGATTTGGATTTAAAATCACTGGTCATGATGCTGGTACAGGAACACATGAAGGACATACTTAAAGAAATTCAGGAGAAAATGGATCAAAAGTTAGAAGCCCTTGCAAGGGAAACACAAAAATCATTGAAAGAAATCCAGGAGAATACAAAAGCCAACAAGGAGGAAATGCAAAAACCACTTAAAAAATACAGGAGAACTTTGGTCAACAGGCTAAGGTCATGAAAGACGAAACACAAAAATCTCTTAAATAAATACAGGAGAACTTTGGTCAACAGGCTGAGGTCATGAAAGAGGAAACACAAAAATCTCTTAAAGAATTACAGGAAAGCACAAACAAGCAAGTGAAGGAGCTAAGCAAAACCATCCAGGATCTAAAATCAGAAGTAGAAACAACTAAGAAAACTCAAAGGGAGACAACTTTGGAGATAGAAAGCTTTGGGAAGAAATCAGGGGACAGAGATGCAAATATCAACAACAGAATACAAGAGATAGAAGAAAGAATCTCAGATGCTGAAGATTCCATAGAAACCATGGACTCAACAGTTAAAGAAAATGCAAAATGCAAAAAGCTTGTAACCCAAAATATCCAGGAAATCCAGGACACAATGAGAAGACCAAACCTAAGGATTATAGGCATAAGATTTACAACTTAAAGGGTCAGCAAATATCTTCAATAAAATTATGGAAGAAAACTTCCCTAACCTAAAGAGAGAGATGCCCATGAATATACAAGAAGCCTACAGAACTCCAGACTGGACCAGAACAGAAATACTTCCTGTCACATAATAATCAAAACACCAAATGTTCTAAACAAAGAAAGAATACTAAAGGCAGTAAGAGAAAAAGGCCAAGTATCATATAAAGGAAGACCTATCAGAATCACAGCAGACTTTTCACCTGAGACTATGAAGGCTAGAAGGTCCTGGGCAGATCTCATGCAGACTCTACGAGAACACAAATGCCAACCAAAACTACTATATCCAGCAAAACTCTCAATCACCATAGATGGAGAATCTAAGATATTTCATGACAAAACCAAGTTTACCCAATATCTATCCTCAAACCCAGCCCTAAAAAGGATAATAGGAGGACAACACCAATACAAGGAGGGAAACTTCACCCTGGAAAAAGCAAGATAGTAACCTTTCATCAAACCCAAAAGAAGTTAAGCATTCAAATTTAAAATATAACGTCAAAAATGATAAGAAGTAACAATCACTATTCCTTAATATCTCTTAACATCAATGGACTTAATGCCCCAATAAAAAGACACAGACTAACTGAATGGATACGTAAACAGGACCCTACATTTTGCTGCTTACAGGAAACACACCTCAGGGTCAAAGACAAACACTACCTTAGAGTAAAAGGCTGGAAGACAATTTTACAAGCAAATGGTCTCAGGAAACAAGCTGGAGTAGCCATTTTAATATCAGATAAAATTGACTTTCAACCAAAAGTCATCAAAAGAGACCCTGAGGGACACTTCTTGCTGGTCAAAGGAAAAATACAAAAAGAAGAACTGTCAATCCTGAACATCTATGCCCCAAATGCAAGGGCACCCTCTTTCGTAAAAGAAACTTTATTAAAACTAAAAGTACACATTGCACCTAACACAATAATTGTGGGTGACTTCAACACTGCACTTTCCTCAATGGACCGATCAGGAAAACAGAAACTAAACAGGGACACAACGAAACTAATTGAAGTTTTGGACCAATTAGATTTAACAGATATATATATAGAACATTCTATCCTAAAACAAAAGAATATACCTTTTTCTCAGCACCTCATGGAACCTTCTCCAAAATCGACCATATAATTGGTCACAAGACAGACCTCAACAAATATAAGAAGATCGAACTAATCCCATGCCTCCTATCTGATCACTATGGAGTAAAAGTGGTCTTCAATAGCAACAGAAACAACAGAAAACCCACATACACGTGGAAACTGAACAATACTCTACTCAATGATACCTTGGTCAAGGAAGAAATAAAGAAAGAAATTAAAGACTTTTTAGAACACAATGAAAATGAAAACACAACATACCCAAATCTATGGGACACAATGAAAGCAGTGCTAAGAGGAAAACTCATAGCCCTGAGTGCCTCCAAAAAGAAAATGGAGAGAGCATACATTACCAGCTTAATGACACACCTGAAAGCCCTAGAACAAAAAGAAGCTATTTCGCCCAGGAGGAGTAGAAGGCAGGAAATCATCAAACTCAGGGCCGAAATCAATCAAGTAGAAACAAAGAGAACCATACAAAAAAATCAACAAAACCAGGAGCTGGTTCTTTGAGAAAATCAACAAGATAGATAAACCCTTAGCCAGACTGACCAAAGGGCACAGAGAAAGTATCCAAATTAACAAACTTAGAAATGAAAAGGGAGATATAACAACGGAAACTGAGGAAATCCAAAAAATTATCAGATCCTACTACAAGAGCCTGTACTCAACACAACTGGAGAATCTGGAGGAAATGGACAATTTCCTTGACAGATACCAAATACCAAAATTAAATCAGGACCAACTAGACCATCTAAACAGTCCCATAATGCCTAAAGAAATAGAAGGAGTCATAGAAAGTCTTCCAACCAAAAAAAGCACAGGACCAGATGGCTTCAGTGCAGAATTCTACCAGACCTTCAAAGAAGAGTTAACACCAATACTCTTCAAACTATTCCACAAAATAGAAACAGAAGGAACACTACCCAATTCCTTCTACGAAGCCACAATTACGCTGATATCAAAGCCACAAAAAGATCCAACAAAGAAAGAGAACTTCAGACCAATTTCCCTTATGAACATCGATGCAAAAATACTCAATAAAATTCTTGCCAACCGAATCCAAGAACACATCAAAACGATCATCCACCATGATCAAGTAGGCTTTATCCCGGGAATGCAGGGTTGGTTCAATATACGGAAATCCATCAATACAATCCACTACATAAACAAACTCAAAGAACAAAACCACATGGTCATTTCATTGGATGCTGAAAAAGCATTTGACAAAATTCAGCATCCCTTCATGCTTAAAGTATTGGAGAGAACAGGAATTCAAGGCCCATACCTAAACATAGTAAAACAATATGCAGCAAACCGGTAGCCAGCATCAAACTAAATGGAGAGAAACTTGAAGCAATCCCACTGAAATCAGGGACCAGACAAGGCTGCCCCCTTTCTCCTTATCTTTTCAATATTGTACTTGAGGTACTAGCTTGGGCAATTCGACAACATAAGGAGGTCAAAGGGATCCAAATTGGAAAGGAAGAAGTCAAACTATCATTATTTGCAGACGACATGATCGTCTACCTAAGTGACCCAAAGAACTCCACTAGAGAGCTCCTACAGCTGATAAACAACTTCAGCAAAGTGGCAGGTTATAAAGTCAACTCAAGCAAATCAGTGGCCTTCCTATACTCAAAGGATAAGCAGGCTGAGAAAGAAATTAGGGAAATGACCCCCTTCACAATAGCCACAAACAGTATAAAGTATCTTGGGGTGACTCTTACCAAACATGTGAAAGATCTGTATGACAAGAACTTCAAGACTCTGAAGAAGGAAATGGAAGAAGACCTCAAAAAATGGGCAAACCTCCCATGCTCATGGATCGGTAGAATCAATATAGTTAAAATGGCCATTTTGCCTAAAGTACTATACAGATTCAATGCAATACCCATCAAAATCCCAACTCAATTCTTCACAGAGTTAGAAAGAGCAATTATTAAATTCATCTGGAACAACAAAAAACCCAGGATAGCTAAAACTATTCTCAGCAACAAAAGAAAATCTGGGGGAATCAGTATCCCTGACCTCAAGCAATACTACAGAGCAATAGTGTTAAAAACTGCATGGTATTGGTACAGTGACAGGCAGGAGGATCAATGGAACAGGATTGAAGATCCAGAAATGAACCCACACACCTATGGCCACTTGATCCTCGACAAAGAGGCTGAAAACATCCAATGGAAAAAAGATAGCCTTTTCAACAAATGGTGCTGGTTCAACTGGAGGTCAGCATGCAGAAGAATGCGAATTGATCCATCCTTGTCTCCTTGTACTAAGCTCAAATCCAAATGGATCAAGGACCTCCACATAAAGCCAGACACTCTGAAGCTAATAGAAAAGAAACTGGCGAAGACCCTTGAGGACATCGGTACAGGGAGAAAGTTTCTGAACAGAACACCAATAGCGTATGCTCTAAGAGCAAGAATTGACAAATGGGACCTCATAAAATTACAAAGTTTCTGTAAGGCAAAAGACACCATCAAGAGGACAAATCGGCAACCAACAAATTCGGAAAAGATCTTCACCAATCCTACATCAGATAGAGGGCTAATATCCAATATATATAAAGAACTCAAGAAGTTAGACTCCAGAAAACCGAACAACTCTATTAAAAAATGGGGTACAGAGTTAAACAAAGAATTCTCACCTGAAGAACTTCGGATGGCGGAGAAGCATCTTAAAAAATGCTCAACTTCATTAGTCATTAGGGAAATGCAAATCAAAACAACCCTAAGATTTCATCTTATACCTGTCAGAATGGCTAAGATTAAAAATTCAGGAGACAGCAGGTGTTGGAGAGGGTGTGGAGAAAGAGGAACACTCCTCCACTGCTGGTGGGTTTGCAAATTGGTACAACCACTCTGGAAATCAGTCTGGCGGTTTCTCTGAAAACTGGGCACCTCACTTCCAGAAGATCCTGCTATACCACTCCTGGGCATATACCCAGAAGACTCCCCACCATGTAATAAGGTTACATGTTCTACTATGTTCATAGATGCCCTATTTATAATTGCCAGATGCTGGAAAGAACCCAGGTATCCCTCAACAGAAGAGTGGATGCAAAAAATGTGATATATCTACACAATGGAGTACTATTCAGCCATTAGAAACAATGAATTCATGAAATTCTTAGGCAAATGGGTGGATCTAGAGAATATCATACTAAGTGAGGTAACCCAGACTCAAAAGGTGAATCATGGTATGCACTCACTAATAAGTGGATATTAGCCTAGAAAACTGGAATACCCAAAACATAATCCACACATCAAATGAGGTACAAGAAGAAAGGAGGAGTGGCCCCTGGTTCTGGAAAGGCTCAGTGTAACAGTATTCAGCAAAACCAGAATGGGGAAGTGGGAAGGGGTGGGTGGGAGGACAGGGGAAGAGAAGGGGGCTTATGGGACTTTCGGGGAGTGGGGGGGCTAGAAATGGGAAATCATTTGAAATGTAAATAAATTATATCGAATAAAAAAAAAGAACTTGACTGCACCATAAAAAAAAGAAACTTTAATAAAGCTTAAAGCACTCATTGCACCCCACACAATAATAGTGGGAGACTTCGACACCCCACTGTCAAAAATGGACCAATCATGTAATCAGAAACTAAACAGAGATACAGGGAAACTAACTGGAGTTATTGACCAAATGGATCTAACATATTTATAGAACATTCCACCCTAAAGCAAAAGAATATACCTTCTTCTCAACACCTCATGGTACCTTCTCCAAAACTGACCATATAATTGGTCACAAAACAGGCCTCAACAGATACATAAATATTGAAATTATTCCATGTATTTTATCAGATCACCACGGTCTAAGACTGGTCTTAAGCTCAAACAAAAGCAATGGAAAACACATATACACATGGACTTTGAACAATGCTCTTCTCAATGATAGCTTGGTCAAGGAAGAAACAAAGAAAGAAGTTAAAGACTTTTTAGAATTTAATGAAAATGAAGGTACATCAAACCAAAATTTATGGGACATAATGAAAACAGTGATAAGAGGAAAACTCATAGCTCTTTTGAATTCCTCCAAAAAGAGAATGGAGAGAGCTTACACTAACAGCTTGGCAGTACACTTGAAAGCTCTAGAACGAAAGAAAGCAAATACCCGCAAGAGGAGTAGATGGCAGGAAATAATCAAACTTAGGGCCAAAATCAATCAAGCAGAAACAAAAAGATCTATACAAAGAATCAACAAAACAAGGAGCTGGTTCTTTGAAAAAATCAACAAGATAGATAAACCCTTAGCCAGAATAAGCAGATGGCACAGAGACAGTATCCAAATTAATAAAATCAAAAATGAAAAGGGAGACATAACAACATTATCTGAAGAAATTCAAAAAATCATCACATCCTACTACAAGAGTTTATACTCAACAAAGTTTGAAAACCTGGATGAAATGGACAACTTTCTATATACCTATCAGGTGCCAATGCTGAAACAGGATCAGATAAACCATCTAAATAGTCCCATAAGTCCTGAGGAAATAGAAGTAGTCATTAATAGTCTCCCATCAAAAATAAAAGCCCAGGACCATATGGGTTTAGTTGGGAATTCTATCAGATTTTCAAAGAAGAGTTAATACCAATATTCTTCAAACTTTTCCACAAAATAGAAACTCTAGGCACACTACCCAACTCATTCTATGAAGCCACAATAACGCTTATACCTAAACCAAACAAAGGCCAAACAAGGAAGGAGAACTTCAGACCAATCTTCCTCATGAACATTGATGCAAAAATACTGAACAAAATCCTGGCCAATGGAATCCAAGAATGCATCAAAACCATAATTCACCATGATCAGGTAGGTTTCATCCCAGGGTGCACGGATGGTTCAATATATGGAAATCTGTCAATGTAATCCACTACATAAACAAACTAAAGGCAAAAAAAAAACATGTTCATTTCATTAGATGCTGATGTTGGGATGACCTCCATTATCATTTCTACTCCTTACTTTTGAGACATAAGCCAATATGTATTATTTTGGCTGCACTATCAGTCACCAAGCCTCTGAATCCACATTTTCCTTCCTTCCAGCACTGGTGCAATCATGCCCAACTTTTACAGGAGTGCTGGAAATTAATTCAGTCCTCATGCTTGTCTAGCAAACACTTTAACCCCCCCATTTCCCCAGGCCCATGAATGTGTTTTGTAGATATGTGTTCATAATGGCTTCCTTTACATATCTAATTTTATAAAATTGTTCCTTTTTATCATATGGCTATTTTGGATAATATGATTATTAATCATGTATATCTTAACTTTTTAAAGAATCATCTCTTTGCTTCATTATTCTTTGTATTTTAATATACATTTCAATAATTTCTTATAGGCCTTAATTATTTATGTCTACTGGTTTGAGTTTTATGTTGTTCTACATTTTGAATACTCCAAGTTGTAACTTTAAATAATTCATTTGACTATGCTTTCTTGATGTATGTTCTTGGAGCTAGAAACATCCTTCTTATGATTGCTTCTAGGACTTGGTATATTGGGTTTTCATTTTCATTCATTTCTTAGAATTTTTATTCATATTTGCTTTCTTCAAAACTCATCTATCATTCAGAAGTGTGTTGTTTAATGTCCACAAATTTATGCAAGCTCTAAAATTTTCTGTTTATCTGTTTTTGCTTTTCAGAATAATCAGAAATTATCAGTAATTTCTCAAATTTTATATTTAATTTCCATAGTACATGATCTATCATAAAGAGAGATCCATGGCCTGCTGTGTATTTTGCAATTTAGATGAATGTTTTGTAGATGCCTGTTAGATCCACATAATTGATGATATCATTTAATTAATCTGCTTTTCTTTTTCTTGGGGTTGTGTTTGTGGTTAGTATGTGAATTTATATTTGCTTCATGAGTTGGTTATACCAAGCTTCATTTTCTATGTATTTAAAGATATATGTAACATCCACTTGATGTATTATTCCTTTAATTAGTTTGAAGTGATTTATATCTTTTCTAACTAACATTTCTTCATTACCTATATTTTTCCAGAACAATAATACCTACTTACTTTCCAGCCTTATTTACTTAGAATATTTTGTCCCACTCTTCCTTCTTACAGTACTATTTTTTTTGTTTAATGGGGTATATTTCTTGGAAGATGCTGCCTTTTAATTAATTCTGCTAATCTGAGTCACTGGCTTGGAAGAGTTGATGCCATTGATATCCATTGTTATTGTAAAGCATATATTATTAATACTTGCCATTTTGTTGATTTTGAAGTGTTTAGTGTTGTTCCATTCTTCTCTTTCTTAACTATTGTTCAGGTGTAATGTACTTTTCATATGGCTTTGTCCTGGCTGCTTTTGTGTGTCAACTTCACACAAGCTGGAGTTATCACAGAGAAAGGAGCATCCCTTGAGGAAATGCCTCCATGAGATCTAGTTGTAAGGCATTTTTTTTCAGTTAGAGATCAAGAAAGGAGGGACCAATCCATTGTGGGTGGTGCCATCCCTGGATTGGTAGTCCTGGGTTCTATAAGAAAGGAAGCTGAGTAAGCTAAGAGAAACAATCTAGTAAGGAGAACCTCTCCATGGCCTCTGCATCAGCTCCTGCCTCCAAGTTCCTGTCCTGTGTGAGTTCTGGTACTGACTTCCTTTGGTCATGAACAGCAATGTAGAAGTATAAGTTGGATAAACCCTTTCCTTCCCAACTTACTTCTTGGTCATGATGTTATGTGCAGGAATACAAACCCTGACTAAGACAAGGCTTCAAGCATGGATTTGTTTTTCTCTTCAGTCTAAGGGATTTCATCTAGCAGGTTCTGTAGAACTGATAGCGTGCTCATACATTTCTTTGGCCCATCACAGTTTTGCCGACTTTTATAGTCTGCTGTTATACACGTGGCACTCTTTTTCATGAGATTTAGTGTTTTTCTCTTACTATCTTTTCTTTGGTCTGTACGTTTAATGACTTGGTTATAATATAATGAGAAAAAAGTTATTTTCCAGACTTGTCTGGATGTTATTCTAAATGTCTGCCATATCTGGGTTGGCATAGATTTTTTTTGGGGGAAACTTTTTCTATGATTTTGTTGAAAATCTTTTCTCTACATGTAGAATGTAATTATTCCCCCCCCCCCTTTTCATCTTTATTCTCCGATTTCCTTGATTCTTAGATTTGGGCTTCTTATAGGGTCCAAAAAGTTTTGGAAGCACGTGTACCTTCTTGATAATTTGTCATTGTTCTCATTGCAATATATCATTTAATATACCACCATTCCCCCTCAAGTTCAGATATTCAGTCATCTCTGGATCTACTCTGTTGATAAGGATTTTGCATAGTTTTATTTGACTTTTCTTTTTTTTTACTTTGGTTTTAGTCTATATAGAATTCCTCTTTCATATAGTATATGAACTTCCTTATTTCTTTCAGCAGATTGTTTTTATTCTCTTGGTGTTCATTAAGAATTTTATTTCTTCCTTTATTTCTGTGAACATACAATTAATCATTCTTTTGAGTTATTTGTCTGGAATTTCATCTATTTTACTCCAACTGGAAGCTATTACTGTGGACTAGTAATTTTTGGAGAAGTTATGTTGCTTTGGTTTTTCATGTTCTTTATATTACTGAATTGGGATTTAAACATCCTGAGTTATTTTGTTGCTTATAATTTTTAATAAAGTCTGTATAATTTCACGGTACTATTTGCAACATTCTAGCAGAGCTAGCAAATGGTGGAGTAGAGGTGAATAGTTCAGAAGTTATACCCTTGGTCCATAAGCTCAGGGTGCCCAGTGTCGTCTCTGTATTAGCCAGAGTAGGACATTAACTGCCAGCTGCTGAATATGCCCACTATATAACACACATAAATGCATTTCAAAAAACACTTGAAAGAACATTTTACCAAGGATTATGAAAGAGCTGAGATTTTATTCTATTTTAAAAATAACAAGTTAGTTTATATAAATATCCTGGATGTTACTAGAGTACATGAGACACCTCAGTCAGAAGGCAGACCTAAGGTACTCTTAGTATCACAAACAGCATGGGACTCTTCGTCCAAATTACTCTTTCTTCTGCTAACAGCAGGTATAGATAGATGTTCATGTTACAGGTGAGGAAAACCACTCCTTTTTTTAAGGACTACAAATACTTTGTCTTAACTTTGTTTCAGAGAGAATCACAGTCTCTGTGTTTCAAGGGTATTTACTATTCAAGTATCTCTAGCCAAAATAACATTTAGTGTCTATGGTGTAGAAACATAAATGCCATTGAGAAATTCAGTGGTCCCTGCCTCTACACACTTCATCTCTGACCCTGTAATATGTATCCCATAATACTAAGATATTTTACTATATTTTATATGAAAATTAAAATTTGTAATGGAGAAATATTTATTCCTCCATTAATTTCCCATATTCTAGAGTGTAATGTACCTCTGATATATGAAAGTATGTGTGATAGTAACTGAATTAGCAATTTACCAGTGTCCTGTAGAAAATTATGGTGAGAAATAATCATGTGTAAGTATATTTAATGCTTCTCTTGTACCTTGTGGGGTCATAAATAGAACTAGATAGGGAAAACTTGATTTTTCCACAAAACAAAAATATATGCAATGCTGAAATATGTTTTTAAATACAATAATAATCCTCAGATCTGGCATTTTTCAATGCTTTTTTATGTACTTGGAACGATTCCAACAGTTATACCCAAATTATTTATCCAATTTTTTCAAATAGAGAGACTAAATAGCAGAATCAAGACCTTAGTCAGTGTATTGGCTGGTTTTGTGTGTCAACTTGACACAGACTGGAGTTAAAACAAAGAATGGAGCTTCAGTTGGGGAAGTACTTCCATGAGATCTAGCTGTGGAGCATATTCTTAATTAGTGATCAAGGTGGGTGGGCCCCTTGTGGGTGGTGCCATCCCTGTGCTGGAATCTCGGGTTTTACAAGAAAGCAAGCTGAGCAAGCCAGAGGAAGCAAGCCAGTAAGAAACATTCCTCCATTGCCTCTGCATCAGTTCCTGCCTCCTGATCTGCTTGAGTTCCAGTCCTGACTTCCTTTAGTGATGAACAGCTGTGTGGAAGTGTAAGCTTTATAAACCCTTTCCTCTCCAACTTGCTTCTTGGTTATGATTTTTGTACAGGCATAGAAATCCCAACTAAGACAGTCATGGTCTAAAAATGTCTAAAACCCATGCATTCAAACACTATTAAGTATAACCCTGTACTAGTGCGCTTTTTTTCTTTTTCAGTGTTTTAATTTTCTTTGAAGATTAAACTATATTTTTTCAAGAATGGTGAAGTTTTAGCCTTTGGTAACAGTGCTTTGTCAAAAGGGAGGCAGCATGATGTCAAAAGATAGTGGTCCAGAGCCTTAGGGTGTTAGCCCTTGTGGCAAACCCCAAACACTAACGTCCACACTTCTCATTTAACTTGTCTGGGACGTGAGAAGGTTAACTAATATCTGGATAATTATGTTGCAAAATGTAAATGATGATTGCATGTCTGGCCTGAAACAAAGTCAATGCTCAGAAAGAGTGGGAATGAAGATGATCCTTCATTTTTTATATACTAGGAGATTCTTACGCCAGCTTCTTCATCTCAAGTAATCATGAGAAAAATTAACATTTTTAGATACTCTTAAGGTATCTCCAGATTCAGGAAATGTATAGATCATTCTGAAATAGTAATTATATATATATGCACACATACAATTAGATATTTTATAATAATATGTAAAACATCATATATTACAAATAACAATATAACATATATTAATTGTATATATTATTATATAATTTATGAACATATATTATAGAACATATTTTTATATATGCTACATTATTTTATATATGTAATGTATAAGATTTTATAATATATTTATATATTATATATGAGTATATTATCTATAATACATATGTTGTGCACTACTATATTAATATTCAATTTCATAATACGTATTGTTTATTAATATGCTAATGAATATTAATGGATTAATAAATAATAAATAACACATAGAAACATACAACATACAATGTAATCATAAATTAACATTACATACTATATAAAATACAATATATTACATGTATAATCTAATTTACATTATTCTATAACTTATTTTATGTTATAAACTATATATTATAATTAATATATGATTTATTATATATTATATAATTTTACATACATATTATAGTACAGTATAAGTCATAAAATTAATATATAACTTTATAATATACCTTGCATTATGATAATAATTTTATCAATGCATTATATAACTATATAATATACAATATACAATACACAATACATAATGCATAATGCATAATAAACAATACAATATATAATACATAAAATAAAATATAACACATGATAAATAACATATATTATGTATATGATAGTATTACTTATTATATATTACATTTCTTGTTCTTTTCAGCATCATTGATAAGCAAAAGCCTCAGTTTGGTAACATTACTATTAGTTGAATCACTCTGATATGACCTAATGTTTCAATTAACTTGTGCTCCAGGGCCAGAAAAATCTGAGAATCTTGACCAAAACGTTGACCTGTAATAACTTTTTCCTTTGTCTGTGTTATACTTCTTGGGATGTCCCATCTACATCTCTCCTGAAATCTGATTTGCTTGAGTGGATGCAGCCTATCCCGACTTTGAGTTCAATTCTGCACCTTTTAATTTGCCGGCTTTCTGTGTTTGATATCTGGCAGTTCCTCAGAAAATTGGACTAGGACTACTGGTGGACCCTTCTATACCACTCCTGGGCATATACCAAGAATATTCTCCAAAATTTAATAAGGACACATGCTCCACTAAGTTCATAGCAGCCTCATTTACAATAGCCAGAAGATGAAAAGAACCCAGATGTCCCTCAACAGAGGAATGGATTCAGAAAATGTGGTACATTTACACAATGGAATACAATTAAAACAACGAATTTATAAAACTCTTAGGCAAATGAATGGAATTTGAAAATATCATCCTGAGTGAGGTAACCCAATCACAAAAAAACACACATGGTATGCACTCATTGATAGGTGGATATTAATGCAGAAGCTTGGAATACCCAAGATACAATTCACAGACCAAACAAAGCTCAAGAAAAAAGAAAACCCAAGTATGGATACTCTGGTTCCTCCTTAGAAGGGGGAACAAAATACCCATGAGAGGAGATACAGAGACAAATTGTGGAGCAAAGACTGAAGGAAAGGGCATCGAGAGACTGCCCCACCTGGGGATCCATCCCATATAGTCACCAAACCCAGACACTATTGTGGATGCCAACAAACGCTTGCTGACAGGAGCCTGATATAGCTGTCACTTGAGAGGCTCTGCCAGTGTATGACAAAACAGAGGGAGATGCTCTCAGACAACCACTTGGCTGAGCAAAGGAAGAGCATGAGAAAGGACCCAAGGAGTTGAAGGGGGTTGCAACCCCATAGGAGGAACAACAATATGAAACAACCAGTACCCCTAGAGCTCCCAGGGACTAAACCAACAACCAAAGAGTACACATGGAGCGACCCTTAGCTCCAGTTGTATATGTAGCAAAGGGTGGCCTTGTTGGACATCAGTGGGAGGAGAGGCCCTTGGTCCTGAGAAGTCTTGATGCCCCAGTGTCGGGGAATGCCAGGAGAGGGAAGCGGGAGTGGGTGAGTTGGTCAGCAGGGGGAGGGGGTATGGGTTAGGGGGATTTTGGAAACTAGGAAAGGGGAGAACATTTGAAATGTAAATAAAGAAAAGATTTTAGAAAAAAGAAAAAAGAAAAAAAAGTATTTGGGATGAAGGGGAGCTCCCATTGCTAGTGTATCTTAGAATGTGGAGTGGAGATTGTAATTCTGACCTCTCAGCTTACTGCAACTACGTTGTGTGAACTGGTCATTCTTATACTTAAATTATCAACACTGAAGCAAAGCAAGCTTAGTCTTAATTACATGCTGTTATTTCCACCGTTCTGCTTCTGAACATTATTCCTTTACACATTAGTCCAACTTTTTATGGTATTAAAGAAATTGTAGAAACTATTTCTGTAGTGAATAATTTCCAATATGGCTTATTGTATAGATAGGGACATGATGGGAGGAACATTCTGCATGATTCAAGTTCTAAGCTTAAAGTACGTTATGTGTCCTTCAAATCATATCTTCTCAGCCTTTCTGAGTACTAGGTGAGGAATTTTCCCCCAATGATCTATGTGTGGTTCTTAAGTAGAATCCCTTCCATGAGATTCTGAAATATACCACAGCAGTGAAGAACACTCATTGACACTGATTTCCACAGTTTCCCATATATCTGACCTATGTATGCTTGTTCCTCTTACATGCAGGCTTTTTGTAAAGGATAGCAGAAAACAAAGATATAAATTTGAAATTAAAGTATGAATATGTACTTTTATGATGTAAAGCAGTTTTAGACATGTGTTCCTTTGTTGAATTGTAATATGTGAAAGGCCAACTTCGCAACTGAAGAAAGGGTGACTGGACCTCTGATACTGTTGAGGGCTGCCTAATACTTCCAATACTCCTCTGCTTTTCCTTTACCTACTAATATTCAGCATTACAAGGATTCCTTGTGCTCTCAGGGGAACTGTTTGAAAATCTTTTGAGTTTTGTTGTGGGCTACCTCACATTTTTTGAGTATCTCTTATATTCTTGACATCTTGAAAAGTATTTATTATTTAAAAATGGTCATGGAATAGAAGTTCCAAACTTCTAGGCCTCAAATTCTAATGATATCCTATTTCATATTTGAATCTAATTTGCTTACATGCTTGGAATGAGGTGAACTTAGGACACTAGAGATTCTGATAACACCATACCTATATAAAAGGACTTCTTGGAAACATTGATTGAGGACTGACATGGGATGGATCCATATTAGAAACCCTTAAGTGATCCAAGTAGCCAGGAGGACACATTAGTCACTGGAGCATCAGAATCTGTTGTATTTGGTCTCGTCCCGTTGCTTACTGAATGGACAAATTAAGCTTGGGGAGTCTTCTCAGTACATTGACTTTTAAAATGATCTTTTGAAAGATGTTCCTAATACATCAAACTAACATGTAAAACACTGAGTATGGTTCCCAGAGCACATGGCAGTTGTTGAAAACTTTTCTATCATTTTATTTGGTTCCTGCTGCAACTCCATGATTTGGGAAAAAGAAAATACTTCTTTGCAGTTATTATGCACTGAAGAGGAGATGGTACACTCTAAAAAAGATATCTTTAATGCACTGTTATTAAAAATTGCCATTTCATTCCATAAAATTGCATTTTTAGGCAAAAATAAATGTTTTGAAATGACATGTGGTTCTACCAGAACAGCAGAAATATTGTTAGCATTTAAAAATTGTATACTTTTCTTCTAAGTCTGAATGCTGGGGAGAAAAGACCTTGATGTTACAAGTCATGTCTGCAATATTTTTACACTTGATCTTAGCCAAAATGCTGAGAAGTGACACAATATTTCTTCCTACAACTTAATCGAGACATGAATTGAAGTGCAAAATGATGTATAATAAATAGAAATTGATATTGCTAAATAAATATACATTATTGCCTAATGCAATTTAATTGTGGAATATTACATATGTTCTTCTACAACGTATATGTTTTAATGCTGTTTTTTTTTATTTGATATAATTTATTTACATTTCAAATGATTTCCCCTTTTCTAGCCCCCCCCCACTCCCCGAAAGTCCCGTCCCGGAAGCCCCCTTCTCTTCCCCTGTCCTCCCTCCCACCCCTTCCCAGTTCCCCGTTCTGGTTTTGCCAAATACTGTTTCACTGAGTCTTTCCAGAACCAGGGACCACTCCTGCATTCTTCTTGTATCTCATTTGATGTGTGGATTATGTTTTGGGTATTCCAGTTTTCTAGGTTAATAACCACTTATTAGTGAGTGCATACCATGATTCACCTTTTGAGTCTGGGTTACCTCACTTAGTATGATGTTCTCTAGCTCCATCCATTTGCCTAAGAATTTCATGAATTCATTGTTTCTAATGGCTGAATAGTACTCCATTGTGTAGATATACCACATTTTTTGTATCCACTCTTCTGTTGAGGGATACCTGGGTTCTTTCCAGCATCTGGCAATTATAAATAGGGCTGCTATGAACATAGTAGAGCATGTATCCTTATTACATTGTGGGGAATCCTCTGGGTATATGCCCAGGAGTGGTATAGCAGGATCTTCTGGAAGTGAGGTGCCCAGTTTTCGGAGGAACCGCCAGACTGCTTTCCAGAGTGGTTGTACCAATTTGCAACCCCACCATCAGTGGAGGAGTGTTCCTCTTTCTCCGCACCCTCTCCAACACCTGCTGTCTCCTGAATTTTTAATCTTAGCCATTCTGACTGGTGTAAGATGAAATCTTAGGGGTGTTTTGATTTGCATTTCCCTAATGACTAATGAAGTGGAGCATTTTTTAAGATGCTTCTCCGCCATCCGAAGTTCTTCAGGTGAGAATTCTTTGTTTAACTCTGTACCCCATTTTTTAATAGGGTTGTTCGGTTTTCTGGAGTCTAACTTCTTGAGTTCTTTATATATATTGGATATTAGCCCTCTATCTGATGTAGGATTGGTGAAGGTCTTTTCCCAATTTGTTGGTTGCCGATCTGTCCTCTTGATGGTGTCCTTTGCCTTACAGAAACTCTGTAACCTTATGAGGTCCCATTTGTCAATTCTTGCTCTTAGAGCATACGCTATTGGTGTTCTGTTCAGAAACTTTCTCCCTGTACCGATGTCCTCAAGGGTCTTCCCCAGTTTCTTTTCTATTAGCTTCAGAGTGTCTGGCTTTATGTGGAGGTCCTTGATCCATTTGGATTTGAGCTTAGTACAAGGAGACAAGGATGGATCAATTCGCATTCTTCTGCATGCTGACCTCCAGTTGAACCAGCACCATTTGTTGAAAAGGCTATCTTTTTTCCATTGGATGTTTTCAGCCTCTTTGTCGAGGATCAAGTGGCCATAGGTGTGTGGGTTCATTTCTGGATCTTCAATCCTGTTCCATTGATCCTCCTGCCTGTCACTGTACCAATACCATGCAGTTTTTAACACTATTGCTCTGTAGTATTGCTTGAGGTCAGGGATACTGATTCCCCCAGATTTTCTTTTGTTGCTGAGAATAGTTTTAGCTATCCTGGGTTTTTTGTTGTTCCAGATGAATTTGATAATTGCTCTTTCTAACTCTGTGAAGAATTGAGTTGGGATTTTGATGGGTATTGCATTGAATCTGTATAGTGCTTTAGGCAAAATGGCCATTTTAACTATATTGATTCTACCGATCCATGAGCATGGGAGGTTTTCCCATTTTTTGAGGTCTTCTTCCATTTCCTTCTTCAGAGTCTTGAAGTTCTTGCCATACAGATCTTTCGCATGTTTGGTAAGAGTCACCCCAAGATACTTTATACTGTTTGTGGCTATTGTGAAGGGGGTCATTTCCCTAATTTCTTTCTCAGCCTGCTTATCCTTTGAGTATAGGAAGGCCACTGATTTGCTTGAGTTGATTTTGTAACCTGCCACTTTGCTGAAGTTGTTTATCAGCTGTAGGAGCTCTCTAGTGGAGTTCTTTGGGTCACTTAGGTAGACGATCCTGTCGTCTGCAAATAATGATAGTTTGACTTCTTCCTTTCCAATTTGTATCCCTTTGACCTCCTTATGTTGTCGAATTGCCCGAGCTAGTACCTCAAGTACAATATTGAAAAGATAAGGAGAAAGGGGGCAGCCTTGTCTGGTCCCTGATTTCAGTGGGATTGCTTCAAGTTTCTCTCCGTTTAGTTTGATGCTGGCTACCGGTTTGCTGTATATTGCTTTTACTATGTTTAGGTATGGGCCTTGAATTCCTGTTCTCTCCAAGACTTTAAGCATGAAAGGATGCTGAATTTTGTCAAATGCTTTTTCAGCATCCAATGAAATGACCATGTGGTTTTGTTCTTTGAGTTTGTTTATGTAGTGGATTGTATTGATGGATTTCCGTATATTGAACCAACCCTGCATTCCCGGGATAAAGCCTACTTGATCATGGTGGATGATCGTTTTGATGTGTTCTTGGATTCGGTTGGCAAGAATTTTGTTGAGTATTTTTGCATCGATGTTCATAAGGGAAATTGGTCTGAAGTTCTCTTTCTTTGTTGGATCTTTGTGTGGCTTTGGTATCAGCGTAATTGTGGCTTCGTAGAAGGAATTGGGTAGTGTTCCTTCTGTTTCTATTTTGTGGAATAGTTTGAAGAGTATTGGTGTTAACTCTTCTTTGAAGGTCTGGTAGAATTCTGCACTGAAACCATCTGGTCCTGTGCTTTTTTTGGTTGGAAGACTTTCTATGACTCCTTCTATTTCTTTAGGCTTTATGGGACTGTTTAGATGGTCTAGTTGGTCCTGATTTAATTTTGGTATTTGGTATCTGTCAAGGAAATTGTCCATTTCCTCCAGATTCTCCAGTTGTGTTGAGTACAGGCTCTTGTAGTAGGATCTGATGATTTTTTGGATTTCCTCAGTTTCCGTTGTTATGTCTCCCTTTTCATTTCTAAGTTTGTTAATTTGGATACTTTCTCTGTGCCCTTTGGTCAGTCTGGCTAAGGGTTTATCTATCTTGTTGATTTTCTCAAAGAACCAGCTCCTAGTTTTGTTGATTTTTTGTATGGTTCTCTTTGTTTCTACTTGATTGATTTCGGCCCTGAGTTTGATGATTTCCTGCCTTCTACTCCTCCTGGGCGAAATAGCTTCTTTTTGTTCTAGGGCTTTCAGGTGTGTCATTAAGTTGGTAATGTATGCTCTCTCCATTTTCTTTTTGGAGGCACTCAGGGCTATGAGTTTTCCTCTTAGCACTGCTTTCATTGTGTCCCATAGATTTGGGTATGTTGTGTTTTCATTTTCATTGTGTTCTAAAAAGTCTTTAATTTCTTTCTTTATTTCTTCCTTGACCAAGGTGTCATTGAGTAGAGTATTGTTCAATCTCCATGTGTTTGTGGGTTTTCTGTTGTTTCTGTTGCTATTGAAGACCACTTTTATTCCATAGTGATCAGATAGGAGGCATGGGATTAGTTCTATCTTTTTATATTTGTTGAGGTCTGTCTTGTGACCAATTATATGGTCGATTTTGGAGAAGGTACCATGAGGTGCTGAAAAAAAGGTATATTCTTTTGTTTTAGGATAGAATGTTCTATATATATCAGTTAAATCTAATTGGTCCAAAGCTTCAATTAGTTTCATTGTGTCCATGTTTAGTTTCTGTTTTCCTGATCGGTCCATTGAGGAAAGTGCAGTGTTGAAGTCACCCACAATTATTGTGTTAGGTGCAATGTGTGCTTTGAGTTTTAATAAAGTTTCTTTTATGAAAGAGGGTGCCCTTGCATTTGGAGCATAGATGTTCAGGATTGAGAGTTCTTCTTGTTGTATTTTTCCTTTGACCAGCAAGAAGTGTCCCTCAGAGTCTCTTTTGATGACTTTGGGTTGAAAGTCAATTTTATCTGATATTAAAATGGCTACTCCAGCTTGTTTCCTGAGACCATTTGCTTGTAAAATTGTCTTCCAGCCTTTTACTCTAAGGTAGTGTTTGTCTTTGACCCTGAGGTGTGTTTCCTGTAAGCAGCAAAATGTAGGGTCCTGTTTACGTATCCAGTCAGTTAGTCTGTGTCTTTTTATTGGGGCATTGAGTCCATTGATGTTAAGAGATATTAAGGAATAGTGATTGTTACTTCCTATCATTTTTGACGTTATTTTTTAAATTTGATTGCTTAACTTATTTGGGTTTGATGAAAGGTTCCTATCTTGCTTTTTTCAGGGTGGAGTTTCCCTCCTTGTATTGGTGTTGTCCTCCTATTATCCTTTTTAGGGCTGGGTTTGTGGATAGATATTGGGTGAACTTGGTTTTGTCGTGAAATATCTTAGTTTCTCCATCTATGGTGAGTGAGAGTTTTGCTGGATATAGTAGTTTTGGTTGGCATTTGTGTTCTCTTAGAGTCTGCATGAGATCTGCCCAGGACCTTCTAGCCTTCATAGTCTCAGGTGAAAAGTCTGCTGTGATTCTGATAGGTCTTCCTTTATATGTTACTTGGCCTTTTTCTCTTACTGCCTTTAGTATTCTTTCTTTGTTTAGAACATTTGGTGTTTTGATTATTATGTGACGGGAAGTATTTCTGTTCTGGTCCAGTCTGTTTGGAGTTCTGTAGGCTTCTTGTATATTCATGGGCATCTCTCTCTTTAGGTTAGGGAAGTTTTCTTCCATAATTTTATTGAAGATATTTGCTGGCCCTTTAAGTTGTAAATCTTCACTCTCATCTATGCCTATAATCCTTAGGTTTGGTCTTCTCATTGTGTCCTGGATTTCCTGGATATTTTGGGTTACAAGCTTTTTGCACTTTGCATTTTCTTTAACTGTTGAGTCCATGGTTTCTATGGAATCTTCAGCATCTGAGATTCTTTCTTCTATCTCTTGTATTCTGTTGTTGATATTTGCATCTCTGTCCCCTGATTTCTTCCCAAGGCTTTCTATCTCCAAAGTTGTCTCCCTTTGAGTTTTCTTAGTTGTTTCTACTTCTGATTTTAGATCCTGGATGGTTTTGCTTAGCTCCTTCCCTTGCATGTTTGTGTTTTCCTGTAATTCTTTAAGAGATTTTTGTGTTTCCTCTTTCATGAGCTCAGCCTGTTGACCAAAGTTCTCCTGTATTTCTTTAAGAGATTTTTGTGTTTCGTCTTTCATGACCTCAGCCTGTTGAGCAAAGTTCTCCTGTATTTCTTTAAGTGTTTTTTGCATTTCCTCCTTGTTGGCTTTTGTATTCTCCTGGATTTCTTTCAATGATTTTTGTGTTTCCCTTGCAAGGGCTTCTAACTTTTGATCCATTTTCTCCTCAATGTCCTTCATGTGTTCCTGTACCAGCATCATGACCAGTGATTTTAAATCCAAATCTTGTTTTACTGGTGTGATGGGGTATCCAGGACTTGCTGGTAGAGGAGAATTTGGTTCAGATGTTGCCATATTGCCTTGATTTCTGTTAGTGACGTTTCTGCGTTTGCCTTTTGCCATCTAGCTCTCACTGGTGTTACTTGGTCTTGTCAGTGCTGGACTCACCAGTGCAAGCTGCCCCTTCCCCGTTGGCCTCTGGTGCACAGCTTACACTCTGCACTGCCTATAGACAGGGTGCTGTTGTCCAGGCTGTTCAGATCCCGAAGCAGGCACCTGAAGGCTCCCGCTGGGGCCCGCAGGATTTATTGGAGCACACCGACTTCTCCCAGCTGGCCGCCCGGAAGCCCCCACTAGCCTCTTGAGGGACCTGGAGATGTGGCGGCCACCCAGGCTGATCTGAAGCGGAGAGAGTTGAGCTGGGGGCTTCTGCCTGAGGCCTTGCCCCAGATTGTGTCTGTGGACCAGGTGGAACCCGTGTGCACCCCCAGGGAGCTCCGAAGGTGAATGTTGCTGTGACCTCCCCTGTGCTCCGCTCACTCCGCTGGGCAGCCGATTTCCCCAACCGGGCTGGCGCACACTAGGTTAGCCTTGTCGCCTGGGCCCTGAGTCCAGGCAAACGCCTGGGAGGCCAAGGTCCGAGCAAAGTTCCCCTAGGGCTATGTCTGTTATTTGGGTCCGCCAGGTGACCCGGATGGCGGGCGTGCGCGTCCGCGCTCCGCGAAAGCACCGGGAGAGTCTGTTGTGCTAATAACCTCCTGGGCTGGTTGACACACAGATGGCCCACCAAGCCGCCCAGTTCTTGGGGTCAGTCCTGTGCCTTTTGGGGCCTAGACCCCCGTTTTGTTAGCCTCAGGCTACGCTTGTTAGCAGTCTCTGCCCTCCCGAGCACTCTGGCTCCTGTAGGCAAAATGGCGGCGCGTGCACCGGCCGGGGCAAAAAAAAAAAAACTCCTGGCTGGGTTGGCGCCCCGATGGCCACTCGAACAGCCCAGGGCCTGGGTGCAGGCCAACGCCCGTCTGGCTCAGACCCCTGCGGTGTTGGGCCTAGGATTATGTTTGTGTACCTCAGTCTGACCGATCTCTGGAGCCCGGGATCAAGATGGCGGTGAGTCTCTCCTGACTGGCGGGCAGCCGAGTTCTGAAGTGGCTTCCTTGCAGCGAAAGGCTCTGCAGAACCGCAGTTGCTTGCCGCCCGGCTGGTCAGCGAAGGTCAGTGGTCGTGGGCGCAGGGCCTAACTGGACCCTGTGTCGCCTTGGTTCCACTGCTGATGGCCCTTCAGCTGGAGCAGCCACTGCTACCGCCGCCGCCGCTTTAATGCTGTTTAAAGTTAATGAAGTAGTTAAACTTCTAGAACTGTACCTACTTTTATTTATTTATTTTTTTAAGAACTCACTAAGAAGTCAGTTACAGGTTTATAGAGTAGGCTGTGTTTCAGATGTGGACGCATTATTTTCAGTTCCTTTTTCTTTTTTTCTTAGTTTCTTGGCATGACTGAAACTGAGGTTCTGCAGTAGGGCCTACTTTGTGTCTGGTGGTGAAGGATAAGTTTATACTGCCACTTTCTCTGTTCCCTGTGATTGACTGGTAATGATTTTATTTGCCATTACTTTTTCCCTTCATTCCCATCAGAGTGAAATAGATGTTGAAAGTTGCCCCTAGGTACATCATAACTGTTTACCATCAACCACTTGCCTTCAGGTTTCTGTGCTTGTCTGTATTAAATAAATGTTTGTAAAAGCAAACTTTCCATTCTGATTCTGCACTGTAACTTTCCTAGCTAGATTTGCCATAATTCATTATCATCTACAAAACATGCCGCTAGCTTTTCATTTGAATCCAACGATGCTTGCTCAGGGGGAAAATAAATGAAGCTACCACAAGCAGCAGCTTTAAAATAATTTAGCGTATTTGGTGCAGGGCTTCTTTGTGATTTTCAAGAGAAGGAAACAACATGCTCCGAAGAGAATAAGAAATACTCAGCTAGATTTTGATCCTCACCCTCTTTCTAGCATGGATGATACTCATACATCCTTACTCCGCTGTTCTTAGTTATATTATAAAAACTAGCTTAAAATATTTGCATTTTCTTCTTATTTTATATAATTTGAGCTAAAGGATACAGAGTGATAACAGAAGTGGTTGCACTTGGGGTTATTTGACATAAAGCATTCTGGCCAAGGACATTACAAAACTCCTTGAATATTTTCTTACAGCTCTTGAATTATGCAGAGAATGCAACTGGGCTCCTTCTACTCTCTTCCAAGATATATGGCTCCTAAGTATGAGTGGGAGACAAAATACCTGTTTGCTGTAAATGTGTGTTTTGTGAATAGTTCATAAACACTGCTGCAGAAGAGAAACAAAAGTGCATTGTGATGAAAACATCTGTTCATTCGACAGAAAAGCCTTCTCATTCCTCCGTAATTCCACTGGGAATTGTTTTGAGAGATAGATTAATTCATTTTATGATTGGCAGAGAAGTTCACATGGCAAAATTATGAAGCCGACTTAATCTCTTGATTTCAAGAGCACACAAGTAAGTACTCAGCTCAAGGCGAAACAGCTGCCAGTGAGTACTTCTCAGTGTGCTCAAAGGTCTCATTGCTGTCACACCTGAGTTTATCCAAAGTGCCATATAAAGGCACTTTCTGATAAAGGAGAATTGGGTTCAGATGCTGCCATATTGCCTTAATTTCTGTTAGTGACTTTCCTGCATTTGCCTTTTGCTATCTAGTTCTCACTGGTGTTAGTTGGTCTTGTCAATGCTGGACTCACCAGTGCAAGCTGCCTCTTCCCAGGTGGCCTCTGGTGCACAGCTGACCTCCTGCACTGCCTGGAGACAGGGTGCTGTGGCCCAGGCTGTTCAGATCCTGAAGCAGGCACCTGAAGTCTCCCACCAGAGGCCCGAGGACTGGAACCTAAGCTCCGGGCTCATGATTCATCTTTTGAGTCTGGGTTACCTCACTTAGTATGATGTTCTCAAGCTCCATCCATTTGCCTAAGAATTTCATGAATTCATTGTTTCTACTGGCTGAATAGTACTCTATTGTGTATATATACTATATTTTTTGCATCCATTCTTCTGTTGAGGGATACCTCGGTTCTTTCCAGCTTTTGGCAATTATAAATAGGGCTTCTATGAACATAGTGGAACATGTATCCTTATTACATGCTGGGGAATCTTCTGGGTATATGCCCAGGAGTGGTATAGCAGGATCTTCTAGAAGTGAGGTGCCCAGTTTTCTGAGGAACCACCAGACTGATTTCCAGAGTGGTTGGACCAATTTGCAACCCCACCAGCAGTGGAGGAGTGTTCCTCTTTCTCCACATCCTTGCCAACATCTGCTGTCTCCTGAATTTTTAATCTTAGGCATTCTGACTGGTGTAAGGTGAAATCTCAGTGTTGTATTGATTTGCATTTGCCTAATGACTAATGAAGTTGAACATTTTTTAAGATGCTTCTCCACCATCTGAAGTTCTTCAGGTGAAAATTCTTTGTTTAACTCTGTACTCCATTTTTAATAGGGTTATTTGGTTTTCTGGAGTCTAACTTCTTGAGTTCTTTATATATATTGGATATTAGCCCTCTATCTGATGTAGGGTTAGTGAAGAACTTTTCCCAATTTGTTGGTGTGCTGATTTGACCTTTTGATGGTGTCCTTTGCCTTACCGAAACTTTGTAATTTTATGAGGTCCCATTTGTCAATTCTTGACACAATTGGTGATCTCTTCAGGAACTTTACCCCTGTAACGATGTCCTCAAGGGTCCTCCCCAGTTTCTTTTCTATTAGCTTCAGAGTGTCTGGCTTTATGTGGAGGTCCTTGATCCATTTGGAGTTGAGCTTAGTACAAGGAGACAAGGATGAATCAATTAGCATTCTTCTGTATGCTGACCTCCAGTTGAACAAGCACCATTTGTTGAAAAGGCTATCTTTTCTTCATTGGATGTTTTCTGCCCCTTTGTCGAGGATCAAGTGGCCAAATGTGTCTGGGTTGATGTCTGGATCTTCAATCCTGTTCCATTGATCTGCCTGCCTGTCACTGTACCAATACCATGCAGTTTTTAACACTATTGCTCTGTAGTATTGCTTGAGGTCAGGGATACCGATACCCCCAGAATTTCTTTTATTGTTGAGAATAGTTGTAGCTATCCTGGTTTTTTTGTTATTCCAGATGAATTTGAGGATTGCTCTTTCTAACTCTGTGAAGAATTGAGTTGGCATTTTGATGGGTATTGCGTTGAATCTGTATATTGCTTTTGGCAAAATGGCCATTTTAACTATATTAATCTTGCCGATCCATGAGCATAGGAGGTTTTTCCATTTTTTTGAGGTCTTCTTCCATTACCATCTTCATAGTCTTGAAGTTCTTGTCATACAGATATTTCACATGTTTGGTAAGAGTCACCCCAAGGTACTTTATACTGTTTGTGGCTATTGTGAAGGGGGTCATTTCCCTAATTTCTTTCTCAGCCTGCTTATCCTTTGAGTATAGGAAGGCCACTGATATTCTTGAGTTGATTTTATTACCTGCCACTTTGCTGAAGTTGTTTATCAGTTGTAGGAGTTCTCTAGTGAAGTGTTTTGGGTCACTTAGGTAGACTATCATATCCTCTGCAAATAATGATAGTTTGACTTCTTCCTTTCCAATTTGTATCCCTTTGACCTCTTTCTGTTGTCTATTTCCCGAGATAGTACCTCAAGTACAATATTGAAAAGATAAGGAGAAAGGGGGCATCCCTGTCTAGTCCCTGATTTTAGTGGGATTGCTTCAAGTTCCTCTCCATTTAGTTTGATGCTGGCTAGCAGTTTGCTCTATATTGCTTTTTCTATGTTTAGGTATGGGCCTTGAATTCCTGTTCTTTCCAAGACTTTAAGCATGAAAGGATAGTGAATTTTGTCAAATGCTTTTTCAGCATCCAATGAAATGACAATGTGTTTTTTTTTCTTTGAGTTTGTTGTTGTAGTGGATTGTAGTGATGGATTTCCGTATATTGAACCAACCCTGCATCCCTGTGATAAAGCCTACTTGATCATGGTGGATGATCGTTTTGATGTGTTCTTGGATTCGGTAGGCAAGAATTTTATTGAGTATTTTTGCATCGATGTTCATAAGGGAAACTGGTCTGATGTTCTCTTTCTTTGTTGGATCTTTGTGTGGTTTCCGTATCAGCGTAATTGTGGCTTTGTAGAAGGAGTTGGGTAGTGTTCCTTCTGTTTCTATTTTGTGGAATAGTTTGAAGAGTATTGGTGTTAGGTCTTCTTTGACGGTCTGATAGAATTCTGCACTGAAACCATCTGGTCCCATGCTTTATTTGGTTGGTCGACTTTCTATGACCCCTTCTATTTCTTTAGGAGTTATGGGACTGTTTAGATGATCTATTTTGTCCTGATTTAATTTTGGTATTTTGTATCTGTCAAGGAAATTGTCCATCTCCTCCAGATTCTCCAGTTGTGTTGAGTATAGGCTTTTGTAGTAGCATCTGAAGATTTTTTTGATTTCCTTAGTTTCTGTTGTCATATCTACCTTTTCATTTCTAATTTTGTTAATTTGGATACTTTCTCTGTGCCCTTTGGTCAGTCTGGCTAAGGGTTTATCTATTTTGTTGATTTTCTCAAAGAATGAGCCCCTGGATTCGTTGATTCTTTGTATGGTTCTCTTTGTTTCCACTTGATTGATTTCAGCCTTGAGTTTGATGATTTCCTGTCTTCTACTCCTCCTGGGGGGATCGGCTCCTTTTTGTTCCAGGGCTTTCAGGTGTGTTGGTAAGCTTCTAGTGTATGCTCTCTCCATTTTCTTTTTGGAGGCACTCAGGGCTATGAGTTTTCCTCTTAGCAATGCTTTCATTGTGTCCAAAAGATTTGGGTATGTTGTGCCTTCATTTTCATTAAATTCTAAAAAGTCTCTGATTTCTTTCTTTATTTCTTCTTTGGCCAAGGTTTCATTGAGTAGAGTATTGTTCAGCCTCCATGTGTATGTGGGCTTTCTGTTGTTTTTGTAGCTATTGAAAACCACTCTTATACCATAGTGATCTGATAAGAGGCATGGGATTAGTCGATCTTCTTATATTTGTTGAGGTCTGTCTTGTGACCAACTTAAAGAGAGAGATGCCTATGAATATACAAGAAGCCTACAGAACTCCAAACAGACTGGACCTGAGCAGAAATACCTCTTGACACAAAATAATTAAAACCCCAAATACACTAAACAAAAAAGAATATTAAAGGCAGTAAGAGAAAAAGGCCAAGTAACATATAAAGAAGAGCTATCAGAATCACACCAGACTTCTCACCAGAGACCATGAAAGCTTGTAGAACCTGGGCAGATCTCATGCAGACTCTAAGAGAACACAAATGTCAACCAAGACTACTATACCCAGCAAAACTCTCAATCACAATAGATGAAGAAACCAAGACATTCCATGACAAAACCAAATTTACACAATATCTTTCCACAAACACAGCTCTGCAAAGAATAATAGGAGGAAAACTCCAAAACAAGGAGGGAAACTACACCCTGGAAAAAGCAAGATAGTAACCTTCCTTCATCAAACCCAAAAGAAGATAACCACTCAATATAAAAATAACATCAAAAATGACAGGAAGTAATAATCACTATTCTTCAATATCTCTTAACATCAATGGACTCAATTCCCCAATAAAAAGACATAGACTAACAGACTGGATAAGGAGACAGGACCCTATATTTTGCTGCATACAGGAAACACACCTAAATGTCAAAGATAAAAAGTACCTTAGAGTAAAAGGCTGGAAGACAATTTTACAAGCCAATGGTCTCGGGAAATGAGCCAGAGTAGCCATTCTAATATCAGATAAAATTGATTTTCAACCTAAAGTCATCAAAAGAAACACTGAGGGACACTTCTTGCTGGTCAAAGGAAAAATCCACCAAGAAGAACTTTCAATTCTGAACATCTATGCGCCAAATGTAAGGGCACTCTCATTCGTAAAAGAATCTATACTAAAGCTCAAAGCACACTTTGCACCTAACAAAATAATTGTGGGGGACTTCAACACACCACTCTCCTCAATGGACCTATCAGGAAAACAGAAACTAAACAGGGACACAGTAAAACTAATCGAAGCTTTGGACCAATTGGATTTGACTGATATTTATAGAACATTTCACCCTAAAGCAAAAGAATATACCTTTTTCTCAGCACCTCATGGTACCTTCTCCAAAATCCATCATATAATTGGTCACAAGACAGACATCAGTAGAACTTTTAAAAAATATATGTTAAGTACAGTTTGTTCAATGACTGCTGCTGAAAAACTGCATATTCCCATTTGGGAGTTTGAACGTAGAACCTTTTCTTACTCTGTAAAAAAGACAGTTAATTTTAGTGAGAGAATTTAATAACTTACTTAATGATAACAGACTTATAGCTTACTTAAAGATAATAGAGTAAAATATAGAGGAAGTGAAATTTTTCAGAACATTGGCACAGGCCAAGATATCTTGGAGATGATTCCACCAATTTGTAAAATCAAATCAAGGATTGATCACTTGCATGTATGGCATCAAATTTTAAAGTATCTGCACTGTAAAGCATATGATAGAATGGTGAAGTGGCATAAAGTATGTCTTTGCCTTCTATTTGTCTCATAGGATTAACATCCTAAGCACTAAGTCCTTGAGAAAATAAGTAGCTCTCCTAAAATGTGAAAATCTCAATAATCACTTATAAATGAAATTCAAAGGGCCAATAAATTTAGGAATTAACTGTTTACTTAGTAAACATTACAGTAAATTAATAGCACTATGAGATTCTCCAACCCCTGAGTTAGGACCTCAAAACATGTTATTGAGGACCTAGTGAAAAAAAAAAAAAACCTTTCTTTAGTTAATCAGAATAAGTTAGTATAATCAGGACAGATTGCAGTATGGTGATTTTGTCCTACTGTTGAAGAAAGAACTTTGCCCGAAATTCAGTTATCCCAGTTTTTAGTACACTTCAAGAATTGAAGTCACCATAAGAAAGGAAATATGCAACCCTGGTTGTTGTCACTCTAGTCACACAGCCAAGGTGTAGCATCTGACTTGTCGTCAGTCAATATAGTACATAAAGAACAGTATTCAGCCATGAAAAATGAAATCCTGCTACCCTCTAGGAAAATGAATGGAGCTGGAACAAACAATGTTAACTGAGATAAAAGACACATCTTAGGTTTTCCTTCATATATGAACAAAGATAAAAAGATGACCTGCAAAAAAAAGAGACCTGCCAGATATTTTGGCTCACTCAATAGCAGCAATTTTGGATGAAAGTGGGTTTGCTACTTTACTTGTCTTACTTTTCTATAATGCAAAGGACAAAGTCTAACATGATATCCAGTTACACTAATGATTCTAGTCCTAATGCAACATTGCATACTGAATTCTAGCCTAGACCATTTTTGCACTAGATCTGTACTTGCTCTGCCATGCACTGGCTCTTCGTCTTTAGGAAGTTTTTTAAATGTTGTGAACCTCAGATTCTAGAAGATAGGACTGTGCTATGTCACAGTGGTGGTTGAGGATTTCTAAACTAGGTCAAGTGCACGATCAATGGTTGTACTATAGAAAGAAGCTACCGTTATTAATCATGTGGTTCACAGAATAAATTTTAGCCATCATGTGGAATGGCAGCTGCAGCAAAAGGCAGGCTAGCTGCAGGCTCTGGACAAGACGAAAACAACAGCCTATCCAGCAATGCCCACACAGTGACAAAACATTTGTTTCTTCTTAATTCATTCTTGATAGAGGCAGGCTGGCTCATTCTGAAACTTTCCTGCCTTCGTTAGCTTCCACATCCGTTGCCATGGCCACATGCTCTTTGTCATTTCAGTTTCATTTCAAAGAATACCTCTGTCTCCATCCTCCTGAAAAATCAGCCTTTGGAGTCAGCACCTCTGGTTGATGACTCATATTGTCAGCCTTCTCCATCCCTGAAGATCATAATACCAGAGGGAAATGAACAAGTGTACCTTATCAGAGAAACACAGAGGCGCCACTTGTATTACTCCTTCATGTTTATAATAAAAGCTAGTTGAAGGTGAAGATGTTTTATGGGCACCAGGGCACACTTCCTAGACAGCACTGTCCTTTACTTATCTTCATTTAAAGCAGAGGTGGAAGAACTTGTAGTCGGAGCTTGGGGAAGTCAAATGGCAGTGAGGAGCTGAGGGTATACTACCCCTCTGGGAAACCAGGGCTGGCATTTTCATATACAAATAACCTTTATAGCCCACCTTTGATGAGCTGAGAATCTAGAACTTTGTCTTCCAGTGCTTAGGGGTTAATCCTGTCATCAGTTGGTTGTGAGAGAAACACCCAAGGCATATTTCCAAGGTATATGTAATTTCTGTTAGTACATAGATCTCAAGGATCATTTAAGGATGACAAAGACTGACAGTATGTAAGTTTCTTTCCAGTTCCTCATTCTACACTGAGGTAAAGAGTATGTCAAACCACCCAAACAAGAACAGCAGCAAAATGCATTTTGATCCCTCTTGACTCAGAAAGTGCCTTCAAGAAATAAATTACAAATCCTTAAAATTACATTTGGAAATTATTATAGTGAACAAAAGAAAAGGTTAATTCAACAAATGTTTCCAATAAAGAAAATACCAGGGCTACTAAACACGCATTTTTTGTTCTTTATTGTTTTGAAAATAATGTCAGAATTTTCTTTGAAATGTTTCATTATGTTCTATATCACTGATAAAGAACCTGGCACTACTCACTGACCCCTGAATTTACTCTTCTACAGTAAGAGTATCTAGGAACAGAATTGATATCAACTGAATGAAATTGAATTGCATGTGCTTTTGATAACTGTGCCTAAAGGATTTCTGAACTTAAAATAAACAAATTATTCCAATGTTAATCCACTGTCCCTCTGTATCTTGTTTACTGAGAGTAGTAGTAATAAGATCTATTATAAGTAATATCGTTGATAAATTAAAAGTAAATACTCATGAGAAAAAAATCCATCTAGAAACAGAGTATTCTAGAAAATAATTCCATTTTCAAAATTGTAATTAAAGAAACCACCTTTTAAGAGTTACCATTGTCAATGTTTTTCTTAGAGATTGTGAATATTTTCTGAATGACAGTTGTGAGACTATCGAGGAGAGGCCCTTTGGTTATGAAAGCAGAAATATGCTTTGATCTGAGGGGATGATGTAGTTCCATGAAAACATTGCACTAATGACCATCTTTCTTAAGGGGAATCTAGAGACTTCTTGCTGCCTTGTGGATGGCAGGGGTCATTTATTCTGAGGCATCCAGCCTGCTCAAGATGAAGAAACCTTTGAAGATAGAAATAGAGAGACGAGGGTCTCAGCAACAGAGAAAGAAGGAAGTGTAATTGCACCCATGTTAGTGGAAGCTCCGAGTCTCTTTCTCCTTCAGGAAGATTGCCTTAAAGTGAAACCATTCAAGAAGACTCAGAGATACAACTTTTTCTATTTTTCTGTTTTAATACTAGCAGTTCTAATCAGTTCTATGAATTTTCATTTTCCTTCAGCCTTCAGAAAATATTAATTTCTAAATGTACAATGACAACTTGATTACAGCTGCTTCTTACACGGAGACTTTAATGAAAGAGTAAGTCATAAGTAATATACCTTGAAAATCATTCTTGATGCTTTCATTACACTTATGCATATTTGTTCATTTTGAATGCGTGAAGCTTAATTGTGTCCTTTAAAGGTTATTTTAGGCTTTTTGTAAGATTTATGAAAGTATAAACAAAATACAAGTAATCACTCACAATTTTACTGGCAATAGGTAACATGTCCTTATATATTTGTATATTTCCTTCTCACGTATGTTTTGTGTACACTTGTTGTTTATTTAAGCAATACACACTCATCACAGTACAAATGCTGTCTTTCCCCTTTCTTCTTTCTTTGCTCAGCCAGTACATTAAGTTTCTCACTCCCTTAAAAGAAAGCTGAGTAGATTCCACAACTTTATGTTCATTTTCAATCATTAGTACAAATAAACAAAAAGCAAAGGCAAGAAAATTAGAATATATGACTGCCCCCTGAGCTAATACATGCTACTTGAAGTCCATTTTCAGCCATGAGTTAGATGGATAGCATGGAAACATAGTAGGCTTTAACATTTGTTCTCAATTGCATTGAGGCAGAGGCATGTGGTCTGCTCAAATATTTTTTTTTAAAACTCATACACCATAGCATTTATTTATACTGGAACATTTTCTACCTTTGCACTAGACCCAGGAAGATGAAATCTCAGTATCCTCTTGGGTTGAGTCTGTCACTTTCCTGTGGGTCCTGAGCTCCTGATACTGACTCTTTTCAAAAACATTTATTACTTTGCTCAATCTTCCTTATTCTTTTGGTGTTCTCAGAATCTATCACTGTGTGTGTGTGTGTATGTGTGTGTGTGTGTGTGTGTGTGTGTGTGTGTGTGTGTGTTTGGGTAATTTGTGTGACATTGATGTATGTTAATATACTTTCATCACTTGCTCTTTTATACTGTTATTTTCACTGGGCACATTAAGACATCCTTCTACCTACCTTTGAGGAGGGCTATATATACAGAGGCAATAGTGATAGAACAAATTGGCTACAACAAGCATTCAGTGAGAACATTTTATATTTCTGGATTCAAAACCATCTTTTCATGATATGTGCTTAGATTTAGAACTAAGCATTAAAAAGATTATTCTGAATTCATTGTATGGAGGGTCAACTTAGAATGATGCAGGTGATAGAGTGTATATGAGAAAATGGCCTAGCACTGGACCATTAACAGAAAATATGCCCCATCAGGACTACCAGCTTATGGCCTGGAGAATGTGAGAAAAGCACAGGTAGAAATAGCATGAAGATCCCCAGCTCCTGACTCGGAACTTTGACCTACAGTGTCAGAGAAGTGTTAGATGATAGAAATACAATTTTTATCTCAGTACATGTTTGAAGAAGATTGTCTCAAATGATAACTCTAGCAACAGCCTGGGGCATGAACACATCAGAATTAATCCAGCTGGACATTGTAGTAACACAAAGGAAAGGTCCGACAGTCTTTCTGAGGAGTTTACAGCTTTATAGGGAAGGTTTAAGATCCCTGCGTCTCATAGCCCCTAACAATTGCTGACAGTAGTTGAGAAACAGTGGAATTCTGTGGAACCTTCTGTTATTAGTTGGAATAAACTCAATGAGTTTTGGAGAAAAAGAATCACAAAGGTAGAAGAAAACACAGAGTAGGAGGTTAGTTCGGTTAGTTCAAGGCCCAGAGCATTGACATAAGATCAGCTTCATTCTTGATCCAAATAAGACATGACACAGCTGAGTTTTCCAGCAGAACTGCCAGGAAGCCCTCACATGGAAGTAATGATACCCAAAGTCACCATGCATATTGAAAACTCCTCATTGCCATTGTCTCTGCACTGAGAAGGACAGTCACTTTCACAGACACTAGATTGTACTCTAATCAAGGAAAAATAGATGAAAGATGACGAAAAAAGCCAAGCATTTTGCTAAAATATATATAACAAAAGAGATGTGGAATCCATCATTTTTAACAGACTATCTGTTTGAGTGTAGGGGTTAGGGTTGTATTTCTCGACATTTTTGAGATTTGTTATTAAAATGTATAAAATTTAATGCTATATTTTATAATGTGAAATGCTTATGTACATAAGCTATATATACATGCTTATATACATATAGGTAGGTATATGAATAAGATAAATTTGTAGATGGAATTTCTAGTCAAAAACTATATGCTTTCACAGTTTAAATAAGCTTTTCCAAATATTCACAAACATCTTTGTTTTCACTTCATACTATACCAGATAAGGATTATTTTTTCACTTATGCAGTCTTTTGATCAATATCCAAGTGGAGAATACTCAGAACTCAGACCTATTCAGTCTCTAACTTTGAGGATCCCCATGCCATAAGTTAACTTGGTAACATGCTTGGACATATTTGCAGTAGTTTTAAAACTATGAAATAATCTTAGCTTCAAAATCTGGACATAAACTAAATGTTATGAATACTATTGTGTAAAGGATTCATTTAAACAATGGAAGAATGTGTAAACATGTAAATGACATACCAAAACACTAGATATAGATTTGAAAAAAGCATAAGTATACAAATAAACCTTGTAGAAATTTATATCTTAGCGTGTATTTATAGCATAGAATGTTCTAAAACATTGTGATGTATTTATTCACTGAATCCTCCTTATCTTAGCAGGGAAACTGACTTAAGTTTTGAAAGGAAAGAACCAAAGGTCCATACAAATAGGAATTTTGCTATATCTACTATGATATTATTTGTTGCTATATATTATTGTTGTTATTTAACAAAATAGCACGAGCATTGCTAATTTCTATTTAAAGCACATTATTGGTTTATTATAAAAGTTTTCTACGTCTATTTTCTTTCAAAGAAGAAAGTTCCTTGCTTCTTAAACTCTTACTCAAAAGGAACTAAACCTCACTTATGTTCACCTTATAAATGATGTACTTTCTGTAGTGAAGCATATAGATTTCTACTTTCATCTGAAGACTAATATTAATAGTCTTTCTAAATTTTTTCCATTTTGTTTGAACAAATGATACTTGCAAAGGAAACTTTGAGAGTGTAGGTGGCAGTTTTCATTTTTTTATTGGATATTTTTTCTGTTACATTTCAAATGTTATACTCATTCCTGATACTCCCAAACCCCCCTATTCCATCCTCTTCCCCAGCTTCTATGAGGTTGTTCCCCACCCATCCATCTACTCCCTCCTCCCCACCCTTGCATTCCCCTACACTGGGCTATCGAGACTTCAGAGGACCAAGGGCCGGCCTTTCCTCCCATTGATACCCAACAAGGTGTTCCTCTGCTCCACATGTGGCTGGAGCCATGGGTCCCTCCAGGTGTACTCTTTGGTGCATGGTTTATTCCCTTGAAGCACTGGGGCAGCAGGGGTATGGTCTGGTTGGTTAATATTGTTGCTCTTCCTATGCGATACAAACTCTTTTGACTCTTTCAGTTCTTTCTCTACCTCCTCCATTGGGGACCCCATACTCAGGCCAATGCATGGCTATGATAATCTGACTCTGTGTTTGTCAGGAGACAGCTATATCAGGTTCCTGTCAGCAAATACTTCTTGGCATCCACAATAGTGTCAGGTTTTGGAGTTTGTATATGGGATGGATGCTTAGGTGGGGCAGTTTCTGGATGGCCTTTCCTTCAGTCTCTGCTCCATATTTCATTTCATATTTCCTTCCTTGAGTATTTTATTCCCTCTTCTAAGAAGGTCTGAAACACACACACTTTGGTCTTCTTTCTTCTTGAGTTTCATGTGGTCTGTGAATTGTATCTTAGTGTTCTGAGCTTTTGGGCTAATATCTACTTATCAGTGAGTGCTTACCATGTGTGTTGTTTTGTGACAGGGTTATCCTCACTCGGGATGACATTTTCTAATTCCATCCATTTGCCTGTGAATTTCATGAATTCATTGTTTTTATTAGCTGAGTAGTACTCCAACATATGTATCTGTACACATATGTATGTAAATACATATATTTTTAAAAATCTTCTTGTTTTATTAAGAAACAATGAGTTTCAAAAATCTTATGTGCTGATTAAATAGGTTGAAAGAAGTTTTTTAAAAATGAAATATCTACCAACCTTTTCTAAAGTGAAAAACAAATATAAAGGGATCTTGTGAAGTAGTGTGGACTCCTATGGGAACAGTGCATTGGGAACTTTAGTTTCAAATTACCATAAACTGCCAGATGTTTGTTTTGTTGTATTACATTTGACAAAATCACCTTGTTTTGTAAGCATGAGTTAAATTAGGAAATGAATAATTAGAAGTAGATGAGTCATTGAGAACCTTATTTAATGAGGAAATGCTAAAGAGTAAGATTCCTCACCAATGTGTCAGCTTTGCCAGTGCTTTGGGATGCATGGTTATCACACTTGAGATATTTATTGTGCATCTCTATGCCTGTGTGTGTTATACAGGATTGGAAGATTCATGGAAATGCTTTATATTTACAGTGTATCTAAGTATTTCTTCCTGCAGACCCTGTATTCCCCTAAATAGTGTTAGATTGATACCCAAAATGGGAATCCCATTTGGACATTTCTATTTACAGAGATTTTGAATGCCTTTAGTTACAGATCTTAATTATCATTTATCAATTATTTTAATTATCCATTAATTATCATTTAGCAAGTCAGACATCTTGATTTTGACAATGATTTCTTATTACATTTTAAATCCTTAACTGTCAATATGATATAGTATGTTGTTTTTAATAATTTATTTTCATTATTTAAATACATGTAGAGATGTGTGTCTATGAACATAAGAGCAGATGCTAATGGAGTGCAGAAAAGAGGGTCAAATTTCCTGAAGCTATAGCTTCATACAGTTGTCAACAGGTATTGGGAACTGAATTTTAGTTGACTGGAAAAAAAGGACACATTGACCATGGAACTATCTTCACAGAGCTAGTTCATGGAGAATCTTTCTTATATGCTTCTTTGTAACATTGGTTCCTCTTCTATAAATTACCACTTCATGAATTTTTTCATTATTTTGACTTTTACTTATTCATTTGAGTCACTGATACTCTGAGTGAAAAGTGCTTTGACTATAACACATACACACGCAAATTTATACATGCATACACATATATACACTAATAGTCACATACATACACATACACACATACATAGATACCTATTATCTTAGTCATTTACATACTTGCCTCCCTTTTATGAAATTTCTTGCTATGGAGAAGACTTAAAATTGTGGTTTAATCAAATTTATCAGCTTATATCATCATTGATAATGTTTGGGTCTTTTATAAAATAGTTTACTCATTTTAAATTTTAAGAACTTCTGTATTTATTTTAAAAGTTTTATCTGGAGAGGTTGCTTTATATTTTATTTTTATGTAGGTCTTTCAAGCATCTGACTCCTTCAAGAAGAAGTTGAATGAGGTGTCTGATTTATTTTATACAGGAAGTCACTTATGCAGATTCTTTTTACTAAGTATGTTTTAGTTAGTAGCAGGATTTTAATATGTTAAAATATTTCTGGCTATATATATATATATATATATATATATATATATATATATATTCCAAATTATTTAAAGCCACAATGACTTCACATATGCTTTTATTCTATTTTAAAATGTATTCATTTCTAAAAGATAATTTACTGAACTTTTAAAAAATGGGACTCAGAACAAATGACTAAATGTGGTGCCTATTGCCACACCAAAGAACATGTTGGCCTCCAGATTTTCTCAATATCACAACTATGTGCAGCTCTTCTCAACTATTCTCAGACATCACCTACTTCCCTAAATTTCTCCAGCTCATGAGCTTACTTCCCCCAGGTTCTCATTCATTCATATATATATATGAATGAATATATATACATATATATATATATATATGTTATTTTTCCAGTTCTTTCTCTCATGCTCTCTGTGTTTCTCTGTCTCTGTCTCTGATTCTGTCCCTGCTTCTCTCTGACTCTGTCTCTGTCTCTCTGTCTCTCTGTCTCTCTGTCTCTCTCTCTCTCTCTCATCTTCTTCTTCTCTTGGTCCTCCTCTCTAGCTCCTTCCATGCAGCCCATTCTCCTGACCGTGTTCATTCCACCATTTTCCTTCTCTGCTCTGGATACTTCCAGGTACTTCTGGCTATACGCTCTCATACCTACTATAAAACCCTTCCCTTGACCCATGTCCTCACTTATAACTTTGAAATTAAATTTCTAAAATATTTCTATAATTGTACCATATTTCACTGTACATGTCTTGTTCATATTTATTGGTTGCTTACAAATAAGAACTTATGTATCTTTTGAATATTATGTATTTATCTTTTAAGCATATCATCAATAATTTATTTTTATCTAGATGTGAATCTAATTTTAGCAGGCAGTTTCTTATGTATACCTATGTGGGCCACGGTTTTTTAAATGATTTCTCTTTTAGTTTGATTTGTATGCAGAGGTAGAGCATTCTGAACAAAAGCATTTGGTAGAGTAAATAGTTTATTTCCAGGTTACAGTTCATCACTGAAGGAAGTCAGGGCAGGATCAAGTAGCAGCCTAGAAAGGAAACAATGGAGAAATGCTACCTCTGGATCTCTGCCAAGAGCATCTACCTAGGGGTGCCACCTCTCAGAGTGGGCCCACCCACATCAATCAATAATCAAAACAATTCTTCACATACCTAGCCAATAGCCAATCTGATTGAGGCAATTTTTCAATTGAAGTTTTCCTTTATAGATCGCTGTAGGTGTGTCAGAAGGCATTAAACTTCATTATATTTTCATATCTTGTCCCTTTGTTTTTGTCACTAATTTTAGTTTATCATACCAATATCCTGTAGCTTTTTTCCCCATCTCTTGTCTTATGTGAATCATGAGCCTTTTATAGATTCTCAGAATCACTCAGAAATTCTCTCACCTCCTCACGAGTTTTGTTTCTTAGGCTTTTGTGTTTTTAGTGTTTTGGGCTCAGCATGACTTATCTTTGTACATCTTTCTGCATTTATTTAGTATTATGCTGCACATGTTCCTTGTGAATCAAGTCTCCAGATTGTGTTTCTGTTAAATTCACAAACATTGGTGAGACTGCTTGTAGGAACCACACTTAGCAAAATAATCCTTAACCACAGGCTTTCAAAGACAACTTCAAACATGTAGATTTTGCAGGATAAAGATATAGATCAGTGGTAGAGCACTAGCCTTTGGTGCATATTGTCCTGAGTTGAATATCCAGTACTGACAGGATAAAAAACATTTACATTACATCAGGTCAATTAAATTTATAGTTAATTTCAATAGTGCTGCTTTGCCTGCATCCTGTAGATGAAGAACACTTAAATTTTATTACAAGATTCAAATGGGAGGTTAACTCTTTGAGGCTTTCAGTAGATAATTCTTTGATTCAAAGGTCGATCTAGTTTTTTATTTACTTCTCTTATTTTTTTAAAAAGAATTTTATTCAATATATTTTTTATTTACGTTTCAAATGATTTCCCCTTTTCTGGTCCCCCACTCCCCGAAAGTCACATAAGCCCCCTTCCCTCCCTCTGTTCTCCCACCCATCCCTTCCCACTTCCCTGTTCTGGTTTTGTCTTATACTGCTACACTGAGTCTTTCCAGAACTAGGGGCCACTCCTCTGTTCTTCTTGTACCTCATTTGAAGTGTGGATTATGTTTTGGGTATTCCAGTTTTCCAGGCTAATATCTACTTATTAGTGAGTACATACTATGATTGATCTTTTGAGACTGGGTTACCTCACTTAGTATGATGTTCTCCAGCTTCATCCATTTGCCTAAGAATTTCAGGAATTCATTGTTTCTAATGGCTGAATAGTACTCCACTGTGTATATATACCACATTTTTTTGCATCCATTCTTCTGTTGAGGGATACCTGGGTTATTTCCAGCTTCTGGCTATTATAAATAGGGCTGCTATGAACATAGTGGAGCATATATCCTTATTACATGCTGGGGAATCCTCTGAGTATATGCCCAGGAGTGGTATAGCAGGATCTTTCAGAAGTGACATGCCCAGTTTTCTGAGGAACCGCCAGACTTATTTCCAGAGTGGTTGTACTAATTTGCAACCCCACCAGCAGTGGAGGAGTGTTCCTCTTTCTCCACATCCTCGCCAAAAGCTGCTGTCTCCTGAGATTTTAATCTTAGCCATTCTAACTGGTGTAAGGAGAAATCTCAGGATTGTTTTGACTTGCATTTCCCTGATGACTAGTGAAGTTGAACATTTTTTAAGATGTTTCTCCACCATCCGAAGTTCTTCAGGTGAAAATTCTTTGTTTAACTCTGTACCCCATGTTTTAATAGGGTTATTTGGTTTTCTGGGGTCTAACTTCTTAAGTTCTTTGTATATATTGGATATTAGCCCTCTATCTGATGTAGGGTTGGTGAAGATCTTTTCCCAATTTGTTGGTTGCTGATTTGTCCTTTTGATGGTGTCCTTTGCTTTACAGAAACTTCGTAATTTTATGAGGTCCCATTTGTCAATTCTTGATCTTAGAGCATAAGCTATTGGTGTTACTTCTCTTCTTTATTGTCTTTGTGTCTGAAGTTCAATGTTCTAGCAGTTTCCCGTGACAGCCTAACACTCTCCTGCACTGATCTCCCTCACATTTTGAAAATTTTATCCTCTGCCATAATTTCAATCCAAGTCCATCTTATATTACTTCAAAAACATTCTCATTGTATGTAAGTATTATTTACATTTGATACCTGTAGAAAATTATATTAGAACAACCAACAACTGTAGTTGCTTAAGTAAGAATCATTACCATTAGACATTTAATCAGATAAGTCACAAGAAAACAAGTAAAAGATTTGACTGTGACAGATAATTTTCCTTGAGTCCTAATTCTTCACCAAGGTAGTAGAGTTCCAGAAGACACACTAACTGATCTTAGGAAACCTGGTTACTGTTAGCCCCACAATCCAGAAAGTACACACAGGAAAGAAACACTAAGTTTGCTATAGAATCTTAGATTCAGCAAATTATCATTGGGTTTGTTTTCTTGGGATTCATGAGTGGTGGGGGAGAATATTGAAGTAGAAAGCATGTAATGGAGTTTGTGAGTTACCTTATGTAGACAATAAGAGATAGACAAGGCAGGAAGGTACAGGGATAATGCATGCAGTTCAAGCCTTTCCCATAGTGACTCACCATCACCTCACTGCTGTATCCTACAAACCCTTTGAATATGAATTCTTTAATGGATTAATGAATGATTTAGAGTATTAGTTACTTTTCTCAGTGCTTTAGCAAATCCTGAAAAAGATGACTTAAGAACAGAATTATTTTAGCCCATGTTTCGAGATTCCACTATGGTGATGGAGGCATGACAGTGGGTATCTTCATGACAGCAGAAGTGTGTCACAACTTGCTCACATCTCAGTGGACAAGGAAGCAGAGGAAGGAATGATGGCATTCAACTAGCTTTATTCTTTTTTTTTTCTCTTTTCTCTTTTTAGTCAGTCTAAGAAACCAACCCATGGCATGCTACCACGTGAGTTTAGGGCAGGCATTTCCTACTCAGTGAATTCTGTCTGGGAATGCAATTTTAGACACTAGGCTGTTACCTATTATGAACTGGGTCTGTAAAGGTTACAGTCATATTTAACCATTACAGTATATTATTGGCCTAATAAACAAATAGCTTCTTAATAGCATCAAGTCCCAGAAGCAAACCTTTAACACTAAATTTTTGACATAATTTATTTTTTTAAATATTTTTATTTTCTATATTCCTTATTTACATTCCAAATGATTTCCCCTTTCCCAGATCCCCCTCCGCATATGTCCCATAAACCTTCTTCTCACCACCAATTCTCCAGTCACCTCCCTCCTTTTTCTCTGTCCTTATATTCCCCTCCAACACTAGATCAATCCTTTCCCTTCACTCCTGATCTACTGATGAGAACTATCAAAATGTGTCGTACTTTTCCAAAAAATAACTAAGTGGTAAGAAAGAAAACAGGTCATCTAAAACAAAAGCAATAGCAGCAAACAAAACAAAACAGCTACAGTAAAACTGCTAGCATTCCTTTGCTTCTAAGCAGAAAGGTGTGGTTGGCACAATGCCCCGGGCAGCACAGATAAGAATACTTGCCATGAAAACTTGGATTCAAAGGGAGAGAAATCTGTTTCTCTCTCCTGGAAATGCCTTGGTATTTCTGTCCGGCTGATGTTCTACCTTTAGAGTTATCACACAATTATAAAACAAGACATACATTTTAACTCCTTTTGTCATATATTAGGAGAGGACAAAGTAAATCTGGTCCTGAGATCACCATCCTGATAGAAAGTAGGTCCACATTTCCAGGTTCAGTTCTACTGCAAATACCTCTATGAACTTGACGTATATAACTTTATCCTTATGAGCCTGAAGTTTTTCTTGAGAAAAATTAATGCTATGAATTAATTAGATGATTTCATTTCTTTTATTACAAGATGAATTGCTTTAGCTTTAATCCTGACAAATAAGATCTTGAGGCAACATTGAATGCTTCCCTTATCATTATGCTTAGAATATTAAGTATTTCTCAATACAGTGATATATTTTTCAGACAGATAAACATCCATGCTTATTTAACCATCATATAAAAACTTAAGGAACAAAAACTATTTTGAAACCCAAAGGAAATAGAGAGTTGTAATGAGTAGAAGGAAGTTGTGAGGGAAAAGAAGCTTTGATCTTCATGTGCTTTTAGCTAACCAAATGAAAGCATAAATGCTTCAAATTCACCATATTGAAAACTTACTGGAATTTTACAATGCCTGTTAAGATGCTTTTGCAGCACTGGTAAAATAGCTATATCAATGTCATATATTATCAGAGTTACTACCATTACTAGAATAAATCAACATATATTAATTATATTTTATAAGCATCTTTTCTATTTCTAGGAAGGCATAGAGATATCTACAATGATAGTCAGTGTTTCTTTGTGTTTAAAATATTTTATGAAAGAATTTATAGTCAAGAGAACACTTGTAAACATATATACCTGTGAATATATATATATCATGCAGATGTGAGCATGATACAACTCTATCAGTATGAATTTGATAATGTTCACTTAATTAATGTCTAAATAAATGAGGAAGTAGAAAACAACTTCAAATAAAACTGTCTCAATTTCCTTACAAGTCTCATGTATGCTTTAGTAATTTTGGCATGTACTTCTAGGGATAGTGTATTTTTAATTGTGTGTGTGTGTGTGTGTGTTGGTAATGATATAGGAAATAGAAACATGTTTTACACAATGCCAAATCATTTTATCTTGAAGATTAGTAAGTCATTTAAAATGTCCTTCCTTAAGATAAACAGTGATTGGATTGGAATTAAATGTTAAAATAGAAGTAGCTAACATTTATCTCCTTTTATGAATATGACTTGTTATTGTTTTTAGGTGGCCAATTATTGAGCTGTACTTGTAGTTTTATTACCATTTGTATTAGGTAATGGTTATAAAAATAAAGCTATAATGTCTTAGCGATCCCTGGAAAAAGCTGAGGTAGAGTTTGTATGTGGAAGGTTTATTAGCAAATACTCTTGGAAACTTGGAAACAATGCTGAAAGGGAGAGAGAGGAAGGGCAGCTAGGGGAAAGACTCAGCCACAGAGGCAATAGCCAGTCCGACAGGTAGCTCTGGAGCTCACTCATGAAGTAGTTAGGAGACATCAATCAAGGAAAAGAATGATTGCTCACGGGATTTGTCCCAAGTTGGGCCTTTTACTGTTTAGCTATTGCCTCATTCTCTGCTCCCTTTCCCATGTCTATGTTAGTTGTAGACAGGATATATTTCAGTTGAAAGATTTATAGGTGGGTTGGTATCTCTATCACTTCACTGGGGTTCCTTTCTGGATATGGGAGGTTGCCTCTTCAGGTTTTATATCCCCGAGGTAGTGCATCAGAGTTAAGGTCACCCACATTGATTCTTGAACCCCTCCCTTATACTTGGTGTCTGTTTCATCCTGGAGATGCCCATCCACATACCTCCTTACCCCCATCAGTTGCAGATTTCCATTAATTTTAATGGCCATCTAGCCATCTCTCCTGTCCTTCCCCACACCTGATCCTGAGCCTCCCATTTCCCTCCTCACTTCCCCTCCCTCCCAATTCCATTCCTCATCTGCCACTTATGATTATTTTATTTCCCTTTCTAAATGACATTCAAGCTTCCTCTCTTGGGCCTTCCTTCTTGCTTAGCTTCTTTGGGTCTGTGGAACGTAACAAGGTAGCTGCATTTTATGGGTAAAATCCCTTAATAAGTGAGTACATACCATGCATGTTCTGTTGGAATTGGGTTTCCTAACTCAGGATGATATTCTCAAGTTCCATCCATTTGCCTGCAAAATGTATGGTGTTTAAAAGCTGAATAGAATTCCGGAGATGTACATTTTCTTTATCCACACTTCAGTTGAGGTATATGTAGGTTGTTTCCAGTTTTTTACTATTATGAATAGATCTGCTATGAACATAGTTGAGCAAATGTTTTTGTGAGATGCTGGAATATCTTTTGAGTATATGGCCAGTAGCTGGTTCTTGAGGTAGAATTATTACCAATTTTCTGGGAAAATGTCAAATTGATCTCCAAAGTGGTTAGACACAATTGCAGCCCCACCAACAATTGAGGAGTGTTGTCCTTGCTCCACATCCTTGCCAGCATGTGCTATCTCTGGAAATTTTGATCTTAGCGATTCTGACGTGTGTAAGATGGCAGTCCAGAGTTGTTTTGATGTACATTTCCCTGATGACTAAGGACTCTTAATATTTGTGTAAGTACCTCTTAACCATTAAAATTTCTTTGTTGAGAATTCTCTGTTTAGTTCTGTATCCCATTTTTTAATTGGGTTTTATTTTGGTTGTTGGTGTCTAACTTCTTGAGTTCTTTGTAAGTATTGATAGCAACCGCCAATCCATAACACTACTAATGACACTCGGTTATGCTTGCAGACAGGAGCATGTTGTCCTCTGAGAGGCTTCACCCAGCAGTTGATTCAAACAGATACAGACAACAACAGCCAAACAGTGAATAGAGCTTGGGGACTCTTATAGAACAGGAAGATGGATTAAAGGCCCTGAAGGGATAGGAACTCCACACGAAGAACTATGGAGTCACCCAAGGTAGACCCTTGGGGCTCTCAGAGTCTGAACTACAAACCAAAGAACATACATGGGCTGGGCCTATGCTTCCCCATTCACATGTAGCAGGTGTGCAGCTTGACCTTCATGTGTGTCCTGAACAAATTGAGCAGGGGCTATGCCAAAAGCTGTTGCCTGCCATATTACCCAAATATTATCTTAGAGAATCCTCTGAATGATGGAAGGCCCTTATTGCATTGTAAATACTCATCTTCTGCAACCAGAGGTTGAAAACTGCTGGAAGTCAGGATAAATTTAACTATGAGGGTGGCAGAAGACAGGAACCTAACATGTCCTCTGAGAAGCTCTACCAGCATCTGAAACAAAGGCAGACACAACCATTAAATTCCTGTGGAAGACATAGGGGAAGGATTGAAGAAGCTGTAGGGGATGGCAACCCTATAGGAAGACCATCAGTATCAACTAATCTGGGCCTCTGGAAGCTCCCAGTACACATATGTAGCAGAGGATTTCCTTGTCTGGCCTCAGTGGGAGAGAATGTGTTTAATCCTGTAGAGACTTAATGGCCCAGGAAAGGGGTATGGGTGGTTAGGTGGGTATGGGTAGAGAACAACGGGAGTTTGTTGGGGAGCATCCTCTCAGAGGCAACAGAAGAGGGATGGGCTGAAGAACTCTTGGAGGAGGATATAGTCAGGGAAACAGAATTTGGAATGTAATTAAATAAAACAATTTTTTTTTAAAAAAAGGAAATAAATGTATCTTTGTACCTTTCCTTTACCTGCCATTTGACATAGGTTACCTGTAAGGCCAGGATGGAATCTAATGTGAAGAAATTCATTCTTTAAAAGTAATTTCTCAACAAAGTGCTGGAAATGTTGTATTTTGCAGATGACTCTAGGTAGTGTCAAAATGACATAAAAACTATGATATTCCTAAAGTTTAGGATTATAAAAATGTACATTTATGTTTAGTTAAATTTAATCATAATTCTGAAAAAAAGTCCTGTTCCTGAAAACAAGCACGTCACAGAGGACTAAACACATGCAGTGCTTTCCATAAATTACAGCAGAGAAACAATATTGAGGCTACATTAGAGCTGATGGTGAGTTTCCTCTTAATAATCACACTAAAGTGTAAAAATGCATTCTAAAATTTTGTATATGTAATATACATTGTCTAAGGAATACAAAGTCTGAGTCATCGAATTTGTTTGATTTAAGTTGTTTCTTTTGATATCATTTACATTTCCTACTCTGGGAATGAAAATGAGGGTGGGTAACATATCTGTATTTATACAAATCATTTTCCTACATATATTTGCACAGTTCTTTGAGTATTCTGAGTACCCTCTGATTATCTAACATGACTTCTAATGGCTGCTAGATGAAATGGCACTAAGTTAGACTACAACAGTATGCAGGCATGGATCGTAACTGCACCCTTTCTCATAAGCGCATACTATCAACACTCTGGTACAGAACTCATCATCTCTTTACTGGATTGTTGTGACAAGCTCTTCCCTACTTCCTGTCCTCAGTCCTCAAGAAGTCAGTCTGTTTACCACTGTGGAAATAGAAGTCATGACACCAATTTGCCAAAACCCTTCCCTTTTTCTCATTTTGCTCAGACCCAGCCAAAGTCCTTATGACAATCAGTTTTTCTTTCCTTATTTGCCCCCACTGTTCAGTTCTGGGCAAACTGCTACTTGTGCCGTTCCATCAGCATGCTTTACCAGTCCAACAAGGATTTTGAAATTGGTATTTTTCTCTAAATATAATACCTTCTTTAGAAAAATTACTTGCTTGTTTTGCTCTTTCCTGTAGTAATTTATATTAGTTTTTTCACAGTGGTTTGTTTTATATATTTGATCTACAATTTAAACATTTCTTTCTACCACATTGTGTTGTTTGACATTTTTTATTATTTAGTACTTCTTCCTTTTTAAATATGGTAATAGTTTATTTATTACTCTTTCTTATTATCAATGGCTCTATTTTATAGAATAAAATTTATGAGATGATTGAAAATTTTGTCTACTTCATTTATTCATTTGAGGAAAGAACTAAGACATATAGAGCAGAGACTAGGCTTTCAAGAATTCTTTGGTGAATGGAGGCAGACATAGGTAAAAAATGTCTCTATATAGCTAATGCCTTTACAAGATTAGTGTGAAGTGCCATGTTGCTCCTTGATGCAGCTAGCATTACATGGAAGAAGAGATGAATTTTTATAAAGCCTGGTTTCTCTGCTTTCTCTAAAGATTAAGTGCTCTCTGCATCTTGAGACTCTTTGTTTAATTAGTGCTGTACTTAAGGAGTTGAAAGAGTAGTGGCTCTCCAGAGCCATGCAAGCCTCTCAGAGTTTAACTGAATCTATGAGACAATGATGTTATCCCCAGGAGGATCAAGACAGAAACAAAATATTCTTGGGTACAATACAATGTCATATCAATTGTTAAGAATCTATGTTGTACTTTTCTTCCTCTAAATTAATCATTCTATGTGGCCTTGTAAAACAAGATAAAATGTCCAATATGTATTTCAAGGGATTAACTTTAGATTAATCTCAAAGTCTTCCTCCTATAAACTATTATCTAAATTCAATGTCTGATAAATGTTTCAATGTCATTTGTAGCATGAATGCTCCAGTCATTCTTTTTTATTGTTATTATTGAAAATAAATTCTTCAATCATACAACACATCCTATGATGGGTGAAAAATGAGTGGTCCCAGAAACTTATGTGTTTGAATTTTAGGTCCATAGGGAGCATTAGGGGGTGTGGCCTTCTTGGAATGTATGTCTCTGGGTGGAGGCAGACTTTCAAGTCTCAGATACTGAAGGTAGCAGTTCAATTCTAGTAGCTCAGTTTATTTCTGCTGCCTGCAGATCAATACTTAGAGGCCAGATGTGTGGCAGGGTAGTCCCTATCACGGGTTCTAGAGAGGCAATTCTGTGAAGTTGTGAAGGTAATGCCTGGGTTACTTTGGAGACTCTAAATTGTTGAAGATGTCAGAGCCATGGGATAGCTACAAATGAATGGTTAAAAGGTAGTAGAACCGGAGATAGAAGTGAGTAGCAGTCAACAAAGCTGAAAGGAGTTAGAGAACTAAACAATACTTTAATATCAGATGTGGAAATGCAGAATTTAGAATTTTCTCAGATATTTTTCAGTATTACTTTGGTCTAGTATTTCCTCACTATGCTCCCTTCCATTCTATTTGAAATGGTAATGTCTATCCTATGTATGTTAGAAGTATATGATTTGCTTTTTCTGTTTGATTTTTACAGCCGATTGTGGTTAAGATATTGCTCAAGCCTCAGAAACGACTTTGATATAATAGATATGGATATTTTGAAGTTGGACTGATGCATTTCCATTATAATATGGCTACTAGCCAGGCACTAGGGAGTGGAATGTGGTGGTTTGAATCTAAACAATCCCATAGGTCCATAGGACTGGCACTATTAGCAGTTGTGGACTTGTTGGGGTAAGTGTGGCTTTATTGGAGGATGTATGCCACTAGAGGATGGTCTTTGAGGTCTCAGGAGGTCAACACCAGGTCTCATGGCTCCCAATTTCTTTTTCTATTATCTGTTGATCTGGATTTAGAGCTCTCAGCTTCCTCTCCAGTCTCATGACTGCCTGCATGCTTCCATCCATTCCGCCAAGTTTATAATGGATTAAATCTCTGAAACTGCAAGCTACCCCCAATTAAAGTGAAGGGGAATTACAACCCCATAGGAAGAACAATGTGAGCTGGGTGGACCAGCCAGTGCTCCCAGGGACTAGACCTCCAATAAAGGAATGTACAGGGAGGGAATCTATGACTTCAGATACATATGTAGCAGAAGGTGGCCTTGTTTGTCATCAATGGGAGGGAAGGCCCTTAGTCCTGTGGAGGTTTGATGCCCTAGTGGAGAGGGCTGATGGAGCAGTGGGATAGGAGAGCATGGGTGGGTGGGTGGGGGAGCACTCTCATAGAGGCAAAGGGAGAGGACACATATGAGATAGGGGTGTTGTGGAGGGGTAACTTGGAAGTGGGATATCATTTGAGATGTAAATAAATGGAGTGATTAATAAAAAAATTGAAAAAAAAAAGATCTTCCATTATAAGAGTTGCAGGGCTCATGGCATTTCTTCACAGCAATAAAACCCCAAATAAGATACATTCCAAACACAGTTTCATTTCCATCCACTTGTCTTAGGTCCTCCCACAACTCCAGCATCCCCCAGCTTCTCTTTAAAAAGAACAAGTCTCTAAGAGAGTAAATAATCAACAGGACAAACAAGATAAAATAAGACAAGGCAAAACCCCCTCATATCTGGGCTGGACAAGGCAAACCAATATCAGGAAAAGAGTCTCAAGAGTAGGCAAAAGAGTCAGAGATACACTCACTCCTTTGTTAGGAGTCTCAAAGAACACCAAGCTAACAGCTATAACATATATGCAAAGAACATGGTGCAGATCCAGGCATACCCCGTGTTTGCCATTTCAGACTCTGAGTCCACGATACAAGAGTGAGCCCATGCACTTCCAGAAACTGAGAAACTGGCCAGAAACTGGATTCTAGATAGGATAGAGACTTAGTGTGGAACCACACATGACTGGAAAAATCAATGAAATGATTCCTAATGGTATTCTGCTATACTCATAGATTAATGCCTTGTGCAGGCATCATCAGAGAGGCTTCCTTTGGCAGCAGATGTGAATGGGTACAGATATTCTGGAGAGAGAGAGAGAGAGAGAGAGAGAGAGAGAGAGAGAGAGAGAGAGAGAGAGAGAGAGAAAGAGAGAGACAGAGAGAGAGAGAGCAAGAGAGAGACAGACAGAGAGAGAGAGACAGAGAGAGAGAGAGAGAGAGAGAGAGAGAGAGAGAGAGAGACCCCATAAGAGAAGTAAAAAGAACATAGCTAAGTCATTCTTATGGGAACTAGAGGAGATATTTTGTAATGTCAACAAGATTATCAAAAGATGTTAAAGTTTGTTTTCAACTTGATTTAAAATACTGTTTTTCATATCAGTATTCAGTGTCACATGCATCACAGTTTTATTACATGGCATCTGTTGCTTTTCTAAATTCCTCATGTTCTATTGGCCTATAAGAACCAAAAAAAAGAATCAGGGGGAAAGATACCTATCCGGTATTCCATCTTGAGGCCTAATGGAAACCTGAGCATGAAAATCAGCTGTTGAGTACACAAAGCATGCATGATCCTGACTTTCTTTGTGATTTACAACTGCCACAGCTGTAATCACGTTAGGATTTCTGACTATGAAGAACTCTGAGAGAGATATGTGTCAAGAGCACCATAAGCATTCAAAAGTCTGCGGCATTACTTCATGACCACACTGGGCACATTCTAAAGCTATCTCACACTGCCATGTCCCTAGTCAAATGTGTTCTGGCAGCAAGGCATGTGCAGTGGCATAGAGAACATTTTCATTCAGTCCAGAATTCAAAAGATGGAGCATGCTGCTTATGCATTTTACTGTTATCAAAGCCTCTGAGGAACCAGAATAGCTCATGGCCCATTATGATGCAGGTGGTAGAAGATGCTAAGCACTTCATTGGTGCGCTCACGTAGCCAGGAGCAACAACATTATTTATACATTTTCCTGGCTTCGTTGTTTGCGGAGTTTTGAAGTTTGAGGCTCAGTGGAGATTGGATTTTGATAAGCACAGGAGTAGACACAATATTCATATGCTTTCAAATGTTCATGTAGGCATGCAGCTTTTTGTACTATGTTAAGGAGACTGTATGAGAGGCTTGGGAGAAAGATATTTTATTTTAAAGGAAAGAGAAGAACTCACTAAAAGTTTATCTGTGTTAACTAATAATGAGATTTATAAATATTTTTTTATTTGATATATTTTTATTTACATTTCAAATCATTTCCCCTTTTCTGGACCCCTACTCTCCAAAAGTCCCATAAGCCCTCTTCCTTCCCCCTGTTCTCTCATCCACCCCTTCCCACTTCCCTGTACTGGTTTTGCCCTATACTGCTACACTGAGTCTTTCCAGAACCATTTATTAAATGGTATCTTAGCACCATATGTGTGACACTTTGGCCGGCTGCTCTTCCACCTCTTTGTCATTGTCTGGAACATATCCTTGCTTCTTTATACTTCTGTGGCTTATGAATCATCTCTGTGGACTGAGAACTTCCAGTGTCTGAGAGTAAGAATGTGTCTTTTCATGTCCAAGCACTCTCTTCTTGAGGCTTTATATGTTCAACAGTTTATCAAGCAAACATATCACAATGAGAAACTAAGGAAGGTGGCCACTCCCTCTCTCTCCCTTTATTTTGTTCACCCATCAGCAGCTTAATGTAATGCCAACACACCCCAAAAGGAAACAATATATTTCAATCTAATCTTAAGTATCTACTGTCAACATAGGTCCTAAAACCTCCAGTTTTAAAATGATATGAATTTTTCATTTTTCTTTGAATGGTTAGACAACACATAGAAAAAAATTTCAAAATCTTAAGAATTTGAGTATTAAACAAAAGAAGTATGATGCCATTTGTACCATTTGGATTTTTTTCTCCAAGAATCTCCAGACTGTATACACAGAAGCCCACTGCTGCCTCTTTCTTACCATAACCCCATGCACAACAAACATGATAGTCTAGAGCACCTTTTGCATTTTTTGTCGATATTTCACATGTGAATCAGACAGATGATTTGATGGCATAGAGCAGTAAGGCAAGAGATATCAGGTAACAAAAATCTAACTATAGATCCCATGTACTTTATACCAAAAATAACCCAAAAGCTTGACAAGTCAGGGGTGCTATAAAGAATAGGAAGGGTTTAAGTAAAACTGGGTTTGAAGAACCTTCTGGACAGTCAATTCTTTGCCTGATGTTATCAGTCCTGAAGATAAAAGTGTAGGTGCTGAGAACATCAACACTGTTTGTCTCATTGTATTTCCTTCTTACAGAATCCAAGAAATGATAGGAGAACTTTCTCTTGTTTTCCATATTGGTTTCCATAAAGAAAAAAATTTTTGCAATGAAGAGATTAGCTTGATGTAGTTCAGCAGTTCCTTTCATATAGTAAGCCTGCTCTTTGTCACCATTGCTACCATGGATATGCCCAGATACATTCTCACTCTGATCACAGCATATGTCACTGTAACCTCTGATAAAATTCACTGAAATGGACACACAAAGACGCTGTCATAAAAATTGAAAGAACGTTTTCTGCCTACCATAAAGTGGGTAGAACTTTAAGACCTATACTTTGCCTTGTCTTTGGGTCACTGGTTTATAAATGGTCCAATGTCAAACACTGAATCTGTATTGGTGTAAGTTGGGAATGCTCCCAGCACTGAGACATCACTTGACAAAGAAACAGCATTACGAAAGAATGAGCATCTCTTGGAAGAATGCTAGGGAGAATATTGGAGCAATGCACCATATAGAGGATAGTTAACTCTCCATAATGACATAATTTGAATTATCTGGAGGCAGTGTAAAATTCTAGTTCTATAACTAATAGAATTTGTTTTGTTCTTTGTTCACACTCAAATGTTGAAATCAGAATGTCTAATAGAAGATCACAAGACTGCTTTGATTATACCAAGGTAGCTTCATCCTTTAACTGGTCATAAGTCATGCACACTTCCAGATCCAAACTTCTATTGAGAATGTTATTAATTTCCTGGAAATATTCTACTAGTCCATTACCCATACAGAAGACTGCTGACTGCTGTCCTTTATAGTATGATCCAGTTACTAAGTATATTCTATATCCCACCACTAAATTGCTTTTATGAGTTTAATCTACCTTAACCTAATATTTCTACCACTCTTAGTTCATCAATAGTTGACTTTGAGTTTGAAACCAATAGCTTGTCCAAGAATATTTAATTAGTGAATAGGGAAAAATTTAATCTGGACTGTAACTAGGCTTATTCATGCCATTAGCATCTATGCTGAACTAATTTCAAAAGTGCCAAATATCTTTACATATAACAGAACCTTTACCACCATACCTGTCCATAACCACATGCTTCTAAAATATATCCAACTGCATATATTCTTATTCATTCAAGCCCTGTTTTTATATTATCTTAATAATCAGTTTAAAATTAAAAATGAAAACATTTTCCACACAAGATTGTACATCATTTTAGATGAGTGTGTGTGTGTGTGTGTGTGTGTATGTGTGTGTGTGTGTGTGTGTGTGTATGGAGGAAGGGAGGAAAGAGGGAGGGAGGGAGGGAGGGAGGGAGGAAGAGAGATGGAGAGAGAGGGAGGGAGGGAGATTATATTTCCAATAGTGTGCTGAGCCAACAACAAGCACTTAATATTATCTATTAATTCAGCAAAGTTGGTTAATAATATAAATTCTGTAAAATGACTATAGATGAAAGAGATACCCAACTAATTATTCTGTACTTGAATTTTACCAACTATTATTGAATCAGGTCTATAGAAACTTCCATTACAATTATATAGTCAACACTTTAAAGTGTCAATCTGATCAGTGCTATAGGTATTCAGCCCTATTGTGTAGACAGGGCAAAAGAGTACATTCCTGAACAACAATTCAATAATGAGTAGGCCAGAGAGCCATCAAACAAGACACTAAACTGATGTACTGAATACAAGCCAAAAGCAATGCACAAATCAATAAGGACATCTGATGAAGAGCTAGCATTTACCAGACCTTCTTGGCAGGCCTGTCAGATAGATACAACCTAGTTCATCCACAAACCAACCACTCCTGAAGAGACAAAACAGAAGAAATCTAAGAGGGATTGGACTTTATTGAAGTTCAAGGGATGTATGACAGGATGAACACTTATCTAACTGATGTTTCAGAGAGTGTTAGTTATCAGTAAGCTTTCAAGTGGACTTGGGGTATCTTAGTTTGTATCCTTGTGAAAGAGCAATCAAGAGCAAAATTATAGATACACTTTCAAGAGTAAAAATATAGAATTCTATATAGTAAAGTCATTAAGATAAGGTCGGAGTTGAAGCATCCTTCCTGACTATGGCTTATAAATTTGAGAACTTGTACAGATCATGCAATTGTGTATGATTACTTCACATCTGTAAAAGTACTATTGGCATTAGAATTCAAAAGATTAAGTGTCAATGCTGGGTGTATTTTTCATCTCATATAAATGAGTGCTAGCATTATCCACATGACAACCACTATGTTTATGATTGGCAAGCTGAAAAGTTCATAAGACTTCTAAGAGTTTTAATATTTTTAAAGACTATTTCCTTGAGATATTTTAGAAAGAAAACTGAGACCTGAAGAAATGTGAGAGTTTTTTTTTTTTAATTCCCTATTCTTACAGAGTTAGGCTGAAATTACAACTAAGAGCACTTATTTTAGGATGACCACTTTTCCACACAGTTTATACTTCCAAACTTCAGTAGACAAACATATAGAGGCCGATTATTGTTGTACCATAATAATACTATATTTTTCATGTGTGTTGATAGAGTCATGTAGGGAATCATCATTATTTCAAATAAGCACTATCCAAAATGAAATTATTTTAAATATGAATCTAAATAACAATGCCTAAGTGCCTGTAAAGTAATCACTGTGGGAAATACATAAGGGTATATGTATTATTTTTTCATACCAATAGGATACAGAATTATTAATTTCTTTAATAAATTGCTATGAAGAAGATTCATACTCTGGGAAGTGCTAGTTACAGAGTTTTAAAGAAAATCACCATAGGCTCTACTAAGGCTGATATGGGGCTTAAATTCAAACCAGTGAACAGATATTCAATTAGGAAACATATATTCAATTATATATTTAATCATATATTCAAACATATATTCAATTATGAAACTGTGATTATAGAGTCAAACCTAAAAGAATAATGGGAAAGGACCTGTTTTCAATTGAACATGAATAGTCTCATCATGTAAATGACATTTACGGTGGGACCTTAGGACAGAGAGCACAGTCATAACAAGGTTGTATGAAACACCCATGGACTAGACAGGGCTGCCCCCTTTCTCCTTATCTTTTCAATATTGTACTGGAGGTACTAGCTCTGGCAATTAGACAACATAAGGAGGTCAAAGGGATACAAATTGGAAAGAAAGAAGTCAAACTATCATTATTTGCAGATGATATGATAGTCTACCTAAGTGACCCAAAAAACTCCACTAGAGAACTTCTAAAGCTGATAAACAACTTCAGCAAAGTGGCAGGTTATAAAATCAGCTCAAGCAAATCAGTAGCCTTCCTATACTCAAAGGATAAGCAGGCTGAGAAAGAAATTAGGGAAATGACCCCCTTCACAATAGCCACAAACAGTATAAAGTACCTTGGGGTGACTCTTACCAAACATGTGAAAGATCTGTATGACAAGAACTTCAAGTCTATGAAGAAGGAAATGGAAGAAGACTTCAAAAATGGAAAAACCTCCCATGCTCATGGATCAGCAGGATTAATATAGTTAAAATAGTTAATATAGTTAAATTTTGCCAAAAGCAATATACAGATTCAACGCAATACCCATCAAAATCCCAACTTGATTCTTCACAGAGTTAGAAAGAGCAATCCTCAAATTCATCTGGAATAAGAAAAAACCCAGGATAACTAAAACTATTCTCAACAATAAAAGAAATTCTGGGGGTATCAGTATCCCTGACCTCAAGCAATACTACAGAGCAATAGTGTTAAAAACTGCATGGTATTGGTACAGTGACAGGCAGGAGGATCAATGGAACAGGATTGAAGATCCAGAAATGAACCCACATACCTATGGCCACTTGATCCTCGACAAAGGGCCAGAAAACATCCAATGGAAAAAAGATAGCCTTTTCAACAAATGGTGCTGGTTCAACTGGAGGTCTGCATGCAGAAGAGTGGGAATTGATCTATCCTTGTCTCCTTGTACTAAGCTCAACTCCAAATGGATCAAGGACCTCCACATAAAGCCAGACACTCTGAAGCTAATAGAAAAGAAACTGGGGAAGACCCTTGAGGACATCGGTACAGGGGGGAAGTTCCTGAACAGAATACCAATAGCTTTTGCTCTAAGACCAAGAATTGACAAATGGGACCTCTTAAAATTACAAAGTTTCTGTAAAGCAAAGGACACCATCAAAAGGGCAAATTGGCAACCAACAAATTGGGAAAAGATCTTCACCAACCCTACATCAGATAGAGGGCTAATATCCAATATATATAAAGAACTCAAGAAGTTAGACTCCAGAAAACCAAATAACCCTTTGAAAAAATGGAGTCCAGAGTTAAACAAAGAATTTTCACCTGAAGAACTTGAGATGGCGGACAAGCATCTTAAAAAATGCTCAACTTCATTAGTCATTAGGGAAATGCAAATCAAAACAACCCTGAGATTTCACCTTACACCAGTCAGAATGGCTAAGATTAAAAATTCAGGAGACAGCAGATGTTGGTGAGGATGTGGAGAAAGAGGAACACTCCTCCACTGCTGGTAGGGTTGCAAATTGGTACAACCACTCTGGAAATCAGTCTGGTGGTTCCTCAGAAAACTGGGCACCTCACTTCCAGAAGATCCTGCTATACCAGTCCTGGGCATATACCCAGAGGATTCCCCAGCATGTAATAAGGGTACATGTTCCACTATGTTCATAGTAGCCCTTTTTATAATAGCCAGAAGCTGGAATGAACCCAGATATCCCTCAAGAGAAGTATGGATGCAAAAATGTGGTATATCTACACAATGGAGTACTATTCAGCCATTAGAAACAATGAATTCATGAAATTCTTAGGCAAATGGATGGAGCTGGAGAACATCATACTTAGTGAGGTAACCCAGACTCAAAAGATGAATCACGGTATGCACTCACTAATAAGTGGGTGTTAACCTAGAAAACTGGAATACCCAAAACATAATCCACACTTCAAATGAGGTACAAGAAGAATGGAGGAGTGGCCTTTTGTTCTGGAAAGACTCCGTGAAGCAGTATAGGGCAAAACCAGAACAGGGAAGTGGGAAGGGTTGGGTGGGAAAACAGGGGGAGGGAAGGGGGCTGATGGGACTTTCAGGGAGTGGGGGTCCAGAAAAGGGGAAATCATTTGAAATGTTAATAAATATATCAATATATTTAAAACAAAAAGAAAGGAGTCAAGATGTTAAAGTCTTGAGGAAGATCTCCCTTGTTCTGAGCTCTCATCCGAAAGAAGCTAAAATGATGAATGCAGGAGAGTCTGGGGAAGAGTGACTGCTTAGGGTCAGGAAGGAAGACAGTCAGAGTTATAGTGGCTAAGGGCAGGTTAAGGTCAAGAGTAAAGACAGCTGGGTCAGCCCTGTTCTTTGTAAGCAACATATGACAAGAGTGGACTTAACTATGAAATAACTAAAAACTACTAAAATGATAGCTTTTGTGATGTATGATAAATATTCTGCACCACCAAGCAATGATGCTGGAAAACAAGTTGGGAAGTCAATCTTATCCCAAACTAAAGTTCACAATGTTTTGTGTTTTCGGTGGAGGTGGAGCAATGAATGAGAACAGAGGTAGCCAGAACTGAAATATATTTTGGAGGTAGTATCTCTGGGTAGGCCTCCTACTGAAATAATACCAGCATTCCATATAAGAAAAAGATATATGATCATACCATAGAATTTTTGTTAGTTTTAAATTGTACTTTAGAAATACAGTTTTTAACACTTTGTTCTGAGCCATTGTTTTTGAAAGCTTTATAAATTTAAGATACTTGTGTAAAAATTAACTCTTTCTGAAGTCAGAATTATTTTTATAATTGAAAACGTATTAAATAACACATTTGTCATTATATTTTAAGTAACATACATATATGTTAGCACACATGCACATACACACACACTTATATACATGTATCCATGTATGCATAAACACATACACACAAACACACACATGTATACACATTACAGCATCTTCCTGCTGCTCCCATACACACTCTCTTTTCTGAGATTTGAAATAACTTTTAACAAACCCTCTGTGGAGGCTCAAGTATAGATAAATTTTCTCTCTTAATACTGCTACAGTGGCTTACCTCTATTCCTCAGCCCCATGTGATATTTAAGGACCTGCAAATGAAGCTGCTTCCTTAGAAGAGCTATTTTCAAGTTTCCTGAAACCTCTATATCATGGAAACAGCCCTAACAAATATACATTTCATGTCTCTTTAAGTTGCCCCAGGTTCTGTCTTAAACTCTGATTTACTTTCTGGTTCTGTATACTTTTTTGTCTAATCATCTGCTTTTAATTTTTCTTTTAGATCTATGGCTTAGACAAGAATAATCTTGGATATCTTGATAACCTAGATGATATGAAGAGTTTGAATTATTAAAACAAATGTTTTAGCTATAGTCAGGCCATTTAAATGCAAGACAGTATTCAGGCAAATAAAAAGACTCTCATAGAGGTAGAAAAATTACTAAAAATGAATTGTGAAGAAACTCATATCGAGACTAGGGAATGTAGTAGATTTAAATATTTATACATAGAATCAGGTCTGTTTGGAGGAAAGGTTGCTTGATTTGTGTAGAAGAGGGACAATATATATTTGTTTTATTCTTTTTTTGTATTTTTTATTTATTTTCTATATTCTTTGTTTACATTCTAAAAGCTTTCCACTTTCCCAGTGCCCATCCCCATATGTCCCATCTTATTATAATTTACCTACAGATTTTGGTCACAGAAATATCTATTCAAGTACCATAAATAGATGAGTAAGAGCAAAGTCTTTGTTTTGAAAATATCTTCTGCTTTGTTTTATTATGGACTCCAATTTCATCAGTTCCCCCATTACTTGTCCTTGGAAATTCACTAGACACATGAACCTCTGAGAAACCTATGGATAGCAATTTAAACAAAAACAAAAAACAAAAACATAAACAAAAAACCATATTTCACTTATTTGAATTTTTTTAATTTTTTTATTCGATATAATTTATTTACATTTCAAATGATTTCCCCTTTTCTAGCCCCCCCACTCCCCGAAAGTCCCTTAAGCCCCCTTCTCTTCTCCTGTCCTCCCTCCCACCCCTTCCCACTTCCCCGTTCTGGTTTTGCCGAATACTGTTTCACTGAGACTTTCCAGGACCAGGGGCCACTCCTCCTTTCTTCTTGTATCTCATTTGATGTGTGGATTATGTTTTGGGTATTCCAGTTTTCTAGGTTAATAACCACTTATTATTTTTTTTAAGAGTCGTTGGCATAATTTCTGGCCTATTCTTTTTTTTTATTCGATATATTTTTATTTACATTTCAAATGATTTCCCCTTTTCTAGCCCCCCACTCCCCGAAAGTCCCATAAGCCCCCTTCTCTCCCCCTGTCCTCCCACCCACCCCTTCCCACTTCCCCATTCTGGTTTTGCCCTATACTTCTTCACTGAGTCTTTCCAGAACAAGGGGCCACTCCTCCTTTCCTCTTGTACCTCATTTGATGTATGGATTATGTTTGGGGTATTCCAGTTTTCTAGGTTAATATCCACTTATTAGTGAGTGCATATCATGAGTCACCTTTTGAGTCTGGGTTACCTCACTTAGTATGATGTTTTCTAGCTCCATCCATTTGCCTAAGAATTTCATGAATTCATTGTTTCTAATGGCTGAATAGTACTCCATTGTGTATTTGAATTTTTTTAAATAATATACATGCTTTTGAGGAACACATTTTAATAATTTTTGGCTTCTATAATTTAAAGAAGTGCAAAGAATATCTTTATGAATCAATACACAAGTAACAAATTAATGTTTTAGCAAAATATTATCCTCATTATGTTCATATTTAAAACATACATTTAACATTTTATTCTGTACCTCAATGTTTCTTGGTAATTAATTTCATAGTTTCATATGTTACTGTGATCTCAATATTAATACAAATAGGTCTGGGACTGAGGTACTATTATAAGGTCATAAATACATTTCTATCTTTATTTTTTAGCATGTAGACACCCAGCATTGTCAGTACCAGTTGTTGCAGGTTCTGTCTTTTTTGAGCATATGCTTTTGGGACCTTTGTTGAATATTTGATGGCTACAGATACCCATGCTTGTGTTTGGGTCTTCAAATTTATTTCAATGATGTACATGTCAATTTTTTGTGCCAGTATCATATATTTAAAATCACCATGACTCTGTAATTTATCTTGAGGTCTGGAATGGTAGTCTTGCATGCATTGTTACTTTTACTTAGGATTGTTTTGGCTATCTTTGGTCTCTTGTGAGCCAGCATGACACAGTATTCCTGAGGGTGCAACAGGGGCAACATATCTTAGCTCTAAACAACAGCTCTCTAAATGGTCTTAAGGAGCACTCAGCAATAAATACTTACACTTTTACCCATAGATAAATTATATATTATAATTTAATTGTATGTCTTACATATATAATTATATGTCTTACTCCTCATCACATGACCATTTTAACAAACAGAGACCAATACAGAGAACAACAATACAGAAAAGTACAACTGATCAAAATGTAGAGATCACATTACTCCCAAGTATTAAGTCAGAATTAGCATGCAGCTCCTATGTCTAATGCTCAGGATCAAAGTAGAAGAGGGCAATGAAAGATTCTAATACGTAGAGGTAGAAAAAATTTTCAGTGAAATTTAGTTTCCTGTAAATGTCAAAGAAGTTATAACCATAATTTTTATCAACATGGCTGCATAAAAAGACCTGAACAAGGATAAAACCAGTAGAAATATTAACATGGGAGAGGAAAACTTATAGGACATCATCCAAGTGGCCAGTCCTGAAAACATACACATAAGTAACATGGTGCAAACCAATCTGCTTTTATTTAGATATTTTGGAATGTGTACACCTACACATATACACAAACACACATATATACACACCAAATAAGACAAGGAGATAATGATTTTGAGAGAAAGAAAGGAGGTGGAAGGGGATGGAAGAAGAGGATGGAGGAATGGGAAGGGCTGAAATAATCTAATTATATTTTAATCATCCCCCAAATTAAAAGTGTAAGTATGCTTCAATGTGCTCTGGTTATTTTAATCTGTAAATATAGAAATTATTACAATGGAAAATTAAATATTTTAACTTCTATAAAGCTTAAAATTTCACCTTTCTTTAGTTCTTGCATCTGTCTATCTATTCATCTCTCTATCATCTATCAGTCTATCAATCAATCTATCTATCTATCATCTATCTATCTATCATCTATCTAATCTTTATTTTGTGTGGAAGGGGCAAAAGGATGCAAGTTAATTCCACAACTTACATGTGGATATCAATTGACAACTTATACAAGCTAGTCCTCTGCTCTCATGTGTTGGTTCGAGGGACTGAATTCAGACGTACCGGGTGTTAGGCTTCATAGCAGCCTTTTATCTGTTGAGATATCTTGTTGGGCCAACCCTTTTACAAAAATGGCAACCAACAAATTGGGAAAAGATCTTTACCAACACTACATCCGACAGAGGGCTTATATCCAAGATATACAAAGAACTCAAGAAGGTAGACTCTAGAGAGCCAAATAACTCCCTTAAAAATGGGGTACAGAGCTAAGCAAATAATTTTCACCTGAGGAATATCGAATGGCTAAGAAGCACCCAAAGAAATGTTCAATATCCTTAGTTATCAGGGAAATGCAAATTAAAACAACCCTGAGATTTCACCTCACACCAGTCAGGATGGCTAAGATAAAAAAGTCAGGAGAAAACAGGAGCTGGAGAGGATGTGGAGAAAGAGGAACTCTCCCCCACTGCTGGTGTGGTTGCAAGCTGGTACAACCACTCTAGAAGTCAGTCTGGCGGTCCGTCAGAAAACTGGGAATGATACTCCCAGAGGACCCTGCTATATCACTCCTGGGCATATACCCAGAGGATTCCCCAGAATGTAATAAGGATACATCCTCCACTATGTTCATAGCAGCCTTATTTATAATAGCCAGAAGCTGGAAAGAACCCAAATGTCCCTCAACGGAGGAGTGGATACAGAAAATATGGTATATATACACACAATGGAGTACTATTGAGCCATTAGAAACAATGAATTCAGGAAATTGTTAGACAAATGGATGGAACTGGAGAACATCATCCTAAGTGAGGAAACCCAGTCTCAAAAGAACACTTATGGTATGCACTCACTGATAAATGGATATTAGCCTAGAAGCTTAGAATACCCAAGACACAATTCACATATCAAATGATGCCCAACATGCAGAAGAATGTGAATTGATCCATTCTTATCTCCTTGTATTAAGCTCAACTCCAAGTGTATCAAGGACCTCCACATAAAATCTGACACACTGAAACTAATAGAAAAGAAACTGCGGAAGACCCTTGAGGACATGGGCACAGGGGAAAAGTTCCTGAACAGAACACCAATAGCTTTTGCTTTAAGATCAAGAATTGACAAATGGGACCTCATAAAATTACAAAGTTTCTGTAAGGCAAAGTTCACTGTCAAACGGACAAAACGGCAACCAACAGATTGGGAAAGGATCTTCACCAACACTAAATCCGACAGAGGGCTAATATCCAATATATACAAAGAACTCAAGAAGGTAGACCTCAGAGAACCAAACAACCCTATTAAAAAGAGTATAGAGCTAAACAAAGATTTTCACCTGCAGAACATCAGATGGCTGAGAAGCACCTTAGGAAATGTTCAACATCATTAATCATTAGGGAAATGCATATCAAAACAACCCTGAGATTTCACCTCACACCAGTCAGAATGGCTAAGGTTAAAAACTCAGAAGACAGCATGTGTTGGTGAGGATGTGGAGAAAGAGGAACACTCCCCCACTGCTGGTGAAAGGGGAAATCATTTGAAATGTAATTAAAAATATATCGAATAAATGAAAAAATAAGTAAATGGAATACTACTTAGAAATTAAAAAAAAAAGAAGGAAGGGGTGCCCCCCCCCATCCTGGAAAAGCTCAGTGCAGCAGTGTAGGGGAATACCAGGACAGAAAAGTGGGAAGGGGTGGATTGGGGGGCAGGTGGGGGGGGGAAGAGGGCTTATGGGACTTTCAGGGAGGGGGGATCCAGAAAGGGAAAATCACTTGAAATGTAAATAAATAATATATCAAATAAAAAAAAGAAAACTTGTAGAAATGATTTGAAATATTACTTGTTTTGCTTTTTGGATAAAATCACACATTTCCCTCTCCTCACTTTTTTTAACTGGATCTCTCTTCTCATTTGAAGGTATAAGTTACTAGGTACAAGGGGTAGGCAATTCACCTCTGGTTTGGGTCTCCCAGTTTTATCATTTTAGACAATGTACTTTCTAAGCCTGAATGATAAAAATGAGGGATAAGAATTTACAACTTCATGTGAACTTTTCCTGGCCTCGGCATTTTTCTACTTACTTTGAGAGAAATATATTTGCATTAAGAACCAATAAATTTATAATTCCCTGAGGTTAGGCTTACATTATACCACGTTGTGGTTAGCACTTACTCTTTAACACATGTGACTCTGACAGGGCTCCAGGGTGGTTGGTTTCCACAGATTCATCTCTCCTCCTACTTGTGGCCTGCAGTTCCTGTTTGCCCAAGGATAGTTATATGGGCCAATACAAAAATTTAAACCTACTTAAACATGAGATTTTCTTGCAATGTTTTGTATAACTACAGGGCAAACTTTTCAGCATAAACTTTGAGAGAACAGAAGCTGTAACTTAATCTCAAAAGGTTGGAGGATTTGTTTGTAGCCATCAGGCAATGAATCATCTATCAATGAAACCCATATTACTTTTGCCTTAAAGATCTAACTGTGAATGAGAGTTTCATTCTTTTATAAGTGATGTTTTGAAGAAGAGGCGAAGATGGCACTCTCTTTCCACTAATTGCCTGAAAGATATGGACAGTTTTATGAATACCTAACTTGCTCTACAATTCTCCTTGTATAAGATTCTACCCACCACAGTTTGAAAAGTTAACTTCTACTCCACTCATGAAAGTGAATCTATAACCTTTATTACTCTGCCATTTATACTTTAGGGAAAACGCTAAGTTTATTTATCTGCTTGTGATATACAGTATATGTACTCTGTTGAGTTGTATAGGTGAATTACTACTATAACCTATATTAGTTGTATAGATGATATTACTCAAAATTTCTCTCTCTCTCTCTTTCTCTCTCTCTCTTCTTCTCCCTCTTTGCATGTTATTTAGAAACAAAAACATACAATTTACTCTAAATTGGACCACAATTATGTAAGTTGAGATAGTCTTAAAGATTAAATCAAGAATCTTCATGTTTAATAAATTTCTTGGAACTTTCACTGTTCATATTATCTAATAGACAAAAGTGTCAACAATGTTTTAGGTAGTTGTATTATATAACCCTGGATTGTATATCTCTTGTAGCCATTTGACAGTTAAGCAGCCAAATGTGTATTTATCAATTTTATTTATGGTTAGTTTGGATATTCATGATGTTAATAAAACTGAGAAATTTTGTTTTCTTAGTGGTAATGGATGGGTATTGATCATATATCACTGTAACATGGTAATAATAGTAGAGCCCAGTCTTGTAATGTAAAATAGGTACTACTTTGCACAATGAAATGTCTGAGACAGGAACATGGAAGTGAGTCACATGCTTGACCAGGCAGATGAGGAAGAAATGAGCAGCCAAAGCCTTTTGGAAAGCAGAGAAAACTGATTTTTTCTTTTCTTTTCTTTTCTTTTCTTTTCTTTTCTTTTCTTTTCTTTTCTTTTCTTTTCTTTTCTCTTCTCTTCTCTTCTCTTCTCTTCTCTTCTCTTTTTTCTTTTATTTTTATTAGATATTTTCTTTATTTACATTTCAAATTATTTACCTTTTCCTGTATCCCCCCTCCGGAAAGTCCCATAAGCCCTCCTCCTTTCCCCTGTTCCCCAGTCACTCCTCCTTTCCCCTCTTCCCCAGTCAAACCCTTTCCACTTCCCTGTCCTGGTATTCCCCTACACTCCTGTACTGAGCCTTTCCAGGACCAGGGGCCTCTCCTTCCTTCTTCTTGGGCATCATTTGATATGTGAATTGTTTCTTGACTATTCCGAGCTTCTAGGCTAATATCAGTTTATCAGTGAGTGAATGACATGTGTGTTCTTTTGTGATTGGGTCACCTCACTCAGGATGACATTCTCCAGTTCCACCCACTTGTCTAAGAATTTCATGAATTCATTGTTTTTAATAGCTGCATTGTATTCCATAGTGTAAATATACCACATTTTCTGTATCCATTTCTCCATTGAGGGACATCTGGGTTCTTTCCAGCTTCTGGCTATTATAAATAGGGTTGCTAAGAGCATAGTGGAGCATGTATCCCTATTACATGCTGGGGAATCCTCTGGGAATATGCCCAGGAGTAGTGTAATGAGGTCGTCTGGTAGTATCATGCTCAGTTTTCTGAGGAAACACCAGACTGATTTCCAGAGTGGTTGTACCAGCTTATATCCCTATCAGTAGTGGAAGAGTGTTCCTCTTTCTCCACATCCTTGCCAGAATCTATGTTCTCTTGAGTTTTTGATCTTAGCCATTCTGACTGGTGTGAGGTGAAATCTCAGGTTTGTTTTGATTTGCATTTCCCTAATGACTAAGGATGTTGTACATTTCTTTAGGTGCTTCTCAGCCATTCGATATTCCTCAGGTGAAAATTCTTTGTTTAGCTCTGGACACCATTTTTTAATAGGGTTATTTTGCTCTCTGGAGTCTACCTTCCTGAGTTCATTGTATATCTTAGATATTAGCCCTCTGTCAGATGTAGGGTTGGTAAAGACCTTTTCCCAATTTGTTGGTTGCCATTTTGTCCTTTTGACAGTGTCCTTTGCCTTACAGAAATTTTATAATTTTATGAGGTCCCATTTGTCAGTTCTTGATCTTAGAGCATAAGCTATTGGTGTTCTGTTCATGAAAGTTTCCCCTGTGCCCAATGTGTTCAACGTTCTTCCCCAGTTTCTTTTCTATTAGTTTTAGTGTGTCTTGTTTTATGTGGAAGTTTTTGATCCACTTGGAGTTGAGCTTAGTACAAGGAGATAAGAATGGATCAATTTGGGTATAAAGTTAACTCAAGCAAATCAGTAGCCTTACTATACTCAAGGGATAAACAGGCTGAGAAATTAGTTGGGGAAATGACACCCTTCACAATAGCCACAAACAATAAAAAGTGTTTCACTTGGATGTGACTCTAATCCAAGTGAAACATCTGTATGACAGAAAGTTCAAGTCTTTAAGAAAGAAATGGAAAAAGACCTCAGACGATGGAAAAATCTTCCATGCTCTTGGATTGGCAGGATTAATATAGTAAAAAAGCAATACCATCAAAATCCCAACTCAATTTTTCATAGAGTTAGAAAGAACGATTCTCAAAATCATCTGCAATAACAAAAAACCCAGGATAGCTAAAACTATTCTCAACAGTAAAAGAACTTCTGGGGGCATCAGTATCCCTGACTTCAAGCAGTACTACAAAGCAATTGTGTTAAAACCTGCATGGTACTGGTACAGTGACAGGCAAGTAGATCAAAGGAAGAGAACTGAAGGCCCAGAAATGAACCCACACACTTATGGTCACTTGATCTTTGACAAATGAGCTACAACCATGCAGTGCAAAAAAGATAGCCTTTTCAACAAATGGTGCTGGTTCAACTGGAGGTCAGCATGACTTTTTCTTAATGACATCATGGCTAAAGTCTCTACTTTTTCATGGTTCTTTTGGTTTAATTAGTTAGCCATCCCCTAGCAAAACTAGAATTCAAACTTTTGATTCTGTCATAAGATTAGTGAATCAAAAACTGATTTAAAAATCCCAATGAAACACACACACACACACACACACACACACACCAAAATCTTCTTATAGATCACTATAAAATGTATCTCTTAAGGCTGGTATGAAATTTTGCTGGACTGCATAAGTGTCTTGCTGAATGACTCACAATTGTACTTTCAGTAGTTGTAGTGAGCAGGCCTACAATACCAGATAGTGCTGCCTGGAAACTACAGTATGTGTGCATTGATAATTAAAGTATCCACTTAAACAGACAAGAATGCAAAAAGGATACTGATGAGTAATTATTATAATTAAAAAGTTGCAGGCAAGAATAATATATTCAGCAACATATATAAATGAAAAATATAGTAGGCCCTTGAGAATGAAATAAAAATTTAAATTAAAGGATAGAAGACTTTTATTAAAAAAAAAGTTCAAAGAGTGTCTTGGGAGATGTAGAAAAGAGGGTGGGGAGCCTCATTAATGATCAAGTAAAAACATTGTAGGTTGGTACTGAATAAAATTGTTTTCTAACTTTTTCTTTATAGCTGCTGAATGATTCAAACTTATGAGATCAACAAATTTTAAAGCAGTGGTCCTCAATCTTCCTAGTGCTGCACCCCTTTAATACAGTTCCTCATGTTGCAGTGACCCTAACCATACAATGATTTTCATTGCTACTTCATAACTGCAATTTTGCTATAGTTATGAATCATAATATAAATATCTTTGTTTCCAATTGTCTTATGCGACCCCTATGGTAGGGTTGTTGGACACTAAAAAGGGTCATGACCTTCATGTTGAGAATTGTTGCAATAAAGGAAATGTCTTAGTGATAAAATGTTTCACCATGGGTTGAAAATGTCCCCACCTGGCATCATTGTCAGAGCCCCCTTTAGTACTAATCTCTAGGCATGATAAGTAAGAGTTCGCTGCATTATCTGAAGATGTGAAAGTGGCAGTTTAAGAACAGTGTCCTAGTGAAGGTTTTATTGCTGTGAAGAGATACCATGACCATTGCCACTCTTTTAATCAAAACATTTAATTGGGGGCTGGCTTACATTAAGAGGTTTAGTCCATTATTATTGTGGTAGGAAACTATGCAGGCAGCATGGTACTGAATGGCTAGCTGAGAGTTGTATATCTGCAACCTTAGGCAGGAAGAAGAGCAAGAACCACTGGGTGTAGCTTGAACTTCTAAAAGCTCAAAGCTCACTTTTGGTAACATACTTCCTCAAATAAGGCCATGCCTCCTAGTAGTGTGATTCCTTAAAGGCCAGTGGGGCCATTTTTATTCAAACCACCACAAATGGAAAGGGAAAAAGTCAAAACCCCAAACAGTGCTGGTGGGACTAAAGCTGCTCTCAAATGTTTTGCAGAAACACAGTGAATGTGCTGTATAAGCAGGTCTGGCTGACTTAACTCTTCATTGCTTTTCTTGCTTGTATCTCTCAGTATTAAATGGAGGACAGTATTTGGAATGCCTCATCTTTTGATGAGGAGTAGCTATCAGAAATAAATTGGGTTCATTCTATCCCTCCTAGAGAGAATGGTCTCCAGTGCCTCAGAGCTAGTCACAGGATACCAGGTATATTAAAGTCCAGATGAGGCTATGCTGCTGTCTCTCTCCTGTGATGGGAGGGATATGTGCTGATTAAGATTTTATTGTCACAGTCAGCTTTCCTGGGCCTTGAGAGATGAGCTTGCCATGAATCCTAGGCTTCGCTCATCCTTTGATGCCTATCTGAATGATAAAGTGACTTCCCTTAAGATTGTGTGTAGGAGGTCAACCTCACCTGACTTGTTTAAGTGGTAGAAGTTACAAATTGGCAAGTGGTGCACAGTGAACATGTTTCATAGTCAGCAACTCCACTCAGGTTCATGCCCTACAGTACCACGATCATCTATAAGACAAAGAAGTATGCGTTAAAAGAGCCCAAAGCCAATGACACCTTGATCTTCAGCTAGTACTCTCCAAATGTGATAAAATAGATTCGTGTTGTCTAAGCCACATCTTCTATGTTACGAGAACAGGCTGACTAATACAAACACTGAAGTACATGGCCCAGTAGCTGTCACCTATAAAAAATAAAATGGTTCTCCTTTTCTTTGCCTTGAAAATGAGTGCTTCCTAAGGATATACTGTAATTTAGAAGTATCCTAATGAAGGGTGTCCAATGTCAGAGTCTCAGACAGTCACACTGATGTGAGGACAGAAAGTGTCCTAGAACTGATTTAAAAAATTAAAAATTTTAGAATATATCAATATTGAAAAACCAACATGTTTAAAAGCCAAAACCTATAAGAAAAATTCAAGTATCTGTACAATTTTTATGCTTATGTCTAGGATGCAATGTGGACTGTAATTGTGGCATTTCTAAAGGTAGATGGTAAGTAGCTAGACAAGAATGGGACAGTAAGAGCAGCTGTAACAGGTGCTGCTCCTGAATGGAGCTTTCTCTGTCAAGAGCATTCCCTGCAGTGTTTCAAGGAGCTCCTAAGCAGAAGCAGCCAAGTGGCTACATTTGGGTGATAGGTCCATGCGACTACACATGTTCAACAGTGTTCAACAGTATGGCACATGCACTTGCGATGGCAGAAAACATTGCTTATGTACATGCATACATTATGTGCATTTAATTAAAGTTAATCAGAAGGGTGTGGTGTATATATATATATACATATATATGTATACATATATATGTATACATATATATACATATATATACACACATATGTGTATATATATATATATATATATATATATATATATATATATATATATATATATATATAAATTCTCAGCTGAAATTGAGCCAACATAAACACATATATAAAAATAGACTGGATTGACCAATATTTATTATGGTGAATGAGAAAAATATAGAGCCTGGAAGACCAATACTTAGTTAAAATTTTGCTGAAGACCCTCTTGTTGCGAGAAGCTGGTCTTTCTGTTATATTCAAACCTTTAGCTAATTATAGCTGACTGAATAGCATACTGAAATCATGCAGTAAAATCTGTTTTATTCTAGCTTTACTTACTTAAATGCTAATATCATCCTCAAACCACTTATGTTGACTCATAAAGTTAACCACTACAAATTCCTATAAAGACAGTAGTAAAATTAATATTTATTTTCATTTTAAAAACACGGTTATATGCTGTACTTGGACATACAGGGAAAAAGATGTGTGTCTGAAATGGAAGCTTCTAGTTCTTTGGAAAGTTAGTTATGTCAGTTGATGCTTTGCTTAGGCACACAGGTGAAAGGAAACATGTGTATGACTGTTTTCCTGAAGCATACACAGGTGAAAGGATGTTTGGATATAACAACACTTTGTAAGGGCATTTGATGAAGGAGTATAAATATGACCCCACAGTCAGTGGGAGAGAAGAACTGAGCCTTATTTTGGTTTGCTCTTCCTCGTTATTCTTTGCTGAGGACACACATATCTTTAACCTTACATAGAGCATTGTTGAGCTCAACTTGTGATAACACTGCCATTGAGAGAAACTCCCCCAAGAATTTCTCTTGAGGTTCCTGTGGCAGCTTGCCTCTTCTATGGCCTGGCCTCAGGTTGGTTGGTGAACCTAGTGGTTTCTTTTAGATCGTACTACAGACTGGTGTCTGCTTGCCTAATGCACTTGACTTAGCTGCTGGTTCACACCTGGTGTCTGCCTGCCTAGAGGACTGGTCTGTAGCTGTTGAATCATATCTGTTGTTTGCAACAGGAATGAACTTCTGTTATAGAAGATATAGCTCACTCCCAAGAAACTATTGCTGAAGAGGTCCACTTTTGCCATATGTTAATAACTTTTCTCTTTCACTATCTCTGCTTGGTGGTGGGCTAGAGTAGAGGTTGGACTCTTATGAAAGGTAGGGTGGAAAATAATTATACCTACATGTGTCCCCCATTTCTGTGACCTTTCCTTTTTATTTTTGCTTCATCCATATTTTTGTAAGTATTGACAGCTCACTGCCCCACATACTAAAGTATGCCCCAATGTCTTTCAGTCAATATTTATAGATCATAGTGTTCATCAACTGTTTAAACTTGCTGGCTATCATCTGATAAGAACAGCCAAGCCATAGCATGCTGGAGATAAACATTGTGTACAATTGGTACTGCAGTCTCTTGCCACTGGAGAATGCCCCCCTTTCTTTCCCTTGTTGTGATTGAGTGAGGCATTAGCCATAGCCTGATCTTGCTGCTGGACTGAAAGAAAATTGGCTCTCTGATGGTCTCAGGAATGACACATCTCTCTTTGTGCTCATTTCCTTTCCAAGGTATCAGGAATTCTGACTTGGTAGAGAAAACATAACTTTGGGGTTTTTTAAGGGATCAGTCTTGCCAATTTCCATTTAATTACTTTTAAGAATGAGTAAAATGGTGTTGGAAGCAGAAGCAAATATTTCTTATTATGTTCTTATGAGCTGGAGAGAAGAAGGCTAACTGTGAATATAAATATGAGAAACTGCATTTGATTGAACACTTGTAATCACAAAATTAGTCCGTTCATGCTTGCTCTGCATGTATGGTCTACAATCAGGTCTTGGCCAGTCTGGCTATTGCGAATGTTTGGAAGAGAGCTAATCAGGAGGTTTCATGGTGACAGTTCAGTAAAAGTGTTCTAATAGGTGAGCACAGATTTGAGGTAGTACCTTGAGAATGCTGCTTGGTTATGGAGTTTCCATAGAAGCATAGAGGATATAGGCTCACAATAGGGTTAAAATCAAGACCATTTCTAGGCTGCCAAGGTGGGCAGCCATGTGCAGAGTGAAACCCAGTGAAAATTTGTGAAGTAGGGGAATCTGGTGATGACTTTACAGTTTCCACTACAGGTACTTTCTCCTTTATTATATGCATTTAATATATTCCAGAAAGAATGCTTGTATAAACAATAAACTGTGGTGCCCCCTCAAATATGTCACATCATCTTTGGGATGACAAAGATAGTAACCAGTGATAGCTATGCTGGCAGATGCAAATAAGAGTGGACTACAAGGTTTGAATCTATATAATTAGCATTATCTAACTCTAGTAAACTAATGCCATTTCTATAAATCCAGAAAAAAATGTTCTTCAGCCTTAAAGAGAATTTAGCTATATAGTCCAATGTGGAAAATACTTGCTATATTTCCCCTAATCACATTAGAATCTGCCTGATGTAAATTCATGTTTACACATCTTTAAGATGGTAATGTTTAACTAGCACATATAGTTATAGCCAGATGATTGGCTTTCTTATTTTCATTAACTTTAGAAAATAGTAAAATGTGTGGCCTTTTCAAATTATGGCAATAGCTAAAACTATTAACAATATCTTGAAGCTAATGCTGTTACTTTTAATTGATCAAATACAAGTTCCCCTCTTTTTAACTGGAAAATCAAATTGTTATTATTTAACTTCAAGGCATACTTGATCAGCACTAGATTGTTTTGTTCTCAGAATGCTAACAATGCTGCCTGTACTAAAAACCATTTATAAACCAAATGAATCGATGCAAAGAAATGTGTCATTTTCCACAGTAGTCTATGATTTCTTGTTTACAGTTATCTTCTTCAATAATACTGATTTTTTGGGGGAGATGCTTGGATTCACAATCAAAACACAATTAAATTTTACTGGGAGACCTGGGAGAATATGAATAGACACAATTGGTATTTATGGTACAGAGCTTTCTTGCTGGATTTGAAAGGGTTGCAGACATGAGGCTCTGTGTCCCGCACTTCATGTTCATACTTCTAGGATTGGGTCTCACACAACTGTAGGGTTAAATTCTTGTGAAGTAAATCAGGTGAACTTTTGTAGTTAAGGGTAGCTTCCTGTTTGTCCCCTTTAGTATTCTGTATCTCCCAAGCTTTTGAGCAAGCACTTCTACAGTGAACACTGACATTATTGCATTAAGCTGATAAACAGTTATAAATTCCTTATAATAAACAAAAAGGCCTAACGCATAATAAGGGCCAAAATCTCAACATTCCATCTATAATGAACTTAAAGGACTTAAAAGATTCCTAAAAGCTAAGCCCTACTCTTAACCCTTGCCCTGAAAAGGTTTTGTAAAACAGAGGATAGAGGAAAGGATTGATCTAGCATTGGAGGGGAATATAAGGACAGAGAAAAAAAAAGGAGGGAAGTGATTGGAGAATGGATGGAGAGAAGGTTTATGGGACATATGGGGGGGGGATCCAGGAAAGGGGAAATCATTTGGAATGTAAACAAAGAATATAGAAAATAAAAATATAAAGAAAAATAAAAAAACAGAGGATAATAGATATGAATAAGGATTAAGAATTGTTATAACTCTGAATTTAAAGTGGGCCATGAATCCAACCAGAACCCTTGTAGGAAAAACAACAGAGATCCACTGATAAGAAATCTCAGAAGGCAGAGACTGCATTAATAAGAGTTCCTGTTGCTTATACTAAAATGTGAAAAAGAAAAACTTAGGGAAGAACAAACATGCAACTACTAATTTGGTTGGTTCTTAGCAAAAGCAGTTTACAAAGGGTGCTGAAGTTAGGAAATTCACTGTGGGGAAAATGTGCTATAGACGAAGCCTGATGGATGGTGGGAAACAGTCTTACAGAATGAGTTAAGTGAGTGATAGCAACAGATGCTACAGAATGAGATCTGTAATCCAAGAAGGATCTGTGGAAAAATCCTTATATGTTGGTTGCAGAACCTTGACCAAACACGATAGCCAATAAGATTTTTGAGTATGTTGAATAAAGGAAGCACTGACAATTTGGATTAAAAGAAACCATGATCAGAATATAGCATCTGAAGATAATCTATTTTCAATAAAAAATTAGAAAGTTATTAGAAGCATGTATAATATACATTATGTTAAACTTTCATCTATACAAGTGACATAAATATAAACTCTATACTAATTGCAAAGTTTCACTGCACACTGATTATTTTTTCCAGTTTTAAAACTTAATCTTTATGTGTTTGATGGATGAGGGAGCAAAGGAAGAGATGGGAAAGAGAGCAAAGCAATGAATCTTTGAGTTATACTGGTTAGAGGGTGATGCAATCATTTTCCTCTCCACTTAATAACAATAGGCTAAATTCACCCATGGTTAAATAATAAGTTTATTAGAGTAAATGTATGGAAATACAAAATATTTAATAACAAATGATAAGTTTACTAGAGTAAATAATTGGTGGAAATACAAAATATTTAATAATAGCTCCCTTTCTGGAGTCTATAATTTGTCTCATAATAATTTTAGTGATAATTATTTCTCTGTGTTTAATCTTTAAAATTTATGAAATATTTATTAATAGTTTCTTTGACAGGCTATAAAATGGATTCTTTCAGTAATTATACCATTTTAGAATTAAGGTAACTAAAATTCACATCACAAAATTCCTTTTCAATTATTAGAGCAAGTGAAAGTCAGGACTTTGACCAGAGTCCAGATATGCTTTATTGTGGTATATCTGGTTCATGATTCTGCTTGGGTTCTCTTTATTTATGATAAAGAATAAATATAGCAGAGCAATATATTTATATTTTTTATCCATTGAAATATTATTTTCTGGGACTTTGTTGTTAAGAGAGTAATATGAAAACCTTTTGATTTAGTTGTTTCTCTTAATATGTGCTTTGATAATTTTAAAAATAATTACATAAAGTAAATGGAATATGTGAGGAACTTAATTCATTTCTTTCATTAGCAAAATATGCCATGTCACTATTTGTGTGTTATTAAGGGGAAATGCCTCCATTATAGTCACATGTGAAATTATATTTACAAGTGACTTAGAAATAATTTTTTATTGTTTTGTATGCTTCATTATGTTGCAAAGGAAGGCTTTCAGAGATGGTCATAACTAAACAAACATCTCCAGAGGAAATAAAAATTGGGCACAGAGCTAAGTGCTTGGCCTGGTATTCTGCAGCAGGCATTTCAGGAAGGTCTGGAAATGTTAAAGGTGTGGAATAATCATCATTTTTCCATGAGGCCTAGCCAGAGCTTGCTGTCCCTTGTGATTAATGAGCACCTGACGCTTTATGGTTTGATTTAACCATGGCATAAAGTAATCAAGGAAAGTTACTTACCCAATTAAGGCCTTCTTGGAAGGAAAAATGAGGACATTTTTTAAAGACCTACATTGGTCATTCAAACTTTAGTTTGGCACGCAATGTAAAGTTGATGAAATTAACACATTTAAGAGATCTACTTCATGACTATTTGTGCCTTCTGCCTTCATGATAAATCTAGGGTTTTATACACACTTGCCTGTTAGAATTGATGTAGGAAATGGGCTAGATATGTGTGCATTGATGTCACATATTTGTCAAAGTAGTTGAGCTGAAGACTAGATTAAGTGGCTGCTGGTCATGGTAAAGGAAAGAGGGAAACAGAGTGAGGAGAGCCTTAGCTCAGGGCACGTGCTAGTGTCTAGGTTGTGTATTGAGCACTCACCAAGCAGCAATTCGTAGGCCTCTGCTGTTTGCAGTGTTCTGGCTGTGTCACTGAATCTTAAAGATTCAGATGTGAAGCCATCAGTGATCATTGACTGCAGTAGTTTTTTTTTTTTTCCTTCAGTATCTTAATATGAAACAGGGATATGTGTTTGTTGTATCTGAGTCAAAAGCTTAGAAATGCCTAGGGTTAACTTTTCAGCTTCTTTTCCAATAAAAACCGAGGCACCAGTTTTAGTTGTTGCTGACTTAGCATTGCTTATTCTTCTCATTTCTATGCTCCTTGCTTCATTTATTTTACTCTGCTCTCAACATATTGCTTAAGGTCTTTTCTTTTTCCTTATATTGATTCCAAAACTTATTTCCAAGAACTGAGCTTCCTATTTACTTTATTCAAGCCTGATGAGTTGTACATATAATGACAAGCAGCACAAGGAAAGAGGTTGGTGAAAATGGTGTTTTCATTGTTTATCTTAGTGCATATATGTGTGATTTGTGCATGCATTTTATGTTTGTATATATTTTTATATGCACACATAGGAGGATATGGAAAGGAGTCTATCATTCTCTACATATATTTTTAAACAAAATATCTCAATGAACCTATTGAAGTTTACTGATTTAGCTTTTTTTCATGATCCAGTGAACTCCTGGAATCTGCCTGTCTCTACCTAACTCCACCCATGTCATTCCCAGAATTTTCATGGGTTTGGGATCCAAATTAACCTTCTGACCCATCTGCTCAGCTTCCTGGAAAAAGAGTTTGATGTGAAAGTAACTAGCTAGGAGATAAATGCTCTAAGGTATGATGTTGGGAACACTGTCTCCATAATGTTCTAATAGAGGCACAAGAGCTCCTAGAAGTAACAACCATGTTCTCACCACTACAATTAGGAAGACTAATGGGGAACATTTAATGATTCCCATATTCTTTTGATATTCCTCATAGATCAATATCTCATTGGCCCAACTCTGGAGGTGACACGATAAACTCATTTTACTGACCCAAAGAATTTCTTCCTCACACAACATTAGAAACACTCTTACCATCATAGACATGTTCAATATTAAGCTCACTTTGCTTGTCTATCAGTCATAATGGATATTCAATGTGCTCTTACATGGGCTATTATTCTCAAACAACTTTCAATATACTATTATTAGCCTAGGTTTTCTATATGTCTTTAACTCCCCATGGTTTCTTCTTTACCATTTTAAGTATAAAATCAATCATCAGAAAAAATTCTTCTTTATATTTAAGTCCTTTGCAAAGTATTCCTCTTATCTTCTCTCCCTTATGAAAGCATATCTTTCTTGAAGAAATTTCCTTTTTCTTTTCTTTTCTTTTTTTTGTTTTTGTTTTTATTTGTTTTTTTTCGAGACAGGGTTTCTCTGTGTAGCCCTGGCTGTCCTCGAATTCACTCTGTAGACCAGGCTGGCCTCGAAATCAGAAATCCATCTGCTTCTGACTCCCAGAGTGCTGGGATTACAGGTGTGCACTACCACTGCCCGGCTTGAAGAAACTGTCAAAAAGTCCTCTCCAAGAATGATGCTTTTTCTCCTTTATGTCATTCATGTTTCTGTATTCAGGACAAATATATTTCCTAATAATTCATGTCTTTTTCAGACATTACTTTCTATTTTCAAGCAGGGTGCTTCACAGTAAGTATGATTTTAGGACCCAAGAAGAGTTTATAGTTCATTTTCTTCTACCTAACATGGGGAGATTCTGTTGTAGTAGGAATTTCATCTGGCATACTCATTCATCCACAGGTTCTGTTTTGTTTTCCTTTAGACATAGGAAGTCTTTTATTACTATTAAACTGAAAGCATTTGAACTTACTCTTACTACATTTACGACCTTGTTTCTCTAGCCAAGGTTAGTGCATTATAATAATTCACACTAGATAAATATCTGCAAATTTGAGGGACTAAGTCCTATTGTTACTTAGATTTAGTATCCTAAAGAAAAATTACTATCATAAGTCTGCTTACTGCTTGTTAAAGTCAGTCAATGTTTCTTACATTGGCAATGAAAATCTACCATGACACATTTTGAAAAAAATGTATATCATGATGACCTGGTTGAACTATGGGCTATTTCAATCTGTCCTATTGGTTTTCTTCATTACTTTTTAAAAATGTATTAACTTTGTTGTAACTATTTCCATAGTTAACTAGAAACATTCATATTCTTACCACCCACAGTATACTATAGTTCATAACTTATGCTATTGTAGACTATGTATTAAAAGAAAAAATGTCATTGTGGAAAGAATAGCATTCTTTAACCACTATTTCCAGTTGTATTCTTCTATCTAATCCTCACCACATATTATAGTTTGCCTATATTTCTTGAATGAAGGGTGGTACTGTTTTTTTCATCCATAAAATGAGTTTTAGGCCTCTGCCCTTATCAATTCTATAGCCAAGTGTACATCTAGCAATGTGCATAGCCTCCTATCTTCACATATTTTTTTTCATCTTCTTGTTCTCCAAATATGTATGAATTAAGGAGTGAACAGTGGAATGGGTATCTAAGAAACATGCAATGCTTCCAGAGCAGTAGGTGGTTCATTATCTAAGTGATATGATGTGCTGTTCATTCTTCATTCCTTTATTACACATGACACTAGTGGAACGCAATAAAGGGCTTTTAGCTCCTTGAAGTGCTCCCATAACCTACAGGAGTACCATTTGTCTTGGTGGCAGTTAGCAAAGGAGCAAAGAACAATTTGTCTTTTTTTGCCTCATATTTCCACTTAAATGTGGAGAGATAAAAAGCAAGAGACAGCTTGTACTAATTAGGAGGAGAAAATTTAAGAGAATATTGCTCTTGGCAGTGTTCAAAATACCAAGGTCAAACATGTAACTTCTGAAATTCTGGGCTTCTCTGTAAATGTGTATAACGGGTAAGAACATTTTCATGGAGGCACTTTTAAACTTTTTTCATAACAAGGGCTTACTTACAGAGTCAAGGGGTTGCATATCCATTTCCTAAATGGCTATTTGGAAACCATAAGATCCTATTTATTCATTAAACTTAGGTCTTAAGAATTAAGCCTGAAAGATTAATACATCTGGATATACTACTCTCTTAGGTGCAGTTCAGTTGCTCTTCTGTAGAAGTTGTATGGACAATCATTCCTGCGGACATTCAAGGACTACTTGTTCTTCCACCTTCTCCCATTGTATGTCACATATTTTGACAATGTGATACATTTTTGGTGACTTTTGAATCATTGATATGGACGAACCAATCAACAGTTATATAGTTCCTCGCTCCCACACTTTTTCCTGTCTATTGATTATTTACCAGCAGATTAAGAAAGGACATGTGTTTAGTTAGTAATAATTCAGTATTTCTTAACATATGTTTAATAAGGATTCTGCATTTCTTACTTTATTAATCTCAAAGGCTGGCATGCCATTATTCAACAGTGTTATTCACTTCTTAAAAATGAATTCTCTAATTTCTTGAAAGGCACTGTAAGATCGGTAATAATAATAATAATAAATATTGATAATAACAACAATAATAATAACAATAATAATAAAAACTACCAAAATATCCTTCATTAATTGAAGCTGAATTCTCCTGTCATGTTAAAAGATTAAAATATTTTTGGAATATAGTTTTCAGTATTTCTACTCTACAACTGTACATATTAATTGAATAACTAATTTATACATTTCGATAGCCCACAATATATCTGTTTGCATCGTACTTTGAATTGTCAAATTCCTGCAGAGATTATTAATGCTTTAGTAAGAGTAAACACAAGTTTGCATTTAGCTCTAAAGTGTTAATGAAACATTTTAGTCATCTTTACTCAAAGAAAGGTTTTATACAATTGTGTTACTCTTTAATGTTGCTATTTGACATTGCAAAATAATTTAAATATGCTCTAGTGTGATCATCATTCAGCAGAGCATATCTAGTCTTCTTAACAAAATAAAGCTAGTATGTAATAACACTGACAGAAAGGAAAAGTTAATTTTATGAAGAATATTTATTGTTCTTTAATAATTAGGTTTCTTACTGGTCTTTAAGATACATGAGAATAATGATCCCTTCAGTTGTTTATTACAATGTACTATTTCTCTGTACTATTTCTGAAGTGCATGTTCATTACACATTTGAACATAAAATGATATTTCCATGTTGGTCCACTCAGGCAGAATTAAAAAATACATAGAAGTAAAATAGAAATCACAAAATTCTGCTCAGTTTTGTTCAGTGGAAAACTATTTTTTTTATGTTAACCTAGAATATCAGCCTCATCACCTAAGGTTATAATTTATATTTTTCATGATTCTGTTTAAATCCCAAGTGAGAGATAGAGAATTTTTCCTTAACTCAGGAGTAAAATTACTCCATTAGATAGATGCTAGTTTTGTCTCTTTCTTTTTTTTTTATTTTAAAGAATTATTTATTTATTTTATGTATGCATTTACACTATTAGCTATCTTCAGATATACCAAATGAGGGCGTCAGATCCCATTTCATATGGTTGTGAGCCTCCATGTGGTTGTTGGGAATGAACTCAGGACCTCTCTGGAAGAGCAGATAGTGCTCTTAACTGCTGAGCCATTCCTCCAGCCCTTTTCTCTGTCTTAATTGGAAAGCTCAGTAAAAGTTCTTTGTGTGGTTCAACTATTAAAAGTAGTGTAACAAAATGAGAATTATTGCTTTTTTTCATCTCTACTTGGTTTGTTATCTATGAGATATATTGGGATTTGCCTGCCTCTTTCCTCCTGGCTTTTAGGTCCTCAAATCTTTGTATTTTGTATGGTGTCTAACAGATCTGTCTTTTTTTTCCTTTAGGCCAAGAACTTTTGAGAATGCCACAGATTCTAGCTTTACATGCTATATTTAGAGGATAATTCTCTGCAACTTCATGGATCGATTTTGCCATCTAAGTTACTTTGTGGGAGATAATTGACATTCATTGTTTTATGACAACTATATGTGATGGATTGGTTCTACTAATTGACACTGGTTAGCTTCCTATCAGTCGTAGTATTTTGCAACGAGCTGGATTCAAATCCTAGGCAAGATACATGGCAATTTTAGGAAAGCAGTCAGAATGAACCTAGGATAAAGAGTATAGATTCTCTCTGCAGCAATCTTCAGTTTTCTAAAGTCATGAAAAAGGTGAAAACTCAGTAAACTACTAGGAGAACAGTTTCTAAGAGTCAGCATAGATTGTAATTGAAAAATTTAAGGGTGTGACTCTAGGTAGATACTGTGACACATTATATTATAGCATTAAAGATTTAATATAAAATTGAACATTTTTTAGAATGATCAATTATATAAATTTGCCTATGAGAAATATGAAATTATATCAGAAGTGTGCAATAAATGACACAATCTATTTTGTGTGTAAAATAATGCACAATGAAAATATATTTGACAGTTTAGTAATTTATTCTTTTTAGATTATAGAAATAATGAAAGAAGTAATCTTAAACACCAAATGACAGAAGACATGAAGGGGCAGGGCTGGGAAGAGGGGTCACATGATTGGGATATAAAATGAATAAATAAATTAATGGAAACCTATACATTTTTATGTGGCTTAAAGTTGTTCTTTGTGAGACATCTTTCCTTGGCCACCTTTTCTCATCTATTTTTTTTTCAAATGATTCAGATATTTATTTATTTTTCATTCGATATATTTTTTATTTACATTTCAAATGTTTTCCTCTTTTCTGGTCCCCAACTTCCCAAAAGTCACATAAGCCCCCTTCCCTCCCCCTATTCTCCCACCCATCCCTTCCCACTTCCCTGTTCTGGTTTTGCCTTATACTGCTACACTGAGTTTTTCCAAAACAGGGGCCACTCTTCCATTCTTCTTGTACCTCATTTGATGTGTGAATTATATTTTGGGTATTCCAGTTTTCCAGGCTAATATCCACTTATTAGTGAGTGCATACCATGACTGACCTTTTGAGACTGGGTTACTTCACTTACTATGATGTTCTCCAGCTCCATCCATTTGCCTAAGAATTTCATGAATTCATTGTTTCTAATGACTGAATAGTACTCAATTGTGTATATATAGGACATTTTCTGTATCCATTTTTCTGTTGAGGGATACCTGGGTTCTTTCCAGCTTCTGGATATTATATATAGGGCTGCTATGAACATAGTGGAGCATATATCCTTATTACATGCTGGGGAATCCTCTGGGTATATGCCCAGGGGTGGTATAGCAGGATCTTTCAGGAGTGAGGTGCCCAGTTTTCTGAGGAACCCCCAGATGATTTCCAGAGTGGTTGTACCAATTTGCAACCCCACCAGCAGTGCAGGAGTGTTCCTCTTTTCTCCACATCCAACACGTACTGTCTCCTGAGTTTTTAATTTTAGCCATTCTGACTGGTGTAAGGTGAAATCTCAGGGTTGTTTTGATTTGCATTTCCCTGATGACTAATGAAGTTGAGCATTTTTTAAAGATGTTTCTCGGCCATCTGAAGTTCTTCAGGTGAGAATTCTTTGTTAAACTCTGTACCCCATTTTTAATAGGGTTATTTGGTTTTCTGGGGTCTAACTTCGTGAGTTCTTTGTATATATTGGATATTAGCCCTCTATCTGATGTAGGGTTGGTGAAGATCTTTTCCCAATTTGTTGGTTGCTGATTTGTCCTTTTGATGGTGTCCTTTGCTTTACAGAAACTTTGTAATTTTATGAGGTCCCATTTGTCAATTCTTGATCTTAGAGCATAAGCTATTGGTATTCTGTTCAGCAATTTCTCCCTGTACCAACGTCCTTAAGGGTCTTCCCCAGTTTCTTTTCTATTAGCTTCAGAGTGTCTGGCTTTATCTGGAGGTCCTTGATCCATTTGGAGTTGACTTAGTACAAGGAGACAAGCATGGATAAATTGACATTCTTCTACATGCTGATCTCCAGTTGAAACAGCACCATTCCTTGAAAAACATCCCTTGAATGTTTTTAGCCCCTTTGTTGAGGATCAAGTGGCCATGGGTGTGTGGGTTCATTTCTGGATCTTCAATCCTGTTCCATTGATCTGCCTGCCTGTCACTGTACCAATACCATACAGTTTTTTTTAACACTATTGCTCTGTAGTATTGCTTGAGGTCAGGGCTACTGATTCCAACAGAATTTCTTTTGTTGTTGAGAATAGTTTTAGCTATCATGGGTTTTTTGTTATTCTAAATGAATTTGAGAATTGCTCTTTCTAACTCTATGAAGAATTGACTTGCGATTTTGATGGGTATTGAGATGAATTTGTATATTGCTTTTGGCAAAATGGCCATTTTAATTATATTAATCCTGCTGATCCATGAGTATGGGAGGTTTTTCCATTTTTTGAGGTCTTCTTGCATTTCCTTCTTCAGAGTCTTGAAGTTCTTGTCATACAGATCTTTCACATATTTGGTAAGAGTCACCCCAAGGTACTTTATACTGTTTGTGGCTATTGTGGAGAGTGTCAGTTCCCTAGGACCAGCCTGCTAATCCTTTGAGTATAGGAAGGCTCCTGATTTGCTTGAGTTGATTTTATAACCAGACCCTTTGCTGAAGTTGTTTATCAGCTGTAGGAGCTCTCTAGTGGAGTTTTTTGGGTCACTTAGGTAGACTATCATATCATCTGCAAATAATAATTGTTTGACTTCTTCCTTTCCAATTTGTATCCCTTAGACTTCCTTATGTTGTCTAATTGCCCGAGCTAGTACCTCAAGTACAATATTGAAAAGATAAGGAGAAAGGGGGTAGCCCTGTCTAGTCACTGATTTTAGTGGGATTGCTTCAAGTATCTCTCCAGTTAGTTTGATGCTGGCTACCGGTTTGCTCTATATTGCTTTTACTATGTTTAGGTATCGGCCTTGAATTCCTGTTCTTTCCAAGACTTTAAGCATGAAAGGATGCTGAATTTTGTCAAATGCTTTTTCATCGTCCAATGAAATGACCATGTGTTTTTTTTTTCTTTGAGTTTTTTTATGTAGTAGATTGCATTGATGGATTTCCGTATATTGAACCAACCCTGTATCCCTGGATTAAAGCCTACTTGATCATGGTGGATGATCATTTTTATGTGTTCTTGAATTCGGTTGGCAAGAATTTTATTGAGTATTTTTGCATCGATGTTCATAAGGGAAATTGGTCTGAAGTTCTCTTTCTTTGTTGGATCTTTGTGTGGTTTTGGTATCAGCATAATTGTGGCTTCATAGAAGGAATTGGATATTGTTCTTTCTGTTTCTATTTTTTGGAATAGTTTGAAAAGTATTGGTGTTAGGTCTTCTTTGAATGTCTGATAGAATTCTGCACTGAAGCCATCTGGTCCTGTGCTTTTTTTGGTTGGAAGGCTTTCTATGACCTGTTCTATTTCTTTAGGGGTTATGAGATGGTTTAGACGATCTATTTTGTCCTGATTTAATTTTGGTATTTAGTATCTGTCTAGGAAATTGCCCATTTCCTCCAGATTCCCCAGTTGTGTTGAGTATAGGCTTTTGTAGTAGGATCTGATGATTCTTTGAATTTCCTCACTTTCTGTTGTTATACCTCCCTTTTCATTTCTAATTTTCTTAATTTGGATACTTTCTCTATGCCCTTTGGTCAGTCTGGCTAAGGGTCTTTCTATCTTGTTGCTTTTCTCAAAGAACCAGCTCCTGTATTCATTGATTCTTTGTATGGTTCTCTTTGTTTCCACTTGACTGATTTCAGCCCTGAGTTTGATGATTTCCTGTCTTCTACTCCTCCTGGGTGAATTGGCTTCTTTTTGTTCCAGGGCTTTCAGCTGTGTTGTTAAACTGCTAGTGTATGCACTCTTCATTTTCTTTTTGGAGGCACTCAGGGCTATGAGTTTTCCTCTTAGCACTGCTTTCATTGTGCCCCAAAGATTTGGGTAGGTTGTGCCTTCATTTTGATTAAATTCTAAAAAGTCTCTGATTTCTTTCTCTATTTCTTCTTTGGCCAAGGTGTCATTGAGTAGATTATTGTTCAGCCTCCATGTGTATGTGGGCTTTATGTTGTTTTTGTTGCCATTGAAGACCACTCGTGCAATGTGTGCTTTGAGCTTTAGTAAAGTTTCTTTTACGAATGAGGGTGCCCTTGCATTTGGTGCATAGATGTTCAGAATTGAAAGTTCTTCTTGGTGGATCTTTCCTTTGACCAGCAAGAACTGTCCTTCTGTATCTCTTTTGATGACTTTAGGTTCAAAGTCAATTTTATCTGATATTAGAATGGCTACTCTGGCTTGTTTCCTGAGACCCACTGGCTTGTAAAATTGTCTTCTAGCCTTTTACTCTAAGGTAGTTTTTGTCTTTGACATTGAGGTGTGTTTCCTGTATGCAGCAAAATGTAGGGTCCTGTTTCCTTATACAGCCTGTTAGTCTATGTCTTTTTATTGGGGAGTTGAGTCCATTGACATTAAGAGATATTAAGGAATAGTGATTATTACTTCCTGTCATTTTCGATGTTATTTTTATATTTGAGTGGTTATCTTCTTTTGGGTTTAATGAAAGAAGGTAACCATCTTGCTTTTTCCAGGGTGTAGTTTCCCTCCTTGTATTGGAGTTTTCCTCCTATTATTCTTTGTAGACCTGGGTTTGTAGAAAGATATTGTGTAAATTTGGTTTTGTCATGGAATATCTTGGTTTCTCCATCTATTGTGATTGAGAGTTTTGCTGGGTATAGTAGTCTTTGCTGACATTTGTGTTCTCTTAGAGTCTGCATGAGATCTGCCCAGGATTTTCTAGATTTCCTGGTCTCTGGTAAGAAGTCTGGTGTGACTCTGATAGGTCTTCCTTTATATGTTACTTGGCCTTTTTCTCTTGCTTTCTTTAATATTCTTTCTTTGTTTAGTACATTTGGGGTTTTGATTATTATGTGATGAGAGGTATTTCTGCTCAGGTCCAGTCTGTTTGGAGTTCTGTAGGCTTCTTGTATATTCATGGGCATCTCTTTAAGTTGCGAAAGTTTTCTTCCATAATTTTCTTGAAGATATTTGCTGGCCCTTTCAACTGTAAATCTTCACTCTCATCTATACCTATAATCCTTAGGTTTGTTCTTCTCATTGTATCCTGGATTTCCTAGATGTTCTAGGATACAAGCTGTTTGCATTTTGCATTTTCTTTGACTGTTGAGTCAATGGTTTCTATGGTATCTTTGGCATCTGAGATTCTTTCTTCCATCTCTTGTATTCTGTTGTTGATATTTCCATCTATGGCCCCTGATTTCTTCTCAAGGTTTTCTATCTCCAAAGTTGTCTTCCTTTGTGATTTCTTAGTTGTTTCTTCTTTCGATTTTAGATCCTGGATGGTTTTGCTTAGCTCCTTCACTTGCTTGTTTGTGTTTTCCTATAATTCTTTAAGAGATTTTTGTGTTTCCTCTTTCATGACTTCTGTTGTTTGATTTACTTTCTCCTGCATTTCTTTAAGTTTTATTTGTGTTTTTTCTTTATTGGCTTCTCCTAAGCCTTATTCTCTTGAATTTCTTTAAGTGATTTTTGTGTTTCCATTATACAGGTTTCTAGCTTATTCAGATTCATTTATGTTCTTTTTGTGTTCTTCTAGCAGCATCATGAACAGTAATTTTAAATCCAAATCTTGTTTTTCTGGTGTGCTTGTGTAGGAGTTGCTGATGTTGGAGAGTTTGGTTCAGATGCTGCCATATTGCCTAGATTTCTGTTAGTAGTGTTCCTGCCTTTGCCCTTTGCTATCTTGTTATTTCTGTCGTTAGTTGGTCTTGTCTCTGGCTGGTATATGTGCCTCCTGTGAGGCTCTAGGGCTATTTCTGCAACACTGGATGGCTGGGTTTCCCCTGTTACAGATTGCTAATGTGCAGTCCTCCTCTTGGGTGCCCTTGGATCCCTAGTGTGCCTTTCCCCAGGTTGTCTGTATGAACCAGGCGGTGCCAGTTTGCTCCTTCAGTGAGTGCTGATGGTCTATGCTGTGGGACCTTTTCTAAGTGCTTGTCACTCTGCTGGGCAGCCTATCTCCCAACTGGGTTGGTGCACACAAGGCTAATCTAGCTGCTGAGGCCCTGAGTCTAGGCAAAACTTGGCAGGCTAAGACCTGAGCAAAGTTCCCCGCGGCTATGACTGTTAATTGGTTCTGTCAGGTGGCCAGGATGGCAGAGTGTGTGTGTGCTCCCTGAGAGTGCTGGGAGAGTCTGCTAGGCTAACAACCTCTGGGGTGGGTTGGCACACAGATGGCCCACTGAGCAGCCCTGGGCCTGGGGTCAGTCCAAGGCCTGTCCGCCTTATACCCCTGCTATGTTAGCCTCGGGCTATGACTCTTAGTTGACTTTGCCTGCTAGAACTCTCTGGCATCCAGTATTCAAAATGGAGGCGTGTGCGCTGGGCCAGGTCAAACAACCTCCTAGGTGGGTTTGCACACCAATATCACCCCCCCAGTAGCCCTGGGCCTAGGTGTAGGCCAACGCCTGTTGGGCTTAGACCCCCATGCTGTTGGCCTTGGGTTATATTTGCGTACCTCAGTCTGTCTGATTTCTTGGATCTCTGAGATCCAAGATGGCGGAGAGACTCTAGTAACTGACTGGCGGGAGGCAGAGTTCTGATGTAGCTTCTGTCGGTGAAAGGCGCTGTAAATCTGCCACTGCTTGCAGTCTGGCTGCCCAGTGAAGGTCAGTGGTAGTGGGCACAAGGCCTGCCTGGACCCTGTCACCTTGGTTCCACTGCTGATAGCCCTTCAGCTGGATGAGCTGCTGTTGCTGCCGCTGCCTGACGCCAACCTTTTCTCTTCTTTTCCCTTCCCACAACATGTCATTATCTTCAAATCCACAGGGCTAGCTCAAGATCTGTAGTTTCAGAAGCCACCAGTGCCAGTTAAAAAGATCATCTACCAGCTTTCCTCTCCCAAGCACAGGTTATGTACTTACTGTACTGGCCTGTTATCACATCACATACACACAACGAAAAAACCAAGTCTGCATGCCCAGACAAAATTGGAAAATGAAAACAATAATGGCCAAGATAATATATCTTCTACCAAACCACTTTCCTATTTAGGTGTTCTCTAATGAGAACTACATAGATGAAGCCCAGACATAGAGTTTCAAAGAACAATCCTAAACTTTATTAAAGATTCAAGAATTAAGGAGGATACAACAGAAGTAATACTTCATTGAACTGCCATAGGATAACAGTACATGCTTGGGTAATATCCAAGAATTAAAAATATGTGACTGAAAGAAATAAAGTCACTAACTCAGGAATTAAAAAATAAATAAATAAAAAGAAAGTGAGATTGAAAAGAACATAAGCTCAAGTGTAGGTAAAATTGAAAAAGTCTTGCAAGTATAATGAAACAAGAAGAGGATAGAATATCAGGACTCAAAGATTTGGAAGAATAAGTAAAGAATATAAAAATCTTTAACATCACTGGGAAGGAACATACAGGAAATGTGGAAACCATAAAAAAATCAAATCTTCATATTATAGGCATATATGAAAGAGAAGAATCTTAAATCAGTTGCATAGACCAGATCTTTAACAAGGTCAGAGAATAAAACTTTCACAAATTAAGGAAACTCATGGCCACATAGGTACAAGTAATCCACAGTATACTAACTAGACAAAGAAACATCCCAAAATACATAATAGCTAAAAGACTAGATATGAAGAACACAAAGGAGATATTGAAATCTTCAATATAGTTATACTGGTTACATATAAAGAGACAATCATTAGAATAGTGCCAGATTTCCAAATGGAAACTGAACTCCAGAGAATACTGGAACAATGCATTCTGATTTCTAAAAGACCTCACCTACAAACCTTTACTTCTGTGCCCAACAAAACCATCTGCCCATAATTGAAGAGGAAAGAAAAAACTTGCTATAATACAAACAGCCTAAAACTTCCATATTCAACAAACAACTTCACTTAGAATGGTGGACATAATACTTCAAAATGGAGAGAGAAACAAGCACAGCCAAGCCACTCTGAAAGAAAGTAAACAAAGAAAAATGTGAAATACAAAGGACAACTAATATAAACAAGCAAAACAATAAAATTATTGTAATATCTATGCAACTTTTTTTTTCCTTTGGGACGTTTTATTTATTTTTTCTGCCCTTCTACCCACCTGTCATTTAGAACATCCTTAGTGTTAGTCAGATATCTCCTACATGTAAACCTCTCTCCCATCATGCTCTGCTCTCCTTTCATACCACCTGCTTACCATCCCCCTTCCCTTACACGTGTCTTTCCTCTCCATCAACCGTTCCTTTCTAGGTACATACATTTTACAAGTACTCCACGTTAAACACACAAATCTAAAGATTTGACTCTAGGGTCCTCATTGATTGAGAACACAGAACATTTGTGTTTCTGGGTCTGGGTTTCCTCAGTCTGTATATCTATGCAACTTTTAATAATAACTCCAAATATTAGTGGCTTCGATTCTCCAACTGAAAGACATAAGCTAGCTGAATGCATTAAGAAATAAAATCCATCTTTCTATCTAGAAGAAACTCATCTTACCATATAGATAGAGACTCCCCTTGAAGTGAAAGGAGGGAAAAAAGTATTCTACAAAAGTGATCAGGAAAGCAATAAGCATTGACATCATAGTTTTTAACAAAATAGACTTCAATCTAAAATGATTCAGAAGAGAGGAATATACTTCATTATAATCACTGGATGAATTAATAAAGAAAATATTGCAATATTAAGCATTTATATACTGAACTCTGATGTACCTATTTTAACTAATGGAGTTAATGATATAAATTGAGACAAATGTAATAATAGTAGATGATTTCAACACCCCATTTTCTCAAATAGATAGGTCATCTGAACAAAACTAAATAGAAAAACATCAGAATTAAATAGTATCTTATATCAAATATACCTCAAAGATATATAGGGAATATTTTACCCAAACCACCAAAAGAAATACATGCTACTCAGCAATAAATAGAATCATCTTTAAAATAACCCCTCCCCAAAACTTAGCAAAAACAGAAAATCAATCTAAGTACATTATAGCATCATTATGTAATAAGATCTAAAATAAAAAGCAAACAAAACACTAGTAAAGGTGAAACATCCAGGAAGTTGAATAACTTTTTACTGGATAATGATTTTCTTAGTCAGGGTTTCTGCACAAATATCATGACAAAGGTGTTTGTTGGGAAGAAAAGGGCTTATTCAGCTTACACTTCCACATTGCTGTTCATTGCCAAAGAAAGTCAGGACTGGAACTCAAGCAGGTCAAAAAGTAGGAGCTGATGTAGAGGCCGTGGAGGGATGTTACTTACTGGCTTGCTTACCCTGGCTTTTTCAGCTTTCTTTCTTATGAAACTGAAGACTAACAGTCCTGGGATGGCACCACCCACAATGGGCCCTCTCACTCTTGATCACTAATTGAGAAAATGCCTTACTGTTGGATCTCATGGAGGCATTTCCTCAACAGAGGGTCCTTTCTTTGTGATAGATCCAGTACATTAAGTATGTAAAAAAAGTTAGTCAAGAAATAAAAATATTCTGGAACTGAGTGAAAATTAAAACATAACCAAATCTTTTTTTTTCTTTTTTTTTATTCGATATAATTTTTTATTTATATTTCAAATGATTTCCCCTTTTCTAGCCCCCCACTCCCCGAAAGTACCATAAGCCCCTTTCTCTTCCCCTGTCCTCCCACCCACCCCTTCCCACTTCCCCGTTCTGGTTTTGCCGAATACTGCTTCACTGAGTCTTTCCAGAACAAGGGGCCACTCCTCCTTTCTTCTTGTACCTCATTTGATGTGTGAATTATGTTTTGGGTATTCCAGTTTTCTAGGTTAATATCCACTTATTAGTGAGTGCATACCATGATTCACCTTTTGAGTCTGGGTTACCTCACTTAGTATGATGTTCTCTAGCTCCATCCATTTGCCTAAGAATTTCATAAATTCATTGTTTCTAATGGCTGAATAGTACTCCATTGTGTAGATATACCACATTTTTTGCATCCACTCTTCTGTTGAAGGATACCTAGGTTCTTTCCAGCATCTGGCAATTATAAATAGGGCTGCTATGAACATAGTAGAGCATATATCCTTATTACATGGTGGGGAATCCTCTGGGTATATGCCCAGGAGTGGTATAGCAGGCTCTTCTGGAAGTGAGGTGCCCAGTTTTCGGAGGAACCGCCAGACTGATTTCAAGAGTGGTTGTACCAATTTGCAACCCCACCAGCAGTGGAGGAGTGTTCCTCTTTCTCCACACCCTCTCCAACACCTGCTGTCTCCTGAATTTTTAATCTTAGCCATTCTGACTGGTGTAAGGTGAAATCTCAGGGTTGTTTTGATTTGCATTTCCCTAATGACTAATGAAGTTGAGCATTTTTTAAGATGCTTCTCTGTCATCTGAAGTTCTTCAGGTGAGAATTCTTTGTTTAACTCTGTACCCCATTTTTTAATAGGGTTGTTCGGTTTTCTGGAGTCTAACTTCTTGAGTTCTTTATATATATTGGATATTAGCCCTCTATCAGTTTTTGTAAGGCAAAGGACACCATCAAGAAGACAAATCGGCAACCAACAAATTGGGAAAAGATCTTCACCAATCTACACATAACATACAAATCTTTAAGATATACTAGAAGAAATTATAAGAGTGGAACCCTAAGTACCAACATTAGAAAAAGAAGAAAAAGTACAAATAAATTACTTGATGAAACTCAATAATTTTTAATGCCAAGAATAAACCAAACACAAAGCATTAGACAGCAAGATATAATAGATGTCAAAGTAGATATAAATGAAATAGAAACAAAAAAATACTACATAGAATCTATGAATCCAGTAACTATTTGAGAAGATAAATCAGCTTGATCCTTTGCCCAACTGAAAAGAAGAGATGATCCAAATTAATTGATCAGAAATTAGCAGGCAAACATCGCAGAGAGCAAAGGAATACAGAATATTATAAGGGAATAGTTTCAAAACTTATACTTGGGGCTGGAGAGATGGTTCAGCAGCTAAGAACACTTACAGCTCTTCCAGAGGTCCTGTGTTCAATTCCCAGCAACCACCTTGTGGCTCACAACCATCTGTAGTGGGATCCAATGCCCCCTTCTAGTGTATCTGAAGATAGCTACAGTGTACTCATATACATAAAATAAGTAAATAAATCTTAAGAAGACAAAAAACTGTGATTCTGAATTTACTATTAAAACAATCTTGTACTCTATTAAACTAGAAAGTTAAAAAAAACAAAGAAAGAATTCTTTGATACATCTAAACTATCAAAGATAAATCAAGATGAGGCCAAGAACCTAAACAAATCCATCAGAAGGGAGAGGATGGAAACAATAATAAAAATCTTCTGAATAAAAAAAAAAATCGGGCCCAAATGAATCCATATCAAAATTCTGCCTGATATTCAAAACCTAACTACAATCAATGGAACAGACTGAAGGAAAGGCCATCCAGAGACCACCCTACCTAGGGATCAATCCCATATGTAGATACCAATCCACTACACTATTGCTGATGCCAAGAAGCACTTGCTTACAGGAGCCTGGTATGACTGTTCCCCAAGACGTTTTACCAGCACCTCACCAAAGCAGATGCAAATACAACCAACCACTGAATTGAGCCCAGGAACCCCAATTGAAATCTAGGGGATTGACTGAAGGAACTGAAGGGGATCACAACTGCATGAGAAGAACCATATCATCTAACTGGATAAGCCAGAGATCCTAGGGACTAAACCACCAACCAAAGAATATACCTGGAAGGAACCATGACTCCATATACATATGTAGAAGAGGATGACCTTATATGAAATCAATGGGAGGGGAGGGAGAATTGATGCGCCAGTATTAGGGGATGCTAGAATGATGAATGGGGGAGTGGGTGGAGGAAAACCCTCATGGAGGCAAAGCGGAGGGGGCAGAGGACGGATGGAATGGAGGAGTTTTGTGGAGGGGTGAACAGGAAGGGTGATATCATTTGAAATGTAAACAATTATAATGCTTAATAAAAATGAAATGGAATAATCATTCCTAAACTTATTCTGTGAACTCCACATCCTTCTCTAATATGAAAACCGTGTAAAGACAGAATAACATCAACAAGCAAAACTACAGACAAATATCCCTGATGAACACAAATGAGAAATACTTAATAAAGCAATAGCAAACTAAATATAGGTATACCAAAAAGATCATTCACCATGATCTTTGGATCTTATCACAAAATTGGTCTTGTCACAAAAATGCAGTGTTGGTTTAACACCTCATTAGTTAAAAAATATTATGTAAAAATTATAAAAATTGACTTAGACAAAAAATATCACATGCTCATATTAATAGATTGAGAAAAGGCCTATGACAAAATCTAACATGTTTTTATTATGCAAGTCTAAAAAGCATAAGACGGGAAGGAACATCCTCAGCATAGCAAAATCTATATATAACAAAATCTATATATAATTCTGTCAGCGTTATCCTCAATGGAGAAAAAACTTGAAGTAATCCCATTAAAGTTAGGAACGAGACAGGGCTGACACCTGTCCCTAATTCTTTCCAATATATGTTGGAAGCACTATCTAGATGAGAAGTAACATAAAGGAATTCAAAGGGGAAAAGAAGAGTCCATTTTATTCCTATTTCCAGATGATGTGATATTAAATGCTAGAGATATCCCCACAATTCCAGCATAAAACTAGAAACAGTTGATAATTTCAGCAAAATCACAGAGTAAAAGTTCAATTTTCTGTACACCACTAATGAACATGCTTTACATACTCTAATTCATTATAGCATTAAAGGCAGTAAGGCAATTTTCAAATCTAACCAACATAAGAATATATGATACCTCTACAGTGAAGATTTCAAATCTTTGAAGAGATCAAAAAAGAAATTAGAAAATAAACAGGTACCCTGCATTCATGAAGAGGTAGAATTAGTATTCTAAAAATGACTATCCTAACCAAAGCAATTTAAAGATTCCATGAAATCCCAATCAAAATAGGAAAAATAAATTTAAAAAATCCAAACTTCTAGGAAAGCATAAAGATCCTAGTAGCCAAAGCAATCCTGAACAAAATGAAGATTATCAGAGGGATTGCTCTTTCAGACTTCAGGAAATATTATAGAGCTATAGAAATAAAAGCAATATGATACTGGTAAAAAAAAAATCAGGTGTGTAGACCAGTAGAATAAAATACAAGATTCAAACAAGAATATTCATTACTAAAGCCATCTATGCCAAAAACTTTAAAAAAAAAGATAATTTCTTCAACAAATGGTACTGAGAAAACAGGATGTTCACAGGTAAAAAAATGAAGCTAGACTTCTCTCTACCACCTAGCATAGAAATTAGATCCAACTGTATCAAATACCACAGTTTAAAACTTAGGCAGTGCCTTAGATGATGATATAGGTGTAGGAAAGGACTTTCTGTAAAGGATTCAATTTGTCAAGAATTTAAGACCAACAATTGACAAGTAGACCTTGTAAAGCTAAAAAGTCTCATTACAACAAAACAAACAAACAAAAAACCCAACACCCCCAGAAACCAGAAACCAGAAATAACCCCAAAAAACAAAAATAGAAAATCGAAAACCCAAAATCAAAAAGCAACTGAAAACCAAAAACTGAAAACCAAATACGAAAAAAACCCCAAACAACTGAGTGAAGAAAAAGCCCATAAAATGGGAGAGAATATTTGAGGTTTGTTTTGTTGCTATGTATTGTAATGCTAAATACTGACTCCCCAAGGCCTGGTTGCCCCCAGGGATAAAAGAATCCACATGTACACCTAGTGATACTATAAGACCGTGCTCCCGATACTATAAATATAGACAATGCCTAGAAATAATCAGGTCACAGATCTTAAGAGAGAATGACCATAACCACTTTGCAAGACCCAGATAATTCCTAATTGCAATCTAAATCTTCTCCCACCCACAGACAGGTGTAGTAGCTTCCATCCCTGATCAGAAAAGCTTCTATTTGCAGAAAACAGAGACCTTAATAGAAGCCCATAGGTGGAAACAATACAGAGATCAAATAGTTGTGGGGAACCCATGCAAAATGGATACATCTGTAGTATCATCCTCTATCTAAGACTAAGGAATTATCAAGGGAAAGGTAAATGGAAAGATTATAAGAACCACACTGCCCAGATGACTGGTGTAAAACAGCCTCTCCAAGAAGTGGATTCATAAACAAGACCCAAAAAATGGCAATGTCAACAGATATGCTAATGCAGAAGGTAAACAATCTCTTAGAGTTTCATCCTAGGCAAAGAACTGCAGGCAAATGATGAATTAGTTTAGGTATAAACCCTCTGATTTGTTATCCAATACAAAGAGTTTAGCTCTGAAACCATATACACATGAACAACAAAAATGGATTAAATAGGTTATATTTATACAGTTATGAATAGATACACAAATATGGCAGTGTATAAAATCTAATTGAGCTAATAAAAGTGGAGATGTTGACTAAGTAGAGTTTTCAACCCTGATGACTAATGCTCCCAGTACTATAAATTATTCTGCATGTTACTAGAAGTACCAGTTAACCAGCAACATACCTACAACCCCTGTGATCTACAAGTGTTACTTGCTGCAAGAAATGTTGATGCAATCATATTACAAACATTGTGAGAATAACTGTCTATTTTATGATTAGATTTAAGGCACATTACATGAGATTGAATTCATGCCTGATACTTCTTTGTTTGCCAAGAACCTGATATTTGATAGGCTATGGGCATAGGGAACAGTAAAATATTATCATACTGCTGAAGGATCATAACAATAAAATGACTCCTAATGGCATTCTGTTCAGTTATCGCTAAAGAGATTCTCCTTGGAGTAGATGTCATCATCAGAGACAATTCTTCTCACAGTACATGAGAACTAGCACAAACCCCAAAAAAGAAAAATTGGCAGAGTGAGAGATTTTGGAACACTCACTCCTAAATGGAAGGTCTTCATCAAACCTCTTCTCCCAGGGCTCAGGGATTCATGTGGAAATGGGAGTAGAGAGATGACTCCAAGGAAACAGTGTCTTCTAGACACAACATAACTGTTGCACAGATGAACTCAAATAGACTAGGACATCATGTACAAGGTAAGGACAAGCTAAAGGCATATGGTTTCCCAGGACTGTGAGGAAATAGACATGAGCTCAAATCATTAAACACAAATGTATACCTTTGCAAAGAACATATTAGTTTTTTTTAATGGAGGCTTACTGAGTATATTAATCATACTTAATATAATGAGCTACACCCATCAGTAAATGATCAAAATAATGTAAACACAATACTATTTTTGTAGACTTTAGTCTCACATTGCTTTGATTGGGCAAGTTTGGATTTTGTCTTACTGGCTCTTTGTTTTCATATAATTTCTGATTTTGTGCTTTTATGTTTTGCTTTTGTTTTGTCATAGTTTTTAATCCAACAATAAGGTGACAAGAAGAATTTGTGGAAGTGAGGTTTAAGTGTATGAAGAAATAATAGTGTAAAAATAGAGATTGCTATATATCTGCAACACTAATACACACATGTGTACATAAGGAAAGCCTAGAGGGTGAGTTTGACAGATAATATTTGCTTCAGGTGAAACACTAACATGTAAGAACAGCCAAATTTTTAAGATTCAGATTTATACAATTTTACATGATGTAGAATGAAATTTTGAACCTCTTTTTCTGTGCCTACTTTAAAGTTCCTCATCTAGAAAACCAGACAGAATCCTGTATTCTAAACACAAGCTCGTTATAAGGTTAAAGTCTCCAGCTTGCAGCAAATGTAAGAGAATTAATCAATCTATGGACTGATTAATTATCTGTTTGTTTGGATTTTTAAAATACTCTTTGTTTATTCTTTGATCGTTTTATACATGTAAAAGCCATGCCTCTTTATCATGGGTTGCCTCAGCTTCCCCTTCGCCACCTGTAGGACTTCCTGGCATGTTTCTGTACTTCATGTTGACTGATTTTGCTACTTAATCTTCTGCAGGTAATCATATCTGCAATGAGTTCATGAGTATGATGACAATGATCTACAAGATTGTTTGTTTGAAGTTTTGAAACAGAGTCACACTGTGGGGTCCAGATTGGTCTGAATATTGTAGCATTTAATATTAAGGGTACCCAGACACAGACACACAGACACACAAAGACACACATACAGACACACACACATATACACACACACACATGCACATGCACACTTTTTCCACTTGCCATTTTTGTTGTTGAAGATAAATTAACTAAGCCTTCTGAGTTCTGGGATGGCACATAAGAACCACCATTTAGAATTCTTTATTCTGTCTACTACAACCTTGAAATTACTTATGTGGAAACTCTAGTACATAGATGACATGCACAAATGGAGTATGTGAAAAATCAGAAGTTTGGAGAAGACAATTGCTAGGGTTCAGTGATTCTGTGTTGTAATAATTTTAAAATTGACTTTTATACACATTTCTAATGAACTTCTAAAATCCAACTCCTGTGTTTGTGTGCGCAAGAGCATGTGCATGTGTGTGTGTGTGTGTGTGTGTGTGTGTGTGTGTGTGTTTGTAGGTGTCTTTGTGTGTCTGTGTGTATATGTGTCTGTGTCTGGCTACCTCATGAATTTTCACTGTTGGTATAGAGTTGCGTCTTCTCAGTTCAGGGATCGTATCTTCCACAACTATGTGACTTTTTTCCCACTTGCTCTTTTTGTTCTTGAAGATAAAAAATATTCATTATTATTTAGAAATTAATCATCACTTCAGTGTGAATAAGACTCATTTGAAAGCTCTGTTCTGACAGTTGGATAGTTGAGTTTGCTCAGATATCCCTGAGTGGTGGACACAGCACGTCAGCCCCTCTACTGTTAGCCCCTCTGACCTTCCTGTGCTCTAAATGGAAGCTATTAATACTCTTCCTCTTTTCTAACCTTTGCCCATTGTGAGTCCTTCAAAAATGAGTAAAATGTCCAGTGTTCCAAAGAGGAAATAATGAGTCCAAAATGTATCCATCAAATATAATGTAGTTACCTGGCAAGCTACAGGATATAGAAAAAGAATAATTCCCTGCTGTGCTCTCTTGTTTGAGGGAAGAGAGCTGACACCTTTTAGTCTTTTCTCCATGGGAGCCTATTTCCTTTTTCTCCATCCACGGTATTTTTAAGATCCATATCATCAGAGAAAGCAAAGGAGAAGAAAAAAAAATCAAGTGTGAAATGCGATCATGAGCTGCGTCTTGAAATGCATACTACGGAGAAGCTGACAAGGCAGCTGGTCTGTGTTCCTTTATCCAGGTTCAATTTCAAAAGGTGACTGTAAGTGCCTCAGAGGTTTGTTACAAACAAGCGCATCTTGCCCATCGTTTTCAGCCTCAAAATTTCAGATCTGTGTGTAATATCAATAATAGATAAATGAGAGGCAGTTTATAAAAAGTAATTGGCCAGTTGGGCTAGGCCTGAATAGAGTAGCTTGTATAGTCTTGAAGTTTATGAGTCCTTACCTTCTGTGCTGGGGGTCAGAAAAACATGGGCTGTGATTAACTATCATGAACTAAAAAAGACGAATTATCTACCTTAAAGAGCATATTTTTTTGGCCAGGATTATTATTCTCAGTTAATTTAAAACTCATATTAACCTGGAAACCTACTGGAACTTCTCCCTATCCTGCGTTCTTTTACCCCAAATCTCCAGATTACATCATGAATAACTAGATCATTGTAGGTTATGAAATAGATATACAATAATAGTCCTAATTCCTGAAGAAATTTATTTTACAATGATTTATTTTAATATATTCTTACTATTTATTGAAGACAATGGAAATTCACATGCTAATAAGACATACATCCTTATCTTTAAATGAAGGACTGAGTTTCAGTTTATTTCAGCAATTCTTAAAATAAAGCATTCTACCACAATCATATCCAAAGATACAGTGCAGGGATTATTACACTCTGAGGTATATGTTGCTCCTATCTCGAGATGTCCAGAGCTGATCAATTGGGATTGTAAAAACTATGCAAGAACTTCACCCTGGACAAAATTCATTTTCCCTTTTTCAGGCCTAAAACCATTCATCACATAAGTCTCAGAGGCTGCAGGAAAGAAAATCCATCCTATTATTCAACAAGTACCACACTGATAATGATAAGGCAAGATGTCTAGAATCTTTAGTATTTCCTCAGAGTTGTTAAGTGCTTTGACCTTATAATTATCACTGCTGATAATGCTGCTTTATATAAATGTGTAGTAAAAGTGGCATATGCATGTTTATATATAGTTCAGAAAGCATTGGAAATTCTGTCCTACTGTCAAGCAAAATTATTTTTTAAATGAAATTCAATTAAATAATTTAAAAAGCAATTCTTAAAATAAAGCATTCTACCACAATCATATCCAAAGATACAGTGCAGGGATTATTACACTCTGAGGTATATGTTGCTCCTATCTCGAGATGTCCAGAGCTGATCAATTGGGATTGTAAAAACTATGCAAGAACTTCACCCTGGACAAAATTCATTTTCCCTTTCTCAGAAGCTATTTACCACCTTTAACTCTCCATCAGAAGCTGAGATTTTTGTGGAAAAAGTCCACATCAGCAAGTCAACTAGTGTTGCCACTGTGCCCAGCTGTAAATCCTATGTATAACAACAAATACGAGGCTGCCAACATATCCTCAATGGTACAATTGCAGCACTTTTATATTGGGAATAAGTGACATCTGTTTAATGGGATTTATGGTCCACTTGATGTGAAGGAATTCATGCCTGGTACTGTACACTTAACCAATTGCTACCCGAGAGATTTAGACCTAAGAGGATAACTTGCCGCTATTACCACTTTCCTAAACAAATATAATTCCTAACTGTATACCACATAGGTATACAGTTCTTATATTCTTATATATACTTATCCTCTATCTGAGAAGCTTCTTTGCACAACAGATCTATTTAAAAGATCTGGTTACAATGCACAGAATAAGTGATCATGGGAGGCTCTGCACCAGTTGACACATCTACAAAATGTAACATATATAACCAAGGCTCAGGGATAAATTACAAAAGAGGAGGTGAAAATGTCATAAGGGTCAAACAATCATGACACTTGCTGCTAGATAGTGTTCACTGAAGATGATAGGAAAGTGCATTCATGAGACAGTATTGCTGCCTGATCATGGTCAGAATAATGACAGTGCTCTCTGACACAATAATTTGATTTTGAATTATCCTTTATTGTATACACAGATTCTGTTCTTTGCCCACTGTATTCCAACACACATAATCAGGTGACCACATACAGGACCACAACCCAGGGTTTAAGAACTGGATTGACACTTATGCCAGCAGCATAACTCACCTGAATTCTAAAAATAAAAATGCCCTCCAAGTGATCTTTCTCTAATCTCAGTTGCTTGAAATGTTAGAATGGCAGGATCTCAGACCCAAGGTCAGCCTGAGACACTTGGCAAGACCTTGTCTAAAATAATAAAAACAAACAAAAAATGTTTCTAGCTCAAGGTTTGAGCTCTTCTAACATGCTGTTTATATTGAAGCCTGAGTATCCTTCTGAAAGTAGAATTATTTATAATGCTCAGTGCTATTTCTGTTTTCAAACACACAGGTTCTTTCCCTCAGTTTAGAATGCATCTTGTCCTTACTCCCTAGGTAGTTCCCCACTCTTATCTTTTACCAACCTCTTTGCCATCTCTTGTCAGAATGAAATTGTCTCAGATTTTTCTACTTCTCCCCCCACTTACAGATCCACATGCTCTTTTTTTTTTTATGTGACCTGCCCCTGCCTCCTGATTTTTCCCATTTATCTTTCTGATATTAGTTTCAGTCCATGCTTGGACATGATTGGGCTTTGATTCTTGCCTTAGCCCTCATTTTGTGGAGCTGCTTCATTGTTAATATGTTTTCACCATGAGAACAGGAGTTGCAAAGTGACCTTGTCAGGGCAGGAGGGTGCTTTGGTTTTGCTCAGTTATGCTCATATCATGGTTGTGTGGTACTTGTTGAATAATAGGATGGATTTCCTTTCTGGCAGCCTCTGAGGTTCATGCGATGAATGGTTTTAGGCCTGAAAAATGGATTCACCTCTGCTATTATACCTGGAAATGGAGGCAGTTATTGACAAGGGAAAAAAGCATAAGTGCATGTCTCTGTGTACCAGGCCACATAGATGTATAGAGGGCACTGTATATTCACAGAAAAGACTTAGCTGATGATTTAGAGGAGGTCTCCTCCTGGTTTTGCCCTCAAGACTTTAAACCTCTGTGGAGTAGAAAATTTACTTGTAAACTTGCTGAAAGCAAGAGGACATTGCAGATTTATGATATGGAATTGACTCAAAATGCTGATATGAGTCTTACATTTTCAGGAACATTTTAACAATTTAGAGTAAGCATAAGTGAAAATATGGAATTCTGAAATAGTTTCTGTCCTACATGAATTTTTTTTTAAATCCAGGACACAATCTCCCTTCATCTCAGGAACACACAATTATGGTGTGCTTAGCATATACAGAGTGCATTCTATTTGGGGAGGGTACAAAAGTGATGAAATACAAGCTCATGATCACTGTACCCATGAAGCTCATGTCTTATTGCAGAAACTGATGGAAGAAAGGTTGGCATGTGAGGTTGTAAACAGTTTCACAATGATAAATAAATCAGTGCAAGGGTAGAGAATAACTAGAGGGCAACATGGAGGAAGGTGGGGACTGTTTTTTACATGAGGTCACCACAGTGTTCTCTATGAGAATGTGACAAGTAAAAGTTCCACCAGAGAGAACTCAAAGGGCAAAGATTCTCTGTGACAGTTGTCGTCAGATCAAGACTGTAAAAACAAGGCGATGATACCAAATCCAATGTACATGAAATAAAACCTTGAAAATCTTCAGTACTTTGGAGAACCATTGGGACTGTCTGAGAAGAAAGGGGTTATAATTGGACAAGCTATTAGGTTGTTTATGCTTATTGATTACCTCTTATCAACATCAGGCTCCTCTTTTTCCATGGACAATGACTTTCAGATCTCTGAGAAACACATTCTTGGGTCTTTAAACTTAAAAGAGATTGTCATATTTGTCTGAAATTGGTGGAAAAATACACAGTAGCTATTTTTCAGAAGCAAATTCTCTAAGCAAAGGAAGGTCAAGGATCCACAAAAAGGAAGAAATTGGTTTAAAGTTGGCTCAATCAATCTGATGGTGTGTTGAGATGTCATCTAAGATGGCAAGAAACTAAACTCAGAGTTGTGAATGGAACAGGAGCACATGAGGCCATTTCATAGCAATGGGCATATAGCTGCAGCTGTAGATGGACAAACCAATAGGTCTTCAGGTGGCCAAAGAAGAGCTAAGTTAGAATTAGGATAACTGAGCTTGGGAAAAAACAGATTAAGAAGTACACCTAGGGAAAATGATGCTACTTTATTTTGAGTCTTGGGCTTAAAAATCAGAATTCAAACAACGTACATCCAAAGGAATTTTGGGGATGTTGTGTAGAGAAATTATTTCGTGTCTTGGAGAGACAAAACAGAGCAAAGTTATGGAAGTTATTGAGGCAATCTTATCAATATATATTTTTATAAGGAGTTATGTATACCTTATTGAAGAATGAATGTGTGATAAAAAAAAAAACAAAGTGAAGAGATACTGAAATGTTATGGTTTGAGTAACTAGGTGAATATTGGTAGCACCAATAACTGTAAAGCCTGTCCAGAGAACTATGTTTAGAAGTTTCAAAATGTCATAAAGACATCAGTGTTGGGTAAGTGTGGGAGGACTCATGTCTGGCTTAGGCAGTTTCAAATACAGTAGCAAGACATTTAACAATGGAACTATGGCTTTAAAAACATGTGGCTGAGTACATATTTATCATACCATTACTTTTCAGTAAATTTTTATAAATAGAAGAATTGCACCCTGTAATATACCTCTGGAATATATAAGTGTGTATGTGTGCATCTATGCATATATGTATATAGTAGGTGTATAAAAAGTGTTTATCATATGGATATTATTTAATATGTGTATATATCTATATTAAATGCATTATAATATTAATATGTATCAAATGCATAAACAAAATAACCTTGTCTTTGTTATACATCTTAAAGATATTAAATATCATATGTTGTATATAATTGTGTTATGTTATGCTTTTATGCAGCAGACTGCTAAAGTTTATTCACTGTAAATGTAACTTTTATTTACCTGATGTAATAGTCCTCTGTTATGTAATTACTGAATAAGCTCAACCTTTCTAGTTCTTTCTGAACTCTGGCTGGCTGGTTCAACCAGTAAACTACTCTCAAAGCTGACTGATTCAATCTGACTCCTCTCAGTTTCTCACTGAATTATTCTGCTTAGCCTCAAACTAACTGTGACAATTTGTTCTAATATTTGACTCTTTGTTATTCTCTGACTTCAACTGAACTACATAAACTCAGGAAGAAACTCAACTCTACTACACTGCACTCCCTGTTCTGACTACCAACTGACGGTCATTCAACTCTACACACTGAACTCAACTGACTGAAAAGATCTGTTTGACTTCTACTCACTGAACTGGCTTCAATTAGACATCACTTTCAAGCACTATGCTTCCTTTTATAAACTAACCTTACTTTCGTTGTTTGGGGTTAATGATGTGTTCTAAAGATGTGTTCTGTGTTCCAGCCATATTATACTGTAATCCAGGGTATGCCTGCATTTCAGCCAGATCACATAGACCTAGAAGGTCTCATGCCAGAGCAATCATGTTACTGGATTAAAATTCTTCTAAATTTCATATCAGTTTCTCCACAAACACAGGAATGAGGCATTGTTAAACAGCTAAAACATCATTAGTTGACAGGAATCTTTCAGCTGTTACTAATCTAATGGGATCATTATCATGGATGTGATATATTGTGGAGATGTAGAGCGATTATTGCCTCAAAGCTCAAGTGAGATACAGAGAGAGAAAGAGGGGCTTGAGAACCCTGCAGTGCTGGTTCTTACATTCTGGTTGCATGTTATTTAGGACTTGAAGATAAGAGGTGGCAAAATTTGTTTTTCATTTTTCTCATTTACAAAGTCTCTATATCCAAATTATTCCAGTGCTTTTTAAATTGCTTAAATTAGTTACTGCTCACATTTTCATCTTATAGGAAATTACTTATGGTTAACCTGGGATAATTACAAAATGTGTCAGGAAAGTACAGGCATTGCCTGTTTTTAAAATAATGTATTTGAGATTTCAAGAATAAATATTAGATACTAGTAACTGGGAAATACAAAACTTTGTTTGGTATTCTTAATTTATTGAGATATAAAAAATTTAAAAATATGCTCAAACAGAATAGAAGACACATTTCCTCCTTTTATGTTTAGTGCCTTTAAGAGGCCTTGATCTAGATACCGGCCACTATGAGAAACAAATGCCAGCTTACCTTGTTCATTTATTTCATATGTTTTAAAATATCCTTTAACATGAAATAAAGCAAAAGAGGCTATGCATAAATGAATAATGTCTCTACATTAGCTGGTAGTACTTTTTAGTTCTTTATTAACTTTAATCAGTGATGGGTGAAACTCAAGAGAGTTTAAAATAAAACAAGCTCAGATGAGCTTCAAAACATAACATCTCCAGCTGGCATTCTGGTATTTGGTCTTCAAAAACTAGTTTTATTTTTATGCTTTTATTTTAATAGGGAAAAGATATTAAATATAAGGCCAGATAGGGATAATGAGTACTCACTGTATGCTTGGAATATTTCTAAGTGCTAAGGATTCAGTAGTTTATAAAAATAGATCAGACACACTTGCTTTTATTTATTTATTTGTTTGTTTTTAAATTTAATTTAATTTAAATGTTTTTTGAGAGGGTGTTTCTCTGTGCAACCCTGCCTGTTCTGGAACTAGCTCTATAGACTAGACTGGCCTCTGGCCTTGAATTCACAAAGATCCACCAGATGCTGCCTTCTATGTGCCAGCACATGGCTTGCACTTGCTTTTATTGAAGTATATAGACAAATCATAAAATAAATAAGTACACCTTAAACTAACTGACAATAAGTACTATGGCTGAACATAAAGCAAGCTTGTGGGGACACACAGTTCTAGGTTGAAGATGTATCTGCAAACAAATGGAAACAGGATAATTAAGGAAGTGAATCTGAAAAGAACTTTGAACAAAGATGTGCAGGAAGTGAGGGAATTAGCAATCTGCTAAGAAAAGGAATGTAGGATAAAGAAGCAGGGAGAGATGAAAAATGGGCTAAATTGTTGTGTTTGAGGAACAACTTGGAAATCATTGTGTCTAGATATAGAGTAGGGAGATGGCAAAAAGACAGACAGACAGACACACAGACGGATGGATGGACAGACAGACAGGTAGATATAAATGTATAGATAGAATAGTGGAAGTTAGAACAAGAGGAGATAAAGTCAATATAGCAGAACAAAATTTAGACACACTTAAGCCATTGCAGAGCTTAAATTGGATTTAAAGTGGGAAGTTCTGGAACTAGAGAAATATTAGGAGCAGAATAATTCAAAAGAAATATTCATGAGGCTGAAGAAATGATAGCACAAAACCTCCTGTTACTCTAGTTCCAGGGCATCTACCACTTTCTTTAAGTGAAGACACTTGATGTCCATAGCACACACATGTCCATGAAGACAAAACCCTCATACATGTAAAATACAAATAAAATACATAAACATTAAAGTGACATTGTACAGGAAGAAGAGGATGTGGGAGAGTTTAGATGACAGAAAAGGAAGTTATGCAATTATATTTATCTCAAAAATAAAAAAATAAAATTAATAATAAAAATATTTTTAAAAGAAATGCTCTTACTAGCATGCATAAAAGAGAAATCAGGGAGGGCAGAGGCAAGAAAAAACAGATTATTGTAGTGCCTACTGCAGATAGAAAGGGATAGCGATAGTGATAGAGATGAGGTTGGACTTTAAGGTTAGCTGTGCTGGGGATACAACTGAGCCAGAAAGATTTTGAAAGGATATTAGTTGGCACTGGCTAAACATGTTTTAGGTGGAATATGAGATAACTATAGTTGACTTCGACTTTTATGGTCTGTAGAAGAGGAAGAACAGAGAGAGGTGTCTTTTAGGGGAGATGGGATAAATGAGCAAATATTGAATGTTAAGCTGGAAACTGGAAACTTGCTTTAGGATATTTTTATTTGATATAACTACTAACTGTGCAAGTGCAGTTAGATATATCACTTTGATCTCAAAGTTGTAGTTAGAGATGTTAGGTTTATTGGCACATGCCTTGTGGATATATATATATATATCACCATACATACACACACACACACACACACACACACACACATATCATCCGCAGGTTGAGACCAGGCCTGCTACATTGATTTTTTTTTTTTATAGTTAGATAGCCAAAAAAGGCCAAGGGCCAAGGAAGGCACTGGATGTAGAAGTGTAGGAGAAACTCAGTAGGAATAAGTGTGGCAGAAATTTTGTGAGGAAATCCTGTGAAACAAATCAATCAGCTTATGAAAGGTTCACACAAAAGTGCAGCTTGTAAAATAATCAAATTGAGAGATTATCACTGTTGCCCAGAAAATGAGTATTAATTGTACTCTCAAATTCACTGTTTCACATATAATTTAATAATTAAAAGACTACAGTAATTTTTTTAATAACATTCATTGAGTGGCACTCTTTTCACACACAGATTCCGTACAGCACGGCTCAATTAAGAAATGAGCTGATTTTTTTATAACATAATTTACTAATGACTAGTTAACAATTTATTCATCAGTTCAGTTGGTATAAGTACCAAACAAAGGATAATATGACTCTTCCCTGTGTGCTTTTGCCCATGAGTAATACTAAAGCCAAGAATTAGACAGATATTCCACTCATTTAGATTCTCATGTGTGTTATTGATTAGCAGAGGACAGATGTATGGTGCCAAGCATTTTTTTGTTTCTTTCTTTTAAGAGGAACTGAATGATTAGGGTAAAGGAGTATAAAGTGTCCTATGGAGTACTCAGGACAAAATCTACACACTGGCTCTCAACTCCAGGGCTTTTGCTTTTTATCTTATTAGTCAATAACTAAGGGTTACATTAGTTTCTGCATTTGCTTTTTATATGTAATATATTTTAGTCATTAATCTAAACTTGAGCTTTATAAAGTAGTTAAGGTAAACTACCTTAAACAAAATGCATTTCATATATAATATTATACTAAAATATCTGTGTTCATTTATGTTTTAAGGGAATATAGGAGGAATATAATTAAATTAGTTTGGGATTCATCTCCATATATCTGACGCTCATTTACAAGAATGAAAATAAGCTCTTAAAGTTCAAATGTCCCCCACTGCTTTGAAGTTACCATAGGCTATAAAACATTTTACAGGATTCATTAGAAAAATGTCAATCAAATCTTTAATAACATGCTTTTCTAAGAACTAATGAAAAAACAAATTAGAGAGTAAGATTTGATCTTTCTTTTTCCAAGGGTCACATTGGTTTTCTTCATATAAAAATGTTTATGCTGGTTTATTATAAATATATTTAACATTACTTTTTCTCAGTATTCACTTAAAGTCCAGGGCTTTGTTGATTTTGTTTTGTTAATTCTAGAGAAGTGATAAATAGACATCAAATCTTAAACTGTGACACAATATATTCAATTTCTCCATATAATTCCTGCCCTGAAAGAGTTCAGCATTCCTGGTGTGGCATTGGTGATCTTTAATAGAATTATTTCAATAAACTGGGATTTTTTCCATAGTTATGCAGTCTTCAGTATCTTGATCATGACCAATTTCCAATAATCCAGGTTTTAGTAACTAACCTACAGTGATATTTTATGATTTTCTAGTTGTAGAAAATTGCTCTGTATCTGCCTTCCTGCAGTTACTTTAGACTCTATGTTGGTATGGAAAATGTACCAGAAAGAACAAAAGACTCTCAGCCACCAGTACTCCAAGTTGGGACATTTGGCTTAAAAATCTCTACTTTTTTTTAAATCCCAGCTTCCTCTTTCCTATGATCTTGCCAGTTTGGATTGAAGGGAGAGGGATACTCTGTAGTTTTGCCTCTTTTGCAGAAGTTCTAACATTGGCCAACAGCCTTCATCCAGGAACCTGAATGAAAACAAGGAGAGTAGGTTGACCTTGCTCCCATGCAGCAAGCTTGGGAAGAGAGAATTCCTAGACTTCTATACTTTAGTGGAAAGGGTGGTCTGGGGTATTTCTCTCTAACTAAGGTATGGGGTGGTGATCCTGTATCTCTCAATTGCTTCCTTTCCCAAACATTCTTTCTTCATTCTCCATTTCATCCTAATACCCTTCACCCATGATCAGAACATTATTTAGGTTTCTTGAAAACTTAAAACAATACAATTAGGACATGGGAGAAAAGAAATAAAAGAGTTGAGAAAATTTGCCCATTATCTTAGAATAAACATTTAATTCATTTTCTTAAAGCTATCCCAAGATATTATTGATAGCTTTTTCTAATTTGGGCCAAATTACTTACTGTAGTTGGAGGTCTATTATTTCAGTACTAGAATGAAGAGGTGAGCCTAGTATCTATTAAGATCCTTAAAAGTTAAAATTCTATTCTAATTATGGAATAGTACTTAACATACCTTTCATTTTCAAAGTGCTTAACAGAACTTGTAAATATCTAATTTCTTTGTTTTCTTCCTAACCATAGTTTCCCCTCTCTCCTCTTTTTATTCCTTCTTCCAAATTTACCTTCTTCCTCCTACCCTGAAGCAATCTTCTTCCTTCTCCTCCTCTTTCTCATCCTCCTTTTTTATTTAGAAAAGGGAAGGCCTCCCATAAATGTCAACCCGCCATCTCATATCAAGTTGCTGTAAGACAAGGACCCTCCTTTCTTGTTAATGCTGGGCTAGGCAACCATTAGGAGTAAAGGGACCCATAAGCGTGCATTAGAGTCAGAGATATCACTCCTACTCTCACTATAAGAGTCCCCTAGGAAGACCATGCTATATAACTTTAACATATGTGCAGAAGGCCTCGGCCAGTCCCTTGCAGGCATCCTGGTTGTCAATTCAGTCTCTGTTAGTCCCTGGGAACCCAGGTGAGTTTATTCTTTGAATTTTCATGTGGTGTCCTCTGGCTCTTACAATCCTTCCTCCACTCTACCTCAAGATTCTCCAAGCTCAGACTAATGTGTGTTTTAGGTATTTTTGATTTGAATAATGTGGGTCTCCACATGTGGTTCCACCAGTTATTAGATAAAACTTCTCTGATGACAATCGGGCTAGACACCAATCTATAAGAATAGCAGAATAGCATTAGGAATTTCATTGATATTTTGCCAGTTCATCTCATGGCATATGTCTCAAGCTGAACCAGTCATTGGTTGGTCATTACAACCATTTCAGCACCAGATTGACCCAAGAACATTGTAGGCAGGACAAATTATACATCAAAAGTTTTGTGGCTGGATTGGTATTTTAATTCTTCCCCTGGAATTTGTGCATGATTACAGGAGATAGCCAGTTCCATATCACCCATTGTTAGGAGTTTTAGGGACACCCTTGTAGATTCCTAGGAGTTTCCATTGACTTAGGTTTCTAGCTCATCCTAGAGATGGCCCCCTCTTGATTCCAGATATTTCTTTCAATACTCTCTTCTTCCATCCTCTCCCCATTCCTAATGTCTGCTGTTTTCAACCCTACTCCTCATCAGACCCTTCCCCCCATCTACCTGCTATATCTCTTCTATTTTCCCTTTCCAGGGAGATTCATGTATCATCCTGCTAGTGTTCCTTATTTAGTTTCTTTAGGTTTGTGTATTGTAGTCTGGTTATCCTTTACGTTAAGGCTAGTATGCACTTATAACTAATTACATACTGTTTTTGCTTTTTGAGTCTGTATTATTTCACTCAGAATGATCTTTTCTAGTTCCACCCATTTACCTGAAAATTTTATGATTTAATTGCTTTTTTAACACCTGAATAATTCTCTGTTGTGTCAATGTACCACACTATTTATCTTTTTTGTTTGAGGGATATCTAGGTTGTTTCCAGGTTCTGGCTATCACAAATAAAGCTTTTATCAACATAGTTGAGCAAGGGCCATGTGGTATGGTGGATATTTGCCCAGGAGTGGTATAGCTGGATCTTGGAGTAGGTCAGTTCCTAATTTGATGCCAAATTACCATATTGATGTGCAAAGTTGCTGTACAAGTTTTCACTCCCACCAGAAAATGGAGTGTTCTTATTCTACATCCTCTCCAGTATGAGCTGCCACTTGTGTTTTGATCTTAACCATTTTGATTTGCATTTCCTTGTTAAGGATGCAGACATTTCAAGTGCTTCTTGCCCATTTGAAATTCCTTTGTTGAGAATTTTGTTAAGATCTGTACTCCATTTTTTAATTGCATTATTTGATTTGTTTATGTTTCTTGTTCGAGATTCTTGGGTTCTTTTCATATTTTAGAAATCATCCCTATCTCAGATATCACAGACGAAGAATTGGTAAAAATCTTTTCCCATTCTGTAGGCTATCATTTTGTAATTTTGATGATGTCCTTTGCCTTACAGAACTTTTTCAGCTTCAAGCGGTCCCATTTATTAATTGTATCTGAGCTATTGGTATTTTCTTCAGGAAGTTGTCTCCAATGCCAATGAATTAAGGCTATCCTCCACTTTCTCTTCTTTCAAGTTTAGTACAGCCGGTTTTATGTTGAGCTTTTTGATGTGGAAAGACTGTACAAGTTTTCACTCCCACCAGGAATTGAGGAGTGTTCTTGTTCCACATCCTCTCATTTATGAACTGACACTTGTGTTTTGTTTTGTTTTTTTTTTTTTTTGGATTTGTTTTTTTCAAGACAGTGTTTCTTTGTATAACCCTGGCTGTCCTGAAACTCACTCTGTAGACCAGGCTGGCCTCAAGCTCAGAAATCCACCTGCCTCTGCCTCCCAGAGTGCTGGGATTACAGGTGTGCACCACCACCACCTGGCCTGTGCTTTTGATCTTAGTCGTTCTTTTGTTGCATTCTTCTACATGGAAAAAATATGATTCGACCAGCACCATTTGTTGAAGATGTTTTCTTTTTTTCCATTGTATACTTATGGCTTTGTTATCAGGTGCCCTTAGGTGTATATATTTACATATGGACCTTCAATCTGATTCTATTGATCTATCTGTATGTTTTTAATGCCAATATTATGGGAGTTTCATTATGATTTTTATATAGTACAGCTTGAAATCTTAGATGGTCATACCTCTGGAAATTCTTTTATTGTACAGGTTTGTTTGCTATACTAGTTTTTGTCTTTTTTTATTAGATATATTCTTTATTAACATTTCAAATGATTTCCCCTTTCCTGGTTCCCCCTCCCCATAAGTCCCATAAGCACCCTCCTCTCCCCCTCTTCCCCAATCAACCTGCTCCAGCTTCCCTGTCCTGGTATTCCCCTACACTGCTGCATTGAGCCTTTCCAGGACCAGGGGGCTCTCCTTTCTTCTTGGGCATCATTTTATATGTGAAATGTTTCTTGGGTATTCTGAGATTCTGGGCTAATATTCATTTATCAGTGAGTGCAAACCATGTGTGTTCTTTTGTGATTGAGTTACCTCTTTTGTGATTGGGTAAGGATGATATTTTCCAGTTCCACCCATTTGCCTAAGAATTTCATGATTCATTGTTTTTAATAGCTATAAGTAGTGTTCCATTTTCTATATCCATTCCTCCATTGAGGGACATTCGCGTTCTTTCCACCTTCTGGCTATTATAAATAGGGATGCTATGAACATAGTGGAGCATGTGTCCTTATTACATTATGGGGAATCCTCTGGGTATATGCCCTGGAGTGGTACAACAGGGTCTTCTGGTAGTATTATGCCCAATTTTCTGAGGAACTGCCAAACTGATTTCCAGAGTGGTTGGACCAGCTTGCAATCCCACCAGCAGTGGAGGAGTGTTCCTATTTCTCCACATCCTTCTCAGCACCTGTTTTCTCCTGAGTTTTTGATCTTAGCCATTCTGACTGGCTTGAGTTGAAATCTCAGGGTGGTTTTGATTTGCATTTTCCTGATGACTAAGCACTTTAGGTGCTTCTCCGCCATTCCATATTCTTCAGGTGAAAATTCTTTGTTTAGCTCTGTAGCCCATTTTTTATAGGTTATTTGGCTTTCTGGAGTCTAACTTTTTGAGTTCTTTGTATATCTTGGATATTAGATATCTGTCGTGTGTAGGGTTATTAAAGATCTTTTCGCAATTTGTTGGTTGCCATTTTGTCCTTTTGAGAGTGTCCTTTGCCTTACAGAAACTTTGTAATTTTATGAGGTCCCCTTTGTCAGTTTTTGATCTTAGAGCATAAGCTATTGGTGTTCTGTTCAGGAAGTTTTCCCCTGTGCCCATGTGCTCTAGGCTCTTCCCCAGTTTCTTTTCTATTAGTTTCAGTGTGTCTTGTTTTATGTGGAGGTTCTTGATCCACTTGGACTTGAGATTAGTACAAGGAGATAAGAATGGATTGATTTGCATTCTTCTGCATACTGACCTCCAGTTGAACTAGCACCATTCATTGAAAAGGCTATCTTTTATCCACTGGATGGTTTTACCTCCTCTGCCAAAGATCAAGTGACCATAGTTTTGTGGGTTCATTTCTGGGTCTTCAATTCTATTCTATTGATCTACCTGCCTGTCACTGTACCATGCAGATTTTAACACTATTGCTCTGTAGTATGGCTTGAGTTCTGCGATACTGATTTTTTGTTTGTTTGTTTGTTTGTTTTCATGTGAAGTTGAATATTACTCTTGCAAAGTCTGTAAATAGTTGTATGAGAATTTGGGTAGGAACATACCTAAATATGTAGATTGCTTTTGGTAGGATGACAATTTTCACTATATTAATCCTACTGATCCATGAACACTGGAGATCTTTCATCCTCTAACATCTTCTCTAATTTCTTTTGTCAAAGACTTGAAGTTCTTGTCATAGAGATCATTCACTTGCTTGGACAGAGAGTTACACCAACATATTTTTTATTATTTGTAGCTACTGAGAATGGTGTTGATTGCCTGATTTTTTTTCATCTCATTTATCATTTGTATGTAGGAAGGCTACTAAAATTTTTCTAGATAAATTTTGAGCCACTCTCAATTTAGTTGGAATAATTTAAATGGCTGCTTCTATTTCCTTGAACATTACAGGTCAAGGTTTAGTTAAACTATTTAAATGGCTTATCTGATCTTGATTTATATCTGGTAAGAGATATCTCTCCAGAAAATTGTCCATTTCTTTTAGATTTTCTAATTTTATAGATTATAGTTATTTGAAATATGACCTAATAATTTTTTTGTTTTTGATTTCCTCAGAGTCTATCATTATGTTCCCCTTTTCAATTTAGATTTTGTCAATTTGGATAGGCTTCCTCTGCCTTTTCCTGAGTTTGGATAAGGGTTTTTCTATCTTGTTGATTTTTCTCAAGTAACCGATTCTTTCACTTTGTATTGTTGATTTTTTTTTGTATTGTTCTCTTGGTTTCTATCTTATTGCTTTCAGTCCTTAGTTTGATTATTTCCTGATGTTTACTCCCCTTGGGTGTGTTTGCTTCTTTTTGTTCTAGAGCTATTGGGTATGCTTTTAAGTCACTAGCATGGGGTCTTTCTAATTTCTTTGTAAAGGCACTTAGTGTTTTGAACTTTCCTTTTACCACTGCTTTTATTGTGTCTTATAGGTTTGGATATGCTGTGCATTAGTTTTCACTGAATTTTAGAAAGTTTTTTTGTCTTGACTTCTGTTACCTTGAGTTTGTAGACTTTCTGTTGTTTCTATTGTTAAACTCAACTTTAGTCTGTGGTGGTCTGATCAGATACAGGGATTCATTTTTTTTTTTTTACTGGATATTTTCTTTATTTACATTTCAATTGTTATCCCCTTTCTTTGTCTCCCTCCCCACCCCCGGTAAAACCCTTCTCCCCTCACCCCTATTCCTGCTTCTATGAGAGTCTTCCCCTACCCACCCACTCCCACCTCCCTTCTCTGGCATTCCCCAACACTGGGGCATTGAACCATCATAGGAACAATGGCCTCTACTCCCATTGATGTCCAATAAGGCCATCCTCTTCTACATATTTGGCTGGAGCCATGGGTCACTCCATGTGTACTCTTTGATTGGTGGTTTTTTGGTACTCTTTCAGCTCCTTCAGTCCTTTTGCTAACTCCTCCATTGGGGAGCCCATGCTCAGTCCAATAGTTGTGTGTGAGCATCCACCTTTATACTTGTCAGGTTCTGGCAGAGCCTTTCAGGAGACAGCTATATCAGGCTCCTGTCAGCAAGCACCTCTTGGCATCCATAATAGTGTCTGGGTTTAGTGTCCATATGGGTGATGTGTCCCTAAGTAGGGTGCTCTTTGAATGTCCTTTCCTTCACACTTTCCTCTGCTTCACACTTTGTCCCTGTATTACTTTTAGACAGCACAAATTCTGGGATAAAAATTTGGAAATGAGAGAATGGTCTCAACCTCAAACTGGGAGCCTTGTCTAACCTCTGGATATGGCATCTACCTCCCATTTGTTGGGCATTTCAGCTAATCTATCCTCTCTTTCCTTTCTCTGGCCATGTAAAAGCTCCATCTCTTAAACTGACTTGATTATTTTTCTTTGATTATTGTTGTTACATGTTTGTGTCTGTATAAATATATACACATATGCATGTCCATGTATGTGTATGTATATAATGTATATAACATTAATATATGCATATGTATATGTGTATACCTCCATTCACAAATAAATAATTCAATTTTCTGGGCTTGTTTTTGTTGTTTGTGCATACATGGTTTTAGGGCTGACTCTTTAGAGATGAATAACCAATAAGAGGGCTTATTCCTTAGGAAGAGTGATTTTCCTTCTCCTAACCATCATTAATTTCCTTAAGATCTTTGCCTAGGGTTGGGACACCATAAAATTTCCCCCTTACATTGATACTGCTTTTGCCCTGTCTTTATGCAGTCATTTCTAGGAAAGACTGTCTCATAGCAGACTTTCTGGTATACTGGCTCTTACAGACATTTTACCTCTTCTTTACTGAAGGCCCCTGAGCCATGGAAGGAGCAGTTGTGTAGGCATTTGGAATGTTCTTCTCACAGATCCTTGACCTCTGCAGTGTGTTCTGTAGTGGTTTTATGTTCTGGTCTCCAGTTGTTGTAAAGAAAACTTACTTTGATGAGGGATGGTAGCTATACTTATCTGTGGATATAAGGATGAAATATAGGATATAATAAGGAATTATGCTAGGCTAACAAATTGGAGGTATCCTTTCTCCCAACCCTATCCCTCAGGGTCAAAAACCACTTTGGCTCCAGGTAGTTGGCTGCGTATCTCATACCAGACATGATTTCCCTTACATTATGTGCACCCGATCTACAGTTTCATATTTGCTGATGTGTACCAATATATCAATGCACTTATTGCACTGTTATGTGTGTTATGTTATGGTGGTTATTGTTGTAGTACATATTAAACTACATACTACTATTGTTGTAGTTCATAATAACATAAAGTATTAAACTACTTAGAACTACTAATTGCCTTCCTCTTTGGCAGAATGCATAGTATTTTCTGGTATTATGAGGGATACTCACAGGAAGGAGATCCTCCTTTCAGAGAGGATCCAATTCAAATCATTTGAGTCTGTGTCCTAAGTGTATGGTATTGTCAGCTATTAGGTCGTGCCATCATCCTCTGGGAGGAAATCAAGGGCTATAACAATATGCATCAAAATCTGGGTGTGTCTCCTTCACTACTAAATTTTCATTTGTCCCACAGTACAAAAGTTAGAAATCTAGAAGTGGTGTTTGGTTTTGGAGTAACTAGTCTTAAAGAAAGCTCTCACATTTAGTTGGGGTGTCTGTCTAGTTTGGTGTATTTATCATGTAGCAGTATCTTCTCTCATGTATCTGAATCAGTAGCCTTATTCTATTTTAGCCAGGCAGAAGCTGAGCTCCTTACCCCTATGTTTGGACAAGATACCTTTGTATAGAGAGTGCTCCTCTTTTGACTGGAATCTTATGCACCCCATCTTCCACATTTCGCTGTTGTATCAGCTTGTCATGGAAGGATTCCTCATGATCTCCTACTTGTACTCATTGTCCCTAGGCACGTCCCATTTCCAACTCACCAAGCAACTCAGCCCATTATGCTTATTGGTTTCTCTTGTTCTTCACTGTACATTAAGACTTTTGTGGACAGAAACTTTGTGTTTGCTTCAATTGAGTGACTCCAGCTCCATATTGCAGTTGGTGCACAGTAGGCATTTACTCCCTAATTTAATAGACTTTCAAGTAAATCTAAGTCTGACTGTCAAATAACAGTTTAGCCTTTTTATTAAAATGACTATTTCTAAACACATATGTGAAAATATTCCCCAAAGGGAAACCCAATTGCTGTATAATTCAAATGAAGTATCAATCTTACCCTTTCTCATTCATAGCTATTACTAATCTCAGACCCATGAAGCACCATCAAATTCCCTAATTCTCTTTTTTATCCCTTAAGAGCCCATTAACTTAACTAAAAGGAAGGCTTGCTGCCAGGCTCTGTCTTTGGGTGAGGAAAACACATTGATATCTAAATATTTTAAAAGGAGTGAGCTAAATTAAAATGATGAGGCAGAATTTTTCTGTAATGGCTTTTCCTCTTGTAATTGTCCAGGCTTGTTCATTTGGTTATGACCAAATAAGACAAGGGTATGGACTCTCCTGGTTGTTTAGGAGGGATTCTTAAAAATATACAGGGTACCCACCTGGCAATGGGCAAAGAGACACTCTGGATGGTGGAATTCTTCTATCAGTCAAGGGCAGAGCAGATGGCAGGCCTTTGTTGGTCCTAGTTGATGCCTGGCTCAGTAGCCAATGATGTTTTATGCCTAAGGACTCATAAAAATGACAGTACATCCAGGCAGCTTAGCTCATAAAGAGGAAGGCAGAGTTCTGCATTTCACATTGTCACTCAGTGAGGGTGGCAATGCAGGTGGAAAAAGAAGCACACAGACTTTCCCTCTGTCCCATAGGTAGACAAAGTCCTACCTACTGTCATATCAGCTTACACAGGAGGAAGAAGACAGATAAGAGACCCACAGACTTGACTTCCATTGCAGGACATAAGCAGGCCATGGACACCCACTTGGTGCTATGCCAGGCAATATGGATGGAGGATATCACCTAGAGGCCTTCCCCATGTGGCCAGCCTGTAGTGGGAACCACCACCATGTGCATGTATGTGGTGGCTAAATGGGAGAGAATGAGAAGTAGAGCACCTTGGACATTATGAAGAAAGATGGAAATAGGTACTCAAGGGTAGAGAAGAGTAGCTTTTTATGAGTGGCCAACCCTGCCACTTGGGGCCATGGTGCTGAACCAGCTTGAGCTCCTGCTGAGGGTCATGTCTGGGTCTGTGGCTATGCCTAGAAGCAGGGGTTGGTACTGATATCCATGACTCATATTAACACCAGAGGACATGGGGCTGACTCTATTTAGGGAAGAACTAGTGACCATATGGATGTCGAGAGACTTGGATGCATCACTCTGGAGAGGGGTCTCTATCTTTCATCTGCATCAGCACTCTGGAGAACAGGCCCTGTAACTTGCCAGGGCAACCCGTAATCAATCGGTGCTGGCCCTGGATAGCAGTGGTGTAGGTGAGCATGAAAGCTGACCCAACCACTCATCTACTGTGGGGTAGAACAGGCACAGGAGTTGCCCCTCCCCTCTATCAAGCAGTTGGGAAAGCTTGCACTGGGTATGGAGCATCAAACAGTTGGTCCTGCACCTTTCGTGGACAGCGCTGCAATGCTGAAACTGTTGGAGGAGAAGCAGGTAAATTAATGCCAGTTATCTGCCATGAGGTGTTATAGGTATGGAGTGTGTGGCTTTTATCCCTTCCCCCTTCCCATCTGTGGCAGTCAGAAGACCTGGCCCTGGAGTTATGAGGAAAAGATGGCCTCGCTCCTTGCTGGATGCAGCACTTGGAAGAGTAGGTCCTGTACCTCTTCTAAGCAGCACAGTAGAGCTGGCCCTGGTCAAAGGACATGGGTGAGCCAGCCCCAAAGGCAGTGACGTGACTTGAGTGAGGAGAGCTGACTCCCAGCTCCTGCACCTCACCAGCTTCAGCACTTGGGAAGGAGAGTGGGCCCTGCATCTTATGCGGGCAGCAGAGTAGAGCTGGCCCTGTTGGAGGAGGCACAGGTGAGTCCAACTCATAAGCAAGAGCACAGGAGAGCATCTGCCCTGCCAGTTAGGTGGGATGGGTACAGGAGTGATGTACCCCTTCCCTCCCACCTTGCTACCTGCAGTAGCTAGGGTTTGTGTGTGTTTTATTTTTTTAAGGGGGTTGTATTGGCAAATGATGGATATGAGGGGACAGGGAGATGAGCAGTACTGGGATGCATGATATGAATCTTACTAAGAATCAATAAAAAGTTAAAATATACAATGTAGATGCCTGCTCCTGCTTTGGTGGATATCCATGGCTCAGATGGAGGCCGGGCTAGTCACAATAGGCAATATATCTATTTGCACTTGGAACCCTCTAGTGCCCTTAGTTCTGATTCCAAAAATCCACCTGCACACATCCTTTCCATGTTGTCCCTCACTCTCACTTACCATGCTCTGATCCCTATCCATGGAGGGTAGCCACTGCTCAGGTACAGACCACAACAGCCATAATAGGTAAGAGCCACACCTACTGTTTGAAACCTTCCACTCCATTGATTCAGATCTGAAACATCCAAGCTGCAGACACCCTGCAAAAACACCCACAACTCACTACCACTGCCAATCTTGCTGCCTTGCCTCTGCTACCACATTGGTGAATACCCGCTGTCTAAATGCACCCCACACCAGTCAGAAGAACAAAGGCATCCTGCTGGAATGAAAGCCACACCCACTACCACAAGTTCAGTTTGCAAATCTGATGGAGACTACCTCCAGGAACAGAGGTCATTGCCACAGACAGAAATATAGATCACAAAGACTAGAAGACAAAAGAAGGAAACAGAAACAAAGGAACAAAAGCACCCATCCAACAGAAACACTGATCCAAACAGAAATTGGCTCTCAGACCTATAGTCATCTCAAGCCCCAATACTTAGACAGCAGTGTAAGAAGAGATAAACATATTTGACAATAGGGTACCAGTAGAACCCAGTTACCCTATTACAATAACCCAAGAATATTCATTCTTACATAGCTGAAAGACAAGAAAACAACCTAAAAACCAACTTATAATAATAATAAAAATAATAAAAAAAAAGAAAAAAAAAGAAAAAAAAAGATGTTTGAAAAGAAAAAAAAAAAAGAAAGTATGTTTTTAAGTATTTCATGTTATACATCATTAAAGAATAGATGTAAAAATTAATATATTTTTCTGTGTATCTCTTCTATATAGTTAGGTTGAAGAAACTTGGAAACAATAACAGTTCTATGATGTCACAAACTTCTTTTGGCTCTTGCTGGGTTATACAAAAAAACCCCACATATCTGATTTAGCATACTGTGCTTAACCTGTTGATTCTTCATCTCTGCTTTCTAAGTTGCCATATATTTCTCTGTGAGTTGTTCTGGGGATCATTCCATTGTTCAATAAATATGTATTCTTGTATTCCTTCTGTCTCAAGAAATTCATCATGTGTTAGGGAGCCAGTGGTACAGGCTTTAGGTATTTGAATCTGGGCTTTATTGGATGAATTTACAGAATTAAACAAGTAATTTAGATTTTAATTGATCTGTAAAAACAAATTGGCAGCATTGTATAACCATTTAACTAGAATCTAGAGGTACCAAGATATTTTAATTAATCTTAGGAATCACAAATTCAAAACTAAACTTTGATATTTACCATACTTCACTTATGGTTATTATAAAAATTACATGTCTGATTTTCAAGATGATTCCTAATTAGGTTGAATAGAAGCAATGCTGTGCCTGACTTCCATGAGGCTGCAAAGGTTAAATGGAAACACTAGCATTATAGATATACTTCCCCACCCCTCTATTTATTTTAAAGTCCTATTAATGAGGACAACAATGTACCACAAATTACACAAAGTAGGAAAAAATAATGCTTGCATTACAGAAGAAACCCTAACACAGTGAAAGTGGCAGATCCCAGGTCATGATGGTAACACCAAATATAAAGATAAGAAATGAAGTCATATGGTATAAGTTGCATTGTTATTTTCTCTTAAAGCAAGTAGAAAACATTACCATGCCATTTACAATTAATTTTTTTTCAAGATTGCCATGCTTGGATCCCTAGTCAATTGCTTGTATAAAGAGAACTTCAGAATGGAATGGATCACTGCAGGACAATATCTATCTACTTTGATCACTCTTTACTGCTGTTATTCTGGCCTTAACATTATTAGTAAATCAAATAATTAATGAATAAATTAATGAACATTCTATTAGACTTAAAAATTTGCAAGTATTTATAAGCTGGCTAATATTTTGTTCTCATAAAAGAAACTACAGAGAGTTATATAGTGATTTTCTAAAACTTGAAAAACATCCAATAAAGGATCTTGATTGGTTTGCTCGGTATTGTCTCCAAGGAGACTTTCTTTTTCTTTCCTTTCTTTTTTTTTTCCTTCTTCTTTGCCTGAGAATTACTGTGTGGGAGGGATTCTGTGAAAGGACCTGTTAAATTATGTTAAATATTCATCTGCTCACTTTAGCATCTGGATAAGGACTGTTTCACACGTTAGAAGATCCATCTGCAGAAGAAACTTTAACTGACTTAGTGAACCTTCCTTCAAAACTAAGGTTAAGTAAATGACAATATATATTTTTGTCTATTATAAACTCATAAAAATACCATAAAGGAAAATCAAAGTGGTAATGGATCATCAGAACTGCCTTGTTATAATATTTTTTAAAACACATTAGAAGGCAATATTGATTTTTTCTATACATATGTATGCAAAAATATACAGGTGTTTATAATCTAGGTATAATTTGGAATGAATTTTAAAGATGTTAAACAACAGCAGCAAACCGTGAATGATTAGCATTGCAAATCCAAGGTGGAAACAAACGTGTGATGAAACAGCAAATTATACATTTTAATAAATGCATTGTTCTACTGAAAGAGATTATTGTAGTCACTGACAGCCAATTCTGGAATGATGAATTATTGTTTAAAAGCCTTTCTTGTGGTGTTTTGCATGTGGTTAACAAATAACTGCTCAGCTAATTCTCATGTACACATTTACAGATGTTTGCTTTAAATGTTGTACCAGCTTAATGAATAAATGGTTTTGATAGCATGTATACCTCCCATATCTTTTCTTGTAAGAGATCTTTTATGAAACATATTTTCTAGCCATAAATTTGTATTACAACGTGAAGAAAAGGAGTAGCAGATGCACAATCCTTCATTTTATGTCTCTTATATCTTCTCAGAAGAAGGAACAATTATCACCTGAAACAATCTGCAAATAGAGCATCATTTACCAAAATTCTTCATGATGAGATCAACACAGCTAAACTCCTACATTTGTTCATACTTCTACCTTCAAGTCTTTACTGAGTTATTGAAATGCCAGTAAAATTCCTCTGTCCTTATACATATCTGTTAGTTCTGGAGGTAGATAAAGCACGAGAGATTGTTAGGTCCGTTATTGAAATGTCAGTAAAATTCCTCTGTCCTTACACATGTCTGTTAGTTCTGGAGGTAGATAAAGCACGAGAGGTCCTTTATTGTTGTTCTGCAACATACTAAAATGATTTATTAATATTAAAGTTGTATGTTTAACCCTACCCTCTGTCTACAGTGTTCTGGTTAAAAGAGTATTAATTCTGGAGAAACATTTTGGTGATAAATATTATTTTTTTTATTGACTAAAATTTGTAAGATCAATCATAGAAGCACTATACATAAGATATTTATTGACAAACATATAATCAGCAATGAACTATTTGTTGAAAATTAAGGTGCACAGGAAGTATATCCTTTAAATCCAACATCATTGAATAGCTCTTTTCTTTGTGAGTTCAGCCAATAAGGATGTGTCCAACACATATACTTACTTGTGAATACATTTGTCATCAAGCTGGTTCAACTGTGCAAAAAGCAAGTGCCAAGGCAGTAGGGCCATGGTTGTGTTGCTCTTACACCCAGAAGGAGAGAAATGGATCAAGAGAAAGTAGACTAGGAAGGAGGTAATCTGGTATACCCTATAATTTTGCTTCCAACTTGTCTTGAAAGTTTGAAATATGATTTCCTAATTTTGGCTGAAAAGTAGATGATACCATCTTTGTTTTTATATCAAATTGTTTAATGTTAGTTTTAGAGAATTTTTTTGTGCTTCCCTATTCACCTTTGATGCTTTCTATCTCAAGGATGGTAGTAGTTATGCTTTTAATAAAAATCATCATTCCTTTCAGCCATGTAGCTTTAAACATCAATGGTTACTCTTGGAATGGATGCCGAAACATTATGTTCCTCTCTATATCATTACATTTATATATATTTACAACTTTTCACCCCTGAATTCCCATAACAAGGGGTATTCTGTAGCTTTAGTAAATTAATGGTCTTGTATAGAATAGAAAAGAATAAAAGGTACAATAGTCTTTTGTTATCAGTACACACAGTCCAATTTTCTCTTGATGTTCTTTTATTCATTTAAATTCCAGTAAATTATTGCTAACATACAAAGGAAGGGTAGCTGCAAAAGGCTTTTGCTTAGTTCTGCATAATAGTTCTTACTTCTAAAGAAGTGAGACTTATATGAAGATTAGTTATTTCCTGGCTAGTGAGGATTCTGCTTTTTGTCTTTTAGGAAGTAGTTTGAACTTGCTATTCTGTGGGATTTCATTCAAATGGAGATGTGTTGGATGAAAGCTAACAGTTATAGTCTGTGATCTAGGCTTCCCTTGTATGCTGGGTTCTTCACACTGAAGAGCTTGTTCTGACCCTCCATGGAAGAACCCATACTGAGACTCAGCCAAGCCACTGACCTGTGAGAAGGCAAATTGAGGGTGTTCTACTTAAATAAGCTCTTACTGAAAGAAACCTGGCAGAGCCAGATGAATAGTCTAGGTAGGCTCCAGCTGTTTAGTGCACACAATACTAGCACACCAGTTCATATAATATTCTTTTGTTAGAGTTGAAACTCTCTCTTTCATAATGGAAAATATAAATTGTTAAGGACAAAGCTAAATAAGCAAGGAAAACTTTCTTTTGTCTGTTTAGAGTAGGAAAAGAAGATAGAACTCAGTTCAGCAGACACAGAAGGTGGTTTGGAGGGTTTTAAGCATGGGATAAGCCACTGGTAGAGTACTGATGAGTGTTGGGTTAAAAGTGATTGATAGAAGGTGTCCAGCAAGGAGATATTTGTGAAATTGTAAATACCTTTCTTTGTAATTAGGCCAAATATGTTTGCTAACTAGTGCTCAAGAAATTATGCTCCAAGTCTCCTATAGAGGTTGGAAGATAAGATACTATCTCAATTGATGAATACATTTCAAGGATGTAGTTCTTCAAAAATGATATGGGGGGTATAAAATTGATTAGGAATATTACAAAGCCTATTTCAATAAACAGAAAAATGAGTGACAAATTTGTTACCAGAGTGAAATACAAGGTTTAAATGTAGTCAAATAGAGGAGCTTTGATGTTTTCTCTGTCAGCAATAAGCATGATACCTGCTTGGACTTCAATAGGTCAGGAGTATTAGTGACTCTCTACTACATTGAAAATCTGATTTGTAATAAGTTTATTTTTAAATATTTTAGAATTCTCCATACTGATTTCCACAGTAGATGTACCAGTTTGCAATCTCACCAACAGTGAATGAGGGTGAGATTTCTCTCTCTTTCCTGCATCCCCTCCTGCATTTGTTGTGGTTCATTCCACTGATCTTTGCTATCCCAACCATGGTAAGATAGGACCTCAAAGTGGTTTTGATTTGCTTTTCATACTTACTGGGGATGATGAACTTTTTTGTTTACTTTTGAGATTTTAATTTATTATAAAATTTCTCTCTTCTCTTTCCTCCCTCCAGAATTTCCCATTTGCTCATCCATGCTCTACTTCAGATCTATGGTCTCTTTTCATTAACTATTGTTAAATACATGTATTTATATAGGCACATATATTGCTAAATATAACCTGTTGAGTCCATTTAATGGTAATTGTATGCGTGTTTTCAGGGCTGACCAATTGACATCAAATGAATGTTTTTCAAGATATTATTAGAATTTTTTTCTTCTTCTAAGAGCTGTCTTAGTTTGACTTCTATTGCTGTGATGAGACATCATGACCATGACCACTCTTATGAAGTAAAATTTAATTGTTTCTGGCTTACAGTTCAGAGGTTTAGTCCATTATCATTGTAGTGAAGAAGCACTGCAATGCAGGAAGACATGATGCTGCAAAAGTAGCTGAGATTTCTCCATCAGGATCAGCCAGAACCAGGAAGAAAAAGCCACATAGAGCCTCAACTGAGCATCTGAGACCTCAAAGCTCACCCCCAAAGACACACTTCCTCTAGCAAAGTCACAACTCCTAATAGTGCTACTTTCTGGTGATAGAATATTCAAACACATCAATCCACCTGAAGAAATTTTATTTACATATCAGGAACTTTTTTTTTAAGATTTATTATTATATCTAAGTACGCTGTAGTTGTCATCAGACACCCCAGAAGAAAGTATCAGATCTCATTATAGATGGTTGTGAGCCACCATGTGGTTGCTGGGATTTGAACTAAGGACCTTCAGAAGAGCAGTCAGTGCTTTTAACTGCTGAGCCATCTCTCTAGCCCCAAATATACCCCTTTATTTTTTTTTAAATTTATTTACTATATGTGAGTACACTGTAGCTGTCTTCAGAGAATTCAGAAGAGGGAGTCAGATTGCATTATGGATGGTTCTGAGCCACCATATGGTTGCTGGGATTTGAACTCAGGACCTTAGGAAGAGCAGTCAGTCCTCTTTAGCCATCTCTCCATCCTCTATCAGGGACATTTTTTTAAATGTCTATTTGTTTCATAATACTTTGTTTCTTTGAGTCTTTTATATTCTGACAAAGAATAAAAGTTAACTTAAAAAAAAGCAGTCATGAATTAGAAAGAGAATGGGAAGAGGTATGGAGTGTTTAAAGAAAGAAATGAAAGGGAGAAATGTTAGTAATTATATTATAATCTCAAAACTTAAATAGAATGTTAGTAAAACAAATGTTTTAGTCTAGATTAAACTTGAATGGATATATACATCTACCATCTATACATAAAATATAAACAAATCAAAGAAGCTAAATATTTGAGAACATTATGTTTCTTGAAATCCTTTTAAACCATATTCTAGTTTTTAAAGTATTCTCACAATAGTACTGATTAACTCCTTATTTAGCATTGCTATTACCTTGACTCATAAAAAACAAGAAAGATTTCCTAAGAAGTAATTCTGTTTTATTCAATATATATATATATATATATATATATTAAAAATTATATATATATATATATATATATATATATATATATATATATAATTTTTAATTACATGAATATTTGTCTCCATGTGTATGTGTATGTGAGTGCATGTGTTTAGGACAGTTAGTGATATTTGATACTCCTGCAGTTTTCTGGTTGTGAGCTGTCTGACAAGAGTGCTAGGAACTCAATTTGGATCTTATGGAAAAACAGCATGTGTTCTTAACAATTGAGTCATCTTAGAACTCTTCTGTTTTATAATAACTTGTATGATTTTACTATCTCTAATTAATATAAACTAAAAATGTAATTTTTGGCCCTAAACTCATTTTAATTTTTATGTTTTAACTTGAAATACCAAGAGTTTAAAATTTAAAGTATGGAATAAGTGAATAATCTGTCTATTATTAGAAAATATTAGTTTGAATACGAAGGAAAGACCAGAATAAAGTGTTGATACTTGTTATTCTACTAAAGCTCTGCTTACCAAGCACTTAAAGTGTGTCATGGTTGATCAGCATTTGTGGTAAATATAACTGGCAGTTGAGTTTCATATTGCTGTTTAAGCAAGACAAGCTTTTCGCTTATGTAATCTTACCCTGTATCTTGTTTTAGTTCCTGAAAGAAACTCATTCTATGGTACTGTTAGGGAAAATAAGTATCTTTCATCACCATTATGGTGTTGTGGTAAGGACTCGTAAAAAAGAGATCAACAAGAGAGAGATATTATATGTTACAAAGGATGCTTCACAGTGAAATGATGATCCAAACAAACATGGGGACCTGTTTATTCTTGCTGTCAGTTTTGACAAAGGAACAAGTTATTTTGTAGAAATATGGTTGGATTAAAGCTTGTAAACTACTGGTGGTACATTGAGAGTATATTTCATCAAATTCTTACCCTCCATGTCACTGTGTCTTTGAGACAAGTATGCTCTTTTAATGTAGGTGTTAGGAAAATACCTTTTAAATGCGGAATGATGAACTTCTTTGGGGGATATGAATTGGAGAATTAGCTTCCTCGTTACATGGTTTTCTTAAAGGAATTCAGTTTCAAGTATTTTGAATGACATGGCCTGAAGTCTGTCAATACACTTCTTTTTTTGGGGGGGGGGGGCATCTGTGGAAACATTCATTTTTTGGGGGGGTTTATTCGATATATTTTTATTTACATTTCAAATGATTTCCCCTTTTCTAGCCCCCCACTCCCCAAAAGTCCCATAAGCCCCCTTCTCTCCACCTGTCCTCCTACCCACCCCTTCCCACTTCCCCGTTCTGGTTTTGCCGAAAACTGCTTCACTGAGTCTTTCCAGAACAAGGGGCCACTCCTCCTTTCTTCTTGAACCTCATTTGATGTATGGATTATGTTTTGGGTATTCCAGTTTTCTAGGTTAATATCCACTTATTAGTGAGTGCATACCATCATTCACCTTTTGAGTCTGGGTTACCTCACTTAGAATGATGTTCTCTAGCTCCATCCATTTGCCTAAGAATTTTATGAATTCATTGTTTCTAATGGCTGAATAGTACTCCATTGTGTAGATATACCACATTTTTTGCATCCACTCTTCTGTTGAGGGATACCTGGGTTCTTTCCAGCATCTGGCAATTATAAATAGGGCTGCTATGAACATAGTAGAGCATGTATCCTTATTACATGGTGGGGAATCCTCTGGGTATATGCCCAGGAGTGGTATAGCAGGATCTTCTGGAAGTGAGGTGCCCAGTTTTCGGAGGAACCGCCAGACTGATTTCCAGAGTGGTTGTACCAATTTGCAACCTCACCAGCAGTGGAGGAGTGTTCTTCTTTCTCCACACCCTCTCCAACACCTGCTGTCTCCTGAATTTTTAATCTTAGCCATTCTGACTGGTGTAAGGTTAAATCTCAGTGTTGTTTTGATTTGCATTTCCCTAATGACTAATGAAGTTGAACATTTTTTAAGATGCTTCTCTGCCATCCGAAGTTCTTTAGGTGAGAATTCTTTGTTTAACTCTGTACCCCATTTTTTAATAGGGTTGTTTGGTTTTCTGGAGTCTAACTTCTTGAGTTCTTTATATATATTGGATATTAGCCCTCTATCTGATGTAGGATTGGTGAAGATCTTTTCCCAATTTGTTGGTTGCCGATCTGTCCTTTTGATGGTGTCCTTTGCCTTACAGAAACTTTGTAATTTTTTGAGGTCCCATTTGTCAATTCTTGCTCTTAGAGCATACGCTATTGATGCTCTGTTCAGAAACTTTCTCCCTGTACCAATGTCCTCAAGGGTCTTCCCCAGTTTCTTTTCTATTAGCTTCAGAGTGTCTGGCTTTATGTTGAGGTCATTGATCCATTTGGATTTGAGCTTAGTACAAGGAGACAAGGATGGATCAATTCGCATTCTTCTGCATGCTGACCTCCAGTTGAACCAGCAATACAGTGGTAGTTTGCGTACCTTCCATAGGATAAATCATTTGAGAGATTGGGTCATCTGTGGTGGTCAGATCCTATAGTTCTCATAAGTTGTCCTCAACACAAACATGTTCATATTTTCAGAGCCTATATAGTGACTACTGTAGTGGATATGAGGTTTATATTTATAGCTGATAAAGACACTGTGTGTGTACTTTGTTCCTACTAGAGAACAAAGAGCATGACAAGTAATTGGTGTTAATCAGTTCTGGGAACATTGACTAAAACATTGCAAGGACAAAAGAAATTATATATATATATATATATATATATAAGGGAGGTAACCCAGTCACAAAAGAATACACATGGAATGCAATCTCTGATAAATGGATATTAATTAGCCCAGAAGCCCTGAATACCCAAGGCACAGATTGCAAAACAAATAACTCCCATGGAGAAGTATGGAGAAGGTCCTGATCCTGGAAAGGATTGATCTAGCATTGGAGGGGAATATAAGGACAGAGAAAAAAGCAGGGAGGTGGTTGGAGAATGGGTGGAGAGAAGAAGGTTTTTGAGACATATGGGGAGGGGGGATCCGGGAAAGGGGAAATCATATGGAATGTAAACAAAGAATATAGAAAATAAAAATATTAAAAAAAGAAATTATATATATATATATATGTATATATATATATTAAATACAAGTAAAGAAACTGGATGAACTAATAAGTCACAACTCCAGTATTTCAATTGACACAATTTTACTCAACTGCTACATATTTATTAGGTACTATCAACAAAACAATATATGTAAAGGTAATGAAAGAATGTATTATGCTCTTAATAAGACCCAGAAAAACAATCATGATATAAATTTACTTATAAGTAGATATTAACTGTTAGTTAAAGGGTATCCATGTTATGATCAACAGACCCAGAGAGGCTAACTAACAAGGATGCAGCTATCAGGGAATGCGTTGATCTCCTGGGAGGGGAAAACTGAATAAATTATGCAGGTAGACTGGTCAGGTGTAGATGATAAGAGAAAAAATCAGGTGAGGGAGTGATGGAAGAAGAGGTTATAGAAAGTGAAGGCTGGCATCCAGTGGAAAAAAAAGATAGCCTTTTCAACAAATAAATGGTGCTGGTTCAATTGAAGGTCAGCATGCAGAAGAATGTGAATTGGTCCATTATTATCTCCATGTACTAAACTCCACTCCAAGTGGATCAAGGACCTCCACATAAAACCAGACACACTGAAACTAATAGAAAGGAAACTGGGGAAAACCCTTGAGGACATGGGCACAGGGGAAAAGTTCCTGAACAGAACACCAATAGCTTATGGTCTAAGGTCAAGAATTGACAAATGGGACCTCATAAAATTACAAAGTTTCTGTAAGGCAAAGGACACTGTTAAAAGGACAAATCGGTAACCAACAAATTGGGAAAGGATATTCACCAATCCTACATCTGATAGAGGGCTAATATCCAATATATACAAAGAACTCAAGAAGTTAGACCCCAGGGAACCAAATAACCCTATTAAAATGGGGTACAGATCTAAACAAAGAATTTTCCCCTGGAGAAATTCAGATGGCCGAGAGGCACCTTAAGAAGTGCTCAACATCATTAGTCATTTGGGAAATGCATATCAAAACAACCCTCAGATTTCACCTGATACCAGTCAGAATTGCTAAGGTCAAAAACTCAGGAGACAGTAGGTGTTGGCGAGGATGTGGAGAAAGAGGAACAGTCCTCCACTGCTAGTGGGGCTGTAAGATGGTACAACCACTTTGGAAATCAGTTTGGCAGTTCCTCAGAAAACTGGACATGACACTTCCGGAGGACCCCGCTATACCTCTCCTGGGCATATACCCAAAGGATTCCCTGGCATGCAATAAAGACACATGCTCCATTATGTTAATAGCAGCCTTATTTATAATAGCCAGAAGCTTGAAAGAACCCAAATGTCCCTAAAAGGAGGAATGGATACAGAAAATGCTGTATATTTACACAATGGAATACTACTCAGAAATTAGAAACAATGAATTCACAAAATTTTTAGGCAAATGGTTTGATCTGGAAAATATCCTTCTAAGTAAGCTAACCCAATCACAAAAGAATACACATGAAATGCAGTCTCTGATAAGTGGATATTAATTAGCCCAGAAGCTCTGAATACCCAAGGCACAAATAGCATAGCAAATGACTCCCATGAAGAAGTATGGAGAGGGTCCTGATCCTGGAAAGGATTGATCTAGTGTTGGAGGGGAGTATCAGGACAGAGAAAAAGGAGCGAGGTGATTGGTGAATGGGTGGAGAGAAGAAGGTTTATGAGACATATAGGGAGGGGGAATCTGGGAAAGGGGAAATCATTTGGAATGTAAGCAAAGAATATGGAAAATAAAAATATTAAAAAAAAAGTGGAGCTGGGGTTGGGGGCATTATGGTATGGAAACCTAGAGCAGTGGAAACTTCCTGAAATATATGAGGGAGACATCAAACTCCTAGTAATAGAATATATGGAGCCAGAAATTTTCATCTTCTGTAATATGGCAAGACATCCAGTGGTGGGACAGAGACAATAACCTAGACATAACACCTTCAACCCACAACCTGTCCTGCCTTCAAGATGTGCTGGGGCAATGGTGGCTCAGAACTGTGTAAGTAGTCATCCAAGGACTCGTCTAACTTGAGACCCATGCCGTCAGAGACCCAAACCTAACATACCTAGATGCCCAGGAACCAGAAGCTGGAAGGCCCAGAGACCCAGGATAGAACTGAACATGTATGGAAAAAAAGGGAAAAAAAGGTAATGAGCTGGGGTATTGCAATAAGATGGTAAATAAAGATAAAGAACTACAGGATCTCCAAGATCCCACCTTAAAGGAAGTGCAGTATAAATTCCTTAGGAGGTTTATAAGAAGCTAATGTCCTGAACCACATAATGTAGTAATAACATTCAGACTATTTGGTGATGTCAGAACTTCAGTATAGAGTAGCCAAGGGACAACTCATTATGCACAGGCTAATACAGACAGATTCTATGAGTCAGTCATGGTATCTTTCCAGCTTATATGGCTTGAACATATTTTTTTTCAAACTAAATTTTATAATTTTTGGGTGGTATAAGCCCCGGAGAGGTATAGCTGGGTCTTCAGGTAGTACTATGTCAAATTTTCTGAAGAACTGCCAGACTGATTTCCATAGTGGTTGTACCATCTTACAATCCAACCAGCAATAGAGTAGTGTTCCCCTTAGGATTAAAAACCATCTGCTCCCAACCCCACAGCACAGAGAGGAATCTTGATTCCCAGGAGCTCTGAAATGCCCAGGAACTTAGGATCACAGGATCTCAGAATCACAGGACCACAGAGACAGCTGCACTCTGAAGATCTCTGATGGAACCAAAATGATAGGAGGGAAAGGCTCCAGTTTGAGACAGCAATGGCAGGTAGCACTAGAGATAATCAGATGATGAGAGCTAAGCACAAGAACATAAGCAACAAAAACCAAGGTTACTTGGCATCATCAGAACCCAGTTCTCCCACCATATCAAATCCTGAATACCCCATCATACCAGAAAAGCAAGATGTGTTTTTAAAATCCCTTCTCATGATGATGATGATAGAGGACTTTAAGAAGGACATAAATAATGTCCTTAAAGAAATACAGAACACAGGTGAACAGCTAGAAGCTCTTGAAGAGAAAACACAAATCCCTTAAAGAATTACAGGTAAACACAACCAAGCAGATGAAGGAATTGAACAAAATCATCTAGTATCTAAAAGGGGAATTAGAAACAATAAAGAAATCACAAAGGGAGACAACCCTGGAGATGGAAAACCTAGGAAAGAGATCAAAAGTCATAGGTGTAAGGATCACCAACAGAAATCAAGGCATAAGAGAGAGAATCTCAGGTGTAGAAGATGCCATAGAAGAAACTGACACAACAGTCAAGTAAAATACAAACAGTAAAAACTCCAAAAAGTAAAAAACATCAAGAAATCAAGGACAGAATAAAAAGATCAAACCTAAGAATAATAGGTACAGAAGAGAGTGAAGATTCCCTACTCAAAGTTCCAGTAAACATCTTCAACAAAATTATAGAAGATAACTTCCCTTACCTAAAGAAAGAGATGCCCATGATAATATAAGAAACCTACAGAACTCCAAATAGACTGGACAAAAGAAGAAATTCCTTCCATCACATAATAACCAAAACACCAAATGCACAAAACAAAGAAAATATACTAAAAGCAGTAAGGGTAAAACATCAAGTAACATATAAAGGTAGACCTATCAGAATTATCCCAGACTTCTCATCAGAGACTATGAAAGGTAGAAGATTCTGAGCAGATGTCATGCAGACCCTAAGAAAATACAAATGCCAGTCCAGGCTATTATACCCTGCAAAACTCTCAATTACCATAGATGCAGAAACTAAGATAAACCATGACAAAATGGTTTCATGCACCCGCATTCATGAAAGAAACTTTGATAAAGATCAAAGCACACATTAACCCTCACATGATAATCATTGGAGACATCAATACCCCACTCTCAGCAATGGACACATCATGGAAACAGAAAATAAACAGAGACAAACTAACAGAAGTTATACACCAAATGGATTTAACATATATCTGTAGAACAGTTGATCCTAAAACAAAAGAATATACCTTCTTCTCAGTACCTCATGGTACCATCTCCAAAATTAACCATATAATTGGTCACAAAACAGGCCTCAATGTTGCAAGAAGATTGAAATAATTCTGTTTCCTATCAGATCTCCATGGACTAAGGCTAGTCTTCAAGAACAGCAGAAACAATGTGAAGCTAACATTCACATGGAAACTGAGTGATGCTCTACTCAGTGTTAACTTGGTCAAGGAAGAAATAAAGAAAGAAATTAAAGACTTTTTGCATTTCATGAAAATAAAGGCACATCTTACTCACACTTAAGATACACAATGAAAACAGTGTTAAAAGGAAAACTCATAGCTCTAAATGCCTCCTAAAAGAAACTGGAGAGAGCATGCACTAGCAACTTGAAAGCACACCTGGAAACTCTAGATCAAAAAGAAGCAAATAAACCAAAGAGGAGTAATCAGCAGGTAATAATCAAATTCAGAGATGAAATCAACAACGTAGAAAACAAAAAGAACCATAAAATAAATCAACAAAACCAGAAGCCAGTTCTTTGTGAAAATCAACAAGACTGATAAACCAGATTAATCAGAGGGCACAGAGACAGTATCCAAATTAACAAAATCAGAAATAAAAATCAGAAAGTAAAGGGAAGATATAACAACTGAAACTGAGGATATTTAAAAAATTATCAGATCCTACTACAAAAGCCTATACTCAAAAAAATAAAAAATTGAGATGAAATGGAAAATTTTCTAGAGAGATACCAGGTACCAAAGTTAAATCAGATAAACCATCTAAACAGTCCTATGAACCCTAAAGAAACCAGAGCAGTTATTAAAAGTCTCCCAAACAAAACAAATCCAGGACTAGACGATTTTGGACCTCTAGAATCCTTTTTTTTTTCTCGAGACAGGGTTTTTCTGTGTAGCCCTGTCTGTCATGGAACTCACTACTCTGAAGACCAGGCTGGCGTTGAACTCAGAAATCTGCCTGCCTCTGCCTCCCAAGAGCTGGGATTAAAGGAGTGCACCACCATGCTTGGCTCTAGAATTCTTTTAGACCTTTAAAGAAGACCTAATACCAAATACTTTTCAAACTATTCTGCAAAATAGAAACATAAGAAACATTACTCAATTCATTCAATGAAACCACAATTATGCTTATAACTAAACCACATAAAGACCCAACAAACAAAGAGAACTTCAGACCACTTTTCCTTAATATTATTGATGCAAAAATACTCAATAAAGTTCTCAAAAACTGAATCCAGGAACATATCAAAACGATCATTCACCATCATCAAATAGGCTTCATCTCAAGGATGCAGGGATGGTTCAATAAATGGAAATCAATGTAATCTACTACATAAACAAACTCAAATTAAAAAACTGCATGAGCATCTCTTTAGATGCTGAGAAAACATTTGACTAAATTCAACACTCTTTCATGGTAAAATCTTTGAAAGTCAGAAATTCAAGGCCCATACCTGAACATAGTATTAGCAATATAAAGCAAACCAGTAGCCAACATCAAACTAAATGAAGTAAACTTGAAGCAATCCCACTAAAATCAGTGACTAGAAAAGGCTCCCCAATCTCTCCCTACCTATTCTATATAATGTCCTAGCCAGAGCAATACAAGAAAAGGCCGTCAAAAGGATACAAATTAGCAAAGAAAAAAAATCAAATATCACTATTTTCAGATGATCTGATAGTATATTAAGTGACCCCCAAATTTCCACCAAAGAACTCCTAATCCTGATTAAAAAAAAACTTAAGCAAAGTGGCTGGATATAAAATTAACTCAAACAAATGAGTAGCTTTCCTATATTCAAAGGATAACAGGCTGAGAAAGAAATTAGGGAAGAGATACCCTTTACAATAGTCACAAACAATATAAATTATCTTGGTGTGACTCTAACTAAACAAGTGAAAGATCTGTTTAACAAGAATTTCAAGTTCCTGAAGAAAGAAATTGAAGAAGATACCAGAAGATGGAAAGATCTCCCATGCTAGTGGATTGGCTTGATTAATATAATAAAAATGGCCATCTTGCTGAAAGAAATCTACAGATTCAATGCAATCTCCATCAAAATTCCAACTCAATTCTTCAGAGTTAGTAAGAGCAAGTTGAAAATTTATATGCAATAACAAAAAATCCAGGATAATGAAAACTATTCTCAAAATAAAAGGGCTTCTGGGGGAATCACCATCCCTGACCTAAGGTATATTACAGAGCAATAGTGATAAAAACTGTGTGGTATTTGTACTGAGACAAGATCAATGGAATAAAATTGAAGACCCAGGAATGAACCCACATATCTATGGTCACTTTATCTTTGACAAAGAAATTAAAACATCCAATGAAAAAGGACATTTTCAACAAATGGTGCTGGTTCAACTGGCAGCCAACATATAGAAGAATCCAAATTGATCCATTCTTATCTCCCTGATCAAAGCTCAAGTCCAAATGAATGAAGGAACTCCACAAAAAGCCAGATATACTGAAATTAATAGAAAAGAAACTGGGGAAGACCCTTTAGCACATGGGCACAGGGGAAATTTCCTCAATAGAACACCAGTGGCTTACACTCTAAGATCAAGAATCAACAAAGGGGACCTTATAACATTGCAAATCTTCTGTAACGCAAAGGACACTATCAATAGGACAAAACAGCAACCAACAGATTGGGAAAAGATCATTTCCAATCCTGCATCCTGTAAAGGGGTAATATCCAATATATACAAATACTCAAGAAGTTAGACCAGAAAATCAAGTAACCCTATTTAAAAATGGGGTACAGAGCTAAGTAAAGAATTATCAATTGAGGAAACTGGAATGGCTGAGAAGCACCTAAAGATATGTTCAACATTCCAAGTGATCAGGGAAATGCAAATCAAAACAACCCTGAGACTCCATCACACACCAGTCTGAATGGCTAAGTTAAAAACTCAGATGACAGCAGATGCTGGAGAGGATGTGGAGAGAGAGGAACACTACTCAGTTGCTGATGGGATTGCTTGCTGGTACAACCACTCTTGAAATCAGTCTGGCAGTTCCTCAGAAATTTGGACATAGTATTATCTGAGGGACCACTTTTTGGGATGTTCCTAAAAGATGTTCAAAAATATAACAAGGATAGATGCTCCACTATGTTCATTGCAGCCTTATTTGTAGTAGCAAGAAGCTCAAAAGTACCCAGATGTCCTTCAACAGAAGAATGGATATGAAAAATGTGACACATTTGCACAATGGTGTACTACTCAGTTGTTAAAAAACAATGGATTCATTAAATTTTTTTTTGCAAATGGATGTACCTAAAAATATAATCCTGAGTGAGATAACCCATTCACAAAAGAACTCATGGTTTGTACTCACTAATAAGTGAATATTTACCCAAAACCCAGAATACTGAAGATAGAATTCACAGATTACATGAAGCTTAAGAAGAAGAAAGAACAAAATGCTGGTGTTTCTTTTGTCCTAAGAAGGAAGAACAAAGTTCTCATGGGAGCCAATATGGAGAGAAAGTGTTGAGCAGAGACTGAAGAAAAGGCTCTCCAGAGACTGCCCCACCTGGGAATCCATCCTATATCCAGTCACCAAACCCAGACACTATTGTGGATGCCAAAAAAGTGCATACTGACAGAAGCCTAACATATCTGCCTTCTGAGAGGCTCTGCCAGAGACTGACAAATACAAAAGTAGATGCTCATAGCCAACCATTGGACTGAGCACAGGGTCCCCAATTGAGGAATTAACTAAAGGACTGAAGGAGCTGAAGGGGTTTGCAACGCATAGGAAAAACAACAATATCAACCATCTAGCTCCCCTGGGCTCCCAGGGACTAAACTACCAACCAAATACAGGGGCCTGTGGATACTGCAGCATATGTAGCAGAGGATGGCCTTTGTCAGGCATCAGTGGTAGAAGATGCCCTTGGTCCTATGTAGGTTTGATACCCCCTCATAGAATTATGCTAGGGCAGGGAAGTGGGAGTGGGTGGGTGGGTTGGGAAACACCCCCATAAAAACAGGAGTAGGGGGAATCAGGATTTTTCAGGATCAGGAAACAGAATATCATTTAAAATGTAAATAAAGAAAATATCCAATAAAAAATTAAATACCAACCAGGTAAAATAATTGTTTTCCTTACCCCATTTTTGTGGTATTATGAACAAAATATAGGCTGTTGTATACCCCAGGGATGGAATTTACCATTGAGGTGAATGCCCAACCCTTGGATCTTTAAGGCCCATACTTACTTTAGCTCATATTCTTCCTGCAGCAACCTCTGCATTGCTAGATAAAATTGCAAACCTTTACTACCACGCCTGACTTAAAGTAGTTATTGAAGAGATGTTTGGGCTCTTCAGATAGTTTGTAACTGAATTGCAATTCTACCCTTTATTTTTTTTATTCGATATATTTTTATTTACATTTCAAATGATTTCCCCTTTTCTAGACTCCCACTCCGCAAAAGTCCCATCAGCCCCCTTCTATACCCCTGTTTTCCCACTCAACATTTCCCACTTCCCTGTTCTGGTTTTGCCCAATACTGCTTCACTGAGTCTTTCCAGAACAAGGGGCCACTCCACCATTCTTCTTGTACCTCAACTGATGTGCGGATTATGTTTTCGGTATTCCAGTTTTCTAGGTTAACATCCACTTATTAGTGAATGCATACCATGCTTCATCTTTTGAGTTTGGGTTACCTCACTTAGTATAATGTTCTCCAGCTCCATCCGTTTGCCTAAGAATTTCATGAATTCATTGTTTCTAATGGCTGAATAGTACTCCATGGTGTATATATACCACATTTTTGCATCTACTCTTCTGTTGAGGGATATCTGGGTTCTTTACAGCTTCTGGCAATTATAAATAGGGCTGCTATGAACATAGTGGAACATGTATCCTTATTACATGCTGGGGAATCTTCTGGGTATATGGCCAGGAGTGGTATAGCAGGATCTTCTGGAAGTGAGGTGCCCAGTTTTCAGAAGAAATGCCAGACTGATTTCCAGAGTGGTTGTACCAATTTGCAACCCCACCAACAGTGGAGGAATGTTCCTCTTTCTCCACATCCTCACCAACATCTGCTGTCTCCTGAATTTTTAATCTTAGCCATTCTGACTGGTGTAAGGTGAAATCTCAGGGTTGTTTTGATTTGCATTTCCCTAATGACTAATGAAGTTGAGCATTTTTTAAGATGATTCTCTGCCATCCAAAGTTCTTCAGGTGAAAATTCTTTGTTTAACTCTGTACTCCATTTTTTTTTAATTTATTGATATATTTATTCACATTTCAAATGATTTCCCCTTTTCTGGACCCCCACTCCCTGAAAGTCTCATCAGTTCCCTTCCCTCACCCTGTTTTCCCACCCAACCCTTCCCACTTCCCTGTTCTGATTTTGTTCTATACTGCTTCACTGAGTCTTTCCAGAACAAGGGGCCACTACTCCGTTCTTCTTGTACCTCATTTGGTGTGTGGATTATGTTTTGGGTATTCCAGTTTTCTAGGTTAATATCCACTTATTAGTGAGTGCATACCATGATTCATCTTTTGAGTCTGGGTTACCTCACTTAGTATGATGTTCTCTAGCTCCATCCATTTGCCTAAGAATTTCATGAATTCATTGTTTCTAATGGCTGAATAGTACTCCATTGTGTATATATACCACATTTTTTGCATCCACTATTCTGTTGAGGGATAACTGGGTTCTTTCCAACTTCTGGCAATTATAAATAGGGCTGCTATGAACACAGTAGAATATTTATTCTTATTACATGCTGGGGAATCTTCTGGGTATATGCCCAGGAGTGGTATATCAGGATCTTCTGGAAGTGAGGTGCCCAGTTTTCAGAAGAACCGCCAGACTGATTTCCAGAGTGGTTGTATCAATTTGCAACCCCACCAGCAGTGGAGGAGTGTTCCTCTTTCTCCACACCCTCTCCAACACCTGCTGTCTCCTGAATTTTTAATCTTAGCCATTCTGACTGGTGTAAGGTGAAATCTCAGTGTTGTTTTGATTTGCATTTCCCTAATGACTAATGAAGTTGAGCATTTTTTAAGATGTTTCTCCGCCATCCGAAATTCTTCAGGTGAGAATTCTTTGTTTAACTCTGTACCTTATTTTTTAATAGGGTTGTTTGGTTTTCTGGAGTCTAACTTCTTGAGTTCTTTATATATATTGGATATTAGCCCTCTATCTGATGTAGGATTGGTGAAGATCTTTTCCAAATTTGTTGGTTGCTGATCTGTCCTTTTGATGGTGTCCTTTGCCTTACAGAAACTTTGTAATTTTATGAGGTCCCATTTGTCAATTCTTGATCTTAGAGCATATGCTATTGGTGTTCTGTTCAGAAACTTTCTCCCTATACCGATGTCCTCAAGGGTCTTCCCCAGTTTCTTTTCTGTTGGCTTCAGAGTATCTGGCTTTATGTGGAGGTCCTTGATCCATTTGGATTTGAGTTTAGTACAACGAGACAAGGATGCATCAATTCGCTTTCTTCTGCATGCTGACCTCCAGTTGAACCAGCAGCATTTGTTGAAAAGGCTATCTTTTTCCATTGGATATTTTCAGCCCCTTTGTTGAGGATCAAGTGGCCACAGGTGTGTGGGTTCATCCAGATTCAATGCAATACCCATCAAAATCCCAACTCAATTCTTCACAGAGTTAGAAAGACCAATTATCAAATTCATCTGGAATAACAAAAAACCCAGGATAGCTAAAAGTTTTCTCAGCAACAAAAGAAATTCTGGGAGAATCAGTATCCCTGACCTCAAGCAATACTACAGAGCAATAGTGTTAAAAACTGCATGGTATTGGTACATTGACAGGCAGGCAGATCAATGGAACAGGATTGAAGATCCAGAAATGTACTCCATTTTTTAATAGGGTTATTTGGTTTTCTGGAGTCTTAACTTCTTGAGTTCTTTATATATACTGGATATTAGCCCTCTATCTGATGTATGGTTGGTGAAGAACTTTTCCCAATTTGCTGGTTGCTGATTTGCCCTTTTGATGGTATCCTTTGCCTTACAGAAACTTTGTAATTTTATGAGGTCCCATTTGTCAATTCTTGATCTTAGAGCATAAACTATTGCTGTTCTGTTCAGGAACTTTCCCCTTGTACCAATGTCCTCAAGGGTCTTCCCCAGTTTCTTTTCTATTAGCTTCAGAGTATCTGGCTTTATGCGGAGGTTCTTGATCCATTTGGAGTTGAGCTTAGTACAAGAAGACAAGGATGGATCAATTCCCATTCTTCTGCATGCTGACCTCCAGTTGAACCAGCACCATTTGTTGAAAAGGCTATCTTTGTTCCATTGGATGATTTCAGCCCCTTTGTCGAGGATCAAGTGGCCATAGGTGTGTGGGTTCATTTCTGGATCTTCAATTCTGTTGCATTGATCTGCCTGCCTGTCACTGTACCAAAACCATGCAATTTTTAACACTATTGATTTTTGGTATTGCTTGAGGTCAGGGATGCTGATACCCCCAGAATTTTTTTTATTGTTGAGAGTATTTTTAGCTATCCTGGGTTTTTTTTTTTATTCCAGATGAATTTGAGGATTGCTCTTTCTAACTCTATGAAGAATTGAGTTGGGATTTTGATGGGTATTGCATTGATTCTGTATACTGCTTTTGGCAAAATGGCCATTTTAACTATATTAATCCTGCTGATCCATGAGCATGGGAGGTTTTTGCATTTTTTGAGTTTTTCTTCCATTTCCTTCTTCAGAGTCTTGAAGTTCTTGTCATACAGATCTTTCACATGTTTGGTAAGAGTCACCCTAAGGTACTTTATACTGTTTGTGGCTATTGTGAAGGGGGTCATTTCCCTAATTTCTTTCTCAGCCTGCTTATCCTTTGAGTATAGGAAGGCTACTGATTTACTTGAGTTGATTTTATAACCTGCCACTTTGCTGAAGTTGTTTATCAACTGTAGAAGTTCTCTAGTGGAGGTTTTTGGGTCACCTAGGTAGACTATCATATCATCTGCAAATAATGATAGTTTGACTTCTTCCTTTCCAATTTGTATTCCTTTGACCTCCTTATGTTGTCAAGTACAATATGGAAAAGATAAGGAGAAAGGGGGCAGACCTGTCTAGTCCCTAATTTTAGTGGGATTGCTTCAAGTCTCTCTCCATTTAGTTTGATGCTGGCTACCGGTTTGCTGTATATTGCATTTACTATGTTTAGGTATGGGCCTTGAACTCCTGTTCTTTCCAAGACTTTAAGCATGAAAGGATGCTGAATTTTGTCAAATGCCTTTTCAGCGCCTAATGAAATGATCATATGTTTTTTTTTTCTTTGAGCTTGTTTATGTAGTGGATTGCATTGATGGATTTCCTTATATTCAACCATCCCTGCTTCCCTGGGATGAAGCCCACTTGATCGATCGTGGTGGATGATCATTTTGATATGTTCTTGGATTCAGTTGGCAAGAATTTTATTGAGTATTTTTGCATCGATGTTCATAAGGGAAATTTGGTCTGAAGTTCTCTTTCTTTGTTGGATCTTTGTCTTGTTTTGGTATCAGAGTAATTGTGGCTTCGAAAAAGGAATTGGGTAGTGTTCCTTCTGTTTCTATTTTGTGGAATAGTTTGAAGAGTATTGGTGTTAGGTCTTCTTTGAAGGTCTGATAGAATTCTGCACTGAAACCATCTGGTCCTGTGCTTTTTTTGGTTGGAAGACTTTCTATGACCACTTCTATTTGTTTAGAGGTTATGGGACTGTTTAGATGATCTATTTAGTCCTGATTTAATTTTGGTATTTGATATCTGTCTAGGAAATTGTCCATTTCCTCCAGATTCTCCAGTTGTGTTGAGTATAGGCTTTTGTAGTAGGATCTGATGATTTTTTGGATTTCCTCAGTTTCTGTTGGTATATCCCCCTTTTCATTTCCAATTTTGTTAATTTGGATATTTTCTCTGTGCCCTTTGGTCAGTCTGGCTAAGGGTTTATCTATCTTGTTGATTTTCTCAAAGAACCAGCTCCTGTATTCATTGATTCTTTGTATGGTTCTCTTTGTTTCCACTTGATTGATTTCAGCCCTGAGTTTGATGATTTCCTGTCTTCTACTCTTCCTGGGGGAATTGGCTTCTTTTTGTTCCAGGGCTTTCAGGTGTGTTGTTAAACTGCTAGTGTATGCTCTCTTCATTTTCTTTTTGGAGGCACTCAGGGCTATGAGTTTTCCTCTTAGCACTGCTTTCATTGTGTCCCAAAGATTTAGCTATGTTTTGCCTTCATTTTCATTAAATTCTAAAAAGTCTCTGATTTATTTCTTTATTTCTTCTTTGGCCAGGTGTCATTGAGTATTCTTCAGCTTCCATGTGTATGTGGGCTTTCTTTTGTTTTTGTTGCTATTGAAAACCACTCTTACACCATAGTGATCTGATAGGAGGCATGGGATTATTTCGATCTTCTTATATTTGTTTAGGTCTGTCTTGTGACCAATTATATGGTTGATTTTGGCGAAGGTGCCATGAGGTGCTGAGAAAAAGGTATATTCTTTTGCTTTATTGTGAAATGTTCTATAAATATCAGTCAAATCAAATTGATCCAAAGCTTCAATTAGTTTTACTGTGTCCCTATTTAGTTTCTGTTTTCCTGATCGATCCATTGAGGAGAGTAGAGTGTTGAAGTCCCCCACAATTATTGTGTTAGGTGCAATGTGTGCTTTGAACTTTAGTAAAGTTTCTTTTACAAATGAGGGTGCCCTTGCATTTGGCGCAAAGATGTTCAGAATTGAAAGTTCTTCTTGGTGGATTTTTCCTTTGACTAGCAAAAAGTGTCCCTCAGTGTCTCTTTTGATGACTTTAGGTTGAAAATCAATTTTATCTGATATTACAATGGCTACTCCGTCTCGTTTCCCGAGACCACTGGCTTGTAAAATTGTCTTTGAGCCTTTTACTCTAAGGTAGTTTTTGTCTTTGATATTTAGGTGTGTTTACTGTATGCAGCAAAATGTAGGGTCCTGTTTCCTTATCCAGTCTGTTAGTCTATGTCTTTTTATTGGGGAATTGAGTCCATTGACGTTAAGAGATATTAAGGAATAGTGATTATTACTTCCTGTCATTTTTGATGTTATTTTTATATTTGAGTGTTTATCTTCTTTTGGGTTTGATGAAGGAAGGTTACTATCCTGCTTTTTCCAGGGTGTAGTTTCCCTCCTTGTATTGGAGTTTTCCTCCTATTATTCTTTGTAGAGCTGGGTTTGTGGAAAGATATTGTGTATATTTGGTTTTGTCATGGAATATCTTGGTTTCTCCATCTATTGTGATTGAGAGTTTTGCTGGGTATAGTAGTCTTGGCTGACATTTGTGTTCTCTTAGAGTCTGCATGAGATCTGCCCAGGATCTTCTAGCTTTCATCGTCTCAGGTGAGAAATCTGGTGTGATTCTGATAGGTCTTCCTTTATATGTTACTTGGACTTTTTCTCTTACTGCCTTTAATATTCTTTCTTTGTTTAGTGCATTTGAGGTTTGAATTATTATGTGGCAAGAGGTATTTCTGCTCAGGTCCAGTCTGTTTGGAGTTCTGTAGGCTTCTTGTATATTCATAGGCATCTCTCTCTTTAAGTTGGGGACGTTTTCTTCCATAATTTTGTTGAAGATATTTGCTGGCCCTTTCAGTTGTAAATCTTCACTCTCATCTATGCCTATAATCCTTAGGTTTGGTCTTCCCATTGTGTCCTGGATTTCCTGGATGTTCTGGGATACAAGATTTTTGCATTTTGCATTTTCTTTGACTGTTGAGTCAATGGTTTCTATGGTATCTTTGGCATCTGAGATTCTTTCTTCCATCTCTTGTATTCTGTTATTTATATTTGCATCTATGGCCCCTGATTTCTTCTCAAGGTTTTCTATCTCCAAAGTTGTCTCCCTTTGTGATTTCTTAGTTGTTTCTACTTCTGTTTTTAGATCCAGTATGGTTTTGCTCAGTTCATTTGTTTGTTTGTGTTTTCCTGTAATTCTTTATGAGATTTTGTCTTTCCTCTTTCATGACTTCTGCCTGTTGACTCAAGTTCTCCTGCATTTCTATAAGTTTTTTATTTATTTATTTATTTATTTTTTTGCGTTTTTCTTTATTGGCTTATAACTCTTGAGCCTTATTCTCCGGCATTTCTTTAAGTGATTTTTGTGTTTCCATTATACAGGTTTCTAGCTTATTCATGTTCCCCTGTATTTCTTTAAGAGATTCATTTATGTCCTTTTTGTGTTCTTCTAGCAGTATCATGACCAGTGATTTTAAATCCAAATCTTGTTTCTCTGGTGTGTTGGCATAACCAGGACTTGCTGATGTTGGAGAGTTTGGTTTAGATGCTGCTATATTGCCTAGATTTCTGTTAGTAGCGTTCCTGCGTTTGTCCTTTGCCATCTTGTTCTCTGGAGTTAGTTGGTCTTGTCTCTGGGTGGTGTTTGAGCCTCCTGAGGTGCTCTGGGGCTATTTCTGCAACACTGGATGGCTGGGTTTCCCCTGTAGCAGATTGCTGAGGTGCTGTCCTCTTGGTTGCCCTTGCAGCCCTAGTGTGCTTTATCCCAGATTGTGTCTGTGAACCAGATGGTGCCCGTTTTCTCCTTCAGGGAGTGCTGAAGGGTGTATGCTGAGGGGACATTTTCCATGTGTTCATCACTCTGCTGGGCAGCCGATCTCCCAACTGGGTTGGTGCACAAAAGGCTAGCCTAGCTGCTCAGGCCCTGAGTCTAGGCAAAAGCCTGGGAGCCAAGGTCTGAGCAAAGTTCCCCTCAGGCTATGACTGTTAATTGGGTCTGTCAGGTGGCCATGATGGCAGGCGTGCATGCACTCCCTGAAAGTGCTAGGAGAGTCTGCTGGGCTAACAACCTCCTGGTTGGGTTGACACACAGTTCTTGGGGCCAGCCCTGGGCCTGTTGGGGGCCTAGACCTCCTCTGTATTACCTCGGGCTATGCCTGTTAGCTGGCTTTGCCTGCTAGAGCTCTCTGGAGTCCTGTAGGCAAAATGGCAGGACGCGGGCCGGGCCCAGGCAAAAAACCTCCTGTCCGGGTTGGCACCCCGATGCCCCCCGCCCCCGAACAGACCAGGGCCTGGGTATAGGCCAACGCCCATCAGGCTTAGACCCCCCTGCGATGTTGGCCTCAGGTTATGTTTGCGTACCTCAGTCTGTATGATCTCTCTGGAGTTGAGAACCATGATGGAGGTGAGTCTCTCCTGACTGGAGTGAGGCAGAGTTCTGAAGTGGCTTCTGTGCAGTGATAGGCACTGCAAATCTGCAGCTGCTTGCAGCCCGGCTGGTCAGCGATGGCCAGTGGTCATGGGCACAGGGCCCGCCTGGACCCTGTCACCTTGGTTCCACTGCAGATGGCCCTTTAGCTGGACCAGCCACTGCTGCTGCCGCCACCGCCTCTGCTGCCACCCTGAATCTGCAATTCTACCCTTTAAAGAGCAACTCTTTCAAGATTTTTTTGATCCAAAAAAGCTATTGAAAAGATGAAAAAAATTGTGCTGTATATTTTCAAACAAGTTAGTTTTTGAAGGCAGGCTGGGAATTCATTTATCAAGTTAATGTAATAATAAATGCTATTAATTTACCTCTTAAGTTTTTACTATACTAGGTCTATTTTTCTGTGAAAAATAGATAAAAGACAGTTAAAAAGAAAAATTGGTTTACTTTTTATCTTGTATAAAAACTTGCGCATATTAAAAGTGAAGAGGCAATGACCTAGTTTCATCCTATAACTTCACAACAGTGATAGAGAAAATATAACTGTGTCCTCCATTCTATATTTTATAATTACGACTGTTACTTATAAAAGTTTTCCAATTTGATTTTATTAAAGAATTAATAAATAATATAGTAGCCTTCTGAAAAACATTAGCAATAGAAAAGTAACACTTTAAGTCAAATTTTCTACTTTGTGATATAAGCATTTGATAAAAAAACTCATTACTTCTGAAGCAAATGTTTTTAATTTTATAGTACCATTTGTGTAGAACAATTTCCTGTATGATAAAGATTCATATTACACATAACTTTACATTATACATACAATCATAACTTTTGACCTTTCAGAATTTTAACCTTTATTCTCTTTCTATGCTTAGTAAAATGATTCATTACAAAAATTAACATTTTCAAAGAACACATACATTGGTAAAAATATAAAAACAGAATTGTTAATGAAATATAAAAATGCCACAATGAGCACCTATTAGGTATTTTTATAAGTATAGATGGACTATGCATTACTTGAAAACTTTTAGAAGCAATTATCATTTGAAGATGGAAAACAAAATGATCTGTAGTAAAATTTGAAAATATATTCATGCTAAAAATTAAAATGGCAAAATTGTATGTATTTTTGTTGCAAAGATATTGAACATTATGTTATAACTAAGTAATATACATGATATAACTGTTCAAAATTTCAACAATATGTTTGTCTGAACAAGATCTGAACAATTATAACACCAATTCACTTGCCAACGTGGATGGGAGAATTCTCAGGGGATCTTATTCACAGAGCTACAAATGATTAAGAATTGCTGAGAGTTCATTTCTGGGTCTTCAATTCTATTTCATTGATCTACCTGCCTGTCACTGTACCAATACCATGCAGTTTTTAGCACTATTACTCTGTAGTAGTGCTTGAGGTCAGCAATACTGATAGCCCCAAAAGTTCTTTAAATTTGTTTTATTTGTTTATTTGTTGAGAATAGTTTTAACTATTCTGGGTTTTTTGTTATACCAGATGAATTTGAGAATTGCTCTTTCTAACTCTATGAAGACTTGAGTTGGGATTTTGAAAGGGATTGCATTGAATTATGGTCACTTGATCATTGACAAAAAAGCTACAACCATCCAGTAGATAACAGATAGCCTTTTCAAGAAATGGTGCTGGTTCAACTGGAGGTCAGTATGCAGAAGAATGCAAATCTATCCATTCTTATCTCCTTGTACTAAACTCAAGTCCAAGTGGATCAAGGACCTCCACATAAAACAAGATACACTGAAACTAACAGAAAAGGAACTGGGGAAGACCCTTGAGCACATGGGCACAGGGGAAAAGTTCCTGAACAGAGCACTAATAGCTTATGCACTAAGATCAAAAATTGACAAATGGGACCTCATAAAATTACAAAGTTTCTGTAAGGCGACACTGTCAAAAGGACAAAATGGCAACCAACAAATCGGGAAGAGATCTTTACCAACCCCACATCTGACAGAGGGCTAATATCCAAGATATACAAACAACTCAAGAAGGTAGACTCCAGAGAGCCAAATAACCCATTAAAAATGGGGTACAGAGCTAAACAAAGAATTTTCACTGAGGAATATTGAATGGCTGAGAAGCACCTAAAGAAATGTTCAATCCTTAGTTACCAGGAAGATGCAAATCAAAACAACACTGATATTTTACTTCACACCAGTCAGAATGGCTAAGATAAAAAACTCAGGAGAAAACAGGTGCTGGTGAGGATGTGGAGAAAGAGGAACACTCCTCTATTGCTGGTGGGGTTGCAAGCTGGTACAACCACTCTGAAAATCAGTCTAGTGTTTTCTCAGAAAACTGGGCATGATACTACCGGAGGACCCCACTAAACCACTCCGGGGCATATACCCAGAGGATTCCCTAGCATGTAATAACTTCTAGTGCACACATGCTCCACTATGTCCATAGCATCCCTATGTATAATAGTCAGAAGTTGTAAAGAACTCAGATATCCCTCAACTGAGGAATTAATTCAGAAAGTATGGTATATTTACACTATGGAATACTACTCAGCTATTAAAAACAATAAATTTATGAATTGCTTAGGCAAGTGGGTGGAACTGGAGAATGTCATCCTAAGTGAAGAGACCCAGTCGCAAAAAACCACACATGGTATGCACTCACTGATAAGCAGATATTAGCCCAGAAGCTCAGAATACCCATGAAACGATTCACATATCAAATGATGCCCAAGAAGAAGGAAGGAGAGGCCCCTGGTCTGGAAAGGCTCAGTGAAGCAGTTTAGGGGAATGCTAGGATTGGGAAAGGGGAAGGGGGTGATTTGGGAACAGGGGGAGGGAAGAGGGCTTATGGGGCTTTCGGGAAGGGGAGATCCAGGAAAGGGGATTTCTTTTGAAATGTAAATAAAGAATATATCGAATAAAAAAAAAAGAATTGCGGAGAGAAGGAGAGTTAGTTTTCCCTAGGGCGGAATCTCCTTACTACTTATCCAGTACCAGCTGATTAGACCTAAAACATGTACATATAAGTAACACTGAACAGATTTGGCAAGTGTATTTATATATTCATTCATTCATTCATTTGTGTGTGTGTGTGTGTGTGTGTGTGTTTGTGTATGTGAGTGTGTAAAAGTAACAATGATTAAGGAATAAGAGGTCATGAATTTGACGATTTGGGGAATAGGGCAGTTAGAGGGAAAAGAGGGAGGAAAAGTGATATAACTATATTTCAATCAATTTTTTCTTTGTTCTCATTTTTCATCTCTTCAAAACCCTCAGAATATTACTGTATGCAATATGTATAATACAAATGTACCTAGGAAAGTGTGCATGCACAAGTAATACACTTAGGTGCAGATAGGCACTAGATAGGCACATTCTTAAACTCCATCAAATTCAACAGAAGAGCCTCTAGTAGAATCCTAGGGAAAATATGGTGAGTAGGAAGTAAGTAAGGACACTGTCACTCCAGGGAAAGGAAAAGCTTCATATGAACGTGAGTATTCTCCATCAACTTGTCAGAATCCAAGACCTCCCAGAAGATAGGCCTCTAGGCAGGTTTGTGGACATATTTTGAGTATCTAGATAGCTTGGATAAAGGGAACAATGTCCTGTAAAGATCCCAGACTGTATAAAATGAAGAAAGAGAATTGAGCACAGGCAATGATAGCTGTCTGCTCTTGACTGTGAACACAATGTGACCAGGTATCCCTGCTGTGGCTTTCCAATCATGATTGAGAATCACCTTGAACTGTGAGCCAAAATAAACCTGTTTCATCATAGCAGGGTAAAAGTCTCAAAGACAATAGTTTAGAAGACCTGAATATAACAATTGACTCCCAAGGAAAGAAATGTGATGGCACTATGCAATATATGTGGAAGTCTAAAAGCACTTTGGAGTTTGATGAAAATGTAGACACTTTCTGAATGTTGTTACTCTGTCAGAGCTCAAATAAGAGCATACCCATCAGTTTAGCAACATTTTATAAAACTCTGTGTCTGACTGTCTGTCTTTCTGTCCTCCTGCCTCTCTGTCTGTCTGTCTATCTATCTATCTATCTATCTATCTATCTATCTATCTATCTATCTAATTTCTATCTATCTATCTATCTATCTATCTATCTATCTATCTATCTATCTATCTATCTGTCTATCTACCTATATATCTATCTATCATGTCTGTCTGTCTGTCTGTCTATCTATCCTGAATAGGTTTCAGAATATCTAGAATAACTAACACAATGTCAGAATCAAGAATTTCTGAAGGTAGGAGTAGTCCAGATTGATTTTCACAAAATACAAAATAAAATAGTTCCTGTAACAAACCTATCTATACGGCTTTGGGCCTGAGAAACATTTATTTGTGAATTTGTTTGTGAATTGGAGAATGCATTTAAAGCTCTTGAGTATGTCAAATGTCAAATGTGATAAATGCCAAAGTAGATGTGTACTATGGACTGATGAGAATAAAGTGATGATAAAAATCATGCTGGTTGCTGTCAAGCATGTGGGGACTTTCTGCAAACAAGGACATTGTCCTGTCCTAACCCACTTTGTGTCTGATCTGGATGGTTACATATTACATTAAAACAAATAAATCATTATTAATGTACTCAGAAACACAAGATTAAATGTATTTGCAAAAAAATGGAGGCTTTTATGTTAGTTAAATTCTGCTTGAAATACACTGATTTTGGCATTTCTGAATTTCAAACATTATATACCATTATGACACTGATTACCAACCAATAATTTTAGACAGTCTTTTAAATAACTATAATTGCTATTGAAAAACCTTCCCTCCATTTTTAGTCACTTCCTTGAATTTTTTTTTGTGTGTGTGTGTGTGTGAAGTGCTAAGAACTGGTGGACAACCTACTTGATCAAAGTAGCAGTTCCAATATTTGCAGTCATTCATGAAGTGACACCTTGAAAATCTCTTTAGGAAAAAAATCACATGCTATTCACTAATGTCTCTGTATAGAATACACACACACACACACACACACACACACACACACACACACACATTTTGTCCAATTTCTATGACTCATCTCTTGATCTCTAAATAGTTTTCTTTCATGTACAGCATACAGCAGAATGCCATACACATAGTATGCACCATACATAATAGCTGAATGAAAGTAGGCATGAAAAGGGGTGACAGCAAGGTATATGTGTTTGCTTGTGTTGTCTGATATGAAGGGTTTTGAGTGAAAGCTCTACTAAAATACATCTTCCCTACCTATAATAGAAAAATTATTACATAAACCGATCTTTGAATTTAGTGCATTATTCTGCTGGTCAAGTACATTTACATTTACATCTAAGTTAGGCTTAATTAATGGGAACATTTTGGTTTTTGTCTTATAGAAAGGACAAAAGTAAATAAGGCAGGTATGAACATAGTGGAACATGTGTTCTTATTACATGTAGGAACATCTTCTGGGTATATGCCCAGGAGTGGTATAGCTTGGTCCACAGGTAGAGTGCTGTGTCTAATTTTCTGAGGAATCACCAAACTGATTTCTAGAGTGGTTTTACCAGCTTGCATTCCCACCAATAATGGAGAAGTGTTTCTTTTCCCCCACATCCTCTCCAGCATCTGCTGTCCTCTGACGTTTTCACTTTAGCCATTCTGACTGGTGTGAGGTGGAATCTCAGTTTTGTTTTCATTTGCATTTCCCTGATAACTAAGGATGCTAAACATTTCTTTAGTTGCTTTAGAGCCATTTGAGTTTCCTCAGTTGAGAATTTCCTGTTTATCTTTGTACCCCATTTTTCATAGGGTTATTTGACTCTCTTGAGTCTAACTTCTTGAGTTGTTTGTATACATTGGATATTAGCCCTCTATCAGATGTAGGGTTAGTAAAGATCTTTTCCCAATTTATTGGTTGCCATTTTATCCTATTGATCATGTCCTTTGCCTTACAGAAACTTTGCAATTTTATGAAGTCCCATTTGTTGATTCTTGTTTTTAGAGCATAAACCATTGGTGTTCTGTTTAGGAACTTTCCCCCTGTGCCCATGTGTTCAAGATTCACCCCCATTTTCTCCTCTATAAGCTTCAGTGTGTAGATCCTTGATCCACTTGGACTTGAGCTTTGTACAAGGAGATAAGAATGGGCCAGTTTGCAAATTTTAGCATGCAGATCTCCAGTTGATCCAGCACCATTTATTAAAAATGTTGTCATTTTTCCACTGATGTTTTTAGCTCCTTTGTCAAATATCAAGTGACCATACGTGTGTTGGTTCATTTCTGGGTCTTCACTTCTATTTTATTGATCTTCCTGTCTGTCTGCATACCAATACCAAACAGTTTTTTATCACTATTGATCTATAGTAGAGCTTGAGTTCAGGGATGCTGATTCCCCCAGAAGATCTTCTGTTGTGGAGAATAGGCTTTGCTATCCTGGGTTTTTGTTATTTCAGATGAATTTGAGAATTGTTCTTTCTAGATATATGAAGAATTGATTTGGGATTTTGATGGGGATTGCATTGAATCTGTAGTTTGCTTTCAGCAAGATGGTCATTTTACTATATTGATCCTGCAATCCATGAGCATGGGAGATATTTCCATCTTCTGAGACCTTCCTTGTTTTCTTTCTTTCTTTCTTGAAGTTCTTGTATAGAAGAACTTTCTATACACAATGGAGTACTATTCAGCTATTAAAAACAATGAATTCATGAAATTCTTAGGCAATTGGGTGGAACTAGAAAGTGTCATCCTGAGAGAGGTAACCCAATCACAAAAGAATGCACATGGTATGAACTAACTGATAAGTGAATGTTAGCCCAAAAGCTCAAAATAAACAAGTTACAATTCACCAAGCACAAGAAGCTCAAGAAGAGGGAGGACTTAAGTGAGGGTGCTTTGGTTACTCTGAGAAAGGGAACAAAATACTTACAGGAGCAATAAAGGAGACAAGGTGTGGAACAGAGACTGAAGTAAATGTCACCCAGAGACTTTCCTACCTGGGGATTCATCCTATAAATAGTCATCAAACCCTGACACTACTATGGAAAACCAAAAGGAGCATACCATGGTTGTCTCTGGAGGGGCCCTGCCAGAGCCTTACAAATACAGAATCAGATGCTAGCAGCCAACCATTGGTCTGGGTGTGGGGTCCCAAATGTAGGAGCTGGAGGGTGATGCAGAGGAACTGAAGGGATTTACATCCCCATGGGAAGAACAGTGATTTCGGCCACCCAGATGCCCCAGGACTCCCAAGAACTAAACCATCATCCAAGGGGTACACATGGTTCTAGCCAAAAATTTGGCAGAGGAATGCTTCATTGGGCATCAGTGGGAGAAGTAGTCCTTTTTCAAGTGAAGGCTCAATAGATGCCTCAACAAAGGGAAATCGAGGGGGGTGTGGAGGTGGGAGTGGGTCAGGTGGAGGGGCATATATGTGGAGGTACAGGATGGGAGGAGAGGTTGGGAGTCTTTGGGAAAAAGTTTACCATTGGTAATTTAAATGAAGATGATATTCAATAAATAAAAAAAGAAAATGAAAGGACAAAAGTAATACAAAATTGCCGGGCAGTGGTGGCACACGCCTGTAACCCCAGTACTATGGGAGGCAGAGGCAGGCGGATTTCTGAGTTCAAGGCCAGCCTGGTCTACAGAGTGAGTTCCAGGACAGCCAGGGCTACACAGAGAAACCCTGTGTCGAAAAAACCTAATCCAAAAAAAACCAAAAAACCAAAAAAACAAAAAACAAAACAAAACAAAAAAAAGTAATACAAGATTAACTCTATTTTTTTATAAGAAGGAACTATTTGATGTAATTTTTATGAATGTGATAAACTCTTAAAGGCAAAGTTGCATTAGCAAAAGTGTTCGTAGGCAATCCTATATGGTATGAAAGATCTATTAGTGTATAATCTATAATGAAGATAGTTTCCTAGCTTATATATAGTCTTCTAGGTTATAATTAAAGAAAATTAAACCTTAATTGCAGCTTTCCACATTTGATGGAATATTTACTTTTCTATTTCTAGAGTACCACTTCCATATGCATTGCCTATGAGACTTTAAGGCCATTAAAGACAGGCTATTCTTCACTGAGCATTATGTTGCCTTTTAGAAAGCATATAGGATCCTGGGTATCTTCTGTGGTATGAAAATTCTCTGTGGAAGCACCAGGTACGTTTTTGGTTATTACCTCTCATTACCAAACTGTTTAGGATTTGAATGACCACCAGACCTTATTTTTTTCCCCATGAATCTGCTTACACTGCCAATTTTGGAAATGAACATATTCAGTTAGAGTGAAATCATGCAAAATGTTACCAAGATATTAGTGTGGAGGTATGGGGTGTTTGGAAGAATATAATGGGAATGAGGAAAGTTGAGGGAGCTAAAATGCAGACACAGTTGTGCTGTTCAAACTCTTCAGTGTGGGGGAACCACTCTTCCCTGATACTGTATTCAAATGCAGCTTCCCATTCAGTAGGTCTGCCAGATTCAATGGTGATGCCTGTAAGTTGTTCCTGGGATGACACTTAGGCAGCACGAATAGAAAGAGAGGTGCTGATGGGAAGAGTCATAATGTAGAAATGACCTGTCCACAATATATCATATTAGGCTGAGGTGTGCAATCTGATTCACAAATAGACCACTAGCACCATTAAATGATGCAATTTGAAACTGATCAATAAGGAAAATAAAAAGGCTTGGGGTCCATGATCTTTTTGCTTTTGTCACATGTATACTTAGGAACTCTGATTTATCAACACATTGGTAAAATACTTTCAGAAAGAAATTCCTTTTTTTTTTTTTTGATCCTGTGTTAGAAACAGCCTCCAAATTTCTCCAGAGCAGGTGTAAGAGGCAGTAAAGATAACCAAGTCCAATCACTTTCATTTACTAAACTAAGTAGGCTTTTGGTCACCTTCTATTTCTTGACATTTTACTTTTAGTCATCTGGCTTCACAATAACTATGATGAGATCTCAGTGACCTTCAAATACACTCACATGTACTGCAAATGGCGGGTAGAATTTTGAAAACAAAATGAGACAATCAGAAGCCAAAAAATACTATATAACAAGAAAATTTGAAACCATTTAGCATATAGATAGATGTTTAATGGCTGTATGGTTATACTGAATGAGATCCACTCTTGGCAAAAGACAAAATAATAACATAAAATACAATAATACATTTCATAACTACAATTTGTTGTGAGGTTTCTCACACAGTATTTGCTTCAAGAAACTTGGCATGGAGATGCTGTTTATTAGGATCATTTCAAAGAAAAGAGAAACAAAGTTTGCGAAAGGAAGTTATTCAATGTCACAGATACTGAGGGATAAGCCAAGATTTAAGCCCAGTCTTGCCTAAGTTCAAAATCTACAGCTTCATTAAGCTCTCTATCCATTTTGAGCCACTAATGTTTAAGTCTGAATTATAGCTGATTTATACATTATGACAAACAACAAGGCATGAAATTCTCCTTGGCATGCAGTCCTTCCTCTTTGGCAGTTACCTACAGTCACTTTTGGAAGTAAGTGCTGTGTTATTTTAAATAAATAAAATGTTCAGATGCCCTCTGATCACTTCAAAGACTTCTTAAGTACATTTTGTTTTCTGAACAAGCAAGTTAGTGCTGCCAGTCTGATTCTTAGGCTCCTGGTGAGAGTAATACATAGTCTTGGTAGTCTCTGTGTTGTGATTATTGAAAAACACATAAAATCAGGTTTTTTTTTCTGCCTTCATACATTCAGTTACTATATTCTAAATGTCTATATTTCCTTGAACTGTCTCATGCATTTTGGTAATATGAATCATGGTGCAAAGGTAACACATGGTGGATCTATGGCTCTGTCCTGTTAATGATAGGCAGTAACAACACTACAGCCTGGCAAACCTGACAATAAAGGAAGCGTTAGAAGCAGAAAGCCTCAGAAGGGACTTGCTGCAGAGCAAGTAATGGCTGCTTGCTTGCTTGCTCTACGAATGTCCCATTGTTCCATTAAGCTCAGTTGTCTGAGTGAGGGAAGATAGGTAAACTGGAGCCATCTTGCCCTGAATCAATGTATTAAAGATTTCTGATGAAGTCTTTTCTCTGTCAATAGTACATGGGTAAGGAATCCTGAATTTGAATGGAGGAACAGAGTGTATAATAATGCAGCAGGCTTTCTGACAGTGTTAGAGCATTGCATTTACAAGGATGAGTCTTCACAGCTGTTTCTGTTTCTTTTACTGCTCTGGTAACAAATTTATAGGATTGTCCCAATTCTACTTTTTAAAAAACTTGTTACATTTACTGCTCAGCTTTGCAGAAAATGAGATTTCTAGTGACATGTCTGTTCTACATGAAGCTGGGTTGAGTGAACAAATGAGAGTATCTCAGAAGACCATCATTTTCCTTTTATTCGAAGGCACATGGAAAATATGTGTACACGATTGGCAAGTGCTTCTCTCTGCAGCAATAAATGCTCTAAACACTGTTATCCAAGGCAGGCCTAGAAAGTGCAGCCCAATGGAAGACTTTGTAATGTAAGCTGTATATAGTAAAAGGAGATGGTAACTTTCCATAACAAATTTTCCTGATATACTTCCTTTGAGAGCAAATTAAAATAATGACATTTGAGTAGGAATTAAATGGAAGCCACTGTCAGGATAAAATGCATAATTATAGAACCATGGATGTATTATGTAAAATATTTTTATTTATTGTTTTATTTTAATTGATATATTTTTTATTTACATTTCAAATGATTTCCCCTTTTCTAGTCCCCCACTCCCCAAAAGTCACATAAGACACCCTTCCCTCCCCCTGTTCTCCCACCCACCACTTCCCACTTCCCTGTTCTGGTTTTGCTTTATACTGCTATACTGAGTCTTCCAGAACCAGGGGCCACTCCTTCATTCTTCTTGTACCTCATTTGATGTGTGGATTATATTTTGGGTGTTCCAGTTGGCAAGAATTTTATTGAGTATTTTTGCATCGATGTTTATAATGGAAATTGGTCTGAAGTTCTCTTTCTTTGTTGGATCTTTGTGTGGTTTTGGAATCAGCATAATTGTGGCTTCATAGAAGGAATTGGGAGGTGTTCCTTATGTTTCTATTTTGTGGAATAGTTTGAAGAGTATTGGTGTTAGGTCTTCTTTGAAGGTCTGATAGAATTCTTCTCTGAAGCCATCTGGTCCTGTGCTTTTTTTGGTTGGAAGGCTTTCTATGATCCCTTCTATTTCTTTAGGGGTTATGGGACAGTTTAGATGATCTATTTGGTCCTGATTTAATTTTGGAATTTGGTATCTGTCTAGGAAATTGTCCATTTCCTCCAGATTCTCCAGTTGTGTTGAGTATAGGCTTTTGTAGTAGGATCTGATGATTTTTTGAATTTCCTCAGTTTCTGTTGGTATATCTCCCTTTTCGTTTCTAATTTTGTTAATTTGGATACTTTCTCTGTGCCCTTTGGTCAGTCTGGCTAAGGGTCTATCTGTCTTGTTGATTTCCTCAAAAAACCAGCTCCTGGATTTGTTGATTCTTTGTATGGTTCTCTTTGTTTCCACTTGACTGATTTCAGTCCTGAGTTTGATGATTTCCTCTCTTCTACTCCTCCTGGGTGAATTGTCTTCCTTTTGTTCCATGGTTTTCAGGTGTGTCTTTAAGCTGTTAGTGTATGCACTCCCCATTTTCTTTTTGGAGGCACTCAGGGCTATGAGTTTTCCTTTTAGCACTGCTTTCATTGTGTCCCAAAGATTTGGGTATGTTGTGCCTTCATTTTCATTAAATTCTAAAAAGTCTCTGATTTCTTTGTTTATTTCTTCTTTGGCCAAGGTGTCATTGAGTAGATTATTGTTCAGCCTCCATGTGTATGTGGGCTTTTTGTTGTTTTTGTTGCTATTGAAAACCACTCTTACTCCATAGTGATCTGATAGGAGGCATGGGATTAGTTCAATCTTTTTATATTTGCTGAGTTCTGTCTTGTGACAAATTATATAGTCAATTTGGGAGAAGGTAGAATGAGGTGCCTAGAAAAAGGAATATTCTTTTGCTTTAGGGTGAAATGTTCTATAAATATCAGTCAAGTCCAATTGGTCCAATGCTTCAATTAGTTTTATTGTGTCCCTGTTTAGTTTCTGTTTTCCTGATCGGTCCATTGAGGAGAGTGGAGTGTTGAAGTCACCCACAATGATTGTGTTAGGTGCAATGTGCGCTTTGAGCTTTAGTAAAGTTTTTTACGAATGAGGGTGCCCTTGCATTTGGCGCATAGATGTTCAGAATTGAAAGTTCTTCTTGGTGGATTTTTTTCCTTTGACCAGCAAGTAGTGCCCTTTTGTATCTCTTTTGATGATTTTAGGTTGAAAGTCAATTTTATCTGATATTAGAATGGCTACTCCGGTGTGTTTCCTGAGACCACTGGCTTATAAAATTTTTTTCCATTCTTTCACTCTAAGGTAGTTTTTGTCTTTGACATTCAGGTGTGTTTCCTGTATGCAGCAAAATGTAGGGTCCTGTTTCCTTATTCAGTCTGTTAGTCTATATCTTTTTATTTGAGGAGTGGAGTCCATTGTCATTAAGAGATATGAAGGAATAGGGATTATTACTTCCTGTTATTTTTGATGTTATTTTTATATTTGAGTGGTTATCTTCTTTTGGGTTTGATGAAAGAAGGTAACTATCTTGCTGTTTCCAGGGTGTGGTTTCCCTCCTTGTATTGGAGTTTTCTTCCTATTATTTTTGTAGAGCTGGGTTTGTAGAAAGATATTGTGTAAATTTAGTTTTTTCATGGAATATCTTCATTTCTCCATCTATTGTGATTGAGAGTTTTGCTGGGTATAGTAGTCTTGGCTGACATTTGTGTTCTCTTAGAGTCTGCATTACATCTGCCAAGGATCTTCTCGCTTTCATGGTCTCTGGTGAGAAGTCTGGTGTGATTCTGATAGGTCTTCCTTTATATTTTACTTGGCCTTTTTCTCTTGCTGCCTTTAATATTCTTTCTTTGTTTAGTACATTTGGGGTTTTGATTATTATGTGACAAGAGATATTTCTGCTCAGGTCCAGTCTGTTTGGAGTTCTGTAGGCTTCTTGTATATTCATGGGCATCTCTCTCTTTAAGTTGGGAAAGTTTTCTTCCATAATTTTTTTGAAGACATTTGCTGGCCCTTTCAGCTGTAAATCTTCACTCTCATCTGTACCTATAATCCTTACATTTGGTCTTCTCATTGTGTCCTGGATTTCCTGGATGTTCTGGGATACAAGATTTTTGCATTTTGCATTTTCTTTGACTGTTGAGTCAATGGTTTCTATGGTATCTTCAGCATCTGAGATTCTTTCGTCCATCTCTTATATTCTGTTGTTGATATTTGCATCTATCGCCCCTGATTCCATCTCAAGGTTTTCTATCTCCAAAGTTGTCTCCCTTTGTGATTTCTTAGTTGTTTCTACTTCTGATTTTAGATCCTGGGTGGCTTTGCTTAGTCCTTTCACTTGCTTGTTTGTGTTTTTCTCTAATTCTTTAAGAGATTTTTGTGTTTCCTCTTTCATGACTTCTGCTGTTTGACTCACTTTCTACTGCATTTCTTTAAGTTTTTTTTTGGTGTGTGTGTGTTTGTGTTTCTTCTTTATTGGCTTCTATCTCTTGAGCCTTATTCTCCTGAATTTCTTTAAGTAATTTTTGTGTTTCCATTATAGGGGTTTCTAGCTTATTCATGTTCCCCTGTATTGCTTTAAGAGATTTATTTATTTATTTATTTATTTATTTATTTATTTATTTATTTATTTATTTTTGAGTTCTTCTAGCAGCATCATGAACAGTGATTTTAAATCCAAATCTTGTTTTTCAGGTGCGCTTGTGTAACCAGGACTTGCTGATGTTGGAGAGTTTGGTTCAGATGGTGCCATATTGCCTAGATTTCTGTTAGTAGCATTCCTGCATTTGCCCTTTGCCATCTTGTTTTTTCTGGCATTAGTTGGTTTTATCTCTGGCTGGTATTTGTGCCTCCTGTGAGGCTATAGGTCTATTTCTGCAACACTGGATGGCTGGGATTCCCCTGTGACAGATTGCTGATGTGCTGTCCTCCTCTTAGGTGCCCTTGGAGCCCTAGTGTGCCTTGCCCCAGGTTGTCTGTGTGAACCAGGTAGTGCCCATTTGCTCCTTCAATGAGTGCTGATAGTCTATGCTGTCGGACCTTTTCTGAGTGCTCGTCGCTCTGCTGGGCAGCCTATCTCCCAACTGGGTTGGTGCACACAAAGCTAGCCTAGCTGCTGAGGCCCTGAGTCTAGGCCAAAGCCTGGCATGCTAAGGCCTGAGCAAAGTTCCCCTCGGGCTATGACTGTTAATTGGTTCTATCAGGTGGCCAGAATGGTGGAGTGTGTGCACAGCTCCCTGAAAGTGCTGGGAGAGTGTGCTAGGCTAACAACCTCCTGGCTGGGTTGGCACACAGATGGCCCACTGAGCAGCCCAGGGCCTGGGGGCAGTCCAAGGCCTGTCCGGCTTAGACCCCTGCTATGTTAGCCTCGGGCTATGACTCTTAGCTGACTTTGCCTGCTAGAACTCTCTGGTGTCCCATAGTCAAAATGGAGGCGCGCTGGGCTGGGCAAACAACCTCCTGGCCAGCTTTGCACACTGATTGCCCCGGAACCGCCCTGGGCCTGAGTGTAAGCTAAAGCCCGTCAGGCTTAGCTCCCCGCACTGTTGGCCTTGGGTTATATTTGTGTACCTCAGCCTGTCTGATTTCTCTGGTGCCTGAGATCCAAGATGGCAGAGAGATTCTCACAAATGACTGGCGGTAGGCAGAGTTCTGATGTAGCTTCTGTGGGGTGAAAGGTGCTGTAAATCTGCCACCGCTTACAGCCTGGCTGGCCAGCGAAGGTTAGTGGTAGCGGGCACAAGGCCTGCCTGGATCCTGTCACCTTGGTTCCAGTGCTGATGGCCCTTCTGCTGAACCAGCTGCTGCTGCTGCAGCCTGACTCAGCATAAAATATTTTTAAAAATGCAATTTTCCATGAATGGTTTGGCCAACTTTGGAAGTTGATGAGCTCACCATAGTGGAACTATTCTGACAGAAACAGCAAAAACTCATAGTGAAATCTTATGCCATTGGCATCTATGCTGTATACAAAGATGAGGTAAAAACTGTTACTTCTAAGATTAATATAACATTTATTATTTGTTAACTGTTGTACTGGACTATATAGCAATTTTGAATATGATTTTCTTCATAGGTCATGACTACTTTATCCTCAGTAAAAAGAAAAAGAAAATGAGGTTCATATAGGTTGAATAACTCATAATTACAGAGAATAACTTCGAAACGTCAAATCCAGTATGGTATTTTATATCAGGAAGCTTCAATTGTCCTACGGTATTTATAGTTTACATAAAAGTCAATTTACATTCCCTAAGTAATGAATAAATTTTGGAATAGCCTCTTCCTTGGTAAACAAATATAACTGAATCTAAGGTAAGTGTGTTTTACTCATCTATTGCAAGAATTTAAATTTTAGGACTTTTAGCAAAGGCAATATTAACATTCTTATTTTTAAAAGACACAAAACATGTTCGACCACCTGGACCGTTCTGCTGGGGTAGACTCTTGGCTGGTCTGCTCCAGTGAAGGCAATTTATATTGTTCCATCCTAGAGAAACCACTGCACTCAGATCAGGTGAACCCTTTGAATTCAGAGCAGTTGAACCTGCTACATTCAGAACAGTTGAGAACATGCTGCACTCAGATAATTTGAGGGCCTTTTTCACTCAGAGCAGTTGAGGAACCTCTGCACTTATAGTAATTGAGTATCAGCTGCATGCAGAGCAGTTGGAAAACATCTTGACTGCTCCACTGAAGACCAAATAGTATGAAGCCTCCCAGGAGATCTATTGCAGCCAGAGCAACAGATCAGCACCTTCACTGTCCCTGTGAATAACCCTAGTTGGAAAGCCAGGGCTGTGGGCCTACCAGGAGACCTGAAGCAACCCAGGGACAAAAGAGGAAGGCTCCAGACAGTCACCCAGACAAATAAACACCAGGGATATCCAGATGGCAAAAGGCAAGCACAAGACCATAATCAACAGAAGCCAATATATATGGGCATCAGAACCCAGTTCTCCCACCACAGCAAGCCCTGAATACAACACCCCTGTAAATCAGGAAGCTGACCTAAGATCCTATCTCATGAAAATAATAGAGACTTTTAAGGAGGTTATCAATAACTCCTTGAATTAGATACAGGAAAACACTGGTAAACAGGTAAAGGGATTGAATAAAGTGATCCAAGACCTAAAAGTGGAAGTAGAAACAATAAAGAAGACACAAATTGAGGCAAACCTGAAAATGGAAAACCTAGGAAAGAGGTCAGAACTACAGATGCAAGTATCACCAACAGAATAGAAGAGATAGAAGAGAGAATCTCAGGTGTAGTAGATACTGTAGAGGAGATTGTCACAACTTTCAAAGACAATTCAAAACATACAAAATTCCTAACCCAAAGCATTTAAGAAATTCAGGACAAAATGAAAAGAACAACTCTTAGAATAATTGGAATAGAGGAGAAAAAAGATTCCCAGTTCAAAGGACCTGAAAATGTCTTCAACAAAGTCATAGAAGAAAACTTCCCCAATCTAAAGAAAGAGATGGCCATAAAGGTACAATAAGGCTATTGAACAATAAATAAATGGGAACAGAAAATAAAATGCTCTCACAACATAATAATCAAAACATTAAACACACAGAACAAAGAATGAATAATAAAAGCTGCCAGGGATGGATGGTTTTCTAGACAGATACCACATATCAAAGTTAAATCAAGAGCAGGTAAACTATCTAAACCCTCCTATATCACACAAGGAAATAGAAGTCATTAAAACCTCCCACCCCCTCCCAAAAAACCCAAAAAACAAATAAAACAAAACAAAACTAAACTAAACTAAACTAAACTAAAAACAGGGCCAGAATTCTATCTGATACCAATTTATCTCAAATTATTCCATAAAATAAAAGACAAGAGCATCACCTAACTCATCCTATGAAACCACAATTACTCTGATATCTAAACCACACAAGGACCCAACCAAATAAGAGAACTTTAGACTAAACTAACTTATGGATATCAATGCAATAATACTCAATAAAATTCTTGTAAACCGAATCCAAGAACATATCAAAACCATCATTCACCAAGATCAAGTAGGCTTCATCCCAGGAATGCAAGGATGGTTCAATATATGAAAATCCATTAACACAATCCACTACATAAACAACCTCAAAGATAAAAAATCACATGATCATCTACTTAGATGCAGAACAAACATTTGCCAGAATACAACACCCCTTCATGTTAAAAGTATTGGAGAGATCAGGAATTCAAGGCCCATGCCTAAACATAATAAAAGCTATTTATTGCAAGCCAACAGCCAATAAATATCAAATTAAATGGAGACATTCTTGAAACAATGTTGCTGAAACGGGGGACAAGACAAGGATGCCCATTCTTCCCATGTCTATTCAATATAGTACTTGAAGTGCAAGCTAGAGCAATAAGGCAATAAAAAGAGTTCCAGGGAATATAAATTGGCAAAGAAGAAATATATGTATCACTATTTGCAGATGATATGCTAGTATACATAAGCGACTCAAAAAATTCTACCAAGGAACTTATCCAGCTGATAAACAGCTTCAAAGTGGCTGGATATAAAATTAACTCAAATAAATCAGTAGCCTTCCTTTATAAAAATGATAAACAGTCTCAGAAAGAAATTAGGGAACCAACTCCCTTCACAATAGCCACAAATAATATAAAATATCTTGGGGTAACTCTAACCAAACAAGTGAAAGACCTGTATAGCAATAACTACAAGTCTCTCAAGAAAGAAATCAAAGAAGATCTCAGAAAATGGAGAGATCTTCCATGCTCTTGGACTGGCAGAATTAACATAGTAAAAATGACTATCCTACCAAACACAATCTATAGATTCAACATACCCATCAAAATTTCAACACAATTCTTCACAGACATGAAAAGAGCAATTCTTAAATTCATCTGGAAAAGCAAAAAACCCAGAATAGTGACAACAATTCGTAACAATAAAAGTTCTTCAGGGGCGATCACTATCCCTGATCTCAACCTTTACTACAGAACAATAGTGATAAAAAGTGCATGATATTGGTATAGAGACAGACATGTTAATCAATGGAATAGAATTGAAGACACAGAAATAAAACCACACTTATGGACGCTTCATATTTGACAAAGAAACTAAAAATATACAATGGAAGAAAGAAAGTATCTTGAATAAATGGTGCTGTTCTAACTGGCTGTCTGTTTATAGAAAAAATGAAAATAGACCCATATTTGTAACCTTGCACAAAGCTCCAAGTGGACCAAGGACCTCAACATAAAACTAGTTACACTCCAAACATGTAAAAGATCTGTATGACAAGAACTTCAAGACTATGAAGAAGGAAATGGAAGAAGAAAAACCTCCCATGCTCATGGATCAGCAGGATTGATATAGTTAAAATGGCCATTTTGCCAAAAGCAATATACAGATTCAACGCAATATCCATCAAAACCCCAACTCAATTCTTCACAGATTTAGAAAGAGCAATCCTCAAATTCATCTGGAATAAAAAAAAACCAGGATAGCTAAAACTATTCTCAACAATAAAAGAAATTCTGGGGTATCAGTATCCCTGACCTCAAGCAATACTACAGAGCAATAGTGTTAAAAACTGCATGGTATTGGTACAGAGACAGGCAGGTGGATCAATGGAACAGGATTGAAGATCCAGAAATGAACCCACACACCTATGGCCACTTGATCCTCGACAAAGGGGCTGAAAACATCCAATGGAAAAAAGATAGCCTTTTCAACAAATGGTGCTGGTTCAACTGGAGGTCAGCATGCAGAAGAATGCAAATTGATCCATCCTTGTCTCCTTGTACTAAGCTCAAATCCAAATGGATCAAGGACCTCTACATAAAGCCAGACACTCTGAAGCTAATAGAAAAGAAACTGGGGAAGACCCTTGAGGACATCGGTACAGGGGGAAAGTTCCTGAACAGAACAGCAATAGCTTATGCTCTAAGATCAAGAATTGACAAATGGGACCTCATAAAATTACAAAGTTTCTGTATGGCAAAGGACACCATCAAAAGGGAAAATTGGCAACCAACAAATTGGGAAAAGATCTTCACCAACCCTATATCAGATAGAGAGCTAATATCCAATATATATAAAGAACTCAAGAAGTTAGACTCCAGAAAACCAAATAACCCTATTAAAAAAAATGCAGTAAAGAGTTAAACAAAGAATTTTCACCTGAAGAACTTTGGATGGCGGAGAAGCATCTTAAAAAATGCTCAACTTCTTTAGTCATTAGGGAAATGCTAATCAAAACAACCCTGAGATTTCACCTTACACCAGTCAGAATGGCTAAGATTAAAAATTCAGGAGACAGCAGATGTTGGTGAGGATGTGTAGAAAGAGGAACACTCCTCCACTGCTGGTGGGGTTGCAAACTGGTACAACCACTCTGGAAATCAGTCTGGCGGTTCCTCTGAAAACTGGGCACCTCACTTCCAGAAGATCCTGCTATACCACTCCTGGGCATATATCCAGAAGATTCTCCAGCATGTAATAAGGATACATGTTCCACTATGTTCATAGCAGCCCTATTTATAATTGCGAGAAGCTGGAAAGAACTCAGATATCCCTCAACAGAAGAGTGGATGCAAAAAAATGTGGTATATATACACAATGGAGTACTATTCAGCCATTAGAAACAATGAATTCATGAAATTCTTAGGCAAATGGATAGAGTTGGAGAACATCATACTAAGTGAGGTAACCCAGACTCAAAAGATGAATCATGGCATGCACTCAGTAATAAGTGGATATTAACCTAGAAAACTGGAATACCCAAAACATAATCCACACATCAAATGAGGTACAAGAAGAACTGAGGAGTGGCCCCTTTTTCTGGCCCCTTGTTCTGGAAAGATTCAGTGAAGCAGTATAGGGAAAAACCAGAACAGGGAAGTGGGAAGGGTTGGGTGGGAAAATGGGGAGGTAAGCGGGCTGATGGGACTTTCGGGGAGTGGGAGTCTAGAAAAGGGGAAATCATTTGAAATGTGAATAAAAAATATATCGAATAAAAAATAATCAAGAAAAGAAGATAAAATGATAAAGAGCCTTGAAATCATTGGCCCATGGGGAAATTTCCTAAACAGAACTCTTAGAGTTCATGGTCTTGGATCAAGAATTGATAAATGGGACCTCATGAAACTGGAAAGCTTCTGTCAAGCAAAGGACATATTCAATTAGACAAATTAGGAACCCACAGAATGGGAAAAAATCTTGACTAACCCCACATCTGGTATAGTGCTAATATCCAAAATATATAAAGAACTCAAGAAATTAATCGATAAAAATCCAAACAACCCAATCAAAAAATGGGGTATTGAAATAACTGAGATTTTACAACCAAGGACTCTCAAATGGCTGAAAAACACCTAAAGAAATGTTCAAAGTCATTAGTGATCAGAGAAATGCAAATCAAAATGACCCTGAGATTCCACCTTATACCTATCAGAATGGCTGAGATCAAAACCACAGGCACATGTTGGAGAGGATGTAGAGAAAGAACACTCCTCCATTGCTGGTGGGATCGCCAACTGGTACAGCCACTCGGGAAGTCTATCTTGAAATTCTACTAAAAATTGGAAATAGAGCTAACTGGGGATCCAGCTATACCACTCTTGGGAATATACCCAAAAGATGCCTCACTATGCCACAGGGGGATGTGTTGGACTATGTTCATAGCTGCCTTATTTGTGATATCAAGAAGGTAGAAACAACCCATATGTCCCATGACAGAAGAATGGATACAGAAAATGTGGTTCCTTTACACAAAGGAATACTGCTTGGCTATTAAGAACGAGGACATCCTGAGTTTTTCAGGCAAATGGATGGAACTTGAAAATATCATCCTGAGTGAGGTAACTCAGAACCAAAATGACAAGCAAGGTATATTCTCACTAGTAAGTTGGTGTTAAGATGTACAGAGTACCAAAGATACAGTCCAGAACTCAAAAGGTCTACAAGCTGAAGGGTCCAAGTGAGGATGCCACAGTCTCATTTGGGAAGGAGATCAAAGAATTCACAAATTGGAAGGGAGGGAGGGAGGGACCTGGGATAGTGGATGGGGGCAGGGAGGGAGTAGGAAGAGAGGGGAATGGTCTGGTTTTGGGTGAGGGATAAGGATTGAAACCCTGAGGGACCGCAGAAAAAGTGGAAACAGGCAAACTTGGGAGATAGGAGGTTGTGGAACTCTCCAAATTATACCAGAGCCCTGGGAGGTAAGAGACTCTCAGGACTCAAGGGAGGGACCTTTGATGAAATGACCAACAGTAGGGAGAGGAAACTTTTAGATCCCACCTCCAGCAGAAAGACAGGGCATCAAATGAGGGAGAGGGGACCATCCCACAGTGACAACTCTGATCCATAATTGTGCCTCTCTAAAAGTAGTACAGAGATGGAAATGAAGAGGAGTCTGACAAAAAGAAGGTCCAGTGACAGTCCTAAAGTGGGATCCAGCTCAAGGAGTGGTCCCAAGTCGTAATACTATTACTGAGGCTATGGAGCATTCTCAAAAAGGGACAGAGCATGACCACACTCCAGAAGACCCAACAAGTAGCGGAAAGAGTCAGATGCAGATATTTGTATCCAACAAGTTGGACAGAAGCTGCTGACCCCTGCTGTTGGATTAGGGAAAGTTGAAAGATGCTGAAGAGATGGGCAATCCTGTAGGAGGACCAGCAGTCTCATTTAATCAGGACCCCCAAGATCTGTCAAACACTGGACCACCAAACAGGCAACATACAGCTTGTGCTGATATGATATGATACAGTAGAGGACTTCTGGGTCTGTGTTCATTCAGAAATGATGCACCTAACCCTCAAGAGACTGGAGGCCCCAGGGAGTTTAGAGGTCAGTTATGGTGAGGGGTAAGGACATCTATGTGGAGATGGGGTGAGGAGGAGTTACAGGATGTGGAACAGTCAGAGGGTGGACAGGGGGACAGTGGGGGTAATAAAATATAGAGTGTAAAAAATAAATTAATAAAAAAGGAAAAAAAGACACAAAACATTTGGTAGGATTATAAGGTTCAAAAAAATCAGACAGTGCTTTCAAGTTCTTTTATGATACAAATAATCAATGATTTTGAGTCTAAATAAAATTGGTATTTTAGGTCATATGCGTGACTAATTGTTAAGATGTTTTATACTAATCATGGTATAGAATTTCAGTGTCACTTGACTTCCCATTACATATCACATCAGCTTTCCTTTTCTGTGGTTTCTGAATATGAGATTGCCACATTCCTCAGCATCATGTGCTCTCCAACAAGTGACTGAACTCCAATTTCCCTTAAATTATTCCCTTACCTCTGTTTATTTATCTTTTCATTTATTGTATTGTATCGTGGGCAGTTTGGCACAGAGTGGCTCTGTTAAACTCAGGAAAATGTACTAAGCCTTGAGTAAAAAATAATTGTCAAGTTTATTTTCTGAGGATCATAATTGATTTTATGACATTTTGTTCAATGGCGGTGAAGCCCACAGTGAGCTAGGAACATTTTGGAATATGTTAATTCTGTGTCACATATACATCAACTTTGATTCTGAACATCAATATTTATGATGATAAAATAGCTAAGTAGAACTGGAATTTTTCCTAGAACATCAAAATCAATTATATGGATTAATAAAATTTACAGCATCATTTGCCGTAAATCAGTTACATCACTTATTTAAATTAACAAAATGAAAAAGATAAATTTGTAATTGCTGTGTAAAAGTGTTACATAGAGTTACTGAGAGTACAACGGTTACTGAAAGTTTTTATCCATAGTCATAAGACAGTTAGTTATCAAATTAGACTCTCAAGCCTAGAAATTTTGTCTTGAGTTGAGGTAGAGCCAAACATCCAGGAGTGCCAGGAACACTGTCCTGCAGACTACAATTTCAAAAGAAAGACTGAAAAGAAAAAACCCTTTCAGACTTGTCCAGCCTTTGACATGGGAAAAGCAGAAGCATGGAGCTGACTTACAAAAGTGACAAACAAAACCATGAAGCATTTAACATAGCTTTACAATTTTGTGTTGGGCCACGTTCAGAATGATCCCGGTGCTGTAGGAGGCTTGTGAGAGGCTGAGTGGTCCTACGTGTAAGATAACTAGACAGCTCTCAGACAGGATCGAGGAAGGGGAAATAGAGAGCACAGGAGTGAAATACAAATTACAACGAGAAAAAATGATGCCAGGAATGTTACTTTATTCATCACAACCTCGATCTTTGTAAGTAATCAAGCAGCTGATTATAGAGATATCAGCACATATGATTTTAGTTTATAAAATCATAAAATGAACTTTAAGGAGATAAACTACTAAAATAAGTATTATTTATTACAAATGGCTGTAAGGATCACATCTACAGAGTAATATTACTTTTTGAAGGATGCTGTAGTTTTTATTGTCAGATCACAAATTATCAGCCACAGATACTTCACTTCTCAGTGGGACACTGTGGGACACTTGCTGCCCTTGATTAGGAACTAGATTTGGTTCCCAGTACTCACCCATCTCATAACTACCTGAAAATTTAGTTCAGAGGATCTGATACAATCTTCTGATCTCTTGGGTACCAGGTATGGATGTGGTGCACACACACACACACACACACACACACACACAAACATTCATGCATATAAAAATTAATAATATATAAAAGAAGTTACTAAATTGTATTACTAAATTTTGAACCCATTGATACTGATTATTCCTCTTATACATATTCTTACCTTATGAAGACAAAAAATGTACATCTCCAATGAATTTGCTTTATTTGGTAAATGAAATGTCGGGTAAACTATAGCAGCTGGGATACTGGTAGAATGTCTTTAAGTTTAACAATATAACAGTTTATTAGGGCTTCTGATAAAACGATGCTGGTTATAAAAATAGTCACCGGTGCCATTGGTTCAGATTTCAACCTCACAGGCTTCCTGGTAAACATGTTAAGGGTATCTCATTCTTCAGTGTTTAATTTTCTTAAAATTGTAAATATACAGAGAATGTATGTAATCAAATGTTCTTAAATAAGTTTAATTTTGGAGCAGTGAATGCTTATGGGAAAATGGTTGGATACTAGACAAGGTGACACTATTAGACTTATAAACAAAACTATGAAGACAAGCTAGTTTTCACATAAAATTAATTTATATGATTTTATCTCATTGACAGAAAAGAAAGGACATTTTAATCTTTATTTTACTAAGGAATACATTTGAACTCATTCTGTAGTTTACTCTTGTGAAAGACATTTTTCCTTAAGTGAGTTGAAAATGTACCTGGATTAAGAATTTCATAACTTGTAGAAGCAAATGAAATATCTCTAACAGATAAGTGGCTAAAAATCTTTGGTTCATGAAAACACTGAAATTTTTTTTTATTCGATATAATTTATTTACATTTCAAATGATTTCCCCTTTTCTAGCCCCCCCACTCCCCGATAGTCCCTTAAGCCCCCTTCTCTTCCCCTGTCCTCCCTCCTACCCCGTCCCACTTCCCCGTTCTGGTTTTGCTGAATACTGTTTCACTGAGTCTTTCCAGAGCCAGGGGCCACTCCTCCTTTCTTCTTGTATCTCATTTGATGTGTGGATTATGTTTTGGGTATTCCAGTTTTCTAGGTTAATAACCACTTATTAGTGAGTGCATACCATGATTCACCTTTTGAGTCTGGGTTACTTCACTTAGTATGATGTTCTCTAGCTCCATCCATTTGCCTAAGAATTTCATGAATTCATTGTTTCTAATGGCTGAATAGTACTCCATTGTGTAGATATACCACATTTTTTGCATCCACTCTTCTGTTGAGGGATACCTGGGTTCTTTCCAGCATTTGGCAATTATAAATAGGGCTGCTATGAACATAGTAGAGCATGTATCCTTATTACATGGTGGGGAATCCTCTGGATATATGCCCAGGAGTGGTATAGCAGGATCTTCTGGAAGTGAGGTGCCCAGTTTTCAGAGGAACCGCCAGACTGATTTCCAGAGTGGTTGTACCAATTTGCAACCCCACCAGCAATGGAGGAGAAAACACTGGAATTTTATTTAGCGATTATAAAGTGTTCGCTAAGTAATGAAAAGACATGGAGATGAGGGTGCCTGAAAAGTCTATTACTAAATGACAGAGTCCAGTCCACAAAAGATGCAAGTAAGATTACAACTATAGGACAGAGAAGTCAAATCTATAGAAACAGCAAAACTAGAACACAGTAAAGTTTACAGAAAAAAATAATAAAGGAGGCAGGAACATATATGTCGATCCTTGAAGATTTTCCATCCTTTTCTTCCCTTTGCCCTTCTTTGTTTTCTTTCCCTCTATTTCCCTTCCCTCCCTTCTTCTTTCCTTCCTAATTTTCCTCCGTTCCTCCTTCCGTTCCTCCCTCTCTCCCTTTATCTCTCCCTTCCTTTCTGCTCTCTCTCTCCTCTCTCTCTCTCTCTCTCTCTCTCTCTCTCTCTCTCTCTCTCTCTCTCTCTCTCTCTCTCTCTCTCGTGTTTGTGTGATGTGCATCAAGCCTGTGAGGAGGCCTTCTTCAATCACTTCTGTATCTTTTTTGAGGGGGAAGAGCTGTCTCTTATTGGACCTGGAGCCATCTGTTTAATGGAGATTAAAAACAGGTGGTGGTCTCTTTAGAGTAGGGGGAAAGCTAGGATAATGACCCTGGAATCTGCTACCTCTGCTTGCCATAAGTAGAGTTATGAGGCAATATGACTGAGATCTCAGGAAATCTAAATTCAGGTCCTCATATTTGCATGTCATCTCCCTAGTCCCTGTTCAAGATATTTTCTATGCAATAAAGCTTCTATATGAATCATTAATAAATAATAAATGTGTTTTGACAAGTTTATGGCAGCAGTCATAGCATTCTATTATAATATAACTCAAAAGATAAGATTTTAAATAAGCAAGGAATGTTAGTTACTTACATCTTGATATTGTCTGATCAATCCTAACAAAGGTATCACCCTTCTGATAGATGTTAATAATGTATTTATGGTACATCTTTTTTTTTCTAGCTAAAAATACTCTAGTAATATTGTCTATTTACTTATAAAAGTTAGGAAACAAAATATTCTTAAATCATTGTATCATTTCAAGGTATAAATAGGTAATTTAATAAATCAAATGCTAATTTGGTAGCAGAAATGAAAAATAAAAGAAATATAAGACTCAAACATTCATCGTGTGTCTAATTAGACAATTGATATCATAAAATTTGTTTTTACTGTATGTTGGTTTTACCATATTTATTTTCTGTTTCAAAAGAGAGAGTTATATATCTGTCCTTTAATAAGAATGAATATATTCTCTCCTCCCATTATAAAAGAGAATAATTTACTTAAAATCAAAAACTGTATTGATTTGTTTTATAGGGATATGTATGAAACCTATGACTACAACATCAATTTGGAGACACATAGAGAGCTTTGAAAATGTAAATTCAGACATCCCGGGGATGCATAATTGCTGTATCAGCTTAAATTTAATGGCATCATGAAAAATGACAAAAAGTCATTTAAAAATTTTTAGTATAAGAGTGACTGAGAGAAATATTTGGAAAATGTTAGCAAAACTAAAAATATGCTGTGTCTTAACAGAGTATAGTCTCTATAGCTTATTTACATTGAAAGTTGTAATTAAAATTACAATGCTGATGGTTCAAGATGCTGGAGGTCTGTGAACAGCAAGCTGGAACAGGTGGATTCTTGTAGTGTTTGTCTGTCTTGTAGGCTTCAATCTTTCTATTCCTTTGTGTTCCTCATATTACTGAGATGGGTGATGGAGGGAGAGAGAAAAGAGAAGTTTATTTGGGCTTATGGTTGCAGAGGGATAAGTGTCCATCATAGCAGGGAAACAGGAACCTGAGAGCTCACATCTCAACAACACAGAGCAGGCAATGTGGAAGTGGAGAACGCTTCAACACAGCACCACCAACTGTGGACCAAGCGTTCAAATGCTAGACAAATGGGGCATTTTATACTCAGTTTGCCACAGGGTCCTTTTCCTAAAGGGATTAGTCCTGCTGAATAAATCCTCACATTCACAGCACAATCACCTCCAGTTGCTCTATCTTCTCATATGAGCACAGTAGAAGTAGCTCTTCTGCATAAGGTTTTGTAGGTAATGCAAACATTTTTCTTTGCACACTCATGTAAATCACTAATCCATGTTTTCCTCTTCAATGTTTGAATTCAGTTTCTAATTCTCAATAATTTATTTATACATGACTTGTTTACATGTGAAAACTAAACATAAAAATTTACTCCATTAGCATTATATCTCTCATTGCCTCTTGTATCTTTAATATTTACATTACTTTAATTTTTATTTTAAATATAGATGTTTGTCTTTTTAATTTTAAATAAGCTATGAAAAATAAGCCACTCAATTGATAGTTTGGATTTTGACCATTTTTCTTAGTTTCCCAGTATCAAAATTTTTTCTAAAGGTACAACACTTTAGGATAAAAACACCAAAAACTTCTTCATTGGAGTCACTGTGGTTTGTTGTCTCCATTTCTGAATGCTAAACTGAATGATTAAAAGAATGTCACTATGTGTGTGTGTGTGTATATATATATATATATATATATATATATATATATATATACATACATACAGTCATATATCTGTGTGTATATAACAAATCTGGTGTTATTTAGAGTAACAAGAAATAGTTATCTTCTTATGCCTGTATCTATGTTTTTAATCTGTCATAATATCACATGTCATTTTATTTCTGGAAAACGTTATGGAATACTCAGAAAGTAAGATTTATAGCCAAATGACAACTGGGGATCCAACTCAGTCATAAAGTGAGCATTAGCATGTATAAGGCCCTGGATTCTATCTAAGACTCCGTAAAAAGTTACATAATATTTTATTATTATAGAAATAGATTTGACACTGCAAATAAACATGCAAGTTTTTATTTGGAGGTAACAGTGGTACCATGCCAATCATGTAAACTATAGTTTAGAAAATGACAACGGTATTTGAGCTTGTCCTGAAAGCTAATAGAATATTAAATTTTCTAAAATACATTTGCTTATCTCACAGTAAGTAATAGCACATTAGAGAATGAATAGAAACAAACATTCAGTCCATTGAGAATCTATGGAATCTACAATGTCTACCAGACAGTACTTAATGTTTTGACAATTGAGATGTCATCTTTATTGTAATACATACAATATAATTTTCTGTAGTAAGTGCAGTATTCTGGCTGAGATAGCTATCTAGAGTTATTATTGAATGATGATAAAAAGAGATTGCTTTGCAATAATAAGGGGCATTGCCAATTCATTTGGTTTCTTTTTTTTTTCTCAAGTCATAATGAATATACTCAGAGTCATTTATGCCTGAGGCTAATTTTTCTCTGGATTTGAGTTCTGGCATACAGTGTGACTAAATGGGTTTCTTTGTCACTGGCTTTATTTTATTTAGTGACCCAGGATTTCCTTACTTTGTGATTCAATGTCAAGTCATAGATTTCCCATTGGATCAGATAACAAATTAGATAGAAGTAGATCTTATCCAAGGAAATGGAGGAATAAACCTGCCTTTACATTTAGGAGATTAACTACCTGCATTATCTTTTCAGTCTGTTTATTCCCTCTTGGATCTTAGCTAGCTAAGGTTTATATATATATATATATATATATATATATATATATATATATATATATATATATATATCACAGTGCCTTTGATTAGTGACAAAAGATCCTTCTTTTTAAAGCACCTTGCAAGAAATTTTACATATAAACATAGACAATAAATTTGAATTAGACTCAATATGAAATCTCGATGATGTTGGAGTTGTTCCAATGGAGTCATGGAAGTGAAATGAGATTATCCTTCTCTTGACTGTCAACATTTTTAGCATGACCATCTCACATCCCAGCTGCCATCTGTTCTTCACCCTACTTACCAATTGTCTCATTTTTCATTTTGTCATTACATCTTTAGTCATACCTAGGTTCTTAGGATAAAAAAACTATAAAATGTATCTGTAAATGCCAGCTTAGTCTTTATGTTAACTATTTGCTCTAGCATTATGCACTGAACACTTTTGTGTACTAGACTCTGCCATGGTATCTCAAAAGATAAAACAGGGTATAAAACATATGTTGTTTATCTAAGGATGGCTTATTTCAGGCTTAAATATGATTGCCACCTAGAAGAAAACTTTAGGTTAGAACTGATCAACATCTTAATTGTGAGCTATTGGTATCAAAACTAATTCCTGAGTAACTATAAAATTATATATAAAAATTTTCTCAAATGGTTTTCTTCTATTTGATAGTCAATACTTGTTGTACTCTGGAATTATTTTAGTGTATTCATCATATTTGATACACAATCAACAAATTCTATATACCACAGTACAAAGTAAATAACTGTGTAGATGTTATTTAAACTAATAAGATATTTCTTTATTTATTCTTTTCTTATATAATATGTCCCAATCATAGTTTCCCCTCCCTCCACTCTCCACCCTAGATGCATTCTTCACCTCTCTTCCCCTCCAGATTCACTCTTCCTCAATTTCCCTTTAGAAAAGAATAGACCTCCTAGACATATCAAATGAACATGGCACAACAAATTACTATAAGACTAGAACAAATGAAGGAACATAGAAAGGCTTTATGAAGCAACCTTCATCCAGTAGGAGGAAAAAAGTCAAAAGAGTTGGCAATAGAGTAGGTCTCCAGATCATTTCTTTCTAATACTCCTTCTTTGTAGTAATTGAGTGAAGAAACTCTTAGATGTCACTACTCCCATGTTACTGCCTATGGTAAGATTTGCCACTTCAATTTCTTTTCCTTTTATAATGTTGGGCATTCTCTTTCCTTCCATATTTTAGAATTTGGGTTAATTTATCATTTTCTATTTGAAGTTTTCCAAATCATTAGAAAGTAAGTTACTAAGGACATGGGCTGTATCCAAAGGATCAAGTTCATTTTCTCAGCATATTTACAGAGTCTAAGAACTACCATGCACTCAATGTTTGTCAAATGCATAAACAAATTAGTGAATGAATCTGACCATTATTGAATGATTAACAGTGTTCTTTATCTGAATACCCTATATACGTTTTAAATTGTAAGAGGAATATGAGAGCATATCGCTCTATCTCATTCTTCCATTTTGCTGATTTTGAGGAATAAATTAGTGGAATTGAAGTCAGACCTTAGAACATTAGAATCACTTAGAAGTGATTTTTCTTAAGAGAAGCAAATGCTTACAGCTGTGTCATGTTTTTGGTAAACCTCTCTCCTCACCTTGATTATCTTACTTTGTTTTCTTGAAACAAAATCTCACACTGCATGCAATTCAAACTGTTCTTTCCAACATGCCACTTCTACTGTCTCAGCCTCCTCAGTGCTGAGATTATAGGGATGGTACCATTATACACTGAATTTTGACAAATTTTTGAGTAAAATTATAATGCTATATTAAGATTTTTTAAATTTGATGCCAATGAGAAAAATTTATGTGTTTTAGAAACTCATATTTCTATAAAGTGTCTAGCCACATGATTTGCTTGCTTTTATATTGCAACATAAAAATTCTGGAGAAAAATATATTTTGAAATATCCAAAAAATTAAAAATGTATTACAAAAAATAAAAATTATTAGGTTGTGAATCACAATATAATTAATGTAATAATTTATGTGTACATTTAAGAAGGTATGGCACCAACTGGCTTGTAAAAGAGAAGCTTAGATAACAGTGCAAAAAGAGATAAAGGTAGAAACCAAATTATGTTAAACTAAGCTTCAGGGTGTAAGAAATACTATTTTGTAATTGGAGAAATAGTGAGAAATAAAGCAGTGATTATTAATTTTGACACACAATGAAGTCACTATCTTTGGTGTTTTCAGAAATAGAGATATCATATGATTATTTTGAGCATAATGAGATAGAATCTGAAGAAAAGCCTGAGGTGGGCTTTAATATATGGAAGGATTTGCTGTGATGTATGTGTGTTACAAATCTGTGGAGCAAAGATGGCTTATGTATAACATGCTGTTGGAAAAATTGGATACCTTTCTAGAAAATGAAAATAAAATTCAATTGCTCTACCATACTTTTCATAAGCCATATATATATATATGAGCAATTCAGAAAAATGAGGCCATACAGCATTAAAATTGAATACTTGTAATAATATATTTATAAAATTGAATACTTGTGAAAAGAATTTTGTTGTAAGTACAGTTTTCAATGCAGCTCTCATAAAATCATATATAAATTTTTTCAGTTACATGGACTATTTAAAAATGTACTCGAGAAAGGTCCAACATATAAAAATAACAAGAGGCTGAAAATAATAATTCTTGCAACACAAACACACACACATACACATACACATACAAACACCTACACACACACACACACACACAAACACACACACATGCATGCATGCAAACCTACAAAGGACTCCAACTCTATGGAATTCTAATAGAATGTATAAAAAATAAATTCAAACCAAATCTATATCCAACAGATACAAAAAAATCAAGAAGTTAGACTCCAGAGAACTAAATAACTCTATTAAAAATGGAGCACAGAGCAAACTAAAGAATTCTCAACTGAGGAATACCAAATAGCTGAGAAGCACCTAAAGAAATGTTCAACAACCTTAGTCATCAGGGGAATCCAAATCAAAACAACCTGAGATTCCACCTCATACTGAATGGCTAAGATCAAAAACTCAGGAGACAGCAGGTGCTGGCAAGGATGTAGAGAAAGAGGAATACTCTTCCACTGCTGGTGGGATTGCAAGCTGGTACAACCACTTTGGCGGTTCCTCAGAACAGTGAACATAGTACTACCAGAGGACCCAGCTATACCTCTCCTGGGCATATACCCAGAAGATGCTCCAAGGTATATACCCAGAAGATGTAATAAGGACACATGCTCCACTATATCCATAGCATCCCTATTTATAATAGCCAGAAGCAGGAAAGAACCCAGATGTCCCTCAACAGAGAAATGGACACAGAAACTGCGGTAGATTTACACAATGGAATATTGAATTCATAAAATTGATAAAATAATGAAATTGATAAAATAATGAATTCATAAAATTCATAAAATAATGAATTCATAAAATTCTTAGGCAAATGAATGGAACTAGATAATATCATCCTGAGTGAGTTAACCCAATCACAAAAGAACACACATGGTATGCACTCACTAACAAGTGGATATTATCCCAGAAGCTTAGAATACCCACGATACAATTCATAGACCAATTGAAGCTCAAGAATTTATATTATATAAATATCTTATATTGCATAAATTATGCATAAATATTTGCATATATGCATAAACTATTACATCAATATTTATCTATATTATACTTAATTTATATTATTCTTTTTACAAATAGCACTTCATGTACATAAATACACTTGATTTTTTTCCACAAATTTTAGGAGATATTTTCTTAATTTATATTTCCAGTGTTATCTCCTTTCTGGTTTCCCCTCCAAAGACACCTTGTCACATTTCCCACTTCACCCTACTCTCCAACTCACCCACCCCTACTTCCATGTCTCTCCCTATTAAGGTATGTGCCAGGGCTGGAGGATGCCCTACCTCTTAGAGGAAAAGGGGAGGGAGGATGGCAGGAGGATAATGAGTAGGAGAGGGTAACAGGGAGGGGCAGCAGTGAGTGGGATGTAAAATATATAGAGAGATATATTTTAATTTTTCCCAGAGAACAACTTTTGGTGTGTTTATTAATTTTTAGGCATAGCCTTAGCTACTTTCTCAATTACCTATGTTTTATCCTATATTATGTTTTATCCTGTATTATATCCTTTATTTATGTTTTATACAATGCTTTAGAGGAGCTTTAATTTTCAAGTTTTTAATTTACCTGAAATATGTCTTTATGCATGTGGAATTTTTGATTGCTAATTTCCCTGTTTCATAAAAACTTTAATATTTTTCTCATCAAATTCCCCCATGTTTTCTGTAACTTTTATTGTTAAAATATTAAAAATATTTCTTGGGCACTTTAAGACAATTCATGATCTTGTCTAATATCCAGTATTTAACCCATCAATTACACACTTTTTTAAAGACATATACTTTTTCTTTTATGTGTTTTAGGTTTCCAGTTATTAGCAAATGAAGACTTATACTGATGGAGGTACCTGGGGCAGATATTTTATTAATATATAATAGATGTGCACTATTTGAAATTTTGAAGTCTTCTGAGATAACAATGTTGAAGTTTTCAATATTAAGGAAACAAAGTAGTTTGTGAATACACTGCTTTTGGGCGCTGGTAGAAATAGATGTGTACAAAGTAATGGTTTGTGTAACTATTGCTTTGTTTCTGCATAAGGTGAGAAATGTTAAGTGGCATTCAGTTCTGAGTTCTAATGAAATAATAATACATGAAAATGTTGAATATTAGGAGATATTTAAATAAAATGAAATATTAAAATAAAATTATGAGACAGAATATAAAAGAGTAATAATTTTCAACTTTTGACAGTAAGAAAGAAATTCAAATGTGCTTTACTTCAACAACCTCTACTCATTGTGTCTCAGGATTCTTTCCATTTTACGTTTATATATGCTTTTAGAAACTTCCTGTTTCCTCTAATTTGCATGCTTGCTTTTTTGTAGGAGAACCATCCACATGCCTTTTCTTTATATAGCCTAAACTCTCTATACTCTTATAATATCTGTCGTCAAGTTATTGACTACCAACATCGCAAAGGCCATGATGGGTGAGGCTGCCCTTGTCTGTTGTAAGGAGACTATTTCAAGGTAGAAAGGCTTAGGAAAGATGTTCACAGGAATTTAAGACCCAGACAAATCTTATCAAGAGGGAAAACTGTCACGAATTAGACAAAGTTTATGACATAATAGTTTAGATTGGTGGAACAAGAAACTTGTCAGTCTCAAAGTCACTTCTAATAAATAAAATGCCTGGATGGCTCACAATCTTGGCTTCTGGAAGTAACTAGCAAAGTAGACTATTTTGTTCAGTGTCAGCGTTAGCTGAGGAACAAGGACATTTACCAATTCCACTGATGTTGAAGCCATACAGGTCTAATTAAACAGGTTTTAGTTCACATAGTCAATAATCAAAACTGCCAACATCACCTTGCACCCAACAAGCAAACTCTACCTGTATTTTACTCTCAAGATTCTTTAAATCTGTCATCATTTTCATAAGCCTTTATATCCCCTTATTTCAGGAACAGAATACACTTTGTAACTGCCATTGGTATAGTCAAAACTACAGCTAATCTCACAAATAAATAAGCAGGTTATTTTGTTCATTTGTTTCCAGATTTGTTTACTTTCTCTGGATTACATATGCTAATTTGTTAATCTCTGATATCAATTTAAATATTCCTACTTCTATACAATATTATAATTTATTTAGCTATGAATTAGATATCAGGAGATATTTAAATAAAACCATAAGACAAAACTACATGAAGAATATATGAGTAAACATTTAGGAAGAAGTAATATGCGCATTGATTTTTCAATTGACTTTTTATTTTTAATGATGGTTAGATGGTTCCTTATTCTGTACTTTTATATTTTGAAGGCTTTTTGCTATACAATACTTCAAATTGCTTTATATGCTATTATATATACCGTATATATATATATATATATATATATATATATATATGACATTATGTATATAAAATGGCTTTGTTCAATTATCTGTTTATTAAAAATTTAAAATATTATTAGGACACTGAAGGGGTGATATGCAAAAAATTAATTTTAAATTATCTGAGAAAATTATCAAAATGCTTTTAACAAAAAGGTTCAAGATAAAAAACTAAGGCCTGAATGGGCAGCTCTGTGATTGGACTGAAGCACAGAAAATTATCACTCTTATGAGCCTACAGAACCATTTTAAATGAACATTTGTATGGAAAGAAATGAAGTGGAAAATAATTGCTTTATTTGTATTTTTCTGACATTCTTTCTGATCCCCCCTTTTCATGTTTTTTCATTTATTGAGTATTTTCTTTATTTACATTTCAAATGCTATCCCCTTTCCAGATCTCCCATCTGGAAACCCCCTATCCCATACCTGCTCCCTGTGCCTCTATGAGGGTGCTCCCCCATCCACCCATCCACCCACCCATCCATGCACTCTTGCCTCCCTCCCCTGGCATTCCCCTACACTGGGGCATTGAAACCCCTAAGGCTCAAGGGCTGCTCCCCCCACTGATATCCAACAAGGCCATCCTCTGTCACATAAGCAACCAGAGCCATGTCTACTCTTTGTCTGATTCCCCCTTTTAAGACTTCTAAAATTGCCATACTCATGGAAAACAGTGATATAATGAGCATTGATATGCCACCCAGCTATGTTCAACAATTTAAGCATATCTTCTAGGATAGTAATTTTGAATTTTTCAAAGAACCATTAGAGTCTTCTGTATAATTATAACCTTTCCACTGTTGCCATTTTGATTGGTTGGTTGGTGTGGACAGAATTTTGGTACATCATTGGGATTATATTCTATTTTACCTTTAGGATGCCATGGTAAAGAAAAGTAGAGTACTGTATACTTAAATAAATGAATGAGTGAATAAATTAATGAGAAATCAATTGATTTTTCTCTTGAATATTTTATCTACATTTTAAAGAAGCATAATTTAAGAATACTTTGTAGAATTGGAAATTGTCTCAGTAGTTAAAAACCCTTTTGTTTTCCCTATGGAAGAAGATTCAGGATTGAGTCCTAGCACCACATAACAGCTCACAAACATCTGTAACTCCAATACCAGAGCATTACATATTTTATTCTCACCTCTGAGATAGCCAGGCAAGTGCCTGGTGCATGTAAAAAACTCATACATGCATTTAAAACACTCATATGCTTAAAACAATAAATGAATAAAATAATTCAATAGTTTGTTAATGAGTTTAATATTTGTTTCTTGTTTTGAAAGGTGGAAGCGGTACCATACAATCCATCATTTTTTCGTTGTTTATTCTCATATAGCAGCAGTATTCAAAATATCCGTGGCAGAAATATTTGTTTTCTAGGACTGGGGATAACTGAAAGAATGGCTATGTGGAAGAGACAGTTTTTATGGGATAATAGTGGTTAAATCTGTTAGAGGTAGTATGATGGAATTTAGTAAAGTATCTAGGACTTTAAAAAAAATAGCTACATCTGAAAGGTTTATATTTGACCTCAAAGAAGTAAAGTTTTATCAGATATAAAAAATATGAATTTGTGAAAATTAAATACATGGAATGCTCTTCAGAATATCCTTTAAAAAAAAAAACATTAACCTTCAAGTTTAATTTCCATGTTAATGACCAAAGTATTTTACATTTTCCAATAAGTGGATTCCTCCTGTGTGTGTGTGTGTGTGTGTGTGTGTGTGTGTGTGTGTGTGTGTGTGTGTGTGTTTGAGTGTGTGTGTGAATGTATGTGTGCATGAGTATACATGGGTGTAAATTTGTATATATTGAGACCCTGAAAAGGATATAGGCCCCTTTTCTCTGTCATTGATACCTTATTTTGAGAATGGATTTTTCATTGAACCTGAAGCTCACTATTTTTCTGCTAGGTAGGCTGGTTTGAAATCCCAGTGATGGATGCCCCTGTGTCCTCAGTTGCCAGATCTGGGGTTTAAGAACTTATATGAGTATTCTCAGCTATTTATTTGTGATCTTAGGCCCTAATATAGGTACTCACTGTGGCTGTACAATCCTTCTTTTATAATGAGTCATCTCCCCAGATGAAATATTACAGGGTTATTTTTTTCAACTTGGTATTAGATAGTATTATTTCTTCATACAATGTTAGTTGTGAGTAGATGCTTGCTACTTTTGTGAATAAGACATGTGTAAAGTTGAGATGAAATTACCTTATTGACAGTATAAGTATTTGATGAAGAAATTTATAAAACAAAATTGAAGTTCTGTTTTATATAATCAGTGTAGTTCCTATTAAATTTGGTGTATAGTCCCAAGTAAGAGTTTTTAAAATCTTTCCCATTTTCTGTAAAACTAAATGGTTCAATGTCGTTGATATCTGAAGAAATGAAACGACTAGTTAATTTTCACATTGAAACACAAATAGTCTTTTACATCTGAATTTGACTAGCACAGAGATTAAAATCCTTAAATGTAGGCATGAATGTTGCCATAAAAAGTAGAGTTGACTCTTCCCTAAGACTCCAAGTTCCATCTAATGTTAGGTTGCGGGTCTCTGTTTCAGTAATCTGTTGAGTAGAGCCCCACAGAGGTCAGTTATGTTAAGATCCTGTCTGCAAGCATAACAAGTATTATTGATAGTGTAAGATATTGGTTCTTGCCCATGGGATGGGTCTCAATTTGGTCCAGTCATTGTTTGGACATTCCTTCAATCTCTGTTCTATCTGTTTCCTTAATCATCTTCTAGATAGAACACATTTTATCTTGACAGTTTTGGGGTGGATTTTTGTTCATATCCCTTGACTGAGAGTCCTGGCTGGCCCCAGGAAGTGGCCACCTTTGGATACATATGCCCCACTGCTAGGAGTTTCTGCAAGAGTCACCCCAATAGACACTCTGGGTCTTACCTCCATACCCTGTCCCAAATCTCTCATGTTTCCTAGAAATGCCCTCCTGCCTGTCTATCAGTGATTTCCATTCTTTTCCCTACACCTGATTCCCACTCCCTGCACCACTGCCTTACCCATTCTCTTCCCCACCTTCTATCTCTTCATCTACCTACAATATGTCTTTTGATATCTCTTTTATTTCCCCTTCTGAGAAACTCAACCACAATCTCCCCTGGTCCCTCCTTGATATGTGAGTTCTTTAGGTCTGTGGGCAGTAGCATGGCTATCCTGTACTTTATGGATAATATCCACTTATAAGTGAGTACATATCATACATGCTCTTTTAGGTGTGGGTTATGTCACTCAGGATGAGTGTTTTCTAGTTCATCCATTTGTCTACAAAATTTATGGTGTCTTCGTTTTTAATAGCTGAGTAGTTTTCTATTTTGTAAATGAACCATATTTTCTTTATCCATTCTTCAGCTAAGAAACCTCTAGGTTGTTTCCAGTTCCTCGTTATTACAAATAAAACTGCTATGAACAGAATTGAGCAGGTGTTCTTATGGGATGGTCGGGCTTTGTTTTAGTATACACCCATGAGTGATATAGCTGGGTCTTGAACTATTACTATTTCCAATTTTGTGAAAAACTACAAATTTGATTTCTAGTGTGGTTGTGTAAGTTTACACTTCCACCAGCAATGTGTAGTGTTCCCCTTGCTTTACTTCCTTGTCAACAAGCATATGTTGTCCTTTGAGTTTTTGATTTTAGTCACTCTGGTGAGTCTTAGGTGGAATTTCAGAGTTGTTTTGATTTGCATTTTCTGATAACTAAGGATTTTGACAACTTCTTTTAGTATTTCTTGGCCATTTGACATTCCTATGTTGAAAATTCTGTTTAGCTCTGTTCCCCATTTTTACTTGAGATATTTGGGTTGTTGGTGTCTAACATTTTAGTTGTTTATTTATTTTGGATATTAGTTCTCTTTCAGATGTAGGGTTTGAGAACACTATGGACAGTAATTATGTGCTTTCGGCTAAAGAAGCTTTTCAGTTTCATGAGGTCCTCTTTATTAACTGTTCATCTTAGTGACTGAGACCTGAGACATTAGTATTCAGAAACTTGATCTTCATGAGTGTCACCATATTTGTTGGTTGCCTGTGAATCTAGTTCCCCTAACTGGGCTGCTTTTTTTTGACAGTGAGAGAGGAAGAGCAGTGAGTGATAGGATAGTGTACCAGTGTGTTTGTGAGGGCGGGGAAGACTATTCTTCAGAGAAGAAAGGGAGTAGGAAGCAAGGGGACAAACTGTGAGAGAGGAGGAGAGAAGGAGAGGGCATCTGATATTGGAAGGTACAGTGAATAACTAAATACATAAAGTTAACAAAAATAGAGCTGACTTATTGATGGTCTCCCCAGTGGTCCATAGACTTCTCTCCAGAAAGTGCTGTCACATTAATTAGTTATCTATCCCTTATACTTCATCATCAACATCCACCTGTAAAGCACAGAGGGAAAATAGAGAAGCCCATGAAAGATTTTACATTCCAGGAACATAAATTACAACTAATCATGACCTGTACTGACAATGACTCAGTCACACAATTAGAGAATACAAGGAAGACAATTCAGCACTGTTTCTGAGAGTGAGCAGCTTACTGTTTGTGAGCTGCCTTCATTGTTTTTGCCTAATGAAGGAGATAATAACTGGAAAAGCATGGGTATTGGTAGAATTTTGTTTATAGGAAGCAAAAGAGGCACAAGTGAAGTTCTAATGACTTCTGTCTTTTAAAACTATAAATGTTTAAGCAGTAGAATCTTGTTCCTGTGATTTTTCAGATTTGTGATGGAAGGGAGTTTATTTAAGGGAGAAATTTGTTGCTGATTCACTTTTACTCAAATTCTCAGAGTAGGAGAGAACTTATGGGGTATCAAGTGATTAAATGCCACATGGAACTCCTGTTAGTTGCATTTTTGGTCACACTGACAAACCACCTGAAACCTAGATAAGAATTTACTTGGGTTCATGGTTGGAGGAGATACAAAAAGGAACACAGCAATGAAAACATGGCAGTGACGATGGAAAGTAGATTTTCACATAGCGCTTGTAGTAAGAATGCTGAGACAGAGCGATGAATGCCCATGCTCTACTTGCTTTCTCATTTACTCTTTATCTAGTTTGTGATCCCAGACCATAGATGATACTGCCGACATTCAGGGTAGACTAACACACCTCAATTCAATCATCTTGGAAGCAAGTTTACAAATATGCCCTGCAGTATGTCTCCTATGTGATTCCAATTCAAACCAACAACAAAATAAACAGAAATAAGTTGCAAACTTCCAACATAAAATGCCACAGAGTAGTTTTTTATTCTAAAAATTGAATGGTCTTTGTTCTGTGACATTGACATTGTGTACCGGGAGTTTGTTACTTCTTTTGTTTTCCAATCTTGTTTTGTCCTTCTCTTTTATTGCTCATGGAAACTCAGTGGGGAAACTCAAATCTTAAAGCTCTGTCTTAAGTATCTGCTTTGAAATGGAGAATATGTGCTATGATGGTATTTTGTAGTTTGGCCCTTCCAGCTCTGCTAGCTGTAACATGTAAAACAATTTCTCCTATGCTACCTCTGTTTGGTGCTAGAGCCTTCATTGGTGAATAATCGTTGGCCCTGGCTTGTAAACTAACTCTCACCTTAACAGTTTCATGGAATATCCTTACCATATCCTTCTTGCAGGGTAGGTTTTACCCTACACAACCCTTCTTGGTCTCAGAAGCTTTAGAGAACTTTGGTGCAAGGCCCTTCAAGACAGAACTCTTGTATTTTCAAGCTTACAAAAGTACCATCATGTGAACAATCATGCCAGTGTCTCCTGTGATTTCAGGTAGTACTTTGGCACCATTCTTCTTCTGCCTAGTTGGATTTTGTCTACTTTTGGATGAACCTGGGACAATAATTGTTTAGATAGATGTTTCAGGACAGGAAAATGCTTTCATTGGCATTCCTATTGCAGGCTCTTTTCTCTCAATTCAACTGCAACTTCATAAGCTGAAGTATTTGATTGGTGCAGGTTTTTTCCTTAGAGTGCTTTCCCTACTGTACCAGTGGAGAGTCTGCATATGAAATGGTGGAGACAATATTCAGGGTGGGTCACCTATCTCATTAAATACTTTCGGAACCATCATTACAAACATGCACAGCTCTGTATAACCTAAATGTTTCTAAATCTATCTAGGTTCAGATTGGAAATGAACCATCAAAGATGTGACATTCTGAATTTAGGCATTGTTTGTCTGTGTGTTATGAGTGCCTATGTGTGTATGTTTATATTGTAAGTGGAAGTGACTATGTGGGCATTTGTATATTGTGAGTGTAAGTGACTAAGTGTGCATGTATATATTATGTGTGTATGTTCATATTGTAAGTGGAAGTGACTATGTGGGCATTTGTATATTGTGAGTATGAGTGACTAAGTGTGAATGTATTTATGAGTACGAGTGTATATTATATGAGCAACTATGTGGGCATGTGTATATTGTGAGTGGGAATGACTTGGTATGTATGTGTGTTTTACTCTGATACAGACTTAAATATACAGTCTGCCTGTGCTTTAGAATACTCAGAAAATGTTAATCATAAAATGCCATTATGATATGTATTCTAGGACAATCACTAGCTTAAAGTTTTTTTTTTTTTGTTTTTTTGTTTTATGTATGATCTTGCATTCTTTTTTTTGTTGTTGTTTTGTTTTTTGGTTTTTTTGAATCTTTTTTTTATTCGATATATTTTTTATTTACATTTCAAATGATTTCCCCTTTCCTACCCCCCCACTCCCAAAAAGTCCCGTAAGCCCCCTTCTCTCCCCCTGTCCTCCCACCCACCCCTTCCCACTTCCCAGTTCTGGTTTTGCTGAATACTGCTTCATTGAGTCTTCCAGAATAAGGGGCCACTCTTCCTTTCTTCTTGTACCTCATTTGATGTGTGGATTATGTTTTGGGTAATCCAGGTTTCTAGGTTAATATCCACTTATTAGTGAGTGCATACCATGATTCATCTTTTGAGTCTGGGTTACCTCACTTAGTATGATGTTCTCTAGCTCCATCCATTTACCTAAGAATTTCATGAAATCGTTGTTTCTAATGGCTGAATAGTACTCCATTGTGTAGATATACCACATTTTTTGCATCCACTCTTCTGTTGAGGGATACCTGGGTTCTTTCCAACACCTGGCAATTATAAATAGGGCTGCTATGAACATAGTAGAGCATGTATCCTTATTACATGGTGGGGAATCCTCTGGGTATATGCCCAGGAGTGGTATAGCAGGATCTTCTGGAAGTGAGGTGCCCAGTTTTCAGAGGAACCGCCAGACTGATTTCCAGAGTGGTTGTACCAATTTGCAACCCGACCAGCAGTGGAGGAGTGTTCCTCTTTCTCCGCACCCTCTCCAACACCTGCTATCTCCTGAATTTTTAATCTTAGCCATTCTGACTGGTGTAAGGTGAAATCTCAGAGTTGTTTTGATTTGCATTTCCTTAATGACTAATGATGTTGAGCATTTTTTAAGATGCTTCTCCGCCATCCGAAGTTCTTCAGGTGAGAATTCTTTGTTTAACTCTGTACCCCATTTTTTAATAGGGTTGTTTGGTTTTCTGGAATCTAACTTCTTGAGTTCTTTATATATATTGGATATTAGCCCTCTATCTGATGTAGGATTGGTGAAGATCTTTTCCCAATTTGTTGGTTGCCGATTTGTCCTCTTGATGTTGTCCTTTGCCTTACAGAAACTTTGTAATTTTATGAGATCCCATTTGTCAATTCTTGATCTTAGAGCATACGCTATTGGTGTTCTGTTCAGAAACTTTCTCCCTGTACCGATGTCCTCAAGGGTCTTCCCCAGTTTCTTTTCTATTAGCTTCAGAGTGTCTGGCTTTATGTGGAGGGCCTTGATACGTTTGGATTTGAGCTTAGTACAAGGAGACAAGGATGGATCAATTTGCATTTTTCTGCATGCTGACCTCCAGTTGAACCAGCACCATTTGTTGAAAAGGCTATCTTTTTTCCATTGGATGTTTTCAGCCTCTTTGTCGAGGATCAAGTGGCCATAGATGTGTGGGTTCATTTCTGGATCTTCAATCCTGTTCCATTGATCCTCCTGCCTGTCACTGTACCAATACCATGCAGTTTTTAACACTATTGCTCTGTAGTATTGCTTGAGGTCAGGGATACTGATTCCCCCAGAATTTCTTTTGTTGCTGAGAATAGTTTTAGCTATCCTGGGTTTTTTGTTATTCCAGATGAATTTGATAATTGCTCTTTCTAACTCTGTGAAGAATTGAGTTGGGATTTTGATGGGTATTGCATTGAATCTGTAGATTACTTTTGGCAAAATGGCCATTTTAACTATATTGATTCTACCGATCCATGAGCATGGGAGGTTTTCCCATTTTTTGAGGTCTTCTTCCATTTCCTTCTTCAGAGTCTTGAAGTTCTTGTCATGCAGATCTTTCACATGTTTGGTAAGAGTCACCCCAAGATACTTTATACTGTTTGTGGCTATTGTGAAGGGGGTCATTTCCCTAATTTCTTTCTCAGCCTGCTTATCCTTTGAGTATAGGAAGGCCACTGATTTGCTTGAGTTGATTTTATAACCTGCCACTTTGCTGAAGTTGTTTATCAGCTGTAGGAGCTCTCTAGTGGAGTTTTTTGGGTCACTTAGGTAGACTATCATGTCGTCTGCAAATAATGATAGTTTGACTTCTTCCTTTCCAATTTGTATCCCTTTGACCTCCTTATGTTGTCGAATTGCCCAAGCTAGTACCTCAAGTACAATATTGAAAAGATAAGGAGAAAGGGGGCAGCCTTGTCTGGTCCCTGATTTCAGTGGGATTGCTTCAAGTTTCTCTCCATTTAGTTTGATGCTGGCTACCGGTTTGCTGTATATTGCTTTTACTATGTTTAGGTATGGGCCTTGAATTCCTGTTCTCTCCAAGACTTTAAGCATGAAAGGATGCTGAATTTTGTCAAATGCTTTTTCAGCATCCAATGAAATGACCATGTGGTTTTGTTCTTTGAGTTTGTTTATATAGTGGATTGCATTGATGGATTTCCGTATATTGAACCAACCCTGCATTCCCGGGATAAAGCCTACTTGATCATGGTGGATGATCATTTTGATGTGTTCTTGGATTCAGTTGGCAAGAATTTTATTGAGTATTTTTGCATCGATGTTCATAAGGGAAATTGGTCTGAAGTTCTCTTTCTTTGTTGGATCTTTGTGTGGTTTTGGTATCAGCGTAATTATGGCTTCGTAGAAGGAATTGGGTAGTGTTCCTTCTGTTTCTATTTTGTGGAATAGTTTGAAGAGTATTGGTGTTAACTCTTCTTTGAAGGTCTGATAGAATTCTGCACTGAAACCATCTGGTCCTGTGCTTTTTTTGGTTGGAAGACTTTCTATGACTCCTTCAATTTCTTTAGGCATTATAGGACTGTTAGATGATCTATTTGGTTCTGATTTAATTTTGGTATTTGGTATCTGTCAAGGAAATTGTCCATTTCCTCCGGGTTGTCCAGTTGTGTTGAGTACAGGCTCTTGTAGTAGGATCTGATGATTTTTTGGATTTCCTCAGTTTCTGTTGTTATATCTCCCTTTTCATTACTAAGTTTGTTAATTTGGATACTTTCTCCGTGCCCTTTGGTCAGTCTGGCTAAGGGTTTATCTATCTTGTTGATTTTCTCAAAGAACCAGCTCCTGGTTTTGTTGATTCTTCTCAACTGTAGGAAAAAAATTTCAAATTGAGCAGCCAACGATATTCAAGAGTCTTCTACCAGAAAAGCATTTTTTTAAAGAACAGGTTAAGCTTTATTTAAAGAATTTGGAGTTTCATAGCCTGATAATGAGACAGAGGATACATCTTGAAGAACAAAAAGAAGTTTTACTGTACAGGGATAGTAGATGTTCAGGAATATTTGACCTTTATAACAATAACACTTCATGACTGAATGTATGCTTACAATATTCTATTTTGTAAACTATAAAACAAACTGAGGACATAAAATTCTAAAACATTTTCCTTAGTGTTCTTAAATATTTTCCAAAGAGCAAAACAACTCAGCTTATAGACACTAAGACAGTATCATGGGTATCAAATGTAGATGTAAAAGCAGTGTTAGAATGAATTCACGAAATTTTTAGGCAAATGGTTGGATCTGGAAAATATCTTCCTAAGTGAGGTAACCCAATCACAAAAGAATACACATGGAATGCAATCTCTGATAAGTGGATATTAGTTAACCCAGAAGCTCTGAATACTCAAGGCACAATTAGCATAGCAAATGACTCCCATGAAGAAGTAAGGAGAGGGTCCTGATCCTGGAAAGGCTTGATCTAGCATTGGAGGGGAGTACCAGGACAGAGAAAAAGGAGAGAGGTGATTGGAGAATGGGTGAAGAGAAGAAGGTTTATGGTACGTATGGGGAGGGGGGAACTGGGTAAGGGGAAATCGTTTGGAATGTAAACAAAGAATATAGAAAATAAAAATATATAATAAAAAAAGAACACTAGTGATTTTCCTGAGATTTCATTCTGTGTGCATGAGCACAGCCAGAATCAAGCCACTTTTTGTAGTCAGAATAAGCTACTGCTTCATGGATGTCAAATGTGCTATATGCAACTTATTCTACACAATACATACTCAGTTTAAATTCTTATGAGAGCTTTTAAGAAAGGTATCAGGCATATTGGATTTCTGGAAGACTGTTTAGGATTCTTTCTGAGTCAGTGAATAAATTAAAATAGAATGAATGGTCCTATTTACTGAGTGTCAGATAATTTGCTTTTACATCTCAGAATTATGTCTTGAAAGTTTACATATATTGGCACATAATTCCATTTAAATTTCTGTAATTGGTATGGCTGGGTCACTGTATTCTTGTCCATTCTTCTGCTCATGCATAGTTGAAAACAGTCTTTGTATGAGGCAGTGAGGTGATGAAAGTCTTAAAGTGGGTTTGTTTTATTTTTTCATAGATGGTAGAACGTTCTGTGTACTGTACACAGAAATAGAATTTAATTGTCTAAGGATTTATTAATGTATTAACATTTACTGAACACATTTCTGTCTCTATGTTCTATGTGTCATCCCAATTTGTACAGAACTTCAGTTTCAAAACTCATCTGAAACATTGTTTTGTCAGACTGTAAGTTTTTAAGAAGATAAACATTAAGCTATTTGTGCATGTGAAGGTACTTTAAGTCTCTAATTCTTCATGGGTTATATTTAGTTCTCTTGTGAAACTGAAATAATATGATTGCATATTTCTAGATTTGCTAATGTGTTGTTTTCCTTTGTCCTGTCATTGATTTCAGGAGTCACAAGTTTTGAATGCCAGTACTTCAACAGTTACATGTTGATAGATATATTCTCCCAGACCAAGGCTTTAACTTGCCTTTTTTGTGATAGGTGTTTTAGAATTAATGTTTATCTTATATATATTAATCATTTCCGAGCAGAATTTTTAATCTCTATAGTTTAGTTCAGGAAGTTTTCTACTCAAAGCTCATACAATACACTCTTACATTACCTTCCATAGTTATAATGTTTTTCCACATTTGACTTAATTCACTGAAACTTACCTTTTTCTAATAGTGTATTAATGAACTCTGAAACCCTTTTTGTTTATACAGATAATAATCAGCTACCATGCTTTGAAGCCAGCTCTTCTCATCCATGACTTAAATTGCAATATCTACCACAGAGTAGCCTGTTTTACCTCTTCATGCATAGCACAACCCTGTTTCTGGACTCCGTGATGTGTTCTTCAATGCTTCCTCCTTTTAGCAGCAGTACTCTGGGCCCAGAAGCCTAGGTATTAGGCAGCCACTGTGCTATTCCTCAACTTCAGTCAGGTATTAACTCTTCTCTCTCTCTCTCTCTCTCTCTCTCTCTCTCTCTCTCTCTCTCTCCCTCTCTCTCTCTCTCTCTCTCTCCATTACATTAATTGAAGGATTTACTTATTAAGGGTAACTGTTGAAAATAGTATTAATATATGATTATCTAACTTTTATACTAACATGTTAAATTCTGGAAATATTACACTTTCCATTTTTTCTAGCATTTCACCATTTCTTTTCTGTATTTATAATGTTCATGTGAGATGTCAAGTGCTTAGATTCAGGATTCATTAGTTCATATTGAGACTAATAAATATTTTGAAAATCAAATATTGCATATGTTCTCTATGAATTAGTTTGCAACTCTATCATCAAAGAATAAGGAAAAACCTCTATTTTTAAAGTTATTGTTTTAAGAAGAAATTAAATATCTGGCTTTGTTTCCTTGTCCCAATTTTTTAATTTATTTTTTATTAAATATATTCTTTATTTACATTTCAAATGATTTCCCCTTTCCTGGATTCCCCCTCCCCAAAAGTCCCATAAGCCCTCTTTCCTTCCCCTGTTCCACAATCAACTTCCTCCTGTTTCTCTG